>NW_027457613.1:0-600000 GCF_050624435.1 Tenrec ecaudatus
AGGTAACCTAGATAGTCCAAGTGCCCGCTAGGTAAACTAAGTAGTACAAATGTCCGATAGGGATCCTACATAGTCCAAGTGCCCGCTAGGTAATGTACATAGCCCAAGTGCCCGCTAGGGAACGTACATAAACCATGTGCCCTCTAGGTAACCTACATTCTCCAAATGCCCGATAGGGAACCTACATTGTCCAAGTGCCCGATAGGGAAACTACATAATCCAAGTGCAGGCTAGGGAACCTACATAGTCCAAGTGCCCGTTAGGTAACTTAGATAGTCCAAATGCCCGCTAGGGAACGCACATAGTCCAAGTGCCCCCTAGGGAACTTACATAGTCCATTGGCCCACTAGGGAACCTATATAGTCCAAGTGCCCGTTAGTTAACCTAGATAGTCCCAGTGCCCGCTAGGTAACCTAGATAGTCCAACAGCCCGGTAGGTAACCTACATACTCCAAGTTCCCGCTAGGTAACGTAGATAGTTCAAGTGCCAGCTAGGTAACCTAGATAGTCCAAGTGCCCGCTAGGTAACCTACAAGTCTAAGTTCCCGCTAGGTAATCTATATAGTCCAAATGACCGCTAGGGAGCCTAAATAGTCCAAATGCTCGCTAGGTAACCTAGATAGTCTAAGGGCCCGCTAGGTAACCTACATAATGCTAGTGCCCCCTAGTAAACCTACATTTTCCAAGTGCCCGATGGGGAACCTACATAGTCCAAGTGCCCGCTAGGGAACCTACATAGTCCAAGTGCCCGTTAGGTAACCTAGATCGTCCAAATGCCCACCAGGAAACCCACATAGTCCAAGTGCCCGCTAGGGAACTTCCATATTCCAAGGGCCCTCTCGGGAACCTACATAGTACAAGTGCCCGTTAGGTAACCTAGATAGTCCAAGTGCCCGCTAGGTAACCTAGATATTCCAAGTGCGCGCTATGGTATGTACATAATCCTAGTGCCTGCTAGGAAACATAGATAGTCCAAGTGCCCGCTAGTTAACCTACATAGTCCAAGGACCCGGTAGTTAACCTAAATAGTCCAAGTGCCCGCTAGTTAACCTACGTAGTACAAGGGCCCGCTTGTTGACCTAGATAGTCCAAGTGCCTGCTGGTTAACCTAGATAGTCAAAGTGCCCGCTAGTTAACCTAAGTAGTACAAATGTCCGATAGGGATCCTACATAGTCCAATTTCCCGCTAGGTAACCTACATAGTCCAAGTGCCCGTTCGTTAACCTAGATAGTGAAAGTGCCCGCTATGTAACCTAGACAATCCAAGTGCCCGCTAGGTTACCTACATAGTCCAAGTGCCCGTTCGTTAACCTAGATAGTCCAAGTGCCCGCTAGGTTACCTAGACAGTCCAAGTGCCCGCTAGTTAACCTACATAGTCTAAGTGCCCGATAGGGAACCTACATAATCCAAGTGCCCGATAGGGAACCTACATAATCCAAGTGCCCGCTAGGGAACCTACATAGTCCAAGTGCCCGCTAGGCAACCTACAAAGTCCAAGTGCCCGTTAGTTAACCTAGATAGTGAAAGTGCCTGCTAGGTAACCTAGATATTACAAGTGCCCGCTAGGTAACCTATATAGTCCAAGTTCCTGATTGTAACCTAAATAGTCCAAGTGCCCGCTAGGGAACCTACATAGTCCAAGTGCCCGCTAGGCAACCTACGTAGTCCAAGTGCCCGTTCGTTAACCTAGATAGTCAAAGTGCCTGCTAGGTAACCTAGATATTTCAAGTGCCCGCTAGGTAACCTACATAGTCCAAGTTCCCGATGGTAACCTAAATAGTCCAAATGCCCGCTGGGGAAACTACATAGTCCAAGTGCCCGCTAGTTAACCTAGATAGTCCAAGTGCCTGCTAGTAAACCTACATAATCCATGGGCCCGCTAGTTAACCTACATAGTGCAAGGGCCCGCTAGTTAACCTAGATCGTGCAAGTGTCTGCTAGTTAACCTACATAGTCCAAGTGCCCGCTAGGTAACCTAGATAGTCCAAGTGCTCTCTAGGGATCCTTCATAATCCAAGAGCCTGCTAGGTAACCTAGATAGTCCAAGTGCCCTCTAGTTAACCTAGATAGTCCTAGTGCCCGTTAGTTAACCTAGATAGTCCAAGTGCCCACTAGGGGACGTACATAGTCCAAGTGCCCACTAGGTAACCTAGATAGTCCAAGGGCCCTTTAGGGATCCTTCATAATCCAAGTGCCTGCTAGGTAACCTAGATAGTCCTAGTGCCCGTTAGTTAACCTAGATAGTCCAAGTGCCCACTAGGGGATGTACATATTCCAAGTGCCCGCTAGTTAACCTACATAGTCCAAGGTCTGCTAGGTAACCTAGATAGTCCAAGTGCCCGCTAGGGGACGTACATAGTCCAAGTGCCCGCTAGTTAACCTACATAGTCCAAGGTCTGCTAGTTAACCTAGAGAGTCCAAGTGCCCGCTAGTTAACCTACATTGTACAAGGATCCGCTAGTTGAGCTAGATAGTCCAAGTGCCCGCTAGTTAACCTAAGTAGTACAAATGTCTGATAGGCATCCTACATAGTCCAAGTGCCCGCTAGTTAACCTACATAGTCCAAGTCCCCGCTAGGTAACCTAGAAAGTCCAAGTGACCATTAGGTTACCTACATAGTCCAAGTGCCCGTTCGTTAACCTACATAGTCAAAGTGCCCGCTAGGTAACATAGATAGCCCAAGTGCCCGCTAGTTAACCTAGATAGTCCAATTGCCCGCTTGTTAACCTACATAGTACAAGGGCCCGCTTGTTGACCTAGATAGTCCAAGTGCCCGCTAGTTAACCTAGATAGTCAAAGTGCCCGCTAGTTGACCTAAGTAGTACAAATGTCCGATAGGGATCCTACATAGTGCAAGTGCCCGCTAGGCAACCTACATAGTCCAAGTGCCCGTTAGTTAACCTAGATAGTCAAAGTGCCTGCTAGGTAAAATAGATATTCCAAGTGCCCGCTAGGTAACCTACATAGTCTAAGTTCCCGATGGTAACCTAAATAGTCCAAATGCCCGCTAGGGAAACTACCTAGTCTAAGTGCCCGCTAGTTAACCTAGATAGTCCAAGTGCCTGCTAGTAAACCTACATAATCCATGGGCCGGCTAGTTAACCTACATAGTGCAAGGGCCTGCTAGTTAACTTAGATCGTGCAAGTGTCCGCTAGTTAACCTACATAGTCCAAGTGCCCGCTAGGTAACCTAGATAGTCCAAGTGCTCGTTAGGGATCCTTCATAATCCAAGTGCCTGCCAGTTAACCTAGATAGTCCAAATGCCCGCTAGTTAACCTAGATAGTCCAAGTGCCCTCTAGGGGACTTACATAGTCCAAGTGCCCGATAGGTAACCTAGATAGTCCAAGTGCCCTTTAGGGATCCTTCATAATCCAAGTGCCTGCTAGGTAACCTAGATAGTCCTGGTGCGCGTGAGTCAACCTAGATAGTCCAAGTGCCCACTAGGGGACGTACATAGTCCAAGTGCCCGCTAGTTAACCTACATAGTCCAAGGTCCGCTAGTTAACCTACATAGACCAAGGACCCGCTAGTTAACCTAGATAGTCCAAGTGCCCGCTAGTTAACCTACATAGTCCAAGTGCCCGCTAGGTAACCTAGATAGTCCAAGTGCTCGTTAGGGATCCTTCATAATCCAAGTGCCTGCCAGTTAACCTAGATAGTCCAAATGCCCGCTAGTTAACCTAGATAGTCCAAGTGCCCTCTAGGGGACTTACATAGTCCAAGTGCCCGCTAGGTAACCTAGATAGTCCAAGTGCCCTTTAGGGATCCTTCATAATCCAAGTGCCTGCTAGGTAACCTAGATAGTCCTGGTGCGCGTGAGTCAACCTAGATAGTCCAAGTGCCCACTAGGGGACGTACATAGTCCAAGTGCCCGCTAGTTAACCTACATAGTCCAAGGTCCGCTAGTTAACCTACATAGACCAAGGACCCGCTAGTTAACCTAGATAGTCCAAGTGCCCGCTAGTTAACCTACATAATACAAGGGCCCGCTTGTTGACCTAGATAGTCCAAGTGCCTGGTGGTTAACCTAGATAGTCAAAGTGCCCGCTAGTTAACCTAAGTAGTACAAATGTCCGATAGGGATCCTACATAGTCCAAGTTCCCGCTAGGTAACGTACATAGTCCAAGTGCCCATTCGTTAACCTAGATAGTGGAAGTGCCCGCTAGGTAACCTAGACAATCCAAGTGCCCGCTGGGTTACCTACATAGTCCAAGTGCCCGTTCGTTAACCTAGATAGTCAAAGTGCCCGCTAGGTTACCTAGACAGTCCAAGTGCCCGCTAGTTAACCTACATAGTCCAAGTGCCCGATAGGGAACCTACATAATCCAAGTGCCCGCTAGGGAACCTACATAATCCAAGTGCCTGCTAGGCAACCTACATAGTCCAAGTGCCCGTTAGTTAACCTAGATAGTCAAAGTGCCTGCTAGGTAACCTAGATATTACAAGTGCCCGATAGGTAACCTACATAGTCCAAGTTGCCGATGGTAACCTAAGCAGTCCAAGTGCCCGCTAGGGAACCTACATAGTCCAAGTGCCCGCTAGGTAACCTACATAGTCCTAGTGCCCGTTAGTTAACCTAGATAGTCCAAGTGCCTGCTAGTAAACCTACATAATCCATGGGCCCGCTAGTTAACCTACATAGTGCAAGGGCCCGCTAGTTAACCTAGATCGTGCAAGTGTCTGCTAGTTAACCTACATAGTCCAAGTGTCCGCTAGGTAACCTAGGTAGTCCAAGTGCCCTTTAGGGATTCTTCATAATCCAAGTGCCTGCTAGGTAACCTAGATAGTCCAAGTGCCCGCTAGTTAACTTAGATAGTCCTAGTGCCCGTTTGTTAACCTAGATAGTCCAAGTGCCCACTAGGGGACGTACATAGTCCAAGTGCCCACTAGGTAACCTAGATAGTCCAAGGGCCCTTTAGGGATCCTTCATAATCCAAGTGCCTGCTAGGTAACCTAGATAGTCCTAGTGCCCGTTAGTTAACCTAGATAGTCCAAGTGCCCACTAGGGGACGTACATAGTCCAAGTGTCCGCTAGTTCACCTACATAGTTCAAGGTCTGCTAGTTAACCTAGATAGTCCAAGTGCCCGCTAGTTAACCTACATAGTACAAGGGCCCGCTATTTGACCTAGATAGTCCAAGTGCCCGCTAGTTAACCTAAGTAGTACAAATGTCTGATAGGCATCCTACATAGTCCAAGTGCCCGCTAGTTAACCTACATAGTCCAAGTCCCCGCTAGTTAACCTAGAAAGTCCAAGTGACCATTAGGTTACCTACATAGTCCAAGTGCCCGTTCGTTAACCTACATAGTCAAAGTGCCCGCTAGGTAAAGTAGATAGCCCAAGTGCTCGCTAGTTGACCTAGATAGTCCAATTGCCAGCTAGTTAACCTACATAGTACAAGGGCCCGCTTGTTGACCTAGATAGTCCAAGTGCCCGCTAGTTACCCTAGATAGTCAAAGTGCCCGCTAGATGACCTAAGTAGTACAAATGTCCGATAGGGATCCTACATATTCCAAGTGCCCGCTAGGCAACCTACATAGTCCAAGTGCCCGTTAGTTAACCTAGATAGTCAAAGTGCCTGCTAGGTACCCTAGATATTCCAAGTGCCCGCTAGGTAACCTACATAGTCCAAGTTCCCGATGGTAACCTAAATAGTCCAAATGCCCGCTAGGGAAACTACATAGTCCAAGTGCCCCCTAGTTAACCTAGATAGTCCAAGTGCCTGCTAGTAAACCTACATAATCCATGGGCCGGCTAGTTAACCTACATAGTGTAAGGGCCCGCTAGTTAACCTAGATCGTGCAAGTGCCCGCTAGGTAACCTAGATAGTCCAAGTGCTCGCTAGGGATCCTTCATAATTCAAGTGCCTGCTAGTTAACCTAGATAATCCAAGTGCCCGCTAGTTAACCTAGATAGTCCTAGTGCCCGTTAGTTAACCTAGATAGTCCAACTGCCCACTAGGGTACGTACATAGTCCAAGTGCCCGCTAGGTAACCTAGATAGTCCAAGTGCCCTTTAGGGATCCTTCATAATCCAAGTGCCTGCAAGGTAACCTAGATAGTCCTGGTGCGCGTTAGTTAACCTAGATTGTCCAAGTGCCCACTAGGGGACGTACATAGTCCAAGTGCCCGCTAGTTAACCTACATAGTCCAAGGTCCACTAGTTAACCTACATAGTACAAGGGCCCACTAGTTGACCTAGATAATCCAAGTGCCCGCTAGTTAACGTAAGTTGTACAAATGTCCGATAGGCATCCTACATAGTCCAAGTGCCCGCTAGTTAACCTACATAGTCCACGTCCCCGCTAGGTAACATAGACAGTCCACGTGACCATTAGGTTAACTACATAGTCCAAGTGCCCGTTCGTTAACCTACATAGTCAAAGTGCCCGCTAGGTAACGTAGATAGCCCAAGTGCCCGCTAGTTAACCTAGATAGTCCAAGAGCCTGCTAGTTAACCTTGATAGTCCAAGTGCCTTCTAGTTAACCTAAATATTCCAAGTGCCCGCTAGGTAACCTACATAGTCTAAGGGCCCGTTAGGTAACCTAGATATTCCAAATTCCCGCCAGGAAACCCACATAGTCCAAGTGCCTGCTAGGGAACTTGCATAGTCCAAGGGCCCGCTAGGGAACCTACATAGTCCAAGTGCCCGTTAGTTAACCTAGATAGTCCAATGCCCGCTAGGTAACCTATATAGTCCAAGTGCGCGCTAGGGTATGTACATAGTCCGAGTGCCTGCTAGGAAACCTAGATAGTCCAAGTGCCCGCTAGTTAACCTACATAGACCAAGGGCCCGCTAGTTAACCTACATAGTCCAAGGTCCGCTAGTTAACCTAGATAGTCCAAGTGCCCGCTAGTTAACCTACATAGTACAAGGGCCCGCTTGTTGACCTAGAGAGTCCAAGTGCCCGATAGTTAACCTAGATAGTCAAAGTGCCCGCTAGTTGACATAAGTAGTACAAATGTCCGATAGGGATCCTACATAGTCCAAGTGCCCTCTAGGTAACCTACATAGTCCAAGTGCCCGTTCGTTAACCTAGATAGTCAAAGTGCCCGCTAGGTAACCTAGACAGTCCAAGTGCCCGCTAGGTTACCTGCATAGTCCAAGTGCCCGTTCATTAACCTAGATAGTCCAAGTGCCCGCTAGTGAACCTACATGGTCCAAGTGCCCGCTAGTTAACCCAGATAGTCCTAGTGCCCGTTAGTAACCTAGATAGTCCAAGTGCCCACTAGGGGACGTACATAGTCCAAGTGCCCGCTAGGTAACCTAGATAGTCCAAGGGCCCTTTAGGGATCCTTCATAATCCAAGTGCCTGCTAGGTAACCTAGATAGTCCTAGTGCCCGTTAGTTAACTTACATAGTCCAAGTGCCCACTAGGGGACGTACATAGTCCAAGTGCCCGCTAGTTAACCTACATAGTCCAAGGTCCGCTAGTTAACCTAGATAGTCCAAGTGCCCGCTAGTTAACCTACATAGTACAAGGGCCCGCTAGTTGACCTAGATAGTCCAAGTGCCCGCTAGTGAACCTAAGTAGTACAAATGTCCGATAGGAATCCTACATAGTCCAAGTGCCCGCTAGTTAACCTACATAGTCCAAGTTCCCGCTAGGTAACCTAGACATTCCAAGTGACCATTAGGTTACCTACATAGTCCAACTGCCCGTTCGTTAACCTACATAGTCAAAGTGCCCGCTAGGTAACTTAGATAGCCCAAGTGCCCGCTAGTTAACCTAGATAGTCCAAGTGCCCGCTAGTTAACCTACATAGTACAAGGGCCCGCTTGTTGACCTAGATAGTCCAAGTGCCCGCTAGTTAACCTAGATAGTCAAAGTGCCGCTAGTTGACCTAAGTAGTACAAATGTCCGATAGGGATCCTACATAGTCCAAGTGCCCGCTAGGCAACCTACATAGTCCAAGTGCCCGTTAGTTAACCTAGATAGTCAAAGTGCCTGCTAGGTAACCTAGATATTCCAAGTGCCCGCTAGGTAACCTACATAGTCCAAGTTCCCGATGGTAACCTAAATAGTCCAAATGCCCGCTAGGGAAACTACATAGTCCAAGTGACCACTAGTTATCCTAGATAGTCCAAGTGCCTGCTAGTAAACCTACATAATCCATGGGCCCGCTAGTTAACCTACATAGTCCAAGTGCCCGCTAGGTAACCTAGATAGTCCAAGTGCTCACTAGGGATCCTTCATAATCCAAGTGCCTGCTAGGTAACCTAGATAGTCCAAGTGCCCGCTAGTTAACCTAGATAGTCCTAGTGCCCGTTAGTTAACCTAGATAGTCCAAGTGCCCACTAGGGGACGTACATAGTCCAAGTGCCCGCTAGGTAACCTAGATAGTCCAAGTGCCCTTTAGGGATCCTTCATAATCCAAGTGCCTGCTAGGTAACCTAGATAGTCCTGGTGCGCGTTAGTTAACCAAATAGTCCAAGTGCCCACTAGGGGACGTACATAGTCCAAGTGCCCGCTAGTTAACCTACATAGTCCAAGGTCCACTAGTTAACCTACATAGTACAAGGGCCCACTAGTTGACCTAGGTAGTCCAAGTGCCCGCTAGTTAACGTAAGTAGTACAAATGTCTGATAGGCATCCTACATAGTCCAAGTGCCCGCTAGTTAACCTACATACTGCAAGTCTCCGCTAGGTAACATAGACAATCCACGTGACCATTAGGTTACCTACATAGTCCAAGTGCCCGTTCGTTAACCTACATAGTCAAAGTGCCTTCTAGTTAACCTAAATAGTCCAAGTGCCCGCTAGGTAACCTACGTAGTCCAAGGGCCCCTTAGGTAACCTAGATAGTCCAAATGCCGGCCAGGAAACCCACATAGTCCAAGTGCCTGCTAGGGAACTTGCATAGTCCAAGGGCCCGCTAGGGAACCTACATAGTCCAAGTGCCCGTTAGTTAACCTAGATAGTCCAAGTGCCCGCTAGGTAACCTAGATAGTCCAAGTGCGCGCTAGGTTATGTACATAGTCCGAGTGCCTGCTAGGAAACCTAGATAGTCCAAGTGCCCGCTAGTTAACCTACATAGTCCACGGGCCCGCTAGTTAACATACATAGTCCAAGGTCCGCTAGTTAACCTAGATAGTCCAAGTGCCCGCTAGTTAACCTACATAGTACAAGGGCCTGCTTGTTGACCTAGATAGTCCAAGTGCCCGCTAGTTAACCTAGATAGTCAAAGTGCCCGCTAGTTGACATAAGTAGTACAAATGTCCGATAGGGATCCTACATAGTCCAAGTGTCCGCTAGGTAACCTACATAGTCCAAGTGCCCGTTCGTTAACCTAGATAGTCAAAGTACCCGCTAGTTAACCTACATAGTCCAAGTGCCCGCTAGTTAACCTAGATAGTCCAAGTGCCCACTAGGGGACCTACATAGTCCAAGTACTCGCTAGGTAACCTAGATAGTCCAAGGGCACTTTAGGGATCCTTCATAATCCAAGTGCCTGCTAGGTAACCTAGATAGTCCTAGTGCCCGTTAGTTAACCTAGATAGTCCAAGTGCCCACTAGGGGACGTACATAGTCCAAGTGCCCGCTAGTTAAACTAAATAGTCCAAGGTCCCGTAGTTAACCTAGATAGTCCAAGTGCCCACTAGTTAACCTACATAGTACAAGGGACCGCTAGTTGACCTAGATAGTCCAAGTGCCCGCTAGTTAACCTAAGTAGTACAAATGTCCGATAGGCATCCTACATAGTCCAAGTGCCCGCTAGTTAACCAAATAGTCCAACTCCCCGCTAGGTAACCTAGACAGTCCAAGTGACCATTAGGTTACCTACATAGTCCAAGTGCCCGTTCGTTAACCTATATAGTCAAAGTGCCCGCTAGGTAACCTAGATAGCCCAAATGCCCGCTAGTTAACCTAGATAGTCCAAGTGCCCGTTAGTTAACCTACATAGTACAAGGGCCCGCTTGTTGACCTAGATAGTCCAAATGCCCGCTAGTTAACCTAGATAGTCAAAGTGCCCGCTAGTTGACCTAAGTAGTACAAATGTCCGATAGGGATCCTACATAGTCCAAGTGCCCGCTAGGCAACCTACATAGTCCAAGTGCCCGTTAGTTAACCTAGATAGTCAAAGTGCCTGCTAGGTAACCTAGATATTCCAAGTGCCGGCTAGGTAACCTACATAGTCTAAGTTCCCGATGGTAACCTAAATATTCCAAATGCCCGCTAGGGAAACTACATAGTCCAAGTGCCCGCTAGTTAACCTAGATAGTTCACGTGCCTGCTAGTAAACCTACATAATCCATGGGCCCGCTAGTTAACCTACATAGTGCAAGGTCCCGCTAGTTAACCTAGATCGTCCAAGTGTCCGCTAGTTAACCTACATAGTCCAAGTGCCCGCTAGGCAACCTAGAGAGTCCAAGTGCCCTTTAGGGATCCTTCATAATCCAAGTGCCTGCTAGGTAACCTAGATAGTCCAAGTGCCCGCTAGTTAACCTAGATAGTCCTACTCCCCGTTAGTTAACTTAGATAGTCCAAGTGCCCACTAGGGGACGTACATAGTCCAAGTGCCCGCTAGGTACCTACATAGTTCAAGTGCCCGTTCGTTAACCTAGATAGTCAAAGTGCCCGCTAGGTTACCTAGACAGTCCAAGTGCCCGCTAGGTTACCTACATAGTCCAATTGCCCGTTCGGTAACCTAGATAGTACAAGTGCCCTCTAGGTTACCTAGACAGTCCAAGTGCCCGCTAGTTAACCTACAGAGTCCACGTGCCCGATAGGGAACTTACATAATCCAAGTGCCCGCTAGGGAACCTACATAGTCCAAGTGCCTGCTAGGCAACCTACATAGTCCAAGTGCCCGTTAGTTAACCTACATAGTCAAAGTGCCTGCTAGGTAACCTAGATAGTCCAAATGCCCGCTACGTAACCTAAATAGTCCATGTTCCCGATGGTAACCTAAATAGTCCAAATGCCCGCTAGGGAAACTAAATAGTCCAAGTGCCTGCTAGTTAACCTACATAGTCCAAGTGCCTGCTAGTAAACCTACATAATCCATGGGCCCGCTAGTTAACCTACATAGTGCAAGGGCCCGCTAGTTAACCTAGAACGTGCAAGTGTCCGCTAGTTAACCTACATAGTCCAGGTACCCGCTAGGTAACCTAGATAGTCCAAGTGCACGCTCGGGATCCTTCATAATCCAAGTGCCTGCTAGGTAATCTAGATAGTCCAAGTGCCCGTTAGTTAACCTAGATATTCCAAGTGCCCACTAGGGGACGTACATAGTCCAAGTGCCCGCTAGGTAACCTACATAGTCCAAGTGCCCGTTCGTTAACCTAGATAGTCAAAGTGCCCGCTAGGTAACCTAGACAGTCCAAGTGCCCGCTAGGTTACCTACTAGTCCAAGTGCCCGTTCGTTAACCAAGATAGTCCAATTGCCCGCTAGGTTACCTAGACAGTCCAAGTGCCCGCTAGGTAACCTACATAGTCCAAGTGCCCGCTAGGCAACCTACATAATCCAAGTGCCCGTAAGTTAACCTAGATAGTCCAAGTGCCTGCTAGTAAACCTACATAATCCATGGGCCTGCTAGTTAACCTACATAGTGCAAGGGCCCGCTAGTTAACCTAGAACGTGCAAGTGTCCGCTAGTTAACCTACATAGTCCACGTTCCCGCTAGGTAACCTAGATAGTCCAAGTGCCCGCTAGGGATCCTTCATAATCCAAGTGCCTGCTAGGTAACCTAGATAATCCAAGTGCCCGTTAGTTAACCTAGATAGTCCAAGTGCCCACTAGGGTACGTACATAGTCCAAGTGCCCGCTAGTTAACCTACATAGTCCAAGGTCCGCTAGTTAACCTAGATAGTCCAAGTGCCCACTAGTTAACCTACATAGTACAAGGGCCCGCTAGTTGACCTATATAGTCCAAGTGCCTGCTAGTTAACCTAAGTAGTACAAATGTCCGCTAGGGATCCTATATAGTCCAAGTGCCGGCTAGTTAACCTACATAGTCCAAGTCCCCGCTAGGTAACCTAGCAAGTCCAAGTGACCATTAGGTTACCTACATAGTCCAAGTGCACGTTCGTTAACCTACATAGTCCAAGTGCCCGCTAGGTAACGTTGATAGCCCAAGTGCCCGCTAGTTAACCTAGATGGTCCAAGTGTCCGCTAGTTAACCTTGATAGTCCAAGTGCCTTCTAGTTAACCTAAATAGTCCAAATGCCCGCTAGGTACCTACATAGTCCAACTGCCCACAAGGTAACCTAAGTAATCCAAATGCCCGCTAATGAAACTACATAGTCCAAGTGCCCGCTAGTTAATGTAGATAGTCCAAGTGCCCGCTAGTTAACCTAGATCGTCCAAGTGCCCACTAGTTAACCTAGATAATCGAAGTGCCCGCTAGGGTATGTACATAGTTCAAGTGCCCGCTAGGTAACCTAGATAGTCCATGTGCCCGCTAGTGTATGTACATAGTTCAAGTGCCCGCTAGGTAACCTAGATTGTCCAAGTGTCCGCTAGTTAACCTACATAGTCCAAGTGCCCGCTAGGTAACCTAGATAGTCCAAGGTCCTGCTAGTTAACCTACATAGTCCAATTCCCGATAGGGAACCTACATAGTCCAAGTGCCCGCTGAGGAACCTACATAGTCCAAGTGCCCATAGGTAACCTACATATTCCAAGTGCCCGTTAGGGAACCTAGATAGTCCAAGTGCCCGTAGGGAACCTATATAATCCAAGTGCCCGCTAGGGAACCTACATAGTCAAAGTGCCCGCTAGGGAACTTGCATTGTGCAAGTGCCCGCTAGTTAACCTAGATAGTCCAAGTGCCCGCTAGTTAACCCACATAGTCCAAGGTCAGCTAGTTAACCTAGATAATCCAAGTGCCCGCTAGTTAACATACATAGTCCATGGTCAGCTAGTTAACCTAGATTGTCCAAGTGCCCGCTAGGTAACCTAGATTGTCCAAGTGTCCGCTAGTTAACCTACGTAGTCCAAGTGCCCGCTAGGTAACCTAGATAGTCCAAGGTTCTGCTAGTTAACCTACATAGTCCAATGCCCGATAGGGAACCTACATAGTCCAAGTGCCCGCTGAGGAACCTACATAGTCCAAGTGCCCATAGGTAACCTACATATTCCAAGTGCCCGTTAGGGAACCTAGATAGTCCAAGTGCCCATAGGGAACGCATATAATCCAAGTGCCCGCTAGGGAACCTACATAGTCAAAGTGCCCACTAGGGAACTTGCATTGTGCAAGTGCCCGCTAGTTAACCTAGATAGTCCAAGTGCCCGCTAGTTAACCCACATAGTCCAAGGTCAGCTAGTTAACCTAGATAGTCCAAGTGCACGCTAGTTAACATACATAGTCCAAGGTCAGCTAGTTAACCTAGATAGTCCAAGTGCCCGCTAGTTAACCTACATAGTCCAAGTGCCCGCTAGGTAACCTAGATAGTCCAAGTGCCTGCTAGGTAACCTAAGTAGTACAAATGTCCGATAGGGATCCTACATAGTCCAAGTGCCTGCTAGTTCACCTACATAGTCCAAATCCCCGCTAGGTAACCTAGACAGTCCAAGTGACCATTAGGTTACCTACATAGTCCAAGTGCCCGTTCGTTAACCTACATAGTCCAAGTGCCCGCTAGGTAATGTACATAGCCCAAGTGCAAGCTAGGGAACGTACATTGTCCAAGTGCCCTCTAGGTAACCTAGATTGTCCAATTGCCCGCTAGTTAACCTACATAATCCAAGTGCCTGCTAGGTAAACTACATAGTCCAAGTGCCCACTAGGTAACCTGGACAGTCCAATTTCCTGCTAGTTAACCTAGACAGTCCAAGTACCTGATAGGGAACCTATATAGTCCAAGTTCCCGTTACGGAACCTACATTGTCCAAGTGATCGCTAGGCAACCTACATAGTCCAAGTGCCCGTTAGTTAACCTAGATAGTCAAAGTGCATGCTAGGTAACCTAAATAGTCCAAGTGCCCGCTAGGGAACCTACATAGTCCAAGTGCCCGTTAGGTAACCTAGATAGTCAAATTGCCCGTTAGCGAACCTAGATAGTCGAAGTGTCCGCCAGTTAACCTACATAGTCCAAGAGCCGGTTCGTTAACCTAGATAGGCCAAATGCCCGCTAGGTAACCTAGACAGTCCAAGTGCCCGCTAGGTTACCTACATAGTCCAAGGGCCCGCTAGGTAACCTTGATAGTCCAAGTGCCTTCTAGTTAACCTACATAGTCCAAGAGCCCGCTAGGTAACCTACATAGTCCAAGTGACCGCTAGTTAACCTAGATAGTCCACGTGCCTGCTAGTAAGCCTACATAATCCATGGGCCCGCTAGTTAACCTACATAGTGCAAGGGCCCGCTAGTTAACCTAGATTGTGCAAGTGTCCGCTAGTTAACCTACATAGTCCAAGTGCCCGCTAGGTAACCTAGATAGTCCAAGTGCCCTTTAGGGATCCTTCATAATCCAAGTGCCTGCTAGGTAACCTAGATATTCCAAGTGCCCGCTAGTTAACCTAGATAGTCCTAGTCCCCGTTAGTTTACCTAGATAGTCCAAGTGCCCACTAGGGGACGTACATAGTCCAAGTGCCCGCTAGGTAACCTACATAGTCCAAGTGCCCGTTCGTTAACCTAGATAGTCAAAGTGCCCGCTAGGTGACCTAGACAGTCCAAGTGCCCGCTAGGTTACCTACATAGTTAAGTGCCCCTTCGTTAACCTAGATAGTCCAAGTGCCCACTAGGTTACCTAGACAGTCCAAGTGCCGGCTAGTTAACCTACATAGTCCAAGTGCCCGATAGGCAACCTACATAATCCAAGTGCCCGCTAGGGAACCTACATAGTCCAAGTGCCTGCTAGTAAACCTACATAATCCATGGGCCCGCTAGTTAACCTACATAGTGCAAGGGCCCGCTAGTTAACCTAGAACGTGCAAGTGTCCGCTAGTTAACCTACATAGTCCACGTACCCGCTAGGTAACCTAGATAGTCCAAGTGCCCGCTAGGGATCCTTCATAATCCAAGTGCCTGCTAGGTAACCTAGATATTCCAAGTGCCCGCTAGTTAACCTAGATAGTCCTAGTGCCCGTTAGTTAACCTAGATAGTCCAAGTGACTACTAGGGGACGTACATAGTCAAGTGCCCGCTAGTTAACCTACATAGTCCAAGGTCCGCTAGTTAACCTAGATAGTCCAAATGCCCGCTAGTTAACCTACATAGTACAAGGGCCCGCTAGTTGACCTAGATAGTCCAAGTGCCCGATAGGTAACCTAAGTAGTACAAAAGTCCGATAGGGATCCTACATAGTCCAAGTGCCTGCTAGTTCACCTACATAATCCAAGTCCCCGCTAGGTAACCTAGACAGTCCAAGTGACCATTAGGTTACCTACATAGTCCAAGTGCCCGTTCGTTAACCTACATAGTCCAAGTGCCCGTTAGGTAACGTACATAGCCCAAGTGCCCGCTAGGTTACCTACATAGTCCAAGGGCCCGCCAGGTAACCTTGATAGTCCAAGTGCCCGCTAGTTAACCTACATAGTACAAGTGCCTGCTAGGTAAACTACATAGTCCAAGTGCCCACTAGGTAACCTGGACAGTCCATTTCCTGCTAGTTAACCTAGACAGTCCAAGTACCGATAGGGAACCTACATAGTCCAAGTTCCCGCTAGGGAACCTACATTGTCCATGTGCCCGTTAGTTAACCTAGATAGTCAAAGTGCCTGCTAGGTAACCTAAATAGTCCAAGTGCCCGCTAGGGAACCTACATAGTCCAAGTGCCCGCTAGGTAACCTAGATAGTCAAATTGCCCGTTAGCGAACCTAGATAGTCGAAGTGTCCGCCAGTTAACCTACATAGTCCAAGAGCCGGTTCGTTAACCTAGATAGGCCAAATGCCCGCTAGGTAACCTAGACAGTCCAAGTGACCGCTAGGTTACCTACATAGTCCAAGGGCCCGCTAGGTAACCTTGATAGTCCAAGTGCCTTCTAGTTAACCTACATAGTCCAAGAGCCCGCTAGGTAACCTACATAGTCCAAGTGACCGCTAGTTAACCTAGATAGTCCACGTGCCTGCTAGTAAACCTACATAATCCATGGGCCCGCTAGTTAACCTACATAGTGCAAGGGCCCGCTAGTTAACCTAGATTGTGCAAGTGTCCGCTAGTTAACCTACATAGTCCAAGTGCCCGCTAGGTAACCTAGATAGTCCAAGTGCCCTTTAGGGATCCTTCATAATCCAAGTGCCTGCTAGGTAACCTAGATATTCCAAGTGCCCGCTAGTTAACCTAGATAGTCCTAGTCCCCGTTAGTTAACCTAGATAGTCCAAGTGCCCACTAGGGGACCTAAATAGTCCAAGTGCCCGCTAGGTAACCTACATAGTCCAAGTGCCCGTTCGTTAACCTAGATAGTCAAAGTGCCCGCTAGGTAACCTAGACAGTCCAAGTGCCCGCTAGGTTACCTACATAGTTAAGTGCCCCTTCGTTAACCTAGATAGTCCAAGTGCCCGCTAGGTTACCTAGACAGTCCAAGTGCCGGCTAGTTAACCTACATAGTCCAAGTGCCCGCTAGGGAACCTACATAGTCCAAGTGCCTGCTAGTAAACCTACATAATCCATGGGCCCGCTAGTTAACCTACATAGTGCAAGGGCCCGCTAGTTAACCTAGAACGTGCAAGTGTCCGCTAGTTAACCTACATAGTCCACGTACCCGCTAGGTAACCTAGATAGTCCAAGTGCCCGGTAGGGATCCTTCATAATCCAAGTGCCTGCTAGGTAACCTAGATATTCCAAGTGCCCGCTAGTTAACCTAGATAGTCCTAGTGCCCGTTAGTAACCTAGATAGTCCAAGTGACCACTAGGGGACGTACATAGTCAAGTGCCCGCTAGTTAACCTACATAGTCCAAGGTCCGCTAGTTAACCTAGATAGTCCAAATGCCCGCTAGTTAACCTACATAGTACAAGGGCCCGCTAGTTGACCTAGATAGTCCAAGTGCCCGCTAGGTAACCTAAGTAGTACAAAAGTCCGATAGGGATCCTACATAGTCCAAGTTCCTGCTAGTTCACCTACATAATCCAAGTCCCCGCTAGGTAACCTAGACAGTCCAAGTGACCATTAGGTTACCTACATAGTCCAAGTGCCCGTTCGTTAACCTACATAGTCCAAGTGCCCGTTAGGTAACGTACATAGCCCAAGTGCCCGCTAGGGAACGTACATAGTCCAAGTGCCCTCTAGGTAACCTAGATAGTCCAATTGCCCGCTAGTTAACCTACATAGTCCAAGTGCCTGCTAGGTAAACTACATAGTCCAAGTGCCCACTAGGTAACCTGGACAGTCCAATTTCCTGCTAGTTAACCTAGACAGTCCAAGTACCCGATAGGGAACCTACATTGTCCAAGTGATCGCTAGGCAACCTACATAGTCCAAGTGCCCGTTAGTTAACCTGGATAGTCAAAGTGCCTGCTAGGTAACCTAAATAGTCCAAGTGCCCGCTAGGGAATCTACATAGTCCAAGTGCCCGCTAGGTAACCTAGATAGTCCAATCGCCCGTTAGCGAACCTAGATAGTCGAAGTGTCCGCCAGTTAACCTACATAGTCCAAGAGCCCGTTCGTTAACCTAGATAGGCCAAATGCCTGCTAGGTAACCTAGACAGTCCAAGTGCCCGCTAGGTTACCTACATAGTCCAAGGGCCCGCCAGGTAACCTTGATAGTCCAAGTGCCTTCTAGTTAACCTACATAGTCCAAGTGCCCGCTAGGTAACCTACATAGTCCAAGTGACCGCTAGTTAACCTAGATAGTCCACGTGCCTGCTAGTAAACCTACATAATCCATGGGCCCGCTAGTTAACCTACATAGTGCAAGGGCTCGCTAGTTAACCTAGATCGTGCAAGTGTCCGCTAGTTAACCTACATAGTCCAAGTGCCCGCTAGGTAACCTAGATAGTCCAAGTGCCCTTTAGGGATCCCTCATAATCCAAGTGCCTGCTAGGTAACCTAGATATTCCAATTGACCGCTAGTTAACCTAGATAGTCCTAGTCCCCGTTAGTTAACCTAGATAGTCCAAGTGCCCACTAGGGGACGTACATAGTCCAAGTGCCCGCTAGGTAACCTACATAGTCCAAGTGCCCGTTCGTTAACCTAGATAGTCAAAGTGCCCGCTAGGTAACCTAGACAGGCCAAGTGCCCGCTAGGTTACCTACATATTTAAGTGCCCCTTCGTTAACCTAGATAGTCCAAGTGCCCGCTAGGTTACCTAGACAGTCCAAAAGCCCGCTAGTTAACCTACATAGTCCAAGTGCCCGATAGGGAACCTACATAATCCAAGTGCCCGCTAGTTAACCTAGATAGTCCTAGTCCCCGCTAGTTAACCTACATATTCCAAGTCCCCGCTAGGCAACCAAGCAAGTCCACGTGACCATTAGGTTACCTATATAGTCCAAGTGCCCGTTCGTTAACCTACATAGTCCAAGTGCCCGCTAGGTAACGTTGATAGCCCAAGTGCCCGCTAGTTAACCTAGATGGTCCAAGTGCCCGCTAGTTAACCTTGATAGTCCAAGTGCCTTCTAGTTAACCTAAATAGTCCATGTGCTCGCTACTTAACCTAAATAGTCCAAGTCCCCGCTAGGCAACCAAGCAAGTCCAAGTGACCATTAGGTTACCTATATAGTCCAAGTGCCCGTTCGTTAACCTACATAGTCCAAGTGCCCGCTAGGTAACGTTGATAGCCCAAGTGCCCGCTAGTTAACCTTGATAGTCCAAGTGCCTTCTAGTTAACCTAAATAGTCCAAGTGCCCGCTAGGTACCTACATAGTCCAAGTGCCCACTAGGTAACCTAAGTAATCCCAATGCCCGCTAGGGAAACTACATGGTCCAAGTGCCCGCTAGTTAATCTAGATAGTCCAAGTGCCCGCTAGTTAACCTAGATAGTCCAAGTGCCCGCTAGTTAACCTAGATAGTCCAAGTGCCCGATAGTTAACCTAGATCGTCCAAGTGCCCGCTAGTTAACCTAGATAATCCAAGTGCCCGCTAGGGTATGTACATAGTTCAAGTGCCCGATAGGTAACCTAGATTGTCCAAGTGTTCGCTAGTTAACTTACATAGTCCAAGTGCCCGCTAGGTAACCTAGATAGTCCAAGGTCCTGCTAGTTAACCTACATAGTTCAATGTCCTATAGGGAACCTACATAGTCCAAGTGCCCGCTGAGGAACCTACATAGTCCAAGTGCCCATAGGTAACCTACATATTCCAAGTGCCCGTTAGGGAACCTAGATAGTCCAAGTGCCCGTAGGGAACCTATATAATCCAAGTGCCCGCTAGGGAACCTATATAGTCAAAGTGCCCGCTAGGGAACTTGCATTGTGCAAGTGCCCGCTAGTTAACCTAGATAGTCCAAGTGCCCGCTAGTTAACCCACATAGTCCAAGGTCAGCTAATTAACCTAGATAGTCCAATTGCCTGCTAGTTAACATACATAGTCCAAGGTCAGCTAGTTAACCTGATAGTCCAAGTACCCGCAAGGTAACCTAGATAGTCCAAGTGCCCGCTAGGTAACCTAAGTAGTAGAAAAGTCCGATAGGGATCCTACATAGTCCAAGTGCCTGCTAGTTCACCTACATAATCCAAGTCCCCGCTAGGTAACCTAGACAGTCCAAGTGACCATTAGGTTACCTACATAGTCCAAGTGCCCGTTCGTTAACCTACATAGTCCAAGTGCCCGCTAGGTAACGTATATAGCCCAAGTGCCCGCTAGGGAACGTACATAGTCCAAGTGCCCTCTAGGTAACCTAGATAGTGCAATTGCCCGTAGTTAACCTACATAGTCCAAGTGCCTGCTAGGTAAACTACATAGTCCAAGTGCCCACTAGGTAACCTGGACAGTCCATTTCCTGCTAGTTAACCTAGACAGTCCAAGTACCGATAGGGAACCTACATAGTCCAAGTTCCCGCTAGGGAACCTACATTGTCCAAGTGATCGCTAGGCAACCTACATAGTCCAAGTGCCCGTTAGTTAACCTAGATAGTCGAAGTGCCTGCTAGGTAACCTAAATAGTCCACGTGCCCGCTAGGGAACCTACATAGTCCAAGTGCCCGCTAGGTAACCTAGATAGTCCAATTGCCCGTTAGCGAACCTAGATAGTCGAAGTGTAAGCCAGTTAACCTACATAGTCCAAGAGCCCGTTCGTTAACCTAGATAGGCCAAATGCCCGCTAGGTAACCTAGACAGTCCAAGTGCCCGCTAGGTTACCTACATAGTCCAAGGGCCCGCTAGGTAACCTTGATAGTCCAAGTGCCTTCTAGTTAACCTACATAGTCCAAGAGCCCGCTAGGTAACCTACATAGTCCAAGTGACCGCTAGTTAACCTAGATAGTCCACGTGCCTGCTAGTAAACCTACATAATCCATGGGCCCGCTAGTTAACCTACATAGTGCAAGGGCCCGCTAGTTAACCTAGATCATGCAAGTGTCCGCTAGTTAACCTACATAGTCCAAGTGCCCGCTAGGTATCCTAGATAGACCAAGTGCCCTTTAGGGATCCTTCATAATCCAAGTGCCTGCTAGGTAACCTAGATATTCCAAGTGCCCGCTAGTTAACCTAGATAGTCCTAGTCCCCGTTAGTTAACCTAGATAGTCCAAGTGCCCACTAGGGGACGTACATAGTCCAAGTGCCCGCTAGGTAACCTACATAGTCCAAGTGCCCGTTCGTTAACCTAGATAGTCAAAGTGCCCGCTAGGTAACCTAGACAGTCCAAGTGCCCGCTAGGTTACCTACATAGTTAAGTGCCCCTTCATTAACCTAGATAGTCCAAGTGCCCGCTAGGTTACCTAGACAGTCCAAGTGCCCGCTAGTTAACCTACATAGTCCAAGTGCCCTATAGGGAACCTACATAATCCAAGTGCCCGCTAGGGAACCTACATAGTCCAAGTGCCTGCTAGTAAACCTACATAATCCATGGGCCCGCTAGTTAACCTACATAGTGCAAGGGCCCGCTAGTTAATCTAGAACGTGCAAGTGTCCGCTAGTTAACCTACATAGTCCACGTACCCGCTAGGTAACCTAGATAGTCCAAGTGCCCGCTAGGGATCCTTCATAATCCAAGTGCCTGCTAGGTAACCTAGATATTCCAAGTGCCCGCTAGTTAACCTAGATAGTCCTAGTGCCCGTTAGTTAACCTAGATAGTCCAAGTGACCACTAGGGGATGTACATAGTCCAAGTGCCCGCTAGTTAACCTACATAGTCCAAGGTCCGCTAGTTAACCTAGATAGTCCAAGTGCCCGCTAGTTAACCTACATAGTACAAGGGCCTGCTAGTTGACCTAGATAGACCAAGTGCCCGCTAGTTAACCTAAGTAGTACAAATATCCGATAGGGATCCTACATAGTCCAAGTGCCCGCTAGTTAACCTAAATAGTCCAAGTCCCCGCTAGGTAACCTAGCAAGTCCAAGTGACCATTAGGTTACCTACATAGTCCAAGTGCCCGTTCGTTAACCTACATAGTCCAAGTGCCCGCTAGGTAACGTTGATAGCCCAAGTGCCCGCTAGTTAACCTTGATAGTCCAAGTGCCTTCTAGTTAACCTAAATAGTGCAAGTGCCCGCTAGGTACCTACATAGTCCAAGTGCCCACTAGGTAACCTAAGTAATCCAAATGCCCATTAGGGAAACTACATAGTCCAAGTGCCCGCTAGTTAACCTAGATAGTCCAAGTGCCCGCTAGTTAACCTAGATAGTCCAAGTGCCCGCTAGTTAACCTAGATAATCCAAGTGCCGCTAGGGTATGTACATAGTTCAAGTTCCCGATAGGTAACCTAGATTGTCCACGTGTCCGCTAGTTAACCTACATAGTCCAAGTGCCCGCTAGGTAACCTAGATAGTCCAAGGTCCTGCTAGTTAACCTACATAGTCCAATGTCCGATAGGGAACCTACGTAGTCCAAGTGCCCACTGAGGAACCTACATAGTCCAAGTGCCCATAGGTAACCTACATATTCCAAGTGCCCGTTAGGGAACCTAGATAGTCCAAGTGCCCGTAGGGAACCTATATAATCCAAGTGCCCGCTAGGGAACCTACATAGTCAAAGTGCCCGCTAAGGAACTTGCCTTGTGCAAGTTCCCGCTAGTTAACTTAGATAGCCCAAGTGCCCGCTAGTTAACCCACATAGTCCAAGGTCAGCTAGTTAACCTAGATAATCCAAGTACCCGCTAGGTAACCTAGATAGTCCAAGTGCCCGCTAGGTAACCTAAGTAGTACAAAAGTCCGATAGGGATCCTACATAGTGCAAGTTCCTGCTAGTTCACCTACATAATCCAAGTCCCCGCTAGGTAACCTAGACAGTCCAAGTGACCATTAGGTTACCTACATAGTCCAAGTGCCCGTTCGTTAACCTACATAGTCCAAGTGCCCGTTAGGTAACGTACATAGCCCAAGTGCCCGCTAGGGAACGTACATAGTCCAAGTGCCCTCTAGGTAACCTAGATAGTCCAATTGCCCGCTAGTTAACCTACATAGTCCAAGTGCCTGCTAGGTAAACTACATAGTCCAAGTGCCCACTAGGTAACCTGGACAGTCCAATTTCCTGCTAGTTAACCTAGACAGTCCAAGTACCCGATAGGGAACCTACATTGTCCAAGTGATCGCTAGGCAACCTACATAGTCCAAGTGCCCGTTAGTTAACCTAGATAGTCAAAGTGCCTGCTAGGTAACCTAAATAGTCCAAGTGCCCGCTAGGGAATCTACATAGTCCAAGTGCCCGCTAGGTAACCTAGATAGTCCAATCGCCCGTTAGCGAACCTAGATAGTCGAAGTGTCCGCCAGTTAACCTACATAGTCCAAGAGCCCGTTCGTTAACCTATATAGGCCAAATGCCCGCTAGGTAACCTAGACAGTCCAAGTGCCCGCTAGGTTACCTACATAGTCCAAGGGCCCGCCAGGTAACCTTGATAGTCCAAGTGCCTTCTAGTTAACCTACATAGTCCAAGTGCCCGCTAGGTAACCTACATAGTCCAAGTGACCGCTAGTTAACCTAGATAGTCCTAGTGCCCGTTAGTTAACCTCGATAGTCCAAGTGCCCACTAGGGGACGTACATAGTCCAAGTGCCCGCTAGTTAACCTACATAGTCCAAGGTCCGCTAGTTAACCTAGATAGTCCAAGTGCCTGCTAGTTAACCTACATAGTACAAGGGCCCGCTAGTTGACCTAGATAGTCCAAGTGCCCGCTAGTTAACCTAAGTAGTACAAATATCCGATAGGGATCCTACATAATCCAAGTGCCCGCTAGTTAACCTAAATAGTCCAAGTCCCCGCTAGGTAACCTAGCAAGTCCAAGTGACCATTAGGTTACCTACATAGTCCAAGTGCCCGTTCGTTAACCTACATAGTCCAAGTGCCCGCTAGGTAACGTTGATAGCCCAAGTGCCCGCTAGTTAACCTAGATGGTCCAAGTGCCCGCTAGTTAACCTTGATAGTCCAAGTGCCTACTAGTTAACCTAAATAGTCCAAGTGCCCGCTAGGTACCTACATAGTCCAAGTGCCCACTAGGTTACCTAAGTAATCCAAATGCCCCCTAGGGAAACTACATAGTCCAAGTGCCCGCTAGTTAATCTAGATAGTCCAAGTGCCCGCTATTTAACCTAGATCGTCCAAGTGCCCACTAGTTAACCTAGATAATCCAAGTGCCCGCTAGGGTATGTACACAGTTCAAGTGCCCGCTAGGTAACCTAGATAGTCCAAGTGCCCGCTAGTGTATGTACATAGTTCAAGTGCCCGCTAGGTATCCTAGATTGTCCAAGTGTCCTCTAGTTAACCTACATAGTCCAAGTGCCCGCTAGGTAACCTAGATAGTCCAAGGTCCTGCTAGTTAACCTACATAGTCCAATGCCCGATAGGGAACCTACATAGTCCAAGTGCCCGCTGAGGAACCTACATAGTCCAAGTGCCCATAGGTAACCTACATATTCCAAGTGCCCGTTAGGGAACCTAGATAGTCCAAGTGCCCGTAGGGAACCTATATAATCCAAGTGCCCGCTAGGGAACCTACATAGTCAGAGTACCCGCTAGGGAACTTCCATTGTGCAACTGCCCGCTAGTTAACCTAGATAGTCCAAGTGCCCGCTAGTTAACCCACATAGTCCAAGGTCAGCTAGTTAACCTAGATAGTCCAAGTGCCCGCTAGTTAACATACATAGTCCAAGGTCAGCTAGTTAACCTAGATAGTCCAAGTGCCCGCTAGGTAACCTAGATTGTCCAAGTGTCCGCTAGTTAACCTACATAGTCCAAGTGCCCGCTAGGTAAACTAGATAGTCCAAGGTCCTGCTAGTTAACCTACATAGTCCAATGCCCGATAGGGAGCCTACATAGTCCAAGTGCCCGCTGAGGAACCTACATAGTCCAAGTGCCCATAGGTAACCTATATATTCCAAGTGCCCGTTAGGGAACCTAGATAGTCCAAGTGCCCGTAGGGAACGTATATAATCCAAGTGCCCGCTAGGGAACCTACATAGTCAAAGTGCCCGCTAGGGAACTTGCATTGTGCAAGTGCCCGCTAGTTAACCTAGATAGTCCAAGTGCCCGCTAGTTAACCCACATAGTCCAAGGTCAGCTAGTTAACCTAGATAGTCCAAGTGCTCGCTAGTTAACATACATAGTCCAAGGTCAGCTAGTTAACCTAGATAGTCCAAGTGCCCGCTAGTTAACCTACATAGTCCAAGTGCCCGCTAGGTAACCTAGATAGTCCAAGTGCCCGCTAGGTAACCTAAGTAGTACAAATGTCCGATAGGGATCCTACATAGTCCAAGTGCCTGCTAGTTCACCTACATAGTCCAAATCCCCGCTAGGTAACCTAGACAGTCCAAGTGACCATTAGGTTACCTACATAGTCCAAGTGCCCGTTCGTTAACCTACATAGTCCAAGTGCGCGGTAGGTAATGTATATAGCCCAAGTGCCCGCTAGGGAACGTACATTGTCCAAGTGCCCTCTAGGTAACCTAGATAGTCCAATTGCCCGCTAGTTAACCTACATAGTCCAAGTGCCTGCTAGGTAAACTACATAGTCCAAGTGCCCACTAGGTAACCTGGACAGTCCAATTTCCTGCTAGTTAACCTAGACAGTCCAAGTACCCGATAGGGAACCTACATAGTCCAAGTTCCCCCTACGGAACCTACATTGTCCAAGTGATCGCTAGGCAACCTACATAGTCCAAGTGCACGTTAGTTAACCTAGATAGTCAAAGTGCCTGTAGGTAACCTAAATAGTCCATGTGCCCGCTAGGGAACCTACATAGTCCAAGTACCCGCTAGGTAACCTAGATAGTCCAATTGCCCGTTAGCGATCCTAGATTGTCGAAGTGTCCGCCAGTTAACCTACATAGTCCAAGAGCCTGTTCGTTAACCTAGATAGGCCAAATGCCCGCTAGGTAACCTAGACAGTCCAAGTGCCCGCTATGTTACCTACATAGTCCAAGGGCCCGCTAGGTAACCTTGATAGTCCATGTGCCTTCTAGTTAACCTACATAGTCCAAGTGCCCGCTAGGTAACCTACATAGTCCAAGTGACCGCTAGTTAACCAAGATAGTCCACGTGCCTGCTAGTAAACCTACATAATCCATGGGCCCGCTAGTTAACCTACATAGTGCAAGGGCCCGCTAGTTAACCTAGATTGTGCAAGTGTCCGCTAGTTAACCTACATAGTCCAAGTGCCCGCTAGGTAACCTAGATCGTCCAAGTGCCCTTTAGGGATCCTTCATAATCCAAGTGCCTGCTAGGTAACCTAGATAGTCTAAGTGCCCGCTAGTTATCCTAGATAGTCCTAGTCCCCGTTAGTTAACCTAGATAGTCCAAGTGCCCACTAGGGGACGTACATAGTCCAAGTGCCCGCTAGGTAACCTACATAGTCCAAGTGCCCGTTCGTTAACCTAGATAGTCAATGTGCCCGCTAGGTAACCTAGACAGTCCAAGTGCCCGCTAGGTTACCTACATAGTCCAAGTGCCCCTTCGTTAACCTAGATAGTCCAAGTGCCCGCTAGGTTACCTAGACAGTCCAAGTGCCCGCTAGTTAACCTACATAGTCCAAGTGCCCGATAAGGAACCTACATAATCCAAGTGCCCGCTAGGGAACCTACATAGTCCAAGTGCCTGCTAGTAAACCTACATAATCCATGGGCCCGCTAGTTAACCTACATAGTGCAAGGGCACGCTAGTTAACCTAGAACGTGCAAGTGTCCGCTAGTTAACCTACATAGTCCACGTACCCGCTATGTAACCTAGATAGTCCAAGTGCCCGCTAAGGATCCTTCATAATCCAAGTGCCTGCTAGGGAACCTACATAGTCAAAGTGCCCGCTAGTTAACCTAGATAGTCCTAGTGCCCGTTAGTTAACCTAGATAGTCCAAGTGCCCACTAGGGGACGTACATAGTCAAGTGCCCGCTAGTTAACCTAGATAGTCCTAGTGCCCGTTAGTTAACCTAGATTGTCCAAGTGCCCACTAGGGGACGTACATAGTCAAGTGCCCACTAGTTAACCTACATATTCCAAGGTCCGCTAGTTAACCTAGATAGTCCAAATGCCCGCTAGTTAACCTACATAGTACAAGGGCCCGCTAGTTGACCTAGATAGTCCAAGTGCCCGCTAGTTAACCTAAGTAGTACAAATATCCGATAGGGATCCTACATAGTCCAAGTGCCCGCTACTTAACCTAAATAGTCCAAGTCCCCGCTAGGCAACCAAGCAAGTCCAGTGACCATTAGGTTACCTACATAGTCCAAGTGCCCGTTCGTTAACCTACATAGTCCAAGTGCCCGCTAGGTAACGTTGATAACCCAAGTGCCCGCTAGTTAACCTAGATGGTCCAAGTGCCCGCTAGTTAACCTTGATAGTCCAAGTGCCTTCTAGTTAACCTAAATTGTCCAAGTGCCCGCTAGGTACCTACATAGTCCAAGTGCCCACTAGGTAACCTAAGTAATCCAAATGCCCGCTAGGGAAACTACATAGTCCAAGTGCCCGCTAGTTAATCTAGATAGTCCAAGTGCCCGCTAGTTAACCTAGATAGTCCAAGTGCCCGCTGGTTAACCTAGATAGTCCAAGTGCCCGCTAGTTAACCTAGATCGTCCAAGTGCCCGCTATTTAACCTAGATAATCCAAGTGCCCGCTAGGGTATGTACATAGTTCAATTGCCCGATAGGTAATGTAGATTGTCCACGTGTCCGCTAGTTAACCTACATAGTCCAACTGCCCGCAAGGTAACCTAGATAGTCCAAGGTCCTGCTAGTTAACCTACATAGTCAAATGCCCGATAGGGAACCTACATAGTCCAAGTGCCCGCTGAGGAACCTACATAGTCCAAGTGCCCATAGGTAACCTACATATTCCAAGTGCCCGTTAGGGAACCTAGATAGTCCAAGTGCCCGTAGGGAACGTATATAATCCAAGTGCCCGCTAGGGAACCTACATAGTCAAAGTGCCCGCTAGGGAACTTGCATTGTGCAAGTGCCCGCTAGGGAACTTGCATTGTGCAAGTGCCCGCTAGTTAACCTAGATAGTCCATGTGCCCGCTAGTTAACCCACATAGTCCAAGGTCAGCTAGTTAACCTAGATAGTCCAAGGTCCCGCTAGTTAACATACATAGTCCAAGGTCAGCTAGTTAACCTAGATAGTCCAAGGTCCCTCTAGTTAACATACATAGTCCAAGGTCAGCTAGTTAACCTAGATAGTCCAAGGTCCCGCTAGTTAACATACATAGTCCAAGGTCAGCTAGTTAACCTAGATAGTCCAAGTGCCTGCTAGTTCACCTACATAGTCCAAATCCCCGCTAGGTAACCTAGACAGTCCAAGTGACCATTAGGTTACCTACATAGTCCAAGTGCCCGTTCGTTAACCTACATAGCCCAAGTGCCCGCTATGGAACGTACATAGTCCAAGTGCCCTCTAGGTAACATAGATAGTCCAATTGCCCGCTAGTTAACCTACATAGTCCAAGTGCCTGCTAGGTAAACTACATAGTCCAAGTGCCCACTAGGTAACCTGGACAGTCCAATTTCCTGCTAGTTAACCTAGACAGTCCAAGTACCCGATAGGGAACCTACATTGTCCAAGTGATCGCTAGGCAACCTACATAGTCCAAGTGCCCGTTAGTTAACCTAGATAGTCAAAGTGCCTGCTAGGTAACCTAAATAGTCCAAGTGCCCGCTAGGGAATCTACATAGTCCAAGTGCCCGCTAGGTAACCTAGATAGTCCAATCGCCCGTTAGCGAACCTAGATAGTCGAAGTGTCCGCCAGTTAACCTACATAGTCCAAGAGCCCGTTCGTTAACCTAGATAGGCCAAATGCCCGCTAGGTAACCTAGACAGTCCAAGTGCCCGCTAGGTTACCTACATAGTCCAAGGGCCCGCCAGGTAACCTTGATAGTCCAAGTGCCTTCTAGTTAACCTACATAGTCCAAGTGCCCGCTAGGTAACCTACATAGTCCAAGTGACCGCTAGTTAACCTAGATAGTCCTAGTGCCCGTTAGTTAACCTCGATAGTCCAAGTGCCCACTAGGGGACGTACATAGTCCAAGTGCCCGCTAGTTAACCTACATAGTCCAAGGTCCGCTAGTTAACCTAGATAGTCCAAGTGCCTGCTAGTTAACCTACATAGTACAAGGGCCCGCTAGTTGACCTAGATAGTCCAAGTGCCCGCTAGTTAACCTAAGTAGTACAAATATCCGATAGGGATCCTACATAATCCAAGTGCCCGCTAGTTAACCTAAATAGTCCATGTCCCCGCTAGGTAACCTAGCAAGTCCAAGTGACCATTAGGTTACCTACATAGTCCAAGTGCCCGTTCGTTAACCTACATAGTCCAAGTGCCCGCTAGGTAACGTTGATAGCCCAAGTGCCCGCTAGTTAACCTAGATGGTCCAAGTGCCCGCTAGTTAACCTTGATAGTCCAAGTGCCTACTAGTTAACCTAAATAGTCCAAGTGCCCGCTAGGTACCTACATAGTCCAAGTGCCCACTAGGTTACCTAAGTAATCCAAATGCCCCCTAGGGAAACTACATAGTCCAAGTGCCCGCTAGTTAATCTAGATAGTCCAAGTGCCCGCTATTTAACCTAGATCGTCCAAGTGCCCACTAGTTAACCTAGATAATCCAAGTGCCCGCTAGGGTATGTACACAGTTCAAGTGCCCGCTAGGTAACCTAGATAGTCCAAGTGCCCGCTAGTGTATGTACATAGTTCAAGTGCCCGCTAGGTAACCTAGATTGTCCAAGTGTCCTCTAGTTAACCTACATAGTCCAAGTGCCCGCTAGGTAACCTAGATAGTCCAAGGTCCTGCTAGTTAACCTACATAGTCCAATGCCCGATAGGGAACCTACATAGTCCAAGTGCCCGCTGAGGAACCTACATAGTCCAAGTGCCCATAGGTAACCTACATATTCCAAGTGCCCGTTAGGGAACCTAGATAGTCCACGTGCCCGTAGGGAACCTATATAATCCAAGTGCCCGCTAGGGAACCTACATAGTCAGAGTACCCGCTAGGGAACTTGCATTGTGCAACTGCCCGCTAGTTAACCTAGATAGTCCAAGTGCCCGCTAGTTAACCCACATAGTCCAAGGTCAGCTAGTTAACCTAGATAGTCCAAGTGCCCGCTAGTTAACATACATAGTCCAAGGTCAGCTAGTTAACCTAGATAGTCCAAGTGCCCGCTAGGTAACCTAGATTGTCCAAGTGTCCGCTAGTTAACCTACATAGTCCAAGTGCCCGCTAGGTAAACTAGATAGTCCAAGGTCCTGCTAGTTAACCTACATAGTCCAATGCCCGATAGGGAGCCTACATAGTCCAAGTGCCCGCTGAGGAACCTACATAGTCCAAGTGCCCATAGGTAACCTATATATTCCAAGTGCCCGTTAGGGAACCTAGATAGTCCAAGTGCCCGTAGGGAACGTATATAATCCAAGTGCCCGCTAGGGAACCTACATAGTCAAAGTGCCCGCTAGGGAACTTGCATTGTGCAAGTGCCCGCTAGTTAACCTAGATAGTCCAAGTGCCCGCTAGTTAACCCACATAGTCCAAGGTCAGCTAGTTAACCTAGATAGTCCAAGTGCTCGCTAGTTAACATACATAGTCCAAGGTCAGCTAGTTAACCTAGATAGTCCAAGTGCCCGCTAGTTAACCTACATAGTCCAAGTGCCCGCTAGGTAACCTAGATAGTCCAAGTGCCCGCTAGGTAACCTAAGTAGTACAAATGTCCGATAGGGATCCTACATAGTCCAAGTGCCTGCTAGTTCACCTACATAGTCCAAATCCCCGCTAGGTAACCTAGACAGTCCAAGTGACCATTAGGTTACCTACATAGTCCAAGTGCCCGTTCGTTAACCTACATAGTCCAAGTGCGCGGTAGGTAATGTATATAGCCCAAGTGCCCGCTAGGGAACGTACATTGTCCAAGTGCCCTCTAGGTAACCTAGCTAGTCCAATTGCCCGCTAGTTAACCTACATAGTCCAAGTGCCTGCTAGGTAAACTACATAGTCCAAGTGCCCACTAGGTAACCTGGACAGTCCAATTTCCTGCTAGTTAACCTAGACAGTCCAAGTACCCGATAGGGAACCTACATAGTCCAAGTTCCCCCTACGGAACCTACATTGTCCAAGTGATCGCTAGGCAACCTACATAGTCCAAGTGCACGTTAGTTAACCTAGATAGTCAACGTGCCTGTAGGTAACCTAAATAGTCCATGTGCCCGCTAGGGAACCTACATAGTCCAAGTACCCGCTAGGTAACCTAGATAGTCCAATTGCCCGTTAGCGATCCTAGATTGTCGAAGTGTCCGCCAGTTAACCTACATAGTCCAAGAGCCTGTTCGTTAACCTAGATAGGCCAAATGCCTGCTAGGTAACCTAGACAGTCCAAGTGCCCGCTATGTTACCTACATAGTCCAAGGGCCCGCTAGGTAACCTTGATAGTCCATGTGCCTTCTAGTTAACCTACATAGTCCAAGTGCCCGCTAGGTAACCTACATAGTCCAAGTGACCGCTAGTTAACCAAGATAGTCCACGTGCCTGCTAGTAAACCTACATAATCCATGGGCCCGCTAGTTAACCTACATAGTGCAAGGGCCCGCTAGTTAACCTAGATTGTGCAAGTGTCCGCTAGTTAACCTACATAGTCCAAGTGCCCGCTAGGTAACCTAGATCGTCCAAGTGCCCTTTAGGGATCCTTCATAATCCAAGTGCCTGCTAGGTAACCTAGATAGTCTAAGTGCCCGCTAGTTAACCTAGATAGTCCTAGTCCCCGTTAGTTAACCTAGATAGTCCAAGTGCCCACTAGGGGACGTACATAGTCCAAGTGCCCGCTAGGTAACCTACATAGTCCAAGTGCCCGTTCGTTAACCTAGATAGTCAATGTGCCCGCTAGGTAACCTAGACAGTCCAAGTGCCCGCTAGGTTACCTACATAGTCCAAGTGCCCCTTCGTTAACCTAGATAGTCCAAGTGCCCGCTAGGTTACCTAGACAGTCCAAGTGCCCGCTAGTTAACCTACATAGTCCAAGTGCCCGATAAGGAACCTACATAATCCAAGTGCCCGCTAGGGAACCTACATAGTCCAAGTGCCTGCTAGTAAACCTACATAATCCATGGGCCCGCTAGTTAACCTACATAGTGCAAGGGCACGCTAGTTAACCTAGAACGTGCAAGTGTCCGCTAGTTAACCTACATAGTCCACGTACCCGCTATGTAACCTAGATAGTCCAAGTGCCCGCTAAGGATCCTTCATAATCCAAGTGCCTGCTAGGGAACCTACATAGTCAAAGTGCCCGCTAGTTAACCTAGATAGTCCTAGTGCCCGTTAGTTAACCTAGATAGTCCAAGTGCCCACTAGGGGACGTACATAGTCAAGTGCCCGCTAGTTAACCTAGATAGTCCTAGTGCCCGTTAGTTAACCTAGATAGTCCAAGTGCCCACTAGGGGACGTACATAGTCAAGTGCCCACTAGTTAACCTACATATTCCAAGGTCCGCTAGTTAACCTAGATAGTCCAAATGCCCGCTAGTTAACCTACATAGTACAAGGGCCCGCTAGTTGACCTAGATAGTCCAAGTGCCCGCTAGTTAACCTAAGTAGTACAAATATCCGATAGGGATCCTACATAGTCCAAGTGCCCGCTACTTAACCTAAATAGTCCAAGTCCCCGCTAGGCAACCAAGCAAGTCCAGTGACCATTAGGTTACCTACATAGTCCAAGTGCCCGTTCGTTAACCTACATAGTCCAAGTGCCCGCTAGGTAACGTTGATAACCCAAGTGCCCGCTAGTTAACCTAGATGGTCCAAGTGCCCGCTAGTTAACCTTGATAGTCCAAGTGCCTTCTAGTTAACCTAAATAGTCCAAGTGCCCGCTAGGTACCTACATAGTCCAAGTGCCCACTAGGTAACCTAAGTAATCCAAATGCCCGCTAGGGAAACTACATAGTCCAAGTGCCCGCTAGTTAATCTAGATAGTCCAAGTGCCCGCTAGTTAACCTAGATAGTCCAAGTGCCCGCTAGTTAACCTAGATAGTCCAAGTGCCCGCTAGTTAACCTAGATCGTCCAAGTGCCCGCTATTTAACCTAGATAATCCAAGTGCCCGCTAGGGTATGTACATAGTTCAATTGCCCGATAGGTAATGTAGATTGTCCACGTGTCCGCTAGTTAACCTACATAGTCCAACTGCCCGCAAGGTAACCTAGATAGTCCAAGGTCCTGCTAGTTAACCTACATAGTCAAATGCCCGATAGGGAACCTACATAGTCCAAGTGCCCGCTGAGGAACCTACATAGTCCAAGTGACCATAGGTAACCTACATATTCCAAGTGCCCGTTAGGGAACCTAGATAGTCCAAGTGCCCGTAGGGAACGTATATAATCCAAGTGCCCGCTAGGGAACCTACATAGTCAAAGTGCCCGCTAGGGAACTTGCATTGTGCAAGTGCCCGCTAGGGAACTTGCATTGTGCAAGTGCCCGCTAGTTAACCTAGATAGTCCATGTGCCCGCTAGTTAACCCACATAGTCCAAGGTCAGCTAGTTAACCTAGATAGTCCAAGGTCCCGCTAGTTAACATACATAGTCCAAGGTCAGCTAGTTAACCTAGATAGTCCAAGGTCCCGCTAGTTAACATACATAGTCCAAGGTCAGCTAGTTAACCTAGATAGTCCAAGGTCCCGCTAGTTAACATACATAGTCCAAGGTCAGCTAGTTAACCTAGATAGTCCAAGTGCCTGCTAGTTCACCTACATAGTCCAAATCCCCGCTAGGTAACCTAGACAGTCCAAGTGACCATTAGGTTACCTACATAGTCCAAGTGCCCGTTCGTTAACCTACATAGCCCAAGTGCCCGCTAGGGAACGTACATAGTCCAAGTGCCCTCTAGGTAACATAGATAGTCCAATTGCCCGCTAGTTAACCTACATAGTCCAAGTGCCTGCTAGGTAAACTACATAGTCCAAGTGCCCACTAGGTAACCTGGACAGTCCAATTTCCTGCTAGTTAACCTAGACAGTCCAAGTACCCGATAGGGAACCTACATAGTCCAAGTTCCCGCTAGGGAACCTACATTGTCCAAGTGATCGCTAGGCAACCTACATAGTCCAAGTGCCCGTTAGTTAACCTAGATAGTCAAAGTGCCTGCTAGGTAACCTAAATAGTCCAAGTGCCCGCTAGGGAACCTACATAGTCCAAGTGCCCGCTAGGTAACCTAGATAGTCCAATTGCCCGTTAGCGATCCTAGATAGTCGTATTGTCTGCCAGTTAACCTACATAGTCCAAGAGCCTGTTCGTTAACCTAGATAGGCCAAGCCCTCTAGGTAACCTAGACAGTACAAGTGCCCGCTAGGTTACCTACATAGTCCAAGGGCCCGCTAGGTAACCTTGATAGTCCAAGTGCCTTCTAATTAACCTACATAGTCCAAGTGCCCGCTAGGTAACCTACATAGTCCAAGTGACTGCTAGTTAACCAAGATAGTCCACGTGCCTGCTAGTAAACCTACATAATCCATGGGCCCGCTAGTTAACCTACATAGTCCACGTACCCGCAATGTAACCTAGATAGTCCAAGTGCACGCTAAGGATCCTTCATAATCCAAGTGCCTGCTAGGGAACCTACATAGTCAAAGTGCCCGCTAGTTAACCTAGATAGTCCTAGTGCCCGTTAGTTAACCTAGATAGTCCAAGTGCCCACTAGGGGACGTACATAGTCAAGTGCCCGCTAGTTAACCTACATAGTCCAAGGTCCGCTAGGTAACCTAGATAGTCCAAATGCTCGCTAGTTAACCTACATAGTATAAGGGCCCGCTAGTTGACCTAGATAGTCCAAGTGCCCGCTAGTTAACCTAAGTAGTACAAATATCCGATAGGGATCCTACATAGTCCAAGTGCCCGCTACTTAACCTAAATAGTCCAAGTCCCCGCTAGGCAACCAAGCAAGTCCAAGTGACCATTAGGTTACCTACATAGTCCAAGTGCCCGTTCGTTAACCTACATAGTCGAAGTGCCCGCTAGGTAACGTTGATAGCCCAAGTGCCCGCTAGTTAACCTAGATGGTCCAAGTGCCCGCTAGTTAATCTTGATAGTCCAAGTGCCTTCTAGTTAACCTAAATAGTCCAAGTGCCCGCTAAGTACCTACATAGTCCAAGTGCCCACTAGGTAACCTAAGTAATCCAAATGCCCGCTAGGGAAACTACATAGTCCAAGTGCCCGGTAGTTAATCTAGATAGTCCAAGTGCCCGCTAGTTAACCTAGATAGTCCAAGTGCCCGCTAGTTAACCTAGATAGTCCAAGTGCCTGCTAGTTAACCTAGATCGTCCAAGTGCCCGCTAGTTAACCTAGATAATCCAAGTGCCGGCTAGGGTATGTACATAGTTCAAGTGCCCGATAGGTAACCTAGATTGTCCACGTGTACGCTAGTTAACCTACATAGTCCAAGTGCCCGCTAGGTAACCTAGATAGTCCAAGGTCCTGCTAGTTAACCTACATAGTTCAATGTCCTATAGGGAACCTACATAGTCCAAGTGCCCGCTGAGGAACCTACATAGTCCAAGTGCCCATAGGTAACCTACATATTCCAAGTGCTCGTTAGGGAACCTAGATAGTCCAAGTGCCCGTAGGGAACCTATATAATCCAAGTGCCCGCTAGGGAACCTGTATAGTCAAAGTGCCCGCTAGGGAATTTGCATTGTGCAAGTGCCCGCTAGGTAACCTAGATAGTCCAAGTGCCCGCTAGTTAACCCACATAGTCCAAGGTCAGCTAATTAACCTAGATAGTCCAATTGCCTGCTAGTTAACATACATAGTCCAAGGTCAGCTAGTTAACCTAGATAGTCCAAGTACCCGATAGGTAACCTAGATATTCCAAGTGCCCGCTAGGTAACCTAAGTAGTACAAATGTCCGATAGGGATCCTACATAGTCCAAGTGCCTGCTAGTTCACCTACATAATCCAAGTCCCCGCTAGGTAACCTAGACAGGCCAAGTGACAATTAGGTTACCTACATAGTCCAAGTGCCCGCTCGTTAACCTACATAGGCCAAGTGCCCGCTAGGTAACGTACATAGCCCAAGTGCCCGCTAGGGAACGTACATAGTCCAAGTGCCCTCTAGGTAACCTAGATAGTCCAATTGCCCGCTAGTTAACCTACATAGTCCAAGTGCCTGCTAGGTAAACTACATAGTCCAAGTGCCCACTAGGTAACCTGGACAGTCCAATTTCCTGCTAGTTAACCTAGACAGTCCAAGTACCGATAGGGAACCTACATAGTCCAAGTTCCCGCTAGGGAACCTACATTGTCCAAGTGATCGCTAGGCAACCTACATAGTCCAAGTGCCCGTTAGTTAACCTAGATAGTCAAAGTGCCTGCTAGGTAACCTAAGTAGTCCAAGTGCCCGCTAGGGAACCTACATAGTCCAAGTGCCCGCTAGGTAACCTAGATAGTCCAATTGCCCGTTTGCGAACCTAGATAGTCGAAGTGTCCGCCAGTTAACCTACATATTCCAAGAGCCCGTTCGTTAACCAAGATAGGCCAAATGCCCGCTAGGTAACCTAGACAGTCCAAGTGCCCGCTAGGTTACCTACATAGTCCAAGGGCCCGCTAGGTAACCTTGATAGTCCAAGTGCCTTCTAGTTAACCTACATAGTCCAAGAGCCCGCTAGGTAACCTACATAGTCCAAGTGACCGCTAGTTAACCTAGATAGTCCACGTGCCTGCTAGTAAACCTACATAATCCATGGGCCCGCTAGTTAACCTACATAGTGCAAGAGCCCGCTAGTTAACCTAGATCGTGCAAGTGTCCGCTAGTTAACCTACATAGTCCAAGTGCCCGCTAGGTAACCCAGATAATCCAAGTGCCCTTTAGGGATCCTTCATAATCCAAGTGCCTGCTAGGTAACCTAGATATTCCAAGTGCCCACTAGTTAACCTAGATAGTCCTAGTCCCCGTTAGTTAACCTAGATAGTCCAAGTGCCCACTAGGGGACGTACATAGTCCAAGTGCCCGCTAGGTAACCTACATAGTCCAAGTGCCCGTTCGTTAACCTAGATAGTCAAAGTGCCCGATAGGTAACCTAGACAGTCCAAGTGCCCGCTAGGTTACCTACATAGTTAAGTGCCCCTTCGTTAACCTAGATAGTCCAAGTGCCCGCTAGGTTACCTAGACAGTCCAAGTGCCCGCTAGTTAACCTACATAGTCCAAGTGCCCGATAGGGAACCTACATAATCCAAGTGCCCGCTAGGGAACCTACATAGTCCAAGTGACTGCTAGTAAACCTACATAATCCATGGGCCCGCTAGTTAACCTACATAGTGCAAGGGCCCGCTAGTTAACCTTGAACGTGCAAGTGTCCGCTAGTTAACCTACATAGTCCACGTACCCGCTAGGTAACCTAAATAGTCCAAGTGCCCGCTAGTGATCCTTGATAATCCAAGTGCCTGCTAGGTAACCTAGATTGTCCAAGTGCCCGCTAGTTAACCTAGATAGTCCTAGTGCCCGTTAGTTAACCTAGATAGTCCAAGTGAACACTAGGGGTTGTACATAGTCCAAGTGCCCGCTAATTAACCTACATAGTCCAAGGTCCGCTAGTTAACCTAGATAGTCCAAGTGCCCGCTAGTTAAGCTACATAGTACAAGGGCCCGCTAGTTGACCTAGATAGTCCAAGTGCCCGCTAGTTAACCTAAGTAGTACAAATATCCGATAGGGATCCTACATAGTCCAAATGCCCGCTAGTTAACCTAAATAGTCCAAGTCCCCGCTAGGTAACCTAGCAAGTTCAAGTGAACATTAGGTTACCTACATAGTCCAAGTGCCCGTTCGTTAACCTACATAGTCCAAGTGCCCGCTAGGTAACGTTGATAGCCCAAGTGCCCGCTAGTTAACCTAGATGGTCCAAGTGCCCGCTAGTTAACCTTGATAGTCCAAGTGCCTTCTAGTTAACCTAAATAGTCCAAGTGCCCGCTAGGTAACCTACATAGTCCAAGTGCCCACTAGGTAACCTAAGTAATCCAAATGCCCCCTAGGGAAACCACATAGTCCAAGTGCCCGCTAGTTAATCTAGATAGTCCAAGTGCCCGCTAGTTAACCTAGATAGTCCAAGTGCCCGCTAGTTAACCTAGATAGTCCAAGTGCCCGCTAGTTAACCTAGATAATCCAAGTGCCCGCTAGGGTATGTACATAGTTCAAGTGCCCGATAGGTAACCTAGATTGTCCACGTGTACGCTAGTTAACCTACATAGTCCAAGTGCCCGCTAGGTAACCTAGATAGTCCAAGGTCCTGCTAGTTAACCTACATAGTCCAATGTCCGATAGGGAACCTACATAGTCCAAGTGCCCACTGAGGAACCTACATAGTCCAAGTGCCCATAGGTAACCTACATATTCCAAGTGCCCGTTAGGGAACCTAGATAGTCCAAGTGCCCGTAGGGAACCTATATAATCCAAGTGCCCGCTAGGGAACCTACATATTCAAAGTGCCCGCTAGGGAACTTGCATTGTGCAAGTGCCCGCTAGTTAACCTAGATAGTCCAAGTGCCCGCTAGTTAACCCACATAGTCCAAGGTCAGGTAGTTAACCTAGATAGTCCAAGTGCCCGCTAGTTAACATACATAGTCCAAGGTCAGCTAGTTAACCTAGATAGTCCAAGTACCCGCTAGGTAACCTAGATAGTCCAAGTGCCCGCTAGGTAACCTAAGTAGTACAAATGTCCGATAGGGATCCTACATAGTCCAAGTGCCTGCTAGTTCACCTACATAATCCAAGTCCCCGCTAGGTAACCTAGACAGTCCAAGTGACCATTAGGTTACCTACATAGTCCAAGTGCCCGTTCGTTAACCTACATAGTCCAAGTGCCCGCTAGGTAACGTACATAGCCAAAGTGCCCGCTAGGGAACGTACATAGTCCAAGTGCCCTCTAGGTAACCTAGATAGTCCAATTGCCCGCTAGTTAACCTACATAGTCCAAGTGCCTGCTAGGTAAACTACATAGTCCAAGTGCCCACTAGGTAACCTGGACAGTCCAATTTCCCGCTAGTTAACCTAGACAGTCCAAGTACCCGATAGGGAACCTACATAGTCCAAGTGCCCGCTAGGGAACCTACATTGTCCAAGTGATTGCTAGGCAACCTACATAGTCCAAGTGCCCGTTAGTTAACCTAGATAGTCAAAGTGACTGCTAGGTAACCTAAATAGTCCAAGTGCCCGCTAGGGAACCTACATAGTCCAAGTGCCCGCTAGGTAACCTAGATAGTCAAATTGCCCGTTAGCGAACCTAGATAGTCGAAGTGTTCGCCAGTTAACCTACATAGTCCAAGAGCCCATTCGTTAACCTAGATAGGCCAAATGCCCGCTAGGTAACCTAGACAGTCCAAGTGCCCGCTAGGTTACCTACATAGTCCAAGGGCCAGCTAGGTAACCTTGATAGTCTAAGTGCCTTCTAGTTAACCTACATAGTCCAAGTGCCCGCTAGGTAACCTAGATAGTCCAAGTGACCGCTAGTTAACCTAGATAGTCCACATGCCTGCTAGTAAACCTACATAATTCATGGGCCCGCTAGTTAACCTACATAGTGCAAGGGCCCGCTAGTTAACCTAGATCGTGCAATTGTCCGCTAGTTAACCTACATAGTCCAAGTGCCCGCTCGGTAACCTAGATAGTCCAAGTGCCCTTTAGGGATCCTTCATAATCCAATTGCCCGTTAGCTAACCTAGATAGTCGAAGTGTCCGCTAGTTAACCTACATAGTCCAAGTGCCCGTTCGTTAACCTAGATAGTCCAAGTGCCCGCTAGGTAACCTAGACAGTCCAAGTGCCTGCTAGGTTACCTACATAGTCCAAGTGCACGTTCGTTAACCTAGATAGTCCAAGTGCCCGCTGGTAACCTACATAGTCCAAGGGCCCGCTAGGTAACTTTGATAGTCCAAGTGCCTTCTAGTTAACCTACGTAGTCCAAGTGCCCCCTAGGTAACCTACATAGTCCAAAGCCCACTAGGTAACCTAAATAATCCAAATGCCCGCTAGGGAAACTACATAGTTCAAGTGCCCGCTAGATAACCTTGATAGTCCAAGTGCCCGCTAGTAAACCTAGATAGTCCAAGGGCCCACTAATTAACCTAGATAGTCCAAGTGCCCGCTAGTTAACCTAAATCGTCCAAGTGTCCGCTAGGTAACCTACATAGTCCAAGTGCCTGCTAGGTAACCTAGATAGTCCAAGTGCCTGATAGCTAACCTACATAGTCCAAGTGTACGTTCGTTAACCTAGATAGTCCAAGTGCCCATTGGGTATCCTACATAGTCCAAGTGCCCGCTTGGTAACCTACATAGTGTAAATGCCCGCTAGGCAACGTACATAATCCAAGTGCCCGCTCTGGAACATACATAGTCCAAGTGCCCATTAGCTAACCTAGATAGTGCAAGGGCCCGCTAGTTGACCTACATAGTCCATGTGCCAGCTAGGTAACCTAGATAGTACAAGTGCCCGGTAGGGAACCTAGATAGTCCAAGTGCCTGTTTGCTAACCTAGATAGTCCAAGTGGCGTCTAGGTAACCTACATAGTCCAAGTGCCCATTCGTTAACCTAGATAATCCAAGTGCCCGCTAGGTAACCTAGACAGTCCAAGTGCCCGCAAGGTAACCTACATAGTCCAAATGCCCGCTAGTTAACCTACATAGTCCAAGTGCCCGTAAGGTAACCTAGATGGTCCAAATGCCCGCAAGGGAACCCAGATATTCCAAGTGCCCGCTAGGGAACTTACATAGTCCAAGGGCCGCTAGGGAACCTACATAGTCCAAGTGCCCGTTAGTTAATCTAGATAGTCCAATTGCCCGCTAGGTAACCTAGATAGTCCAACAGCCCGGCAGGTAACCTACATACTCCAAGTACCCGCTAGGTTACGTAGATAGTTCAAGTGCCAGCTAGGTAACCTAGATAGTCCAAGTGCCCCCTAGGTAACCTACAAAGTCTAAGTGCCCGCTAAGGAATCTATATAGTCCAAATGCCCGCTACGTAGCCTACATAATCCAAATGCCCGCTAGGTAACCTAGATAGTCCAAGGGCCCGCTAGGGAACCTACATAGTCCAAGTGCCCGTTAGTTAACCTAGATAGTCCAAGTGCCCGCTACGTAACATAGATAGTCCAACAGCCATCTAGGTAACCTACATACTCCAAGAACCCGCTAGGGAACCTACATAGTCCAAGTGCCCGCTGGTAACCTTGATAGTCCAATTGCCCGTTAGCTAACCTAGATAGTCGAAGTGTCCGCTAGTTAACCTACATAGTCCAAGTGCCCGTTCGTTAACCTAGATAGTCCAAGTGCCCGCTAGGTAACCTAGACAGTCCAAGTGCCCGCTAGGTTACCTACATAGTCCAAGAGCACGTTCGTTAACCTAGATAGTCTAAGTGCCCGCTGGTAACCTACATAGTCCAAGGGCCCGCTAGGTAACCTTGATAGTCCAAGTGCCTTCTAGTTAACCTACGTAGTCCAAGTGCCCCCTAGGTAACCTACATAGTCCAAGTGCCCAGTAGGTAACCTAAATAATCCAAATGCCCACTAGGGAAACTACATAGTTCAAGTGCCCGCTAGATAACCTTGATAGTCCAAATGCCCGCTAGTAAACCTAGATAGTCCAAGTGCCCGCTAGTTAACCTAGATAATCCAAGTGCCCGCTAGGGTATGTACATAGTTCAAGTGCCCGATAGGTAACCTAGATTGTCCACGTGTACGCTAGTTAACCTACATAGTCCAAGTGCCCGCTAGGTAACCTAGATAGTCCAAGGTCCTGCTAGTTAACCTACATAGTCCATTGTCAGTTAGGGAACCTACATAGTCCAAGTGCCCACTGAGGAACCTACATAGTCCAAGTGCCCATAGGTAACCTACATATTCCAAGTGCCCGTTAGGGAACCTAGATAGTCCAAGTGCCCGTAGGGAACCTACATAGTCAAAGTGCCCGCTAGGGAACTTGTATTGTGCAAGTGCCCGCTAGTTAACCTAGATAGTCCAAGTGCCCGCTAGTTAACCCACATAGTCCAAGGTCAGCTAGTTAACCTAGATAGTCCAAGTACCCGCTAGGTAACCTAGACAGTCCAAGTGCCCGCTAGGTAACCTAAGTAGTACAAATGTCCGATAGGGATCCTACATAGTCCAAGTGCCTGCTAGTTCACCTACATAATCCAAGTCCCCGCTAGGTAACCTAGACAGTCCAAGTGACCATTAGGTTACCTACATAGTCCAAGTGCCCGTTCGTTAACCTACATAGTCCAAGTGCCCGCTAGGTAACGTACATAGCCCAAGTGCCCGCTAGGGAACGTACATAGTCCAAGTGCCCTCTAGGTAACCTAGATAGTCCAATTGCCCGCTAGTTAACCTACATAGTCCAAGTGCCTGCTAGGTAAACTACATAGTCCAAGTGCCCACTAGGTAACCTGGACAGTCCAATTTCCTGCTAGTTAACCTAGACAGTCCAAGTACCCGATAGGGAACCTACATTGTCCAAGTGATCGCTAGTCAACCTACATAGTCCAAGTGCCCGTTAGTTAACCTAGATAGTCAAAGTGCCTGCTAGGTAACCTAAATAGTCCAAGTGCCCGCTAGGGAACCTACATAGTCCAAGTGCCCGCTAGGTAACATAGATAGTCCAATTGCCCGTTAGCGAACCTAGATAGGCGAAGTGTTCACCAGTTAACCTACATAGTCCAAGAGCCCGTTCGTTAACCTAGATCGGCCAAATGCCCGCTAGGTAACCTAGACAGTCCAAGTGCCCGCTAGGTTATCTTCATAGTCCAAGGGCCTGCTAGGTAACCTTGATAGTCCAAGTGCCTTCTAGTTAACCTACATAGTCCAAGTGCCCGCTAGGTAACCTACATAGTCCAAGTGACCGCCAGTTAACCTTGATAGTCCACGTGCCTGCTAGTAAACCTACATAATCCATGGGCCCGCTAGTTAACCTACATAGTCCAAGTGCCCGCTAGGTAACCTAGATAGTCCAAGTGCCCTTTAGGGATCCTTCATAATCCAAGTGCCTGCTAGGTAACCTAGATAGTCCAAGTGCCCGCTAGTTAACCTAGATAGTCCTAGTCCCCGTTAGTTAACCTAGATAGTCCAAGTGCCCACTAGGGGACGTACATAGTCCAAGTGCCCGCTAGGTAACCTACATAGTCCAAGTGCCCGTTCGTTAACCTAGATAGTCAAAGTGCCCGCTAGGTAACCTAGACAGTCCAAGTGCCCGCTAGGTTACCTACATAGTTAAGTGCCCCTTCGTTAACCTAGATAGTCCAAGTGCCCGCTAGGTTACCTAGACAGTCCAAGTGCCCGCTAGTTAACCTACATAGTCCAAGTGCCCGATAGGGAACCAACATAATCCAAGTGCCCGCTAGGGAACCTACATAGTCCAAGTGCCTGCTAGTAAACCTACATAATCCATGGGCCCGCTAGTTAACCTACATAGTGCAAGGGCCCGCTAGTTAACCTAGAACGTGCAAGTGTCCGCTAGTTAACCTACTTAGTCCACGTACCCGCTAGGTATCCTAGATAGTGCAAGTGCCCGCTAGGGATCCTTCATAATCCAAGTGCCTGCTAGGTAACCTAGATAGTCCAAGTGCCCGCTAGTTAACCTAGATAGTCCTAGTGCCCGTTAGTTAACCTAGATAGTCCAAGTGCCCACTAGGGGACGTACATAGTCCAAGTGCCCGCTAGTTAACCTACATAGTCCAAGGTCCGCTAGTTAACCTAGATAGTCCAAGTGCCCGCAAGTTAACCTACATAGTACAAGGGCCCGCTAGTTGACCTAGATAGTCCAAGTGCCCGCTAGTTAACCTAAGTAGTACAAATATCCGATAGGGATCCTACATAGTCCAAGTGCCCGCTAGGTAACCTACATAGTCCAAATCCCCGCTAGGTAACCTAGACAGTCCAAGTGACCATTAGGTTACCTACATAGTCCAAGTGCCCGTTCGTTAACCTACATAGCCCAAGTGCCCGCTAGGGAACGTACATAGTCCAAGTGCCCTCTAGGTAACATAGATAGTCCAATTGCCCGCTAGTTAACCTACATAGTCCAAGTGCCTGCTAGGTAAACTACATAGTCCAAGTGCCCACTAGGTAACCTGGACAGTCCAATTTCCTGCTAGTTAACCTAGACAGTCCAAGTACCCGATAGGGAACCTACATAGTCCAAGTTCCCGCTAGGGAACCTACATTGTCCAAGTGATCGCTAGGCAACCTACATAGTCCAAGTGCCCGTTAGTTAACCTAGATAGTCAAAGTGCCTGCTAGGTAACCTAAATAGTCCAAGTGCCCGCTAGGGAACCTACATAGTCCAAGTGCCCGCTAGGTAACCTAGATAGTCCAATTGCCCGTTAGCGATCCTAGATAGTCGTATTGTCTGCCAGTTAACCTACATAGTCCAAGAGCCTGTTCGTTAACCTAGATAGGCCAAGCCCTCTAGGTAACCTAGACAGTACAAGTGCCCGCTAGGTTACCTACATAGTCCAAGGGCCCGCTAGGTAACCTTGATAGTCCAAGTGCCTTCTAATTAACCTACATAGTCCAAGTGCCCGCTAGGTAACCTACATAGTCCAAGTGACTGCTAGTTAACCAAGATAGTCCACGTGCCTGCTAGTAAACCTACATAATCCATGGGCCCGCTAGTTAACCTACATAGTCCACGTACCCGCAATGTAACCTAGATAGTCCAAGTGCACGCTAAGGATCCTTCATAATCCAAGTGCCTGCTAGGGAACCTACATAGTCAAAGTGCCCGCTAGTTAACCTAGATAGTCCTAGTGCCCGTTAGTTAACCTAGATAGTCCAAGTGCCCACTAGGGGACGTACATAGTCAAGTGCCCGCTAGTTAACCTACATAGTCCAAGGTCCGCTAGGTAACCTAGATAGTCCAAATGCTCGCTAGTTAACCTACATAGTACAAGGGCCCGCTAGTTGACCTAGATAGTCCAAGTGCCCGCTAGTTAACCTAAGTAGTACAAATATCCGATAGGGATCCTACATAGTCCAAGTGCCCGCTACTTAACCTAAATAGTCCAAGTCCCCGCTAGGCAACCAAGCAAGTCCAAGTGACCATTAGGTTACCTACATAGTCCAAGTGCCCGTTCGTTAACCTACATAGTCGAAGTGCCCGCTAGGTAACGTTGATAGCCCAAGTGCCCGCTAGTTAACCTAGATGGTCCAAGTGCCCGCTAGTTAATCTTGATAGTCCAAGTGCCTTCTAGTTAACCTAAATAGTCCAAGTGCCCGCTAAGTACCTACATAGTCCAAGTGCCCACTAGGTAACCTAAGTAATCCAAATGCCCGCTAGGGAAACTACATAGTCCAAGTGCCCGGTAGTTAATCTAGATAGTCCAAGTGCCCGCTAGTTAACCTAGATAGTCCAAGTGCCCGCTAGTTAACCTAGATAGTCCAAGTGCCTGCTAGTTAACCTAGATCGTCCAAGTGCCCGCTAGTTAACCTAGATAATCCAAGTGCCCGCTAGGGTATGTACATAGTTCAAGTGCCCGATAGGTAACCTAGATTGTCCACGTGTACGCTAGTTAACCTACATAGTCCAAGTGCCCGCTAGGTAACCTAGATAGTCCAAGGTCCTGCTAGTTAACCTACATAGTTCAATGTCCTATAGGGAACCTACATAGTCCAAGTGCCCGCTGAGGAACCTACATAGTCCAAGTGCCCATAGGTAACCTACATATTCCAAGTGCTCGTTAGGGAACCTAGATAGTCCAAGTGCCCGTAGGGAACCTATATAATCCAAGTGCCCGCTAGGGAACCTGTATAGTCAAAGTGCCCGCTAGGGAATTTGCATTGTGCAAGTGCCCGCTAGGTAACCTAGATAGTCCAAGTGCCCGCTAGTTAACCCACATAGTCCAAGGTCAGCTAATTAACCTAGATAGTCCAATTGCCTGCTAGTTAACATACATAGTCCAAGGTCAGCTAGTTAACCTAGATAGTCCAAGTACCCGATAGGTAACCTAGATATTCCAAGTGCCCGCTAGGTAACCTAAGTAGTACAAATGTCCGATAGGGATCCTACATAGTCCAAGTGCCTGCTAGTTCACCTACATAATCCAAGTCCCCGCTAGGTAACCTAGACAGGCCAAGTGACAATTAGGTTACCTACATAGTCCAAGTGCCCGCTCGTTAACCTACATAGGCCAAGTGCCCGCTAGGTAACGTACATAGCCCAAGTGCCCGCTAGGGAACGTACATAGTCCAAGTGCCCTCTAGGTAACCTAGATAGTCCAATTGCCCGCTAGTTAACCTACATAGTCCAAGTGCCTGCTAGGTAAACTACATAGTCCAAGTGCCCACTAGGTAACCTGGACAGTCCAATTTCCTGCTAGTTAACCTAGACAGTCCAAGTACCGATAGGGAACCTACATAGTCCAAGTTCCCGCTAGGGAACCTACATTGTCCAAGTGATCGCTAGGCAACCTACATAGTCCAAGTGCCCGTTAGTTAACCTAGATAGTCAAAGTGCCTGCTAGGTAACCTAAGTAGTCCAAGTGCCCGCTAGGGAACCTACATAGTCCAAGTGCCCGCTAGGTAACCTAGATAGTCCAATTGCCCGTTTGCGAACCTAGATAGTCGAAGTGTCCGCCAGTTAACCTACATATTCCAAGAGCCCGTTCGTTAACCAAGATAGGCCAAATGCCCGCTAGGTAACCTAGACAGTCCAAGTGCCCGCTAGGTTACCTACATAGTCCAAGGGCCCGCTAGGTAACCTTGATAGTCCAAGTGCCTTCTAGTTAACCTACATAGTCCAAGAGCCCGCTAGGTAACCTACATAGTCCAAGTGACCGCTAGTTAACCTAGATAGTCCACGTGCCTGCTAGTAAACCTACATAATCCATGGGCCCGCTAGTTAACCTACATAGTGCAAGAGCCCGCTAGTTAACCTAGATCGTGCAAGTGTCCGCTAGTTAACCTACATAGTCCAAGTGCCCGCTAGGTAACCCAGATAATCCAAGTGCCCTTTAGGGATCCTTCATAATCCAAGTGCCTGCTAGGTAACCTAGATATTCCAAGTGCCCACTAGTTAACCTAGATAGTCCTAGTCCCCGTTAGTTAACCTAGATAGTCCAAGTGCCCACTAGGGGACGTACATAGTCCAAGTGCCCGCTAGGTAACCTACATAGTCCAAGTGCCCGTTCGTTAACCTAGATAGTCAAAGTGCCCGATAGGTAACCTAGACAGTCCAAGTGCCCGCTAGGTTACCTACATAGTTAAGTGCCCCTTCGTTAACCTAGATAGTCCAAGTGCCCGCTAGGTTACCTAGACAGTCCAAGTGCCCGCTAGTTAACCTACATAGTCCAAGTGCCCGATAGGGAACCTACATAATCCAAGTGCCCGCTAGGGAACCTACATAGTCCAAGTGACTGCTAGTAAACCTACATAATCCATGGGCCCGCTAGTTAACCTACATAGTGCAAGGGCCCGCTAGTTAACCTTGAACGTGCAAGTGTCCGCTAGTTAACCTACATAGTCCACGTACCCGCTAGGTAACCTAAATAGTCCAAGTGCCCGCTAGTGATCCTTGATAATCCAAGTGCCTGCTAGGTAACCTAGATTGTCCAAGTGCCCGCTAGTTAACCTAGATAGTCCTAGTGCCCGTTAGTTAACCTAGATAGTCCAAGTGAACACTAGGGGTTGTACATAGTCCAAGTGCCCGCTAATTAACCTACATAGTCCAAGGTCCGCTAGTTAACCTAGATAGTCCAAGTGCCCACTAGTTAAGCTACATAGTACAAGGGCCCGCTAGTTGACCTAGATAGTCCAAGTGCCCGCTAGTTAACCTAAGTAGTACAAATATCCGATAGGGATCCTACATAGTCCAAATGCCCGCTAGTTAACCTAAATAGTCCAAGTCCCCGCTAGGTAACCTAGCAAGTTCAAGTGAACATTAGGTTACCTACATAGTCCAAGTGCCCGTTCGTTAACCTACATAGTCCAAGTGCCCGCTAGGTAACGTTGATAGCCCAAGTGCCCGCTAGTTAACCTAGATGGTCCAAGTGCCCGCTAGTTAACCTTGATAGTCCAAGTGCCTTCTAGTTAACCTAAATAGTCCAAGTGCCCGCTAGGTAACCTACATAGTCCAAGTGCCCACTAGGTAACCTAAGTAATCCAAATGCCCCCTAGGGAAACCACATAGTCCAAGTGCCCGCTAGTTAATCTAGATAGTCCAAGTGCCCGCTAGTTAACCTAGATAGTCCAAGTGCCCGCTAGTTAACCTAGATAGTCCAAGTGCCCGCTAGTTAACCTAGATAATCCAAGTGCCCGCTAGGGTATGTACATAGTTCAAGTGCCCGATAGGTAACCTAGATTGTCCACGTGTACGCTAGTTAACCTACATAGTCCAAGTGCCCGCTAGGTAACCTAGATAGTCCAAGGTCCTGCTAGTTAACCTACATAGTCCAATGTCCGATAGGGAACCTACATAGTCCAAGTGCCCACTGAGGAACCTACATAGTCCAAGTGCCCATAGGTAACCTACATATTCCAAGTGCCCGTTAGGGAACCTAGATAGTCCAAGTGCCCGTAGGGAACCTATATAATCCAAGTGCCCGCTAGGGAACCTACATATTCAAAGTGCCCGCTAGGGAACTTGCATTGTGCAAGTGCCCGCTAGTTAACCTAGATAGTCCAAGTGCCCGCTAGTTAACCCACATAGTCCAAGGTCAGGTAGTTAACCTAGATAGTCCAAGTGCCCGCTAGTTAACATACATAGTCCAAGGTCAGCTAGTTAACCTAGATAGTCCAAGTACCCGCTAGGTAACCTAGATAGTCCAAGTGCCCGCTAGGTAACCTAAGTAGTACAAATGTCCGATAGGGATCCTACATAGTCCAAGTGCCTGCTAGTTCACCTACATAATCCAAGTCCCCGCTAGGTAACCTAGACAGTCCAAGTGACCATTAGGTTACCTACATAGTCCAAGTGCCCGTTCGTTAACCTACATAGTCCAAGTGCCCGCTAGGTAACGTACATAGCCAAAGTGCCCGCTAGGGAACGTACATAGTCCAAGTGCCCTCTAGGTAACCTAGATAGTCCAATTGCCCGCTAGTTAACCTACATAGTCCAAGTGCCTGCTAGGTAAACTACATAGTCCAAGTGCCCACTAGGTAACCTGGACAGTCCAATTTCCCGCTAGTTAACCTAGACAGTCCAAGTACCCGATAGGGAACCTACATAGTCCAAGTGCCCGCTAGGGAACCTACATTGTCCAAGTGATTGCTAGGCAACCTACATAGTCCAAGTGCCCGTTAGTTAACCTAGATAGTCAAAGTGACTGCTAGGTAACCTAAATAGTCCAAGTGCCCGCTAGGGAACCTACATAGTCCAAGTGCCCGCTAGGTAACCTAGATAGTCCAATTGCCCGTTAGCGAACCTAGATAGTCGAAGTGTTCGCCAGTTAACCTACATAGTCCAAGAGCCCATTCGTTAACCTAGATAGGCCAAATGCCCGCTAGGTAACCTAGACAGTCCAAGTGCCCGCTAGGTTACCTACATAGTCCAAGGGCCAGCTAGGTAACCTTGATAGTCTAAGTGCCTTCTAGTTAACCTACATAGTCCAAGTGCCCGCTAGGTAACCTAGATAGTCCAAGTGACCGCTAGTTAACCTAGATAGTCCACATGCCTGCTAGTAAACCTACATAATTCATGGGCTCGCTAGTTAACCTACATAGTGCAAGGGCCCGCTAGTTAACCTAGATCGTGCAATTGTCCGCTAGTTAACCTACATAGTCCAAGTGCCCGCTCGGTAACCTAGATAGTCCAAGTGCCCTTTAGGGATCCTTCATAATCCAATTGCCCGTTAGCTAACCTAGATAGTCGAAGTGTCCGCTAGTTAACCTACATAGTCCAAGTGCCCGTTCGTTAACCTAGATAGTCCAAGTGCCCGCTAGGTAACCTAGACAGTCCAAGTGCCTGCTAGGTTACCTACATAGTCCAAGTGCACGTTCGTTAACCTAGATAGTCCAAGTGCCCGCTGGTAACCTACATAGTCCAAGGGCCCGCTAGGTAACTTTGATAGTCCAAGTGCCTTCTAGTTAACCTACGTAGTCCAAGTGCCCCCTAGGTAACCTACATAGTCCAAAGCCCACTAGGTAACCTAAATAATCCAAATGCCCGCTAGGGAAACTACATAGTTCAAGTGCCCGCTAGATAACCTTGATAGTCCAAGTGCCCGCTAGTAAACCTAGATAGTCCAAGGGCCCACTAATTAACCTAGATAGTCCAAGTGCCCGCTAGTTAACCTAAATCGTCCAAGTGTCCGCTAGGTAACCTACATAGTCCAAGTGCCTGCTAGGTAACCTAGATAGTCCAAGTGCCTGATAGCTAACCTACATAGTCCAAGTGTACGTTCGTTAACCTAGATAGTCCAAGTGCCCATTGGGTATCCTACATAGTCCAAGTGCCCGCTTGGTAACCTACATAGTGTAAATGCCCGCTAGGCAACGTACATAATCCAAGTGCCCGCTCTGGAACATACATAGTCCAAGTGCCCATTAGCTAACCTAGATAGTGCAAGGGCCCGCTAGTTGACCTACATAGTCCATGTGCCAGCTAGGTAACCTAGATAGTACAAGTGCCCGGTAGGGAACCTAGATAGTCCAAGTGCCTGTTTGCTAACCTAGATAGTCCAAGTGGCGTCTAGGTAACCTACATAGTCCAAGTGCCCATTCGTTAACCTAGATAATCCAAGTGCCCGCTAGGTAACCTAGACAGTCCAAGTGCCCGCAAGGTAACCTACATAGTCCAAATGCCCGCTAGTTAACCTACATAGTCCAAGTGCCCGTAAGGTAACCTAGATGGTCCAAATGCCCGCAAGGGAACCCAGATATTCCAAGTGCCCGCTAGGGAACTTACATAGTCCAAGGGCCGCTAGGGAACCTACATAGTCCAAGTGCCCGTTAGTTAATCTAGATAGTCCAATTGCCCGCTAGGTAACCTAGATAGTCCAACAGCCCGGCAGGTAACCTACATACTCCAAGTACCCGCTAGGTTACGTAGATAGTTCAAGTGCCAGCTAGGTAACCTAGATAGTCCAAGTGCCCCCTAGGTAACCTACAAAGTCTAAGTGCCCGCTAAGGAATCTATATAGTCCAAATGCCCGCTACGTAGCCTACATAATCCAAATGCCCGCTAGGTAACCTAGATAGTCCAAGGGCCCGCTAGGGAACCTACATAGTCCAAGTGCCCGTTAGTTAACCTAGATAGTCCAAGTGCCCGCTACGTAACATAGATAGTCCAACAGCCATCTAGGTAACCTACATACTCCAAGAACCCGCTAGGGAACCTACATAGTCCAAGTGCCCGCTGGTAACCTTGATAGTCCAATTGCCCGTTAGCTAACCTAGATAGTCGAAGTGTCCGCTAGTTAACCTACATAGTCCAAGTGCCCGTTCGTTAACCTAGATAGTCCAAGTGCCCGCTAGGTAACCTAGACAGTCCAAGTGCCCGCTAGGTTACCTACATAGTCCAAGAGCACGTTCGTTAACCTAGATAGTCTAAGTGCCCGCTGGTAACCTACATAGTCCAAGGGCCCGCTAGGTAACCTTGATAGTCCAAGTGCCTTCTAGTTAACCTACGTAGTCCAAGTGCCCCCTAGGTAACCTACATAGTCCAAGTGCCCAGTAGGTAACCTAAATAATCCAAATGCCCACTAGGGAAACTACATAGTTCAAGTGCCCGCTAGATAACCTTGATAGTCCAAATGCCCGCTAGTAAACCTAGATAGTCCAAGTGCCCGCTAGTTAACCTAGATAATCCAAGTGCCCGCTAGGGTATGTACATAGTTCAAGTGCCCGATAGGTAACCTAGATTGTCCACGTGTACGCTAGTTAACCTACATAGTCCAAGTGCCCGCTAGGTAACCTAGATAGTCCAAGGTCCTGCTAGTTAACCTACATAGTCCATTGTCCGTTAGGGAACCTACATAGTCCAAGTGCCCACTGAGGAACCTACATAGTCCAAGTGCCCATAGGTAACCTACATATTCCAAGTGCCCGTTAGGGAACCTAGATAGTCCAAGTGCCCGTAGGGAACCTACATAGTCAAAGTGCCCGCTAGGGAACTTGTATTGTGCAAGTGCCCGCTAGTTAACCTAGATAGTCCAAGTGCCCGCTAGTTAACCCACATAGTCCAAGGTCAGCTAGTTAACCTAGATAGTCCAAGTACCCGCTAGGTAACCTAGACAGTCCAAGTGCCCGCTAGGTAACCTAAGTAGTACAAATGTCCGATAGGGATCCTACATAGTCCAAGTGCCTGCTAGTTCACCTACATAATCCAAGTCCCCGCTAGGTAACCTAGACAGTCCAAGTGACCATTAGGTTACCTACATAGTCCAAGTGCCCGTTCGTTAACCTACATAGTCCAAGTGCCCGCTAGGTAACGTACATAGCCCAAGTGCCCGCTAGGGAACGTACATAGTCCAAGTGCCCTCTAGGTAACCTAGATAGTCCAATTGCCCGCTAGTTAACCTACATAGTCCAAGTGCCTGCTAGGTAAACTACATAGTCCAAGTGCCCACTAGGTAACCTGGACAGTCCAATTTCCTGCTAGTTAACCTAGACAGTCCAAGTACCCGATAGGGAACCTACATTGTCCAAGTGATCGCTAGTCAACCTACATAGTCCAAGTGCCCGTTAGTTAACCTAGATAGTCAAAGTGCCTGCTAGGTAACCTAAATAGTCCAAGTGCCCGCTAGGGAACCTACATAGTCCAAGTGCCCGCTAGGTAACATAGATAGTCCAATTGCCCGTTAGCGAACCTAGATAGGCGAAGTGTTCACCAGTTAACCTACATAGTCCAAGAGCCCGTTCGTTAACCTAGATCGGCCAAATGCCCGCTAGGTAACCTAGACAGTCCAAGTGCCCGCTAGGTTATCTTCATAGTCCAAGGGCCTGCTAGGTAACCTTGATAGTCCAAGTGCCTTCTAGTTAACCTACATAGTCCAAGTGCCCGCTAGGTAACCTACATAGTCCAAGTGACCGCCAGTTAACCTTGATAGTCCACGTGCCTGCTAGTAAACCTACATAATCCATGGGCCCGCTAGTTAACCTACATAGTCCAAGTGCCCGCTAGGTAACCTAGATAGTCCAAGTGCCCTTTAGGGATCCTTCATAATCCAAGTGCCTGCTAGGTAACCTAGATAGTCCAAGTGCCCGCTAGTTAACCTAGATAGTCCTAGTCCCCGTTAGTTAACCTAGATAGTCCAAGTGCCCACTAGGGGACGTACATAGTCCAAGTGCCCGCTAGGTAACCTACATAGTCCAAGTGCCCGTTCGTTAACCTAGATAGTCAAAGTGCCCGCTAGGTAACCTAGACAGTCCAAGTGCCCGCTAGGTTACCTACATAGTTAAGTGCCCCTTCGTTAACCTAGATAGTCCAAGTGCCCGCTAGGTTACCTAGACAGTCCAAGTGCCCGCTAGTTAACCTACATAGTCCAAGTGCCCGATAGGGAACCAACATAATCCAAGTGCCCGCTAGGGAACCTACATAGTCCAAGTGCCTGCTAGTAAACCTACATAATCCATGGGCCCGCTAGTTAACCTACATAGTGCAAGGGCCCGCTAGTTAACCTAGAACGTGCAAGTGTCCGCTAGTTAACCTACTTAGTCCACGTACCCGCTAGGTATCCTAGATAGTGCAAGTGCCCGCTAGGGATCCTTCATAATCCAAGTGCCTGCTAGGTAACCTAGATAGTCCAAGTGCCCGCTAGTTAACCTAGATAGTCCTAGTGCCCGTTAGTTAACCTAGATAGTCCAAGTGCCCACTAGGGGACGTACATAGTCCAAGTGCCCCCTAGTTAACCTACATAGTCCAAGGTCCGCTAGTTAACCTAGATAGTCCAAGTGCCCGCAAGTTAACCTACATAGTACAAGGGCCCGCTAGTTGACCTAGATAGTCCAAGTGCCCGCTAGTTAACCTAAGTAGTACAAATATCCGATAGGGATCCTACATAGTCCAAGTGCCCTCTAGTTAACCTAAATAGTCCAAGTGCCTGCTAGGTAAACTACATAGTCCAAGTGCCCACTAGGTAACCTGGACAGTCCAATTTCCCGCTAGTTAACCTAGACAGTCCAAGTACCCGATAGGGAACCTACATAGTCCAAGTGCCCGCTAGGGAACCTACATTGTCCAAGTGATTGCTAGGCAACCCACATAGTCCAAGTGCCCGTTAGTTAACCTATATAGTCAAAGTGACTGCAAGGTAACCTAAATAGTCCAAGTGCCCGCTAGGTAACCTACATAGTCCAAGTGCCCGCTAGGTAACCTAGATAGTCCAATTGCCCGTTAGCGAACCTAGATAGTCGAAGTGTTCGCCAGTTAACCTACATAGTCCAAGAGCCCATTCGTTAACCTAGATAGGCCAAATGCCCGCTAGGTAACCTAGACAGTCCAAGTGCCCGCTAGGTTACCTGCCTAGTCCAAGGGCCAGCTAGGTAACCTTGATAGTCCAAGTGCCTTCTAGTTAACCTACATAGTCCAAGTGCCCGCTAGGTAACCTAGATAGTCCAAGTGACCGCTAGTTAACCTAGATAGTCCACGTGCCTGCTAGTAAACCTACATAATCCATGGGCCCGCTAGTTAACCTACATAGTGCAAGGGCCCGCTAGTTAACCTAGATCGTGCAATTGTCCGCTAGTTAACCTAGATAGTCCAAGTGCCCGCTAGGTAACCTAGACAGTCCAAGTGCCCGCTAGGTTACCTACATAGTTAAGTGCCCCTTCGTTAACCTAGATAGTCCAAGTGCCCGCTAGGTTACCTAGACAGTCCAAGTGCCCACTAGTTAACCTACATAGTCCAAGTGCCCGATAGGGAACCAACATAATCCAAGTGCCCGCTGGGGAACCTACATAGTCCAAGTGCCTGCTAGTAAACCTACATAATCCATGGGCCCGCTAGTTAACCTACATAGTGCAAGGGCCCGCTAGTTAACCTAGAACGTGCAAGTGTCCGCTAGTTAACCTACTTAGTCCACGTACCCGCTAGGTTTCCTAGATAGTGCAAGTGCCCGCTAGGGATCATTCATAATCCAAGTGCCTGCTAGGTAACCTAGATAGTCCAAGTGCCCGCTAGTTAACCTAGATAGTCCAAGTGCCCACTAGGGGACGTACATAGTCCAAGTGCCCGCTAGTTAACCTACATAGTCCAAGGTCCGCTAGTTAACCTAGATGGTCCAAGTGCCCGCAAGTTAACCTACATAGTACAAGGGCCCGCTAGTTGACCTAGATAGTCCAAGTGCCCGCTAGTTAACCTAAGTAGTACAAATATCCGATAGGGATCCTACATAGTCCAAGTGCCCGCTAGTTAACCTAAATAGTCCAAGTCCCCGCTAGGTAACCTAGCAAGTCCAAGTGACCATTAGGTTACCTACATAGTCCAAGTGCCCGTTCGTTAACCTACATAGTCCAAGTGCCCGCTAGGTAACGTTGATAGCCCAAGTGCCCGCTAGTTAACCTAGATGGTCCAAGTGCCTGCTAGTTAACCTTGATTGTCCAAGTGCCTTCTAGTTAACCTAAATAGTCCAAGTGCCCGCTAGGTACCTACATAGTCCAAGTGCCCACTAGGTAACCTAAGTAATCCAAATGCCCCCTAGAGAAACTACATAGTCCAAGTGCCCGCTAGTTAATCTAGATAGTCCAAGTGCCCGCTAGTTAACCTAGATAGTCCAAGTGCCCGCTAGTTAACCTAGATAGTCCAAGTGCCCGCTAGTTAACCTAGATAATCCAAGTGCCCGCTAGGGTATGTACATAGTTCAAGTGCCCGATAGGTAACGTAGATTGTCCACGTGTCCGCTAGTTAACCTACATAGTCCAAGTGCCCGCTAGGTAACCTAGATAGTCCAAGGTCCTGCTAGTTAACCTACATAGTCCAATGCCCGATAGGGGACCTACATAGTCCAAGTGCCCGCTGAGGAACCTACATAGTCCAAGTGCCCATAGGTAACCTACATATTCCAATTGCCCGTTAGGGAACCTAGATAGTCCAAGTGCCCGTAGGGAACCTATATAATCCAAGTGCCCGCTAGGGAACCTACATATTCAAAGTGCCCGCTAGGGAACTTGCATTGTGCAAGTGCCCGCTAGTTAACCTAGATAGTCCAAGTGCCCGCTAGTTAACCCACATAGTCCAAGGTCAGCGAGTTAACTTAGATAGTCCAAGTGCCCGCTAGTTAACATACATAGTCCAAGGTCAACTAGTTAACCTAGATAGTCCAAGTACCCGCTAGGTAACCTAGATAGTCCAAGTGCCCGCTAGGTAACCTAAGTAGTACAAATGTCCGATAGGCATCCTACATAGTCCAAGTGCCTGCTAGTTCACCTACATAATCCAAGTCCCCGCTAGGTAACCTAGACAGTCCAAGTGACCATTAGGTTACCTACATAGTCCAAGTGCCCGTTCGTTAACCTACATAGTCCAAGTGCCCGCTAGGTAACGTCCATAGCCCAAGTGCCCGCTAGGGAACGTACATTGTCCAAGTGCCCTCTAGGTAACCTAGATAGTCCAATTGCCCGCTAGTTAACCTACATAGTCCAAGTGCCTTCTAGGTAAACTACATAGTCCAAGTGCCCACTAGGTAACCTGGACAGTCCAATTTCCCGCTAGTTAACCTAGACAGTCCAAGTACCCGATAGGGAACCTACATAGTCCAAGTGCCCGCTAGGGAACCTACATTGTCCAAGTGATTGCTAGGCAACCTACATAGTCCAAGTGCCCGTTAGTTAACCTAGATAGTCAAAGTGACTGCTAGGTAACCTAAATAGTCCAAGTGCCCGCTAGGGAACCTACATAGTCCAAGTGCCCGCTAGGTAACCTAGATAGTCCAATTGCCCGTTAGCGAACCTAGATAGTCGAAGTGTTCGCCAGTTAACCTACATAGTCCAAGAGCCCATTCGTTAACCTAGATAGGCCAAATGCCCGCTAGGTAACCTAGACAGTCCAAGTGCCCTCTAGGTTACCTATCTAGTCCAAGGGCCAGCTAGGTAACCTAGATAATCCAAGTGACCGCTAGTTAACCTAGATAGTCCACGTGCCTGCTATTAAACCTACATAATCCATGGGCCCGCTAGTCAACCTACATAGTGCAAGGGCCCGCTAGTTAACCTAGATCGTGCAATTGTCCGCTAGTTAACCTACATAGTCCAAGTGCCCGCTAGGTAACCTAGATAGTCCAAGTGCCCTTTAGGGATCCTTCATAATCCAATTGCCCGTTAGCTAACCTAGATAGTCGAAGTGTCCGCTAGTTAACCTACATAGTCCAAGTGCCCGTTCGTTAACCTAGATAGTCCAAGTGCCCGCTAGGTAACCTAGACAGTCCAAGTGCCCGCTAGGTTACCTACATAGTCCAAGTGCACGTTCGTTAACCTAGATAGTCCAAGTGCCCGCTGGTAACCTACATAGTCCAAGGGCCCGCTAGGTAACTTTGATAGTCCAAGTTCCTTCTAGTTAACCTACGTAGTCCAAGTGCCCCCTAGGTAACCTACATAGTCCAAGTGCCCACTAGGTAACCTAAATAATACAAATGCCCGCTAGGGAAACTACATAGTTCAAGTGCCCGCTAGATAACCTTGAGAGTCCAAATGCCCGCTAGTAAACCTAGATAGTCCATGGGCCCACTAATTAACCTAGATAGTCCAAGTGCCCCCTAGTTAACCTAAATCGTCCAAGTGTCCGCTAGGTAACCTACATAGTCCAAGTGCCTGCTAGGTAACCTAGATAGTCCAAGTGCCTGATAGCTAACCTACATAGTCCAAGTGTCCGTTCGTTAACCTAGATAGTCCAAGTGCCCATTGGGTAACCTACATAGCCCAAGTGCCCGCTTGGTAACCTACATAGTGTAAATGCCCCCTAGGCAACCTACATAATCCAAGTGCCCGCTCTGGAACATACATAGTCCAAGTGCCCGTTAGCTAACCTAGATAGTGCAAGGGCCCGCTAGTTGACCTACATAGTCCAAGTGCCAGCTAGGTAACCTAGATAGTACAAGTGCCCGGTAGGGAACCTAGATAGTCCAAGTGCCTGTTTGCTAACCTAGATAGTCCAAGTGGCGGCTAGGTAACCTACATAGTCCAAGTGCCCATTCGTTAACCTAGATAATCCAAGTGCCCGCTAGGTAACCTAGACAGTCCAAGTGCCCGCAAGGTAACCTACATAGTCCAAATGTCCGCTAGTTAACCTACATAGTCCAAGTGCCCGTAAGGTAACCTAGATAGTCCAAATGCCCGCTAGGGAACCCACATAGTCCAAGTGCCCGCTAGGGAACTTACATAGTCCAAGGGCCGCTAGGGAACCTACATAGTCCAAGTGCCCGTTAGTTAATCTAGATAGTCCAAGTGCCCGCTAGGTAACCTAGATAGTCCAACAGCCCGGCAGGTAACCTACATACTCCAAGTACCCGCTAGGTAACGTAGATAGTTCAAGTGCCAGCTAGGTAACCTAGATAGTCCAAGTGCCCCCTAGGTAACCTACAAAGTCTAAGTGCCCGTTAAGGAATGTATATAGTCCAAATGCCCGCTAGGGAGCCTACATAATCCAAATGCCCGCTAGGTAACCTAGATAGTCCAAGGGCCCGCTAGGGAACCTACATAGTCCAAGTGCCCGTTAGTTAACCTAGATAGTCCAAGTGCCCGCTACGTAACACAGATAGTCCAACAGCCCTCTAGGTAACCTACATACTCCACGAACCCGCTAGGGAACCTACATAGTCCAAGTGCCCGCTGGTAACCTTGATAGTCCAATTGCCCGTTAGCTAACCTAGATAGTCGAAGTGTCCGCTAGTTAACCTACATAGTCCAAGTGCCCGTTCGTTAACCTAGATAGTCCAAGTGCCCGCTAGGTAAACTAGACAGTCCAAGTGCCCGCTAGGTTACCTACATAGTCCAAGAGCACGTTCGTTAACCTAGATAGTCCAAGTGCCCGCTAGGTAAACTAGACAGTCCAAGTGCCCGCTGGTAACCTACATAGTCCAAGGGCCCGCTAGGTAACCTTGATAGTCCAAGTGCCTTCTAGTTAACCTACGTAGTCCAAGTGCCCCCTAGGTAACCTACATAGTCCAAGTGCCCACTAGGTAACCTAAATAATCCAAATGCCCGCTAGGGAAACTACATAGTTCAAGTGCCCGCTAGATAACCTTGAGAGTCCAAATGCCCGCTAGTAAACCTAGATAGTCCAAGGGCCCACTAATTAACCTAGATAGTCCAAGTGCCCGCTAGTTAACCTAAATCGTCCAACTGTCTGCTAGGTAACCTACATAGTCCAAGTCCCTTCTAGGGAGCCTACATAGTCCATGTGTCCGCTAGAGAACCTACATAGTCCAAGTGCCCGTTCGTTAACCTAGATAGTCCAAGTGCCCGCTAGGTAACCTAGACAGTCCAAGTGCCCGCTAGGTTACCTACATAGTCCAAGTGCACGTTCGTTAACCTAGATAGTCCAAGTGCCCGCTGGTAACCTACATAGTCCAAGGGCCCGCTAGGTAACTTTGATAGTCCAAGTTCCTTCTAGTTAACCTACGTAGTCCAAGTGCCCCCTAGGTAACCTACATAGTCCAAGTGCCCACTAGGTAACCTAAATAATACAAATGCCCGCTAGGGAAACTACATAGTTCAAGTGCCCGCTAGATAACCTTGAGAGTCCAAATGCCCGCTAGTAAACCTAGATAGTCCATGGGCCCACTAATTAACCTAGATAGTCCAAGTGCCCCCTAGTTAACCTAAATCGTCCAAGTGTCCGCTAGGTAACCTACATAGTCCAAGTGCCTGCTAGGTAACCTAGATAGTCCAAGTGCCTGATAGCTAACCTACATAGTCCAAGTGTCCGTTCGTTAACCTAGATAGTCCAAGTGCCCATTGGGTAACCTACATAGCCCAAGTGCCCGCTTGGTAACCTACATAGTGTAAATGCCCCCTAGGCAACCTACATAATCCAAGTGCCCGCTCTGGAACATACATAGTCCAAGTGCCCGTTAGCTAACCTAGATAGTGCAAGGGCCCGCTAGTTGACCTACATAGTCCAAGTGCCAGCTAGGTAACCTAGATAGTACAAGTGCCCGGTAGGGAACCTAGATAGTCCAAGTGCCTGTTTGCTAACCTAGATAGTCCAAGTGGCGGCTAGGTAACCTACATAGTCCAAGTGCCCATTCGTTAACCTAGATAATCCAAGTGCCCGCTAGGTAACCTAGACAGTCCAAGTGCCCGCAAGGTAACCTACATAGTCCAAATGTCCGCTAGTTAACCTACATAGTCCAAGTGCCCGTAAGGTAACCTAGATAGTCCAAATGCCCGCTAGGGAACCCACATAGTCCAAGTGCCCGCTAGGGAACTTACATAGTCCAAGGGCCGCTAGGGAACCTACATAGTCCAAGTGCCCGTTAGTTAATCTAGATAGTCCAAGTGCCCGCTAGGTAACCTAGATAGTCCAACAGCCCGGCAGGTAACCTACATACTCCAAGTACCCGCTAGGTAACGTAGATAGTTCAAGTGCCAGCTAGGTAACCTAGATAGTCCAAGTGCCCCCTAGGTAACCTACAAAGTCTAAGTGCCCGTTAAGGAATGTATATAGTCCAAATGCCCGCTAGGGAGCCTACATAATCCAAATGCCCGCTAGGTAACCTAGATAGTCCAAGGGCCCGCTAGGGAACCTACATAGTCCAAGTGCCCGTTAGTTAACCTAGATAGTCCAAGTGCCCGCTACGTAACACAGATAGTCCAACAGCCCTCTAGGTAACCTACATACTCCACGAACCCGCTAGGGAACCTACATAGTCCAAGTGCCCGCTGGTAACCTTGATAGTCCAATTGCCCGTTAGCTAACCTAGATAGTCGAAGTGTCCGCTAGTTAACCTACATAGTCCAAGTGCCCGTTCGTTAACCTAGATAGTCCAAGTGCCCGCTAGGTAAACTAGACAGTCCAAGTGCCCGCTAGGTTACCTACATAGTCCAAGAGCACGTTCGTTAACCTAGATAGTCCAAGTGCCCGCTAGGTAAACTAGACAGTCCAAGTGCCCGCTGGTAACCTACATAGTCCAAGGGCCCGCTAGGTAACCTTGATAGTCCAAGTGCCTTCTAGTTAACCTACGTAGTCCAAGTGCCCCCTAGGTAACCTACATAGTCCAAGTGCCCACTAGGTAACCTAAATAATCCAAATGCCCGCTAGGGAAACTACATAGTTCAAGTGCCCGCTAGATAACCTTGAGAGTCCAAATGCCCGCTAGTAAACCTAGATAGTCCAAGGGCCCACTAATTAACCTAGATAGTCCAAGTGCCCGCTAGTTAACCTAAATCGTCCAACTGTCTGCTAGGTAACCTACATAGTCCAAGTCCCTTCTAGGGAGCCTACATAGTCCATGTGTCCGCTAGAGAACCTACATAGTCCAAGTGCCCTTTCGTTATCCTAGATAGTACAAGTGCCCGCTAGGTAACCTACATAGTGTAAATGCCCGCTAGGCAACCTACATAATCCAAGTGCCCGCTCTGGAACATACATAGTCCAAGTGCCCGTTAGCTAACCTAGATAGTCCAAGGGCCCGCTAGTTGACCTACATAGTCCAAGTGCCAGCTAGGTAACCTAGAGAGTACAAGTGCCCGCTAGGGAACCTAGATAGTCCAAGTGCCTGTTGGCTAACCTAGATAGTCCAAGTGGCGGCTAGGTAACCTACATAGTCCAAGTGCCCTTTCATTAACCTAGATAGTCCAAATGCCCGCTAGGGAACCCACATAGTCCAAGTGCCCGCTAGGGAACTTACATAGTCCAAGGGCCGCTAGGGAACCTACATAGTCCAAGTGCCCGTTAGTTAATCTAGATAGTCCAAGTGCCCGCTAGGTAACCTAGATAGTCCAACAGCCGGGCAGGTAACCTACATACTCCAAGTACCCGCTAGGAAACGTAGATAGTTCAAGTGCCAGCTAGGTAACCTAGATAGTCCAAGTGCCCCCTAGGTAACCTACAAAGTCTAAGTGCCCGCTAAGGAATGTATATAGTCCAAATGCCCGCTAGGGAGCCGACATAATCCAAATGCCCGCTAGGTAACCTACATAGTCCATGGGCCCGTTAGTTAACCTACATAGTCCAAGGTCCGCTAGTTAACCTAGATAGTCCAAGTGATCGCTAGTTAACCTACATAGTACAAGGGCCCGCTAGTTGACCTAGATAGTCCATTGCCCGCATGTTAACCTAGATAGGTCAAGTGCCCGCTAGGTAACCAAAGTAGTCCAAATGTCCGATAGGGATCCTACATAGTCCAAGTGCCCGCTAGGTAACCTACATAGTCCAAGTACCCGTTCGTTAACCTAGATAGTCCAAGTTCCCGCTAGGTAACCTAGACTGTCCAAGTGCCCGCTAGATTACCTACATAGTCCAAGTGCCTGTTCGTTAACCTAGATAGTCCAAGTGCCCGCTAGGAAACCTACATAGTCCAAGGACCCGCTAGGTAACATAGATAGTCCAAGTGCCCGCTAGGTAACCTAGAGTCCAAGTGCTCGCTAGTTAACCTACATAGTCCAAGTGCCCACTATGTAACCTAGATAGTCAAAGTGCCGGTTAGGTAACCGAGATAGTCCAAGTGCCCGCTAGGTAACTTACATTGTCCAAGTTCCCGCAAGGTAACCTCGATAGTCCAAGTGCCAGTTACCTATCCTAGATAGCCCAAGTGCCCACTAAGCAACCTACATAGTACAAGGGCCCGCTAGTTGACCTGGATAGTCCAAGTGCCTGCTAGTTAACCTAGATAGTCCAAGTGCCCGCTAGGTAACCAAAGTAGTCCAATTGCCCGCTAGGTAACCTACAAAGTCTAAGTGCCCGCTAAGGAATCTATATAGTCCAAATGCCCTCTAGGGAGCCTACATAATCCAAATGCCCGCTAGGTAACCTAGATAGTCCAAGGGCCCGCTAGGTAACTTACTTAGTCCTAGTGCCCCCTAGTTAACCTACATTCTCCAAGTGCCCTATAAGGAACCTACATAGTCCAAGTGCCCGCTAGGTAACCTACATAGTCCAAATGCCCTCTAGTTAACCCACATAGTCCAAGTGCCCGCTAGGGAACTTACATAGTCCAAGGGCCCGCTAGGCAACCTACATAGTCCAAGTGCCCGTTAGTTAACCTAGATAGTCCAAGTGCCCGCTACGTAACGTATAGTCCAACAGCCCTCTAGGTAACCTACATACTCCAAGAACCCGCTATGCAACGTAGATTGTTCAAGTGCCAGCTAGGTAACAAGATAGTCCAAGTGCCCGCTAGGTTATCTATATAGTCCAAATGCCCGCCTGGGAACCTACATAGTCCAAGTGCCTCCTAGGTAACCTAGATAGTCCAAGTGCCCTCTAGTTAACCTACATCGTCCAGTGCCCGCTAGTTAACTTACATAGTCCAAGGGCCCGCTAGTTAACCCACATAGTCCAAGGTCCGCTAGTTAACCTAGATAGTCCAAGTGATCGCTAGTTAACCTACATAGTACAAGGGCCCGCTAGTTGACCTAGATAGTCCAAGTGCCCGCTAGTTAACCTAGATAGTCCAAGTGCCCGCTAGGTAACCAAAGTAGTCCAAATGTCCGATAGGGATCCTACATAGTCCAAGTGCCCGCTAGGTAACCTACATAGTCCAAGTGCCCGTTCGTTAACCTAGATAGTCCAAGTGCCCGCTAGGTAACCTAGACTGTCCAAGTTCCCGCTAGGTTACCTACATAGTCCAATTGGCCGTTCGTTAACCTACATAGTCCAAGTGCCCTCTAGGAAACCTACATAGTCCAAGGGCCCGCTAGGTAACCTTGATAGTCCAAGTGCCCGCTAGGTAACCTAGAGTCCAAGTGCTCGCTATTTAACCTACATAGTCCATGTGCCCACTATGTAACCTAGATAGTCAAAGTGCCCGTTAGGTAACCTAGATTGTCCAAGGGCCCGCTAAGTAACTTACATTGTCCAAGTTCCCGCTAGGTAACCTAGATAGTCCAAGTGCCCGCTAGGGAACCTACATAGTCCAAGCGCCCGCTAGTTAACCTAGATAGTCCAAGTGCCCGCTAGTTAACCTAGATAGTCCAAGTGCCCGTAGGTAACCTAGATAGTCCAAGTGCCCTCTAGTTAACCTACATAGTCCAAGTGCCTGCTAGGTAAACTACATAGTCCAAGTGCCCGTTCGTTAACCTACATAGTCCAAGTGCCCGCTAGGTAACGTAGATAGCCCAAGTACCCGCTAGGGAACGTACATAGTCCAAGTGTCCACTAGGTAACCTAGACAGTCCAATTGCCCACTAGTTAACCTTGACAGTCCAAGTACCCTATAGGGAACCTACATAGTCCAAGTGCCCGCTGGGGAACCTACATAGTCCAAGTGCTCGCTAGGCAACCTACATAGTCCAAGTGCCCGTTAGTTAACCTAGATAGTCAAAGTGCCTGCTAGGTAACATAAATAGTCCAAGTGCCCGCTAGGGAACATACATAGTCCAAGTGCCCGCTAGGTAACCTTGATAGTCCAATTGCCCGTTAGCTAACCTACATAGTCCAAGTGCCCGTTCGTTAACCTAGATAGTCCAAGTGCCCGCTAGGTTACCTAGACTGTCCAAGTGCCCGCTAGGTTACCTACATAGTCCAAGTGCACGTTCGTTAACCTAGATAGTCCAAGTGCCCGCTGTTAACCTACATAGTCGCAGGGCCCGCTAGGTAACCTTGATAGTCCAAGTGCCTTCTAGTTAACCTACATAGTCCAAGTGCCCACTAGGTAACCTAAATAATCCAAATACTCGCTAGGGAAACTACATAGTTCAAGTGCCCGCTAGATAACCTAGATAGTCCAAGTGCCCGCTAGTAAACCTAGATAGTCCAAGGGCCCGCTGGTTAACCTAGATAGTCCAAGTGCCCGCTAGTTAACCTAAATTGTCCAAGTGTCCGCTAGGTAACCTACATAGTCCAAGTGCCTGCTAGGTAACCTAGATAGTCCAAGTGCCTGATAGCTAACCTACATAGTCCAAGTGTCCGTTCGTTAACCTAGATAGTCCAAGTGCCCATTGGTTAACCTACATAGTCCAAGTGCCCGCTTGGTAACCTGGATAGTCCAAGTGCCCGCTAGTTAACCTACATAGTCCAAGTGCCTTCTAGGGAGCCTACATAGACCATGTGACCACTAGGGAACCTACATAGTCCAAGTGCCCGCTCTGGAAAATACATAGTCCAAATGCCCGTTAGCTAACCTAGATAGTCCAAGGGCCCCCTAGTTGACCTACATAGTCCAAGTGCCCGCTAGGGAACCTAGATAGTCCAAGTGCCTGTTGGCTAACTTAGATAGTCCAAGTGGCGGCTAGGTAACCTACATAGTCCAAGAGCCCATTCGTTAACCTAGATAATCCAAGTGCCCGCTAGGTAACCTAGACAGTTCAAGTGCCCGCAAGGTAACCTACATAGTCCAAATGCCCGCTAGTTAACCTACATAGTCCAAGTGCCCGTAAGGTAACCTACATAGTCCAAATGCCCGCTAGGGAACCCACATAGTCCAAGTGCCCGCTAGGGAACTTACATAGTCCAAGGGCCGCTAGGGAACCTACATAGTCCAAGTGCCCGTTAGTTAATATAGATAGTCCAAGTGCCCGCTAGGTAACCTAGATAGTCCAACAGCCCGGCAGGTAACCTACATACTCCAAATACCCGCTAGGTAAAGTAGATAGTTCAAGTGCCATCTAGGTAACCTAGATAGTCCAAGTGCCCCCTAGGTAACTTACAAAGTCTAAGTGCCCGCTAAGGAATCTATATAGTCCAAATGCCCGCTAGGGAGCCTACATAATCCAAATGCCCGCTAGGTAACCTAGACAGTACAAGTGCCTGCTAGGTAACCTACATTGTCCAAATGCCCTCTAGTTAACCCACATAGTCCAAGTGCCCGCTAGAGAACTTATATAGTCCAAGGGCCCGCTAGAGAAACTACATAGTCCAAGTGCCCGTGTGTTAACCTAGATAGTCCAAGTGCCCGCTAGGTAACCTAGATAGTCCAACATCCCGCTAGGTAACCTACGTACTCCAAGTACCCGCTAGGTAAAGTAGATAGTCCAAGTGCCCACTAGGTAACCTACAAAGTCTAAGTGCCCGCTAGGTTATCTATATAGTCCAAATGCCCGCTAGGGAACATACATATTCCAAGTGCCCGCTAGGTAACCTAGATAGTCCAAGTCCCCTCTAGTTAACCTAGATCGTCCAAGTGCCCGCTAGTTAACCTACATAGTCCAAGGGCCCGTTAGTTAACCTACATAGTCCAAGGTCCGCTAGTTAACCTACATAGTCCAAGTGCTCGCTAGTTAACCTACATAGTACAGGGGCCCGCTAGTTGACCTAGATAGTCCAAGTGCCCGCATGTTAACCTAGATAGGTCAAGAGCCTGCTAGGTAACCAAAGTAGTCCAAATGTCCGATAGGAATCCTACATAGTCCAAGTGCCCGCTAGGTAACCTACATAGTCCAAGTGCCCGTTCGTTAACCTAGATAGTCCAAGTGCCCGCTAGGTAACCTAGACTGTCCAAGTGCCCGCTAGGTTACCTACATAGTCCAAGTGCCTGTTCGTTAACCTAGATAGTCCAAGTGCCCGCTAGGAAACCTACATAGTCTAAGGGCCCGCTAGGTAATATAGATAGTCCAAGTGCCCGCTAGGTAACCTAGAGTCCAAGTGCCCGCTAGTAAACCTACATAGTCCAAGTGCCCGCTATGTAACCTAGATAGTCAAAGTGCCCGTTAGGTAACCTAGATAGTCCAAGTGCCCGCTTGGTAACTTACATTGTCCAAGTTCCCGCAAGGTAACCTCGATAGTCCATGTGCCCGTTACCTAACCTAGATAACCCAAGTGCCCACTAAGCAACCTACATTGTACAAGGGCCCGCTAGTTGACCTAGATAGTCCAAGTGCCTGCTAGTTAACCTAGATAGTCCAAGTGCCCGCTAGGTAACCAAAGTAGTCCAATTGCCCGCTAGGTAACCTACAAAGTCTAAGTGCCCGCTAAGGAATCTATATAGTCCAAATGCCCGCTAGGGAGCCTACATAATCCAAATGCCCGCTAGGTAACCTAGATAGTCCAAGGGCCCGCTAGGTAACCTACATAGTCCTAGTGCCCCCTTGTTAACCTACATTCACCAAGTGCCCGATAAGGAACCTACATAGTCCAAGTGCCCTCTAGTTAACCCACATAGTCCAAGTGCCCAATAGGGAACTTACATAGTCCAAGGGCCCGCTAGGCAACCTACATAGTCCAAGTGCCCGTTAGTTAACCTAGATAGTCCAAGTGCCCGCTACGTAACGTAGATAGTCCAACAGCCCTCTAGGTAACCTACATACTCCAAGAACCCGCTAGGCAACGTAGATTGTTCAAGTGCCAGCTAGGTAACAAGATAGTCCAAGTTCCCGCTAGGTTATCTATATAGTCCAAATGCCCGCCTGGGAACCTACATAGTTCAAGTGCCCGCTAGGTAACCTAGATAGTCCAAGTGCCCTCTAGTTAACCTAGATCGTCCAAGTGCCCGCTAGTTAACCTACATAGTCCAAGGGCCCGCTAGTTAACCCACATAGTCCAAGGTCCGCTAGTTAACCTAGATAGTCCAAGTGATCGCTAGTTAACCTACATAGTACAAGGGCCCGCTAGTTGACCTAGATAGTCCAAGTGTCCGCTAGTTAACCTAGATAGTCCAAGTGCCCGCTAGGTAACAAAAGTAGTCCAAATGTCCGATAGGGATCCTACATAGTCCAATGCCCATTCGTTAACCTAGATAGTCCAAGTGCCCGCTAGGTAACCTAGAATGTCCAAGTGCCCGCTAGGTTACCTACATAGTCCAAGTGCCCGCTAGGTAACCTACATAGTCCAAATGCCCGCAAGGAATCCTACATAGTGTAAATGCCCGCTAAGCAACCTACATAATCCAAGTGCCCGCTCTGGAATATACATTGTCCAAGTGCCCGTTAGCTAACCTAGATAGTCCAAGGGCCCGCTAGTTGACCTACATAGTCCAAGTGCCAGCTAGGTAACCTAGATAGTACAAGTGCCCGCTAGGGAACCTAGATAGCCCAAGTGCCTGTTTGCTAACCTAGATAGTCCAAGTGGCGTTTAGGTAACCTACATAGTCCAAGTGCCCATTCGTTATCCTAGATAATCCAAGTGCCCGTTAGGTAACCTAGACAGTCCAAGTGCCCGCTAGGTAACCTACATAGTCCAAATGCCCGCTAGTTAACCTAGATAGTCCAAGTGCCCGCTAGGTAACCTATATAGTCCAAATGCCCGCTAGGGAACCTACATAGTCCAAGCGCTCGCTAGTTAACCTAGATAGTCCAAGTGCCCGCTAGTTAACCTAGATAGTCCAAGTGCCCGTAGGTAACCTAGATAGTCCAAGTGCCCGCTAGTTAACCTACATAGTCCAAGTGCCTGCTAGGTAAACTACATAGTCCAAGTGCCCGTTCGTTAACCTACATAGTCCAAGTGCCCGCTAGGTAACGTAGATAGCCCAAGTACCCGCTAGGGAACGTACATAGTCCAAGTGTCCACTAGGTAACCTAGACAGTCCAATTGCCCACTAGTTAACCTAGACAGTCCAAGTACCCTATAGGGAACCTACATAGTCCAAGTGACCGCTGGGGAACCTACATAGTCCAAGTGCTCGCTAGGCAACCTACATAGTCCAAGTGCCCGTTAGTTAACCTAGATAGTCAAAGTGCCTGCTAGGTAACATAAATAGTCCAAGTGCCCGCTAGGGAACATACATAGTCCAAGTGCCCGCTAGGTAACCTTGATAGTCCAATTGCCCGTTAGCTAACCTACATAGTCCAAGTGCCTGTTCGTTAACCTAGATAGTCCAAGTGCCCGCTAGGTAACCTAGACTGTCCAAGTGCCCGCTAGTTAACCTACATAGTCCAAGTGACTTCTAGGGAGCCCACATAGTCCATGTGACCGCTAGGGAACCTACATAGTCCAAGTGCCCGTTAGGGAACCTACATAGTCCAAGTGCCCGCTAGTAACCTACATAGTCCAAATGCCCGCAAGGAATCCTACATAGTGTAAATGCCCGCTAGGCAACCTACATAATACAAGTGCCCGCTCTGGAACATACATAGTCCAAGTGCCCGTTAGCTAACCTAGATAGTCCAAGGGCCCGCTAGTTGACCTACATAGTCCAAGTGCCAGCTAGGTAACCTAGATAGTACAAGTGCCCGCGAGGGAACCTAGATAGTCCAAGTGCCTGTTTGCTAACCTAGATAGTCCAAGTGGCGGCTAGGTAACCTACATAGTCCAAGTGCCCGTTCGTTAATCTAGATAATCCAAGTGCCCACTAGGTAACCTAGTCAGTCCAAGTGCCCGCTAGGTAACCTACATAGTCCAAATGCCCGCTAGTTAACCTACATAGTCCAAGTGCCCGTAAGGTAACCTAGATAGTCCAAATGCCCGCTAGAGAACCCACATAGCCCAAGTGCCCGCTAGGGAACTTACATTGTCCCAGGGCCGCTAGGGAACCTACATAGTCCAAGTGCCCGTTAGTTAATCTAGATTGTCCAAGTGCCGCTAGGTAACCTAGATATTCCAAAGGTCCGCTAGGTAACCTACATACTCCAAGAACCCGCTAGGCTACGTAGATAGTTCAAGTGCCATCTAGGTAACCTAGATAGTCCAAGTGCCCGCTAGGTAACCTACAAAGTCTTAGTGCCCGCTAGGTTATCTAGATAGTCCAAATGCCCGCTAGGGGACCTACATAGTCCAAGTGCCCGCTAGGTAATCTAGATAGTCCAAGGGCCCTCTAGTTAACCTAGTTCGTCCAAGTGCCTGCTAGTTAACCTACATAGTCCAAGGGCCCGTTAATTAACCTACATAGTCCAAGGTCCGCTAGTTAACCTAGATAGTCCAAGTGCTCGCTAGTTAACCTACATAGTACAAGGGCCCGCTAGTTGACCTAGATAGTCCAAGTGCCCACATGTTAACCTAGATAGGTCAAGTGCCCGCTTGGTAACCAAAGTAGTCCAAATGTCCGATAGGGATCCTACATAGTCCAAGTGCCCGCTAGGTTACCTACATAGTCCAAGTGCCCGTTCGTTAACCTAGATAGTCCACGTGCCCGCTAGGTAACCTAGACTGTCCAAGTGCCCCTAGGTTACCTACATAGTCCAAGTGCCCGTTCGTTAACCTAGATAGTCCAAGGGCCCGCTAGGTACCCTACATAGTCCTAGTGCCCCCTAGTTAACCTACATTCTCCAAGTTCCCCATAAGGAACCTACATAGTCCAAGTGCCCGCTAGGTAACCTACATAGTCCAAATGCCCTCTAGTTAACCCACATAGTCCAAGTGCCCGCTAGGGAACTTACATAGTCCAAGGGCCCGCTAGGGAACCTACATAGTCCAAGTGCCCATTAGGGAACCTACATAATCCAAGTGCCCGATAGGTAACCTACATAGTCCAAATGCCCACAAGGAATCCTACATAGTGTAAATGCCCGCTAGGCAACCTACATAATCCAAGTGCCCGCTCTGGAACATACATAGTCCAAGTGCCCGTTAGCTAACCTAGATAGTGCAAGGGCCCGCTAGTTGACCTACATAGTCCAAGTTTCAGCTAGGTAACCTAGATAGTACAAGTGCCCGCTAGGGAACCTAGATAGTCAAAGTGCCTGTTTGCTAACCTAGATAGTCCAAGTGGCGGCTAGGTAACCTACATAGTCCAAGTGCCCATTCGTTAACCTAGATAATCCAAGTGCCCGCTAGGTAACCTAGACAGTCCAAGTGCCCGCTAGGTAACCTACATAGTCCAAATGCCCGCTAGTTAACCTACATAGTCCAAGTGCCCGTAAGGTAACCTAGATAGTCCAAATGCCCGCTAGGGAACCCACATAGTCCAAGTGCCCGCTAGGGAACTTACATAGTTCAAGGGCCGCTAGGGAACCTACATAGTCCAAGTGCCCGTTAGTTAATCTAGATAGTCCAAGTGCCCGCTAGATAACCTAGATAGTCCAACAGCCCGGCAGGTAACCTACATACTCCAAGTACCCGCTAGGTAACGTAGATAGTTCAAGTGCCAGCTAGGTAACCTAGATAGTCCAAGTGCCCCCTAGGTAACCTACAAAGTCTAAGTGCCCACTAAGGAATCTATATAGTCCAAATGCCCGCTAGGGAGCCCACATAATCCAAATGCCCGCTAGGTAACCTAGATAGTCCAAGGGCCCGCTAGAGAACCTACATAGTCCAAGTGCCCGTTAGTTAACCTAGATAGTCCAAGTGCCCATTGGGTAACCTACATAGTCCAAGTGCCCGCTTGGTAACCTGTATAGTCCAAGTGCCCGCTAGTTAACCTACATAGTCCAAATGCCTTCTAGGGAGCCTATATAGTCCATGTGCCCTCTCTGGAACATACATAGTTCAAGTGCCCGTTAGCTAACCTAGATAGTCCAAGGGCCCACTAGTTGACCTACATAGTCCAAGTGCCAGCTAGGTAACCTAGATAGTACAAGTGCCCGCTAGGGAACCTAGATAGTCCAAGTGCCTGTTTGCTAACCTAGATAGTCCAAGTGGTGGCTAGGTAACCTACATAGTCCAAGTGCCCGTTCGTTAACCTAGATAATCCAAGTGCCCGCTAGGTAACCTAGACAGTCCAAGTGCCCGCTAGGTAACCTAGACAGTCCAAATGCCCGCTAGTTAACCTACATAGTCCAAGTGCCCGTAAGGTAACCTAGATAGTCCAAATGCACGCTAGGGAACCCACATAGTCCAAGTGCCCGCTAGGGAACTTACATAGTCCAAGGGCCGCTAGGGAACCTACATAGTCCAAGTGCCCGTTAGTTAATCTAGATAGTCCAAGTGCCCGCTAGGTAACCTAGATAGTCCAACAGCCCGGTAGGTAACCTACATACTCCAATTACCCGCTAGGTAACCTAGATAGTCCAAGGGCCAGATAGTTAACCTACATAGTCCAAGGGCTCACTTGTTAACTTTGATAGTCCAAGTGCCCGCTAGGTAACCTAGACAGTCCAAGTGCCGGCTTGTTAACCTACATAGTCCAAGTGCTCGATAGGGAACCTACATAATCCAAGTGTCCCCTAGGTAACCTACAAAGTCTGAGTGCCCGCTAAGGAATCTATATAGTCCAAATGCCAGCTAGGGAGCCTACATAATCCAAATGCCCGCTAGGTAACCTAGATAGTCCAAGTGCCCGCTAGGTAACCTACATTGTCCAAATGCCCTCTAGTTAACCCACATAGTCCAAGTGCCCTCTAGGGAACTTATATAGTCCAAGGGCCCCCTAGGGAACCTACATAGTCCAAGTGCCCATGTGTTAACCTAGATAGTCCAAGTGCCCGCTAGGTAACCTAGATAGTGCAACAGTCCGCTAGGTAACCTTCATACTCCAAGAACCCGCTAGGCTACGTAGTTAGTTCAAGTGCCAGCTAGGTAACCTAGATAGTCCAAGTGCCAGCTAGGTAACCTACAAAGTCTAAGTGCCCGCTAGGTTATCTATATAGTCCAAATGCCCGCTAGGGAACCTACATAGTCCAAGTGCCCGCTAGGTAACCTAGATAGTCCAAGTGCCCTCTAGTTAACCTGGATTGTCCAAGTGCCCGCCAGTTAACCTTCATAGTCCAAGGGCCCGTAAGTTAACCTACATAGTCCAAGGTCTGCTAGTTAACCTAGATACTCCAAGTGCACTCTAGTTAACCTACATAGTACAAGGGCCCGCTAGATGACCTAGATAGTCCAAGTGCCCACATGTTAACCTAGATAGGTCAAGTGCCCGCTAGGTAACCAAAGTAGTCCAAATGTCCGATAGGGATCCTACATAGTCCAAGTGCCCGCTAGGTAACCTACATAGTCCAAGTGCCCGTTCGTTAACCTAGATAGTCCAAGTGCCCGCTAGGTAACCTAGACTGTCCAAGTGCCCGCTAGGTTACCTACATGGTCCAAGTGCCCGTTCGTTAACCTAGATAGTCCAAGGGCCCGCTAGGGAACCTACAGAGTCCAAGTGCCCGCTAGGTAACCTAGATAGTCCAAGTGCCCTCTAGTTAACCTAGATCGTCCAAGTGCCCGATAGTTAACCTACATAGTCCAAGGGCCCGTTAGTTATCCTACATAGTCCAAGGTCCGCTAGGTAACCTAGATAATCCAAGTGCCAGCTAGTTAACCAGGAACAGCCAAGTTTCCTCTAGTTAACTTACATAGTCCAAGAGCCTGCTAGTTAACCTACATAGACGAAGGCCCGTTAGTTAACCTAGATAGTCCAAATGCCCGCTAGTTAACCTATATAGTCCAAGTGCCTGCTAGGTAACCTAGACAGTCGAAGTGACCACTAGGTTACCTACATAGTTCAAGTGCCCGTTCGTTAACCTACATAGTCCAAGTGCCCGCTAGGTAACATAGACAGCCCAAGTGCCCGCTAGGGAACGTACATAGTCCAAGTGCCCACTAGGGAACCTAGATAGTCCACGTGCCCGCTAGGGAACCTACATAGTCCAATTACCCGCTTTGTAACATACATAGTCCAAGTGCCTGTTAGTTAACCTAGATAATCCAAGTGCCTGCTAGTGAACCTAAATAGTCCAAGTGCCTGCTAGGTAACGTACATAGTGCAAGTGTCCGCTAGTTAAACTACATAGTCCAAGTGCATGCTAGTTAACCAAGATAGTCCTTGGTCCCGCTAGGTAACCTACATAGTGCAAGTGTCCGCTAGTTAACCTACGTAGTGCAAGGGACCGCTAGTTAACCTAGATAGTCCAAGTACCCGCTAGTTAACCTAGATATTCCAAGTGCCTGTTAGCTAACCTACATAGTCCAAGTGCCCGTTCGTTAACCTAGATAGTCCAAGTGCCCGCTATGTAACCTAGACAGTCCAAGTTCCCGCTAGGTTACCTACATAGTCCAAGTGTCCGTTCGTTAACCTAGATAGTCCAAGTGCCCGTTTGGTAACCTACATAGTCCAATTGCCCGCTTCGTAACCTGGATAGTCCAAGTGCCCGCTAGTTAACCTACATAGTCAAAGTGCCCGATAGGTAACCTACATAGTCCAAGTGCCTTCTAGGTAGCCTACATAGTCCATGTGACCGCTAGGGAACCTACATAGTCCAAGTGTCCCTTAGGGAACCTACATAGTCCAAGTGCTCCCTAGGTAACCTACATAGTCCAAATTCCCGCAAGGAAACCTACATAGTCTAATTGCCCGCTAGGGAACCTACATAATCCAAGTGCCCGTTAGGTAACCTAGATAGTCCAAGTGCCTTCTAGGTTACCTCCATTGTCCAAGTTCCCGCTAGGTAACCTAGATAGTCCAAATACCCGTAACCTAACCTAGATATTCCAAGTGCCCGCTAGGCAACATACATACTCCAAGTGCCCGTTCGTTAACCTAGAAGTCCAAGTGCCCGCTATGTAACCTAGACAGTCCAAGTACCCGTTCGTTAACCTAGATAGTCCAAGTGCCTGTTTGCTAACCTAGATAGTCCAAGTGGCGGCTAGGTAACCTACATAGTCCAAGTGCCCTTTCGTTAACCTAGATAATCCAAGTGCCCGCTAGGTAACCTAGACAGTCCAAGTGCCCGCAAGGTAACCTACATAGTCCAAATGCCCGCTAGTTAACCTACATAGTCCAAGTGCCCGTAAGGTAACCTAGATAGTCCAAATGCCCGCCAGGGAACCCACATAGTCCAAGTGCCCCCTAGGGAACTTACATAGTCCAAGGGCCGCTAGGGAACCTACATAGTCCAAGTGCCCGTTAGTTAATCTAGATAGTCCAAGTGCCCGCTAGGTAACCTAGATAGTGCAACAGCCCGGCAGGTAACCTACATACTCCAAGTACCCGCTAGGCTACGTAGATAGTTCAAGTGCCAGCTAGGTAACCTAGATAATCCAAGTGCCCCCTAGGTAACTTACAAAGTCTAAGTGCCCGCTAAGGAATCTATATAGTCCAAATGCCCGCTAGGGAGCCTACATAATCCAAATGCCCGCTAGGTAACCTAGATAGTCCAAGTGCCCGCTAGGTAACCTACAATGTCTAAGTGCCCGCTATGTTATCTATATAGTGCAAATGCCCGCTAGAGAACCTACATAGTCCAAGTGCCTGATAGCTAACCTACATAGTCCAAGTGTCCGTTCGTTAACCTAGATAGTCCAAGTGCCCATTGGGTAACCTACATAGTCCAAGTGCCAGCTTGGTAACCTGGATAGTCCACGTGCCCGCTAGTTAACCTACATAGTCCACGTGCCTTCTAGGAAGTCTACATAATCCACGTGACCGCTAGGGAACCTACATAGTCCAAGTGCCCGCAAGGTAACCTACATAGTCCAAATGCCCGCTAGTTAACCTACATAGTCCAAGTGCCCGTAAGGTAACCTAGATAGTCCAAATGCCCGCCAGGGAACCCACATAGTCCAAGTGCCCCCTAGGGAACTTACATAGTCCAAGGGCCGCTAGGGAACCTACATAGTCCAAGTGCCCGTTAGTTAATCTAGATAGTCCAAGTGCCCGCTAGGTAACCTAGATAGTGCAACAGCCCGGCAGGTAACCTACATACTCCAAGTACCCGCTAGGCTACGTAGATAGTTCAAGTGCCAGCTAGGTAACCTAGATAATCCAAGTGCCCCCTAGGTAACTTACAAAGTCTAAGTGCCCGCTAAGGAATCTATATAGTCCAAATGCCCGCTAGGGAGCCTACATAATCCAAATGCCCGCTAGGTAACCTAGATAGTCCAAGTGCCCGCTAGGTAACCTACAATGTCTAAGTGCCCGCTATGTTATCTATATAGTCCAAATGCCCGCTAGAGAACCTACATAGTCCAAGTGCCTGATAGCTAACCTACATAGTCCAAGTGTCCGTTCGTTAACCTAGATAGTCCAAGTGCCCATTGGGTAACCTACATAGTCCAAGTGCCAGCTTGGTAACCTGGATAGTCCACGTGCCCGCTAGTTAACCTACATAGTCCACGTGCCTTCTAGGAAGTCTACATAATCCACGTGACCGCTAGGGAACCTACATAGTCCAAGTGCCCGCTAGGTAACCTACATAGTCCAAATGCTCGCAAGGAAACCTACATAGTCTAAATGCCCGCTAGGCATCCTACATAATCCAAGTGCCCGCTCTGGAACATACATAGTCCAAGTGTCCGTTAGCTAACCTAGATAGTCCAAAGGCCCGCTAGTTGACCTACATAGTCCAAGTGCCAGCTAGGTAACCTAGATAGTACAAGTGCCAGCTAGGGAACCTAGATAGTCCAAGTGCCTGTTAGCTAACCTAGATAGTCCAAGTGGCTGCTAGGTAACCTACATAGTCCAAGTGCCCGTTCGTTAACCTAGATAATCCAAATGCCCGCTAGGTAACCTACATAGTCCAAATGCCCGCTAGTTATCCTACATAGTCCAAGTGCCCGTTAGGTAACCTAGATAGTCCAAATGCCCGCTAGGGAATCCACATAGTCTAAGTGCCCGGTAGGGAACTTACATAGTCCAAGGGCCGCTAGGGAACCTACATATTCCAAGTGCCCGTTAGCTAACCTAGAAAGTCCAAGTGCCGGCTAGGTAACCTAGATAGTCCAACAGCCCGGTAGGTAACCTATATACTCCAAGTACCCGCTAGGTAACGTAGATAGTTCAAGTGCCAGCTAGGTAACCTAGATAGTCCAAGTGCCCACTAGGTAACCTACAAAGTCTAAGTGCCCGCTAAGGAATCAATATAGTCCAAATGCCCGCTAGGGAGCCTAGATAGTCCAAGTGCCCGCTAGATAACCTAAATAGTCCAAATGCCCTCTAGTTAACCTACATAGTCCAAGTGCCCGCTTGGTAACCTGGATAGTCCAAGTGCCCGCTAGATAACCTACATAGTCCAAGTGCCTTCTAGGAAGTCTACATAGTCCACGTGACCGCTAGGGAACCTACATAGTCCAAGTGCCCGCTAGGTAACCTACATATTCCAAGTGCCCGCTAGTTAACATAGATAGTCCAAGTGCCCGCTAGGGAACGTACATAGTCCAAGTGCCCGCTAGGTAACCTAGATAGTGCAAGTGCCCACTAGTTAACCTAGATAGTTCAAGTACCCGCTAGGTAACCTAGATCGTCCAAGGGCCCCCTAGTTAGCCTACATTGTCCAAGTGCCCGCTAGGTAACCTAGATAGTCCAAGTGCCCGTTCGGTAACCTAGATAGTCCAAGTGCCCTTTAGGGAACCTAGATAGTGCAAGGGCCCGCTAGTAAACCTACATAGTCCATGGGCGCGCTAGTTAACCTACATAGTGCAAGTGTCCACTAGTTAACCTACATATTACAAGTGCCCGCTAGTTAACCTACAAAATCTAAGTGCCCGTTAGCTAACCTAGATAGTCCAAGGGCCCGCTAGTTGACCTACATAATGCAAGTGCCAGCTAGGTAACCTAGACAGTCCAAGTGTGCGCTAGTTAACCTACATAGTCCAAGTGCCCGATAGAGAACCTACATAATCCAAGTGCCCGCTAGGCAACCTACATAGTCCAAGTGCCCGTTAGTTAACCTAGATAGTCAAAGTGCCTGCTAGGTAACCTAGATAGTCCAAGTGCCCGCTAGGTAACCTACAATGTCTAAGTGCCCGCTAGGTTATCTATATAGTCCAAATGCCCGCTAGAGAACCTACATAGTCCAAGTGCCCGTTCGTTAACCTGGGTAGTCGAAGTGCCCGCTAGGTAACCTACATAGTCCAAGGGCCCGCTAGGTAGCCTAGATAGTCCAAGTGCCCGATAGGTAACCTAGATAGTCTAAGTTCCCGCTAGTTAACCTAGATAGTCCAAGTGCCCGTTAGGTAATCTAGATAGTCAAAGTGCCCGTTAGGTAACCTACATTGTCCAATTCCCGCTAGGTTACCTAGATAGTCCAAGTGCCCGTTACCTAACCTAGATAATCCAAGTGCCCGCTAGGCAACATACATAGTCCAAGTGCCCGTTCGTTAACCTAGATAGTCCAAGTGTCCGCTAGGTAACCTACATAGTCCAAGTGCCCATTAGGTAACCTAGATAGTCCAAGTGCCTGCTAGGTTACCTACATTGTCCAAGTTCCCGCTAGGTAACCTAGATAGTCCAAGTGCCCGTAACCTAACCTAGATATTCCATGTGCCCGCTAGGCAACATACATACTCCAAGTGCCCATTCATTAACCTAGAAGTCCAAGTGCCCGCTATGTAACCTAGACAGTCCAAGTGCCCGTTCGTTAACCTAGATAGTCCAAGTGCCTGTTTGCTAACCTAGATAGTCCAAGTGGCGGCTAGGTAACCTACATAGTCCAAGTGCCCTTTCGTTAACCTAGATAATCCAAGTGCCCGCTAGGTAACCTAGACAGTCCAAGTGCCCGCAAGGTAACCTACATAGTCCATATGCCCGCTAGTTAACCTACATAGTCCAAGTGCCCGTAAGGTAACCAGATAGTCCAAATGCCCGCCAGGGAACCCACATAGTCCAAGTGCCCGCTAGGGAACTTACATAGTCCAAGGGCCGCTAGGGAACCTACATAGTCCAAGTGCCCGTTAGTTAATCTAGATAGTCCAAGTGCCCGCTATGTAATCTAGATAGTCCAACAGCCCGGCAGGTAACTTACATACTCCAAGTACCCGCTAGGTAACGTAGATAGTTCAAGTGCCAGCTAGGTAACCTAGATAGTCCAAGTGCCCCCTAGGTAACCTACAAAGTCTAAGTGCCCGCTAAGGAATCTATATAGTCCAAATGCCCGCTAGGGAGCCTACATAATCCAAATGCCCGCTAGGTAACCTAGATAGTCCAAGTGCCTGCAAGGTAACCTACATTGTCCAAATGCCCTCTAGTTAACCCACATAGTCCAAGTGCCCGCTAGGGAACTTATATAGTCCAAGGGCCCGCTAGAGAACCTACATAGTCCAAGTGCCCGTGTGTTAACCTAGATAGTCTAAGTACCCGCTAGGTAACCTAGATAGTCCAACAGCCCGCTAGGTAATCTACATACTCCAAGAAACCGCTAGGCTACATAGATAGTTCAAGTGCCAGGTAGGTAACCTAGATAGTCCAAGTGCCCGCTGGGTAACCTACAAAGTCTAAGTGCCCGCTAGGTTATGTATATAGTCCAAATGCCCGCTAGGGCACTTACATAGTCCAAGTGCCCGCTAGGTAACCTAGATAGTCCAAGTGCCCTCTAGTTAACCTAGATCGTCCAAGTGCCAGCTAGTTAACCTACATAGTCCAAGGGCCCGTTACTTAACCTACATAGTCCAAGGTCCGCTAGTTAACCTAGATAGTCCAAGTGCTCGCTAGTTAACCTACATAGTACAAGGGCCCGTTAGTTGACCTAGATAGTCCAAGTGCCCGCATGTTAACCTAGATAGGTCAAGTGCCCGCTTGGTAAACAAAGTAGTCCAAATGTCCGATAGGGATCCTACATAGTCCAAGTGCCCGCTAGGTAACCTACGTAGTCCGAGTGCCCGTTCGTTAACCTAGATAGTCCAAGTGCCCGCTAGGTAACCTAGACTGTCCAAGTGCCCGCTAGGTTACCTACATAGTCCAAGTGCCCATTCGTTAACCTAGATAGTCCAAGGGCCCGCTAGGGAACCTACAGAGTCCAAGTGCCCGCTAGGTAACCTAGATAGTCCAAGTGCCCTCTAGTTAACCTAGATCGTCCAAGTGCCCGCTAGTTAACCTACATAGTCCAAGGGCCCGTTAGTTAACCTATATAGTCCAAGGTCCCCTAGGTAACCTAGATAGTCCAAGTGCCAGCTAGTTAACCAGGAACAGCCAAGTTTCCTCTAGTTAACTTACATAGTCCAAGAGCCTGCTAGTTAACCTATATAGACGAAGGGCCCGTTAGTTAACCTAGATAGTCCAAATGCCCGCTAGTTAACCAACATAGTCCAAGTGCCTGCTAGGTAACCTAGACAGTCCAAGTGACCACTAGGTTACCTACATAGTTCAAGTGCCCGTTCGTTAACCTACATAGTCCAAGTGCCCGCTAGGAAACATAGACAGCCCAAGTGCCTGCTAGGGAACGTACATAGTCCAAGTGCCCACTAGGGAACCTAGATAGTCCACGTGCCCGCTAGGGAACCTACATAGTCCAATTGCCCGCTTTTTAACATACATAGTCCAAGTGCCTGTTAGTTAACCTAGATAATCCAAGTGCCTGCTAGTGAACCTAAATAGTCCAAGTGCCTGCTAGGTAACCTACATAGTGCAAGTGTCCGCTAGTTAAACTACATAGTCCAAGTGCATGCTAGTTAACCAAGATAGTCCTTGGTCCCGCTAGGTAACCTACATAGTGCAAGTGTCCGCTAGTTAACCTACGTAGTGCAAGGGACCGCTAGTTAACCTAGATAGTCCAAGTACCCGCTAGTTAACCTAGATATTCCAAGTGCCTGTTAGCTAACCTACATAGTCCAAGTGCCCGTTCGTTAACCTAGATAGTCCAAGTGCCCGCTATGTAACCTAGACAGTCCAAGTTCCCGCTAGGTTACCTACATAGTCCAAGTGTCCGTTCGTTAACCTAGATAGTCCAAGTGCCCGTTTGGTAACCTACATAGTCCAATTGCCCGCTTCGTAACCTGGATAGTCCAAGTGCCCGCTAGTTAACCTACATAGTCAAAGTGCCCGATAGGTAACCTACATAGTCCAAGTGCCTTCTAGGTAGCCTACATAGTCCATGTGACCGCTAGGGAACCTACATAGTCCAAGTGTCCCTTAGGGAACCTACATAGTCCAAGTGCTCCCTAGGTAACCTACATAGTCCAAATGCCCGCAAGGAAACCTACATAGTCTAATTGCCCGCTAGGGAACCTACATAATCCAAGTGCCCGTTAGGTAACCTAGATAATCCAATTGCCCGTTAGCTAACCTAGATAGTCCAAGGGCCCGCTAGTTGACCTACATAGTCCAAGTGCCAGCTTAGTAACCTATATAGTACAAGTTCCCGCTAGGTAACCCAGATAGTCCAAGTGCCCTCTAGGGTTTGTACATAGACCAAGTGCCCGCTAGGTAACCTAGATAGTCCAAGTGCCCGCTAGTTAACCTACATAGTCCAAGTGCCCGATAGAAACCTACATAGTCGAGGTGCCCGCTAGGGAACCTAGATAGTGCAAGTGCTATCTAGGTAACATAGATAGTCCAAGGGCCCGCTAGTTAACCTACATAGTCCAAGGGCTCGCTTGTTACTTTTGATAGTCCAAGTGCCCGCTGGTTAACCTAGATTTTCCAAGTGCCCGCTAGTTAACCTAGATCGTCCAAGTGCCGGATAATTAACCTACATAGTCCAAGGTCCCACTTGTTAACCTAGATCGTCTAAGTGTCCTCTAGTTAACCTACATAGTGCAAGTGTCCGCTAGGTAACCTACATAGTCCAAGTGCCCGCTAGTTAACATAGATACTCCAAGTGCCCGCTAGGGAAGGTACATAGTCCAAGTGCCCGCTAGGTGACCTAGAGAGTGCAAGTGCCCGCTAGTCAACCTACATAGTCCAAGTGCCTGCTAGGTAACCTAGATAGTCCAAGGGCCTGCTTGATAACCTACATAGTCCAAGTGCCCGCTAGGTAACCTACATACTGCAAGTGTCCGCTAATTAACCTACATAGTCCAAGTGCACGCTAGTTAACCTAGATAGTCCAACTACCCGCTAGGTAACCTACATAGTGCAAGTGTCCTCTAGTTAACCTACGTAGTCCAAGGGACCGCTAGTTAACCTAGATAGTCCAAGTACCCGCTAGTTAACTTAGATCGTCCAAGTGTCCGCTAGTTAACCTACATAGTCCAAGTGCCCTTTAGGAAACCTAGATAGTCCAATTGCCCGCTAGGGAACCTACATAGTCCAATTGCCCGCTCTGGAACATACATAGTCCAAGTGCCTGTTAGTTAACCTAGATAATCCAAGTGCCCGCTAGTTAACCTACATAGTCCAAGTGCCCGCTAGGTAACCTACATAATCCAAGTGCCCGCTAGGTAACCTATATAGTCCAAATGCCCGCTAGGGAACTTATATAGTCCAATTACCCGCTAGTTAACCTATATAATCCAAGTGCCCGCGAGTTAACCTAGATAGTCCAAGTGCCAGCTAGTTAACCAGGATCAGCCAAGTGCCCTCTAGTTAACTTACATAGTCCAAGGGCCCGCTAGGTAACCTTGATAGTCCAAGTGCTTCTAGTTAACCTACATAGTCCACGGGCCCGCTAGGTAACCTACAAAGTCCAAGTGCCCACTAGGTAACCTAAATAATCGAAATGCCCGCTAGGGAAACTATATAGTCCAAGTGCCCGCTAGTTAACCTAGATAGTCCAAGCGCCCGCTAGTTAACCCAGATAGTCCAAGTGCCCGCTAGGTAACCTACATAGTGCAAGTGTCCCCTAGTTAACCTACATAGTCCAAGTGCCCGCTAGTTAACATAGATAGTCCAAGTGCCCGCTAGGGAACGTACATAGTCCAAGTGCCCGCTAGGTAACCAAATAGTGCAAGTGCACGGTAGTTAACCTACATAGTCCAAGTGCCCGCTAGGTAACCTAGATATTTTAAGGGCCCGATAGTTAACCTACATAGTCCAAGTGCCCGGTAGTTAACGTACATAGTTCAAGTGTCCGTAAGGAGCATATATAGTCCAAGTGCCCGCTAGGGAACATACAGAGTCTAAGTTCCCGCTAGGAAACCTACGTAGTCCATGTGCCCGCTAGGGAATCTACATAGTCCAAGGGCCCGCTAGTTAACGTAGATAGTCCAAGTGCCGCTAGTTAATCTACATATTTCAAGGGCCCGCTAGTTAACATACATAGTCCAACTACCCGCTAGTTAACCTAGATCGTCCAAGTGTCCGCTAGTTGACCTACATAGTACAAGTGCCCGCTAGTTAACCTACATAGTCCAAGTGCCTGCTAGGGAACCTACATAGTCCAAGTGCCCGCTCTGGAACATACATAGTCCAAGTGCCCGCTAGGGAATCTACATAGTCCAAGGCCCCGATACTTAACATAGATAGTCCAAGTGCCGCCAGTTAATCAGCATAGTCCAAGGGCCCGCTAGTTAACCTACATAGTCCAAGGGCCCGCTAGTTAACCTACATAGTCCAAGGGCCCGCTTCTTAAGATAGATAGTCCAAGTGCCGCTAGTTAATCAACATAGTCCAAGGGCCCGCTAGTTAACTTACATAGTCCAAGGGCCCGCTAGTTAACCTACATAGTCCAAGGGCCCGCTAGTTAACATAGATAGTCCAAGTGCCGCTAGTTAATCAACATAGTCCAAGGGCACGCTAGTTAACCTACATAGTGCAAGTACCCGCTAGTTAACCTAGATCATCCAAGTGCCCGCTAGTTAACCTACATAGTCCAAGGGCCCGCTAGTTAATCTACATAGTCCAAGGGCCCGCTAGTTAACCTACAACGTCCAAGGGCCCTCTAGTTAACCTAGATAGTCCACGTGCCCGATAGGGGACGTACATAGTCCAAGTGCCCACTAGGTAACCTAAATAATCCAAATGCCCGCTAGGGAAACTACATAGTCCAAGTGCCCACTAGTTAACCTAGATAGTCCAAGTGCCCGCTAGTAAACCTAGATAGTCCAAGGGCCCGATAGTTAATCTAGAGAGTCCAAGTGCCCGCTAGTTAACCTAGATAGTCCAAGTGCCCGCTAGTTAACCTAGATCGCCTAAGAGCACGCTAGTTAACCTAGATCGTCCATGTGTCTTTGGTTAACCTACATAGTCCAAGTGCCCGCAAGGTAACCTATATAGTCCAAGTTCCAGCTATGTAACTTAGATAGCCCAAGGGCCCGCAAGTTTACCTACATCGTCCCAGTGCCCGCTAGGTAAACTAGATAGTCCAAGTGCCCGCTAGGTAACCTACATAGTCCAAGTGCCCGCTAGGTAACGTAGATAGTCCAAGTGACCGCTAGGGGACGTACATAGTCCAAGTGCCCGCTAGGTAACCTAGATAGTCCAAATGCCCGCTAGGGAACCCACATAGTCCTAGTTCCCTTTAGGTAACCTAGATAGTCCAAATGCCCGCTAGGAACCCACATAGTCCAAGTGCCCGCTAGGGAACTTACATAGTCCAAGGGCCCGCTAGGGAACCTACATAGTCAAAGTGCCCATTAGTTAACCTAGATTGTCTAAGTGCCCACTAGTTAACTTAGATAATCCAAGTGCCCGCAAGTTAACCGACATAGTCCAAGGGCCCTCTAGTTAACCTAGATAGTCCAAGTGCCCGCTAGTTAACCTACATAGTCCAAGGGCCCTCTAGTTAACCTACATAGTCCAAATGCCCGCTAGGTAACCTAGATAGTCCAAGTGCCCGCTAGGGTATGTACATAGTTCAAGTGCCCGCTAGGTAACCTAGATTGTCCAAGTGTCCGATAGTTAACCTACATAGTCCAAGTGCCCGCTAGGTAACCTAGATAGTCCAAGGTCCTGCTAGTTAACCTACATAGTCCAATGCCCGATAGGGAACCTACAAAGTCCAAGTGCCCGCTGAGGATCCTACATAGTCCAAGTGCCCGATAGGAAACATACATATTCCAAGTGCCCCTTAGGGAACCTAGATACTCCAGGTGCCCGTAGGGAACCTATATAGTCCAAGTGCCCGCTAGGGAACCTACATAGTCAAAGTGCCCGCTAGGGATCCTGCATTGTACAAGTGCCCACTAATTAACCTAGACAGTCCAAGTGCCCGCTAGTTAACCTTGATCATACAAGTGCCCGCTAGTTAACCTACATAGTCCAAGTGCCCGTTGGTTAACGTAGATTGGCCAAGTGCCTGCTAGGTAACCTAGACAGTCCAAGTGCCCGCTAGGTTACCTACATAGTCCAAGTGCACGTTCGTTAACCTAGATAGTCCAAGTGCCCGCTGGTAACCTACATAGTCCAAGGGCCCGCTAGGTAACCTTGATAGTCCAAGTGCCTTCTAGTTAACCTACATAGTCCAAGTGCCCGCTAGGTAACCTACAAAGTCTAAGTGCCCACTAGGTAACCTAAATAATCCAAATGCCCGCTAGGGAAACTACATAGTCCAAGTGCCCGCTAGTTAACCTAGATAGTCCAAGGGCCCGCTAGTTAACCCAGATAGTTCAAGTGCCCGCTAGGTAACCTACATAGTGCAAGTGTCCCCTAGTTAACCTACATAGTCCAAGTGCCCGCTAGTTAACATAGATAGTCCAAGTGCCCGCTAGGGAACGTACATAGTCCAAGTGCCCGCTAGGTAACCTAGATAGTGCAAGTGCACTGTAGTTAACCTACATAGTCCAAGTGCCCGCTAGGTAACCTAGATAGTCTAAGGGCCCGCTAGTTAACCTACATAGTCCAAGTGCCCGGTAGTTAACGTACATAGTTCAAGTGTCCGTAAGGAGCATATATAGTCCAAGTGCCCGCTAGGGAACATACAGAGTCTAAGTGCCCGCTAGGGAACCTACGTAGTCCAAGTGCCCGCTAGGGAATCTACATAGTCCAAGGGCCCGCAAGTTAACGTAGATAGTCCAAGTGCCGCTAGTTAATCTACATAGTTCAAGGGCCCGCTAGTTAACCTACATAATCCAACTACCCGCTAGTTAACCTAGATCATCCAAATGAACGCTAGTTGACCTACATAGTACAAGTGCCCGCTAGGGAACCTACATAGTCCAAGTGCCTGCTAGGGAACCTACATAGTCCAAGTGCCCGCTCTGGAACATACATAGTCCAAGTGCCCGCTAGGGAATCTACATAGTCCAAGGGCCCGCTAGTTAACATAGATAGTCCAAGTGCCGCTAGTTAATCAACATAGTCCAAGGGCCCGCTAGTTAACCTACATAGTCCAAGTTCCCGCTAGTTAACCTACATAGTCCAAGGGCCCGCTACTTAACATAGATAGTCCAAGTGCCGCTAGTTAATCAACATAGTCCAAGGGCCTGCTAGTTAAGTTACATAGTCCAAGGGCCCGCTAGTTAACCTACATAGTCCAAGGGCCCGCTACTTAACATAGATAGTCCAAGTGACGCTAGTTAATCAACATAGTCCAAGGGCCCGCTAGTTAACCTACATAGTCCAAGTACCCGCTAGTTAACCTAGATCGTCCAAGTGCCCGCTAGTTAACCTACATAGTCCAAGGGCCCGCTAGGTAACCTACATAGTCCAAGGGCCCGCTAGTTAACCTACAACGTCCAAGGGCCCTCTAGTTAACCTAGATAGTCCAAGTGCCCGCTAGGGGACGTACATAGTCCAAGTGCCCGCTAGGTAACCTACATAGTCCAAGTGCCCACTAGGTAACCTAAATAATCCAAATGCCCGCTAGGGAAACTACATAGTCCAAGTGCCCGCTAGTTAACCTAGATAGTCCAAGTGCCCGCTAGTAAACCTAGATAGTCCAAGGGCCCGCTAGTTAATCTAGAGAGTCCAAGTGCCCGCTAGTTAACCTAGATAGTCCAAGTGCCCGCTAGTTAACCTAGATCGTCTAAGTGCCCGCTAGTTACATTAGATAATCCAAGTGCCCGCTAGTTAACCTACATAGTCCAAGGTCCCTCTAGTTGACCTAGATAGTCCAAGTGCCCGCTAGGTAACCTAGATAGTCCAAGTGCCCGCTAGGGTATGTACATAGTTCAAGTGCCCGCTAGGTAACGTAGATTGTCCAAGTGTCCGCTAGTTAACCTACATAGTCCAAGTGCCCGCTAGGTAAACTAGATAGTCCAAGGTCCTGCTAGTTAACCTACATTGTCCAATGCCCGATAGGGAACCTACAAAGTCCAAGTACCCGCTGAGGAACCTATATAGTCCAAGTGCCCGATAGGGAACCTACATATTCCAAGTGCCCGTTAGGGAACCTAGATAGTCCAGGTGCCCGTAGGGAACCTATATAGTCCAAGTGCCCGCAAGGGAACTTACATACTCAAAGTGCCCGCTAGGGAACCTTCATTGTACAAGTGCCCGCTAATCAACCTAGATAGTCCAAGTGCCCGCTAGTTAACCTAGATAGTCCAAGTGCCCGCTAGTTAACCTTGATCATCCAAGTGCCCGCTAGTTAACCTACATAGTCCAAGTGCCCGTTGGTTAACGTAGATAGGCCAAGTGCCTGCTAGGTAACCTAGACAGTCCAAGTGCCCGCTAGGTTACCTACATAGTCCAAGTGCACGTTCGTTAACCTAGATAGTCCAAGTGCCCGCTGGTAACCTACATAGTCCAAGGGCCAGCTAGGTAACCTTGATAGTCCAAGTGCCTTCTAGTTAACCTACATAGTCCAAGTGCCCGCTAGGTAACCTACAAAGTCCAAGTGCCCACTAGGTAACCTAAATAATCCAAATGCCCGCTAGGGAAACTACATAGTCCAAGTGCCCGCTAGTTAACCTAGATAGTCTAAGTGCCCGCTAGTAAACCTAGATAGTCCAAGGGCCCGCTATTTAACCGAGATAGTCCAAGTGCCCGCTAGTTAACCTACATAGTCCAAGTGCCGCTAGGTAACCTGCATAGTGCAAGTGTCCCCTAGTTAACCTACATAGTCCAAATGCCCACTAGTTAACATAGATAGTCCAAGTGCCCGCTAGGGAACGTTCATAGTCCAAGTGCCCGCTAGGTAACCTAGATAGTGTAAGTGCCCGGTAGTTAACCTACATAGTCCAAGTGCCCGCTAGGTAACCTAGATAGTCTAAGGGCCCGCTAGTTAACCTACATAGTCCAAGTGCCCGGTAGTTAACGTACATAGTTCAAGTGTCCGTAAGGAGCATATATAGTCCAAGTGCCCGCTAGGGAACATACAGAGTCTAAGTGCCCGCTAGGGAACCTACGTAGTCCAAGTGCCCGCTGGGGAATCTACATAGTTCAAGGGCCCGCTAGTTAACCTACATAGTCCAACTACCCGCTAGTTAACCTAGATCGTCCAAGTGAACGCTAGTTGACCTACATAGTACAAGTGCCTGCTAGGGAACCTACATTGTCCAAGTGCCCGCTCTGGAACATACATAGTCCAAGTGCCCGCTAGGGAATCTACATAGTCCAAGGGCCCACTACTTAACATAGATAGTCCAAGTGCCGCTAGTTAATCAACATAGTCCAAGGGCCCGCTAGTTAACCTACATAGTCCAAGGGCCCGCTAGTTAACCTACATAGTCCAAGGGCCCGCTATTTAACATAGATAGTCCAAGTGACGCTAGTTAATCAACATAGTCCAAGGGCCCGCTAGTTAACCTACATAGTCCAAGTACCTGCTAGTTAACCTAGATCGTCCAAGTGCCCGCTAGTTAACCTACATAGTCCAAGGGCCCGCTAGTTAACCTACATAGTCCAAGGGCCCGCTAGTTAACCTACAACGTCCAATGGCCCTCTAGTTAACCTAGATAGTCCAAGTGCCCGCTAGTTAACCTACATAGTCCAAGGGCCCGCTATTTAACATAGATAGTCCAAGTGACGCTAGTTAATCAACATAGTCCAAGTGCCCGCTAGGGGACGTACATAGTCCAAGTGCCCGCTAGGTAACCTACATAGTCCAAGTGCCCACTAGGTAACCTAAATAATCCAAATGCCCGCTAGGGAAACTACATAGTCCAAGTGCCCGCCAGTTAACCTAGATAGTCCAAGTGCCCGCTAGTAAACCTAGATAGTCCAAGGGCCCGATAGTTAATCTAGAGAGTCCAAGTGCCCTCTAGTTAACCTAGATAGTCCAAGTGCCCGTTTGGTAACCTACATAGTCCAAGTGCCCGCTAGTTAACCTACATAGTCAAAGTGCCCGATAGGTAACCTACATAGTCCAAGTGCCTTCTAGGGAGCCTACATAGTCCACGTGACCGCTAGGGAACCTACATAGTCCAAGTGTCCGTTAGGGAACCTACATAGTCCAAGTGCTCGCTAGGTAACCTACATAGTCCAAATGCCTGCAAGGAAACCTATATAGTCTAAGAGCCCGCAAGGTAACCTACATAATCCAAGTGCCCGTTAGGTAACCTAGATAGTCCAATTGCCCGTTAGCTAACCTAGATATTCCAAGGGCCCGCTAGTTGACCTAAATAGTCCAAGTGCCAGCTAGGTAACCTAGATAGTACAAGTGCCTGCTAGATAACCTAGATAGTCCAAGAACCCGCTAGGTAACGTAGAGAGTTCAAGTGCCCGCTAGTCAACCTAGATTGTCCTAGTGCCCGTTAGTTAACCTACATAGTCCAAGTGCCTGATAGAAACCTACATATTCCAAGTGCCCGATAGGGAACCTACATAATCCAAGTGCCCGCTATGGAACCTACATAGTCCAGGTTCCCGCTAGGGAACCTAGATAGTCCAAGTGCTACCTAGGTAACCTAGATAGTCCAAGGGCTCGCTTGTTAACTTTGATAGTCCAAGTGCCCGCTGGTTAACCTAGATCTTCCAAGTGCCCGCTAGTTAACCTAGGTCGTCCAAGTGCCGGCTAGTTAACCTACATAGTCCAAGGGCCCACTTGTTAACCTAGATCGTCTAAGTGTCCTCTAGTTAACCTACATAGTTCAAGTATCCGCTAGGTAACCTACATAGTCCAAGTGCCCGCTAGTTAACATAGATAGTCCAAGTGCCCACTAGGGAAGGTACATAGTCCAAGTGCCCGCTAGGTAACCTAGAGAGTGCAAGTACCCGCTAGTTAACCTACATAGTCCAAGTGCCTGCTAGGTAACCTAGACAGTCCAAGGGCCTACTACTGAACCTAAATATTCCAAGTGCCTGCTAGGTAACCCACATAGTGCAAGTGTCCGCTAGTTAACCTACATAGTCCAAGTGCATGCTAGTTAACCAAGATAGTCCAAGGTCCCGCTAGGTAACCTACATAGTGCAAGTGTCCGCTAGTTAACCTACGTAGTTCAAGGGACCGCTAGTTAACCTAGATAGTCCAAGTACCCGCTAGTTAACCTAGATCGTCCAATTGTCCGCTAGTTAACCTACATAGTCCAAGTGCCCTTTAGGGAACCTAGATAGTCCAAGTGCCCGCTTGGGAACCTATATAGTCCAATTGCCCGCTCTGGAACACACATAGTCCAAGTGCCTGTTAGTTAAACCTAGATAATCCAAGTGCCCGCTAGTTAACCTACATAGTCCAAGTGCCCGCTAGGTAACCTACATAATCCAAGTGCCCGCTATGTAACCAATGTAGTCCAAATGCCCGCTAGGGAACCTACATAGTCCAAGTGCCCGCTAGTTAACCCAGATAGTCCAAGTGCCCGCTAGTTAACCTAGATACTCCAAGTGCCTGTTAGCTAACCTACATAGTCCAAGTGCCCGTTCGTTAACCTAGATAGTCCAAGTGCCCGCTATGTAACCTAGACAGTCCAAGTCCCCGCTGGGTTACCTACATAGTCCAAGTGTCCGGTCGTTAACCTAGATAGTCCAAGTGCCCGTTTGGTAACCTACATAGTCCAAGTGCCCGCTTCGTAACCTGGATAGTCCAAGTGCCCGCTAGTTAACCTACATAGTCAAAGTGCCCGATAGGTAACCTACATAGTCCAAGTGCCTTCTAGGTAGCCTACATAGTCCATGTGACCACTAGGGAACCTACATAGTCCAAGTGTCCCTTCGGGAACCTACATAGTCTAATTGGCCCCTAGGGAACCTACATAATCCAAGTGCCCGTTAGGTAACATAGATAGTGCAATTGCCCGTTAGCTAACCTAGATAGTCCAAGGGCCCGCTAGTTGACCTACGTAGTCCAAGTGCCAGCTAGGTAACCTATATAGTACAAGTTCCCGCTAAGGAACCTACATAGTCCAAGTGCCCGCTAGGGTTTGTACATAGACCAAGTGCCCGCTAGGTAACCTAGATAGTCCAACTGCCCGCTAGGTAACCTACATAGTGCAAGTGTCCTCTAGTTAACCTACGTAGTCCAAGGGACCGCTAGTTAACCTAGATAGTCCAAGTACCCGCTAGTTAACTTAGATCGTCCAATTGTCCGTTAGTTAACCTACATAGTCCAAGTGCCCTTTAGGGAACCTAGATAGTCCAAGTGCCCGCTATGTAACCTAGACATTCCAAGTTCCCGCTAGGTTACCTACATAGTCCAAGTGTCCATTCGTTAACCTAGATAGTCCAAGTGCCCGTTTGGTAACCTACATAGTCCAATTGCCCGCTTCGTAACCTGGATAGTCCAAGTGCCCGCTAGTTAACCTACATAGTCAAAGTGCCCGATAGGTAACCTACATAGTCTAAGTGCCTTCTAGGGAGCCTACATAGTCCACGTGACCGCTAGGGAACCTACATAGTCCAAGTGTCCGTTAGGGAACCTACATAGTCCAAGTGCTCGCTAGGTAACCTACATAGTCCAAATGCCAGCAAGGAAACCTACATAGTCTAAGAGCCCGCTAGGGAACCTACATAATCCAAGTGCCCGTTAGGTAACCTAGATAGTCCAATTGCCCGTTAGCTAACCTAGATAGTCCAAGGGCCCGCTAGTTGACCTACGTAGTCCAAGTGCCAGCTAGGTAACCTATATAGTACAAGTTCCCGCTAGGTAACCCAGATAGTCCAAGTGCCCGCTAGGGTTTGTACATAGACCAAGTGCCCGCTAGGTAACCTAGATAGTCCAAGTGCCCGCTAGTTAACCTACATAGTCCAAGTGCCCGATAGAAACCTACATAGTCCAAGTGCCCGATAGGGAACCTACATAGTCCAAGTGCCCGCTATGGAACATACATAGTCCAGGTGCCCGCTAGGGATCCTAGATAGTCCAAGTGCTATCTACGTAACCTAGATAGTCCAAGTGCCTGTTAGCTAACCTACATAGTCCAAGTGCCCGTTCATTAACTTAGATAGTCCAAGTGCCCGCTATGTAACCTAGACATTCCAAGTTACCGCTAGGTTTCCTACATAGCCCAAGTGTCCGTTCGTTAACCTATATAGTCCAAGTGGCCGTTTGGTAACCTACATAGTCCAAGTGCCCGCTTCGTAACCTGGATAGTCCAAGTGCCCGCTAGTTAACCTACATAGTCAAAGTGCCCGATAGGTAACCTACATAGTCCAAGTGCCTTCTAGGGAGCCTACATAGTCCACGTGACCGCTAGGGAACCTACATAGTCCAAGTGTCCGTTAGGGAACCTACATAGTCCAAGTGCTCGCTAGGTAACCTACATAGTCCAAATGCCAGCAAGGAAACCTACATAGTCTAAGAGCCCGCTAGGGAACCTACATAATCCAAGTGCCCGTTAGGTAACCTAGATAGTCCAATTGCCCGTTAGCTAACCTAGATAGTCCAAGGGCCCGCTAGTTGACCTACATGGTCCAAGTGCCAGCTAGGTAACCTAGATAGTACAAGTGCCCGCTAGATAACCTAGATAGTCCAAGTGCCCGCTAGTTAACCTAGATTGTCCTAGTGCCCGTTAGTTAACCTACATAGTCCAAGTGCCCGATAGAAACCTACATAGTCCAAGTGCCCAATAGGGAACCTACATAGTCCAAGTGCCCGCTATGGAACATACATAGTCCAGGTGCCCGCTATGGAACCTAGATAGTCCAATTGCCTGTTAGCTAACCTACATAGTCCAAGTGCCCGTTCGTTAACCTAGATAGTCCAAGTGCCCGCTATGTAACCTAGACAGTCCAAGTGCCCGTTTGGTAACCTACATAGTCCAAGTGCCCGCTTCGTAACCTGCATAGTCCAAGTGCCCGCTAGTTAACCTACATAGTCAAAGTGCCCGATAGGTAACCTACATAGTCCAAGTGCCTTCTAGGGAGCCTACATAGTCCATGTGACCGCCACGGAACCTACATAGTCCAAGTTCCCGTTAGGGAACCTACATAGTCCAAATGCCCGCAAGGAAACATACATAGTCTAAGTGCCCGCTAGTGAACCTACATAATCCAAGTGCCCGTTAGGTTACCTAGATAGTCCAAGTGCCCGTTAGCTACCTAGATAGTCCAAGGGCCCGCTCGTTGACCTACATAGTCCAAGTGCCCGCTAGGGAACCTAGATAGTGCAAGTGCCTGTTAGCTAACCTAGATAGTCCAAGTGGCGGCTATGTATCCTACATAGTCCATGTGCCCGTTCGTTAACCTAGATAATCCAAGTGCCCGCTAGGTAACCTAGACTGTCCAAGTGCCCCCTAGTTAACCTACATAGTCCAAGTGCCCGCTAGTTAACCTACATAATCCAAGTGCCCGTTAGCTAACCTAGATAGTCCAAGGACCCGCTAGTTGACCTACATAGTCCAAGTACCCGCTAGGTAACCTAGATAGACCTAGTGCCCGCTAGTTAACTAGATAGTCCTAGTGCCCTTTAGTTAACCTAGATAGTCCAAGTGCCCTCTAGGGGACATACATAGTCCAAGTGCCCGCTAGGGTATGTACATAGAACAAGTGCCCGCTAGGTAACCTAGATAGTCCATGTGCCCGCTAATTAACCTACATAGTCCAAGTGCCCGCTATGGAACCTACATAGTCCAAGTGCCCGTTAGGGAACCAATAATCTTAGTGCTGGCTAGGGAACCTGTATCATCCAAGTGCCCGCAAGGTAACCTACAAAGTCCACGTGCCCGCTAGGTAATCTATATAGTCCAAATGCCCGCTAGGGAACCAATAATCTTAGTGCTGGCTAGGGAACCTGTATCATCCAAGTGCCCGCAAGGTAACCTACAAAGTCCACGTGCCCGCTAGGTAATCTATATAGTCCAAATGCCCGCTAGGGAACCTACATAGTCCAAGTACCCGCTAAGTAACCTACATAGTCCAAGTGACCATTAACTAACCTAGATAGTCTGAGGGCTCACTAGTTAACCTACATAGTTCAAGTGCTCGCTAGGTAACTTAGATAATCCAAGTGCCCGCTAGTTAACCTACATAGTCCAAAGGCCCGCTCGTTGACCTACATAGTACAAGTGCCCGCTAGGAAACCTAGATAGACCAAGTGCCCGCTTGTTAACCTAAATAGTCCTAGTGCCCGTTAGTTAACCTAGATAGTCCAAGTGCCCACTAGGGGACGTACATATTCCAAGTGCCCGCTAGGTAACCCAGATAGTCCAAGTGCCCGCTAGGGTATGTACATAGACCAAGTGCCCGCTAGGTAACCTAGATAGTCCAAGTGCCCGCTAGTTAACCTACATAGTCGAAGGGCCCCTTAGTTAACCTAGATATTCCAAGTGCCCGCTAGTTAACCTAGATTGTCCAAGTGTCCGCTAGTTAACCTACATAGTCCAAGTGCCCGTTCATTAACCTAGATAGTCCAAGTGCCTGCTAGGTTACCTACATAGACCAAGTGCACATTCGTTAACCTAGATAGTCCAAGTGCCCGCTGGTAACCTACATAGTCCAAGAGCCCGCTAGGTAACCTTGATAGTCCAAGTGCCTTCTAGTTAACCTACATAGTCCAAGTGCCCGCTAGGTAACCTAGATAGTCCAAGTGCCCGCTAGGTAACCTACATAGTCCATGTGCCCACTAGGTAACCTACATAGTCCACGTGCCCGCTAGTTAACCTAGATAGTCCAAGTGCCCGCTAATAAACTTAGATAGTCCAAGGGCCCGCTAGTTAACCTAAATAGTCCAAGTGCCCGTTAGTTAACCTAGATCGTCCAAGTGTCCGCTAGGTAACCTACATATTCCAAGTGCCTGCTAGGTAACCTAGATAGTCCAATTGCCTGTTAGCTAACCTACATAGTCCAAGTGCCCGTTCGTTAACCTAGATAGTCCAAGTGCCCGCTATGTAACCTAGACAGTCCAAGTGCCCTCTAGGTTACCTACATAGTCCAAGTGTCCATTCGTTAACCTAGATAGTCCAAGTGCCCGTTTGGTAACCTACATAGTCCAAGTGCCCGCTTCGTAACCTGCATAGTCCAAGTGCCCGCTAGTTAACCTACATAGTCAAAGTGCCCAATATGTAACCTACATAGTCCAAGTGCCTTCTAGGGAGCCTACATAGTCCATGTGACCGCCAGGGAACCTACATAGTCCAAGTGCCCGTTAGGGAACCTACATAGTCCAAGTGCTCGCTAGGTAACCTACATAGTCCAAATGCCCGCAAGGAAACATACATAGTCTAAGTGCCCGCTAGTGAACCTACATAATCCAAGTGCCCGTTAGGTAACCTAGATAGTCCAAGTGCCCGTTAGCTAACCTAGATAGTCCAAGGGCCCGCTAGTTGACCTACATAGTCCAAGTGCCAGCTAGGTAGCCTAGATAGTACAAGTGCCCGCTAGGGAACCTAGATAGTGCAAGTGCCTGTTAGCTAACTTAGATAGTCCAAGTGGCGGCTATGTATCCTACATAGTCCATGTGCCCGTTCGTTAACCTAGATAATCCAAGTGCCCGCTAGGTAACCTAGACTGTCCAAGTGCCCGCTAGTTAACCTACATAGTCCAAGTGCCCGCTAGTTAACCTACATAATCCAAGTGCCCGTTAGCTAACCTAGATTGTCCAAGGACCCGCTAGTTGACCTACATAGTCCAAGTACCCGCTAGGTAACGTAGATAGACCTAGTGCCCGCTAGTTAACTAGATAGTCCTAGTGCCCTTTAGTTAACCTAGATAGTCCAAGTGCCCTCTAGGGGACATACATAGTCCAAGTGCCCGCTAGGGTATGTACATAGAACAAGTGCCCGCTAAGTAACCTAGAAAGTCCATGTGCCCGCTAATTAACCTACATTGTCCAAGTGCCCGCTATGGAACCTACATAGTCCAAGTGCCCGTTAGGGAACCAATAATCTTAGTGCTGGCTAGGGAACCTGTATCATCCAAGTGCCCGCAAGGTAACCTAGATAGTCCAAGTGCCCGCAAGGTAACCTACAAAGTCCACGTGCCCGCTAGGTAATCTATATAGTCCAAATGCCCGCTAGGGAACCTACATAGTCCAAGTACCCGCTAAGTAACCTACATAGTCCAAGTGACCGTTAGCTAACCTAGATAGTCTGAGGGCTCACTAGTTAACCTACATAGTTCAAGTGCTCGCTAGGTAACTTAGATAATCCAAGTGCCCGCTAGTTAACCTACATAGTCCAAAGGCCCGCTAGTTGACCTACATAGTCCAAGTGCCCGGTAGGTAACCTAGATAGACCAAGCGCCCGCTTGTTAACCTAAATAGTCCTAGTGCCTGTTAGTTAACCTAGATAGTCCAAGTGTCCGCTAGGTAACCTACATAGTCCAAGTGGCCGCTAGGTAACCTAAATAATCCAAATGCCCGCTAGGGAAACTACATAGTCCAAGTGCCCGCTAGTTAACCTAGATAGTCCAAGTTCCCGCTAGTAAATCTAGATAGTCCAAGGGCCCGCTAGTTAACCTAGAAAGTCCAAGTGCCCGCTAGTTTACGTAGATCGTTCAAGTGTCTGCTAGGTAACATACATAGTCCAAATGCCCGCTAGTTAACCTAGATAGTCCAAGTGCCCGCTAGTTAACCTAGATAGTCCAAGTGCCCGCTAGTTAACCTAGATAATCCACGTGCCTGCTAGTTAACCTACATAGTCCAAGGGCCCTCTAGTTAACCTAGATAGTCCAAGTGCCCGCTAGGTAACCTAGATAGTCCAAGTGCCCGCTAGGGTATGTACAGAGTTCAAGTGCCCGCTAGGTAACGTAGATTGTGCAAGTGTCCGTTAGTTAACCTACATAGTCCAAGTGCCCGCTAGGTAACCTAGATAGTCCAAGGTCCTGCTAGTTAACCTATATAGTCCAATGCCGGTAGGGACCCAAAAAAGTCCAAGTGCCCGCTGAGGAACCTATATAGTCCAAGTGCCCGATAGGGAACCTACATATTCCAAGTGCCCGTTAGGGAACCTAGATAGTTCTAGTGCCCGTAGGGAACCTTTATAGTCCAAGTGCCCGCTAGGGAACCTACATACTCAAAGTGCCCGCTAGGGAACCTTCATTGTACAAGTGCCCGCTAATTAACCTAGATAGTCCAAGTGCCCGCTAGTTCACCTAGATAGTCCAAGTGCCCGCTAGTTAACCTTGATCATCCAAGTGCCCGCTAGTTAACATACATAGTCCAAGTGCCTGATAGGGAACCTACATAGTCCAAGTGCCCTTTAGGGAACCTAGATAGTCCAAGTACCCGTAGGGTACCTATATAATCCAAGTGCCCGCTAGGGAACCTGCATTGTGCAAGTGCCCGCTAGTTAACCTAGATAGTCCAAGTGCCCGCTAGTTAACCTAGATAGTCGAAGTGCCTGATAGTTATCCTACATAGTCCAATGTCAGCTAGTTAACCTAGATAGTCCAAGTGCCCGCAAATTAACCTACATAGTCCAAGTGCCCTCTAGGTAACCTAGATAGTGCAAGTGCCCGCTAGGTAACCTACAAAGTCCAAGTGCCCGCTAGGTAACCTAGATAGTCCAAGTGCCCGTTACCTAACCTAGATAATCCAATTGCCCGCTATGCAACATACATAGTCCAAGTGCCCATTCGTTAACCTAGAAGTCCAAGTGCCCGCTAGGTAACCTACATAGTCCAAATGCCCGTTCGTTAACCTACATAGTATAAGGGCCCACTATTTAACCTAGATCGTCCAAGTGTCTTTGGTTAACCTACATAGTCCAAGTGCCCGCAAGGTAACCTATATAGTCCAAGTTCCAGCTATGTAACCTAGATAGTCCAATGGCCCGCTAGTTTACCTACATCGTCCCTGTGCCCGCTAGGTAAACTAGATAGTCCAAGTGCCCGCTAGGTAACCTACATAGTCCAAGTGCCCGCTAGGTAACGTAGATAGTCCAAGTGCCCGCTAGGGAACGTACATAGTCCAAGTGCCCGCTAGGTAACCTAGATAGTCCAAATGCCCGCTAGGGAACCCACATAGTCCAAGTGCCCGCTAGGGAACTTACATAGTCCAAGGGCCCGCTAGGGAACCTACATAGTGAAAGTGCCCATTAGTTAACCTAGATTGTCTAAGTGCCCACTAGTTAACCTAGATAATCCAAGTGCCCGCTAGTTAACCTACATAGTCCAAGGGCCCTCTAGTTAACCTACATAGTCCAAGTGCCCGCTAGGTAACCTAGATAGTCCAAGTGCCCGCTAGGGTATGTACATAGTTCAAGTGCCCGCTAGGTAACCTAGATTGTCCAAGTGTCCGATAGTTAACCTACATAGTCCAAGTGCCCGCTAGGTAACCTAGATAGTCCAAGGTCCTGCTAGTTAACCTACATAGTCCAATGCCCGATAGGGAACCTACAAAGTCCAAGTGCCCGCTGAGGAACCTACATAGTCCAAGTGCCCGATAGGAAACATACATATTCCAAGTGCCCGTTAGGGAACCTAGATAGTCCAAGTGCCCGTAGGGAACCTATATACTCCATGTGCCCGCTAGGGAACCTACATAGTCAAAGTGCCCGCTAGGGATCCTGCATTGTACAAGTGCCCACTAATTAACCTAGATAGTCCAAGTGCCCGCTAGTTAACCTAGAGAGTCCAAGTGCCCGCTAGTTAACCTTGATCATCCAAGTGCCCGCTAGTTAACCTACATAGTCCAAGGGCCCGTTGGTTAACGTAGATAGGCCAATTGCCTGCTAGGTAACCTAGACAGTCCAAGTGCCCGCTAGGTTACCTACATAGTCCAAGTGCACGTTCGTTAACCTAGATAGTCCAAGTGCCCGCTGGTAACCTACATAGTCCAAGGGCCCGCTAGGTAACCTTGATAGTCCAAGTGCCTTCTAGTTAACCCACATAGTCCACGTGCCCGCTAGGTAACCTACAAAGTCCAAGTGCCCACTAGGTACCCTAAATAATCGAAATGCCCGCTAGGGAAACTACATAGTCCAAGTGCCCGCTAGTTAACCTAGATAGTCCAAGCGCCCGCTAGTTAACCCAGATAGTCCAAGTGCCCGCTAGGTAACCTACATAGTGCAAGTGTCCCCTAGTTAACCTACATAGTCCAAGTGCCCGCTAGTTAACATAGATAGTCCAAGGGCCGCTAGGGAACGTACATAGTCCAAGTGCCCGCTAGGTAACCAAATAGTGCAAGTGCACGGTAGTTAACCTACATAGTCCAAGTGCCCGCTAGGTAACCTAGATATTCTAAGGGCCCGATAGTTAACCTACATAGTCCAAGTGCCCGGTAGTTAACGTACATAGTTCAAGTGTCCGTAAGGAGCATATATAGTCCAAGTGCCCGCTAGGGAACATACAGAGTCTAAGTGCCCGCTAGGGAACCTACGTAGTCCAAGTGCCCGCTAGGGAATCTACATAGTCCAAGGGCCCGCTAGTTAACGTAGATAGTCCAAGTGCCGCTAGTTAATCTACATAGTTCAAGGGCCCGCTAGTTAACCTACATAGTCCAACTACCCGCTAGTTAACCTAGATCGTCCAAGTGAATGCTAGTTGACCTACATAGTACAAGTACCTGCTAGGGAACCTACATAGTCCAAGTGCCTGCTAGGGAACATACATAGTCCAAGTGCCCGCTCTGGAACATACATAGTCCAAGTGCCCGCTAGGGAATCTACATAGTCCAAGGGCCCGCTACTTAACATAGATAGTCCAAGTGCCGCTAGTTAATCAACATAGTCCAAGGGCCCGCTAGTTAACCTACATAGTCCAAGGGCCCGCTAGTTAACCTACATAGTCCAAGGGCCCGCTTCTTAAGATAGATAGTCCAAGTGCCGCTAGTTAATCAACATAGTCCAAGGGCCCGCTAGTTAACCTACATAGTCCAAGTACCCGCTAGTTAACCTAGATCGTCCAAGTGCCCGCTAGTTAACCTACATAGTCCAAGGGCCCGCTAGTTAACCTACATAGTCCAAGGGCCCGCTAGTTAACCTACAACGTCCAATGGCCCTCTAGTTAACCTAGATAGTCCAAGTGCCCGCTAGGGGACGTACATAGTCCAAGTGCCCGCTAGGTAACCTACATAGTCCAAGTGCCCACTAGGTAACCTAAATAATCCAAATGCCCGCTAGGGAAACTACATAGTCCAAGTGCCCGCTAGTTAACCTAGATAGTCCAAGGGCCCGATAGTTTCTCTAGAGAGTCCAAGTGCCCGCTAGTTAACCTAGATAGTCCAAGTGCCCGCTCGTTAACCTAGATCGTCTAAGTGCCCGCTAGTTAACCTAGATCGTCCATGTGTCTTTGGTTAACCTACATAGTCCAAGTGCCCGCAAGGTAACCTATATAGTCCAAGTTCCAGCTATGTAACCTAGATAGTCCAAGGGCCCGCATGTTTACCTACATCGTCCCAGTGCCCGCTAGTTCACCTAGATAGTCCAAGTGCCCGCTAGTTAACCTTGATCATCCAAGTGCCCGCTAGTTAACATACATAGTCCAAGTGCCTGATAGGGAACCTACATAGTCCAAGTGCCCTTTAGGGAACCTAGATAGTCCAAGTACCCGTAGGGTACCTATATAATCCAAGTGCCCGCTAGGGAACCTGCATTGTGCAAGTGCCCGCTAGTTAACCTAGATAGTCCAAGTGCCCGCTAGTTAACCTAGATAGTCGAAGTGCCTGATAGTTATCCTACATAGTCCAATGTCAGCTAGTTAACCTAGATAGTCCAAGTGCCCGCAAATTAACCTACATAGTCCAAGTGCCCTCTAGGTAACCTAGATAGTGCAAGTGCCCGCTAGGTAACCTACAAAGTCCAAGTGCCCGCTAGGTAACCTAGATAGTCCAAGTGCCCGTTACCTAACCTAGATAATCCAATTGCCCGCTATGCAACATACATAGTCCAAGTGCCCATTCGTTAACCTAGAAGTCCAAGTGCCCGCTAGGTAACCTACATAGTCCAAATGCCCGTTCGTTAACCTACATAGTATAAGGGCCCACTATTTAACCTAGATCGTCCAAGTGTCTTTGGTTAACCTACATAGTCCAAGTGCCCGCAAGGTAACCTATATAGTCCAAGTTCCAGCTATGTAACCTAGATAGTCCAATGGCCCGCTAGTTTACCTACATCGTCCCTGTGCCCGCTAGGTAAACTAGATAGTCCAAGTGCCCGCTAGGTAACCTACATAGTCCAAGTGCCCGCTAGGTAACGTAGATAGTCCAAGTGCCCGCTAGGGAACGTACATAGTCCAAGTGCCCGCTAGGTAACCTAGATAGTCCAAATGCCCGCTAGGGAACCCACATAGTCCAAGTGCCCGCTAGGGAACTTACATAGTCCAAGGGCCCGCTAGGGAACCTACATAGTGAAAGTGCCCATTAGTTAACCTAGATTGTCTAAGTGCCCACTAGTTAACCTAGATAATCCAAGTGCCCGCTAGTTAACCTACATAGTCCAAGGGCCCTCTAGTTAACCTACATAGTCCAAGTGCCCGCTAGGTAACCTAGATAGTCCAAGTGCCCGCTAGGGTATGTACATAGTTCAAGTGCCCGCTAGGTAACCTAGATTGTCCAAGTGTCCGATAGTTAACCTACATAGTCCAAGTGCCCGCTAGGTAACCTAGATAGTCCAAGGTCCTGCTAGTTAACCTACATAGTCCAATGCCCGATAGGGAACCTACAAAGTCCAAGTGCCCGCTGAGGAACCTACATAGTCCAAGTGCCCGATAGGAAACATACATATTCCAAGTGCCCGTTAGGGAACCTAGATAGTCCAAGTGCCCGTAGGGAACCTATATACTCCATGTGCCCGCTAGGGAACCTACATAGTCAAAGTGCCCGCTAGGGATCCTGCATTGTACAAGTGCCCACTAATTAACCTAGATAGTCCAAGTGCCCGCTAGTTAACCTAGAGAGTCCAAGTGCCCGCTAGTTAACCTTGATCATCCAAGTGCCCGCTAGTTAACCTACATAGTCCAAGGGCCCGTTGGTTAACGTAGATAGGCCAATTGCCTGCTAGGTAACCTAGACAGTCCAAGTGCCCGCTAGGTTACCTACATAGTCCAAGTGCACGTTCGTTAACCTAGATAGTCCAAGTGCCCGCTGGTAACCTACATAGTCCAAGGGCCCGCTAGGTAACCTTGATAGTCCAAGTGCCTTCTAGTTAACCCACATAGTCCACGTGCCCGCTAGGTAACCTACAAAGTCCAAGTGCCCACTAGGTACCCTAAATAATCGAAATGCCCGCTAGGGAAACTACATAGTCCAAGTGCCCGCTAGTTAACCTAGATAGTCCAAGCGCCCGCTAGTTAACCCAGATAGTCCAAGTGCCCGCTAGGTAACCTACATAGTGCAAGTGTCCCCTAGTTAACCTACATAGTCCAAGTGCCCGCTAGTTAACATAGATAGTCCAAGGGCCGCTAGGGAACGTACATAGTCCAAGTGCCCGCTAGGTAACCAAATAGTGCAAGTGCACGGTAGTTAACCTACATAGTCCAAGTGCCCGCTAGGTAACCTAGATATTCTAAGGGCCCGATAGTTAACCTACATAGTCCAAGTGCCCGGTAGTTAACGTACATAGTTCAAGTGTCCGTAAGGAGCATATATAGTCCAAGTGCCCGCTAGGGAACATACAGAGTCTAAGTGCCCGCTAGGGAACCTACGTAGTCCAAGTGCCCGCTAGGGAATCTACATAGTCCAAGGGCCCGCTAGTTAACGTAGATAGTCCAAGTGCCGCTAGTTAATCTACATAGTTCAAGGGCCCGCTAGTTAACCTACATAGTCCAACTACCCGCTAGTTAACCTAGATCGTCCAAGTGAATGCTAGTTGACCTACATAGTACAAGTACCTGCTAGGGAACCTACATAGTCCAAGTGCCTGCTAGGGAACATACATAGTCCAAGTGCCCGCTCTGGAACATACATAGTCCAAGTGCCCGCTAGGGAATCTACATAGTCCAAGGGCCCGCTACTTAACATAGATAGTCCAAGTGCCGCTAGTTAATCAACATAGTCCAAGGGCCCGCTAGTTAACCTACATAGTCCAAGGGCCCGCTAGTTAACCTACATAGTCCAAGGGCCCGCTTCTTAAGATAGATAGTCCAAGTGCCGCTAGTTAATCAACATAGTCCAAGGGCCCGCTAGTTAACCTACATAGTCCAAGTACCCGCTAGTTAACCTAGATCGTCCAAGTGCCCGCTAGTTAACCTACATAGTCCAAGGGCCCGCTAGTTAACCTACATAGTCCAAGGGCCCGCTAGTTAACCTACAACGTCCAATGGCCCTCTAGTTAACCTAGATAGTCCAAGTGCCCGCTAGGGGACGTACATAGTCCAAGTGCCCGCTAGGTAACCTACATAGTCCAAGTGCCCACTAGGTAACCTAAATAATCCAAATGCCCGCTAGGGAAACTACATAGTCCAAGTGCCCGCTAGTTAACCTAGATAGTCCAAGGGCCCGATAGTTTCTCTAGAGAGTCCAAGTGCCCGCTAGTTAACCTAGATAGTCCAAGTGCCCGCTCGTTAACCTAGATCGTCTAAGTGCCCGCTAGTTAACCTAGATCGTCCATGTGTCTTTGGTTAACCTACATAGTCCAAGTGCCCGCAAGGTAACCTATATAGTCCAAGTTCCAGCTATGTAACCTAGATAGTCCAAGGGCCCGCATGTTTACCTACATCGTCCCAGTGCCCGCTAGGTAAACTAGATAGTCCAAGTGCCCGCTAGGTAACCTACATAGTCCAAGTGCCCGCTAGGTAACGTAGATAGTCCAAGTGACCGCTAGGGAACGTACATAGTCCAAGTGCCCGCTAGGTAACATAGATAGTCCAAATGCCCGCTAGGGAACCCACATAGTCCAAGTGCCCGTTAGGTAACCTAGATAGTCCAAATGCCCACTAGGAACCCACATAGTCCAAGTGCCCGCTAGGGAACTTACATAGTCCAAGGGCCCGCTAGGGAACCTACATAGTCAAAGTGCCCATTAGTTAACCTAGATTGTCTAAGTGCCCACTAGTTAACTTAGATAATCCAAGTGCCCGCTAGTTAACCTACATAGTCCAAGGACCCTCTAGTTAACCTAGATAGTCCAAGTGCCCGCTAGTTAACCTACATAGTCCAAGGGCCCTCTAGTTAACCTACATAGTCCAAATGCCCGCTAGGTAACCTAGATAGTCCAAGTGCCCGCTAGGGTATGTACATAGTTCAAGTGCCCGCTAGGTAACCTAGATTGTCCAAGTGTCCGATAGTTAACCTGCATAGTCCAAGTGCCCGCTAGGTAACCTAGATAGTCCAAGGTCCTGCTAGTTAACCTATATAGTCCAATGCCCAATAGGGAACCTACAAAGTCCAAGTGCCCGCTGAGGAACCTACATAGTCCAAGTGCCCGATAGGAAACATACATATTCCAAGTGCCCGTTAGGGAACCTAGATAGTCCAAGTGCCCGTAGGGAACCTATATAGTCCAAGTGCCCGCTAGGGAACCTACATAGTCAAAGTGCCCGCTAGGGATCCTGCATTGTACAAGTGCCCACTAATTAACCTAGATAGTCCAAGTGCCCGCTAGTTAACCTAGAGAGTCCAAGTGCCCGCTAGTTAACCTTGATCATCCAAGTGCCCGCTAGTTAACCTACATAGTCCAAGTGCCCGTTGGTTAATGTAGATTGGCCAAGTGCCTGCTAGGTAACCTAGACAGTCCAAGTGCCCGCTAGGTTACCTACATAATCCAAGTGCACGTTCGTTAACCTAGATAGTCCAAGTGCCCGCTGGTAACCTACATAGTCCAAAGGCCCGGTAGTTAACTTACATAGTTCAAGTGTCTGTAAGGAACATATATAGTCCAAGTGCCTGCTAGGGAACCTACATAGTCCAAGTGCCCGCTCTGGAACATACATAGTCCAAGTGCCCGCTAGGGAATCTACATAGTCCAAGGGCCCGCTACTTAACATAGATAGTCCAAGTGCCGCTAGTTAATCAACATAGTCCAAGGGCCCGCTAGTTAACTTACATAGTCCAAGGGCCCGCTAGTTAACCTACATAGTCCAAGGGCCCGCTACTTAACATAGATAGTCCAAGTGCCGCTAGTTAATCAACATAGTCCAAAGCCCGCTAGTTAACCTACATAGTCCAAGTACCCGCTGGTTAACCTAGATCGTCCAAGTGCCCGCTAGTTAACCTACATAGTCCAAGGGCCCGCTAGTTAACCTACATAGTCCAAGGGCCCGCGAGTTAACCTACAACGTCCAAGGGCCCTCTAGTTAACCTAGATAGTCCAAGTGCCCGCTAGGGGACGTACATAGTCAAAGTGCCCGCTAGGGAACCTACATAGTCCAAGTGCCCACTAGGTAACCTAAATTATCCAAATGCCCGCTAGGGAAACTACATAGTCCAAGTGCCCGCTAGTTAACCTAGATAGTCCAAGTGCCCGCTAGTAAACCTAGATAGTCCAAGGGCCCGCTAGTTAATCTAGAGAGTCCAAGTGCCCGCTAGTTAACCTAGATAGTCCAAGGGCCCGCTAGATAACCTAGATCGTCTAAGTGCCCGCTAGTTAACCTAGATAATCCAAGTGCCCGCTAGTTAACCTACATAGTCCAAGGGCCCTCTAGTTAACCTAGATAGTCCAAGTGCCCGCCAGGTAACCTAGATAGTCCAAGTGCCCGCTAGGGTATGTACATAGTTCAAGTGCCCGCTAGGTAACCTATATACTCCAAGTCCCCGCTAAGAAACCAAGATAGTCCAAGTGCCCGCTAGGTAAGCTACTTAGTCCAAGTTCTCGCTAGGTAACCTAGATACTCCAAGTGCCCATTACCTAACCTAGATAATCCAAATGCCCGCTATGCAACATACATAGTCCAAGTGCCCATTCGTTAACCTAGAAGTCCAAGTGCCTGCTAGCTAACCTACATAGTCCAAATGCCCGTTCGTTAACCTACATAGTCCAAGTGACTGCTAGGGAACCTACATAGTCCAAGTGCCCGCTCTGGAACATACATAGTCCAAGTGCCCGCTAGGGAATCTACATAGTCCAAGGGCCCGCTAGTTAACGTAGATAGTCCAAGTGCTTCTAGTTAATCAACATAGTCCAAGGGCCCGCTAGTTAACCTACATAGTCCAACTACCCGCTAGTTAACCTAGATCGTCCAACTGTCCGCTAGTTGACCTATATAGTACAAGTGCCGCTAGGTAACCTACATAGTGCAAGTGTCCCCTAGTTAACCTACATAGTCCAAATGCCCACTAGTTAACATAGATAGTCCAAGTGCCCGCTAGGGAACGTTCATAGTCCAAGTGCCCGCTAGGTAACCTAGATAGTGTAAGTGCCCGATAGTTAACCTACATAGTCCAAGTGCCCGCTAGGTAACCTACATAGTCTAAGGGCCCGCTAGTTAACCTACATAGTCCAAGTGCCCGGTAGTTAACGTACATAGTTCAAGTGTCCATAAGGAACATATATAGTCCAAGTGCCCGCTAGGGAACATACAGAGTCTAAGTGCCCGCTAGGGAACCTACATAGTCCAAGTGCCCGCTAGGGAATCTACTTAGTCCAAGGGCCCGCTAGTTAACGTAGATAGTCCAAGTGCCGCTAGTTAATCTACATAGTTCAAGGGCCCGCTAGTTAACCTACATAGTCCAACTACCCGCTAGTTAACCTAGATCGTCGAACTGTCCGCTAGTTAACCTACATAGTACAAGTGCCCGCTAGGGAACCTACATAGTCCTAGTGCCTGCTAGAGATCCTACATAGTCCAAGTGCCCGCTCTGGAACATACATAGTCCAAGTGCCCGCTAGGGAATCTACATAGTCCAAGGGCCCGCTAGTTAACGTAGATAGTCCAAGTGCCGCTAGTTAATCAACATAGTCCAAGGGCCCGCTAGTTAACCTACATAGTCCAACTACCCGCTAGTTAACCTAGATCGTCCAACTGTCCGCTAGTTAACCTACATAGTCCAAGTGCCTGATAGGGAACCTACATAGTCCAAGTACCCGCAGAGGAACCTACATAGTCCATGTGCCCGTTAGGGAACCTAGATAGTCCAAGTGCCCGTAGGGAACTATATAGTCCAAGTGCCCGCTAGGGAACCTGCATTGTGCAAGTGCCCGCTAGTTAACCTAGATAGTCCAAGTGCCCGCTAGTTAACCTAGATAGTCGAAGTGCCTGATAGTTAACCTACATAGTCCAAGGTCAGCTAGTTAACCTAGATAGTCCAAGTGCCCGCTAATTAACCTACATAGTCCAAGTGCCCGCTAGGTAACCTAGATAGTGCAAGTGCCCGCTAGGTAACCTACAAAGTCCAAGTGCCCGCTAGGTAACCTATATAGTCCAAGTCCCCACTAAGAAACCAAGATAGTCCAAGTGCCCGTTAGGTAACCTAGATAGTCCAAGTGCCCTCTAGGTAACCTACATAGTCCAAGTTCCCGCTAGGTAACCTAGATACTCCAAGTGCCCGTTACCTAACCTAGATAATCCAAATGCCCGCTATGCAACATACATAGTCTAAGTGCCCATTCGTTAACCTAGAAATCCAAGTGCCCGTTAGGTAACCTACATAGTCCAAATGCACGTTCGTTAACCTACATAGTCCAAGGGCCCACTATTTAACCTAGATCGTCCAAGTGTCTTTGGTTAACCTACATAGTCCAAGTGCCCGCAAGGTAACCTATATAGTCCAAGTTACAGCTATGTAACCTAGATAGTCCAAGGGCCCGCTAGTTAACCTACTCCGACCAAGTGCCCGCTAGGTAAACTAGATAGTCCAAGTGCCCGCTAAGGAACCTACATAGTCCAAGTGCACACTAGTTAACCCAGATATTCCAAGTGCCCGCTAGTTAACCTAGATAGTCCAAGTGCCACTAGGTAACCTACATAGTGCAAGTGTCCCCTAGTTAACCTACATAGTCCAAGTGCCCGCTAGTTAACCTAGATAGTCCAACTGCCCGCTAGGTAACCTACATATTGCAAGTGTCCTCTAGTTAACCTACGTAGTCCAAGGCACCGGTAGTTAACCTAGATAGTCCAAGTACCCGCTAGTTAACTTAGATCGTCCAATTGTCCGCTAGTTAACCTACATAGTCCAAGTGCCCTTTAGGGAACCTAGATACTCCAAGTGCCCGCTAGGGAACCTACATAGTCCAAGTGCCTGTTAGTTAACCTAGATAATCCAAGTGCCCGCTAGTTAACCTACATAGTCCAAGTGCCCGCTAGGTAACCTACATAATCCAAGTGCCCGCTAGGTAACCTATATAGTCCAAATGCCCGCTAGGGAACCTACATATTCCAAGTGCCCGCTAGTGAACCTAGATAATCCAAGTGCCCGCGAGTTAACCTAGATAGTCCAAGTGCCAGCTAGTTAACCAGGATCAGCCAAGTGCCCTCTAGTTAACTTACATAGTCCAAGAGCCTGCTAGTTAACCTACATAGACGAAGGGCCCGTTAGTTAACATAGAAAGTCCAAGTGCCCGCTAGTTAACCTACATAGTCCAAGTGCCTGCTAGGTAACCTAGACAGTCCAAGTGACCACTAGTTTACCTACATAGTTCAAGTGCCCGTTCGTTAACCTACATAGTCCAAGTGCCCGCTAGGTAACGTAGACAGCCCAAGTGCCCGCTAGGGAACGTACATAGTCCAAGTGCCCACTAGGGAACCTAGATAGTCCAAGTGCCCGCTAGTGAACCTACATAGTCCAATTGCCCGCATTGTAACATACATAGTCCAAGTGCCTGTTAGTTAACCTAGATAATCCAAGTGCCTGCTAGTGAACCTAAATAGTCCAAGTGCCTGCTAGGTAACCTACATAGTGCAAGTGTCCGCTAGTTAACCTACATAGTCCAAGTGCATGCTAGTTAACCAAGATAGTCCTTGGTCCCGCTAGGTAACCTACATAGTGCAAGTGTCCCCTAGTTAACCTACGTAGTGCAAGGGACCGCTAGTTAACCTAGATAGTCCAAGTACCCGCTAGTTAACCTAGATATTCCAAGTGCCTGTTAGCTAACCTACATAGTCCAAGTGCCCGTTCGTTAACCTAGATAGTCCAAGTGCCCGCTATGTAACCTAGACATTCCAAGTTCCCGCTAGGTTACCTACATAGTCCAAGTGTCCGTTCGTTAACCTAGATAGTCCAAGTGCCTGTTTGGTAACCTACATAGTCCAATTGCCCGCTTCGTAACCTGGATAGTCCAAGTGCCCGCTAGTTAACCTACATAGTCAAAGTGCCCGATAGGTAACCTACATAGTCCAAGTGCCTTCTAGGGAGCCTACATAGTCCACGTGACCGCTAGGGAACCTACATAGTCCAAGTGTCCCTTAGGGAACCTACATAGTCCAAGTGCTCGCTAGGTAACCTACATAGTCCAAATGCCCGCAAGGAAACCTACATAGTCTAATTGCCCGCTAGGGAACCTACATAATCCAAGTGCCCGTTAGGTAACATAGATAGTCCAATTGCCCGTTAGATAACCTAGATAGTCCAAGGGTCCGCTAGTTGACCTACATAGTCCAAGTGCCAGCTAGGTAACCTATATAGTACAAGTTCCCGCTAAGGAACCTACATAGTCCAAGTGCCCGCTAGGTTTGTACATAGACCAAGTGCCCGCTAGGTAACCTAGATAGTCCAACTTCCCGCTAGGTAACCTACATAGTGCAAGTGTCCTCTAGTTAACCTACGTAGTCCAAGGGACCGCTGGTTAACCTAGATAGTCCAAGTACCCGCTAGTTAACTTAGATCGTCCAATTGTCCGTTAGTTAACCTACATAGTCCAAGTGCCCTTTAGGGAACCTAGATAATCCAAGTGCCCGCTAGGGAACCTACATAGTCCAAGTGCCTGTTAGTTAACCTAGATAATCCAAGTGCCCGCTAGTTAACCTACATAGTCCAAGTGCCCGCTAGGTAACCTACATATTCCAAGTGCCCGCTAGGTAACCTATATAGTCCAAATGCCCGCTAGGGAACCTACATAGTCCAAGTGCCCGCTAGTGAACCTAGATAATCCAAGTGCCCGCGAGTTAACCTAGATAGTCCAAGTGCCAGCTAGTTAACCAGGATCAGCCAAGTGCCCTCTAGTTCACTTACATAGTCCAAGAGCCTGCTAGTTAACCTACATAGACGAAGGGCCCGTTAGTTAACATAGAAAGTCCAAGTGCCCGCTAGTTAACCTACATAGTCCAAGTGCCTGCTAGGTAACCTAGACAGTCCAAGTGACCACTAGGTTACCTACATAGTTCAAGTGCCTGTTCGTTAACCTACATAGTCCAAGTGCCCGCTAGGTAACGTAGACAGCCCAAGTGCCCGCTAGGGAACGTACATAGTCCAAGTGCCCACTAGGGAACCTAGATAGTCCAAGTGCCCGCTAGGGAACCTACATAGTCCAATTGCCCGCTTTGTAACATACATAGTCCAAGTGCCTGTTAGTTAACCTAGATAATCCAAGTGCCTGCTAGTGAACCTAAATAGTCCAAGTGCCTGCAAGGTAACCTACATAGTGCAAGTGTCCGCTAGTTAACCTACATAGTCCAAGTGCATGCTAGTTAAGCAAGATAGTCCTTGGTCCCGCTAGGTAACCTACATAGTGCAAGTGTCCGCTAGTTAACCTACGTAGTGCAAGGGACCGCTAGTTAACCTAGATAGTCCAAGTACCCGCTAGTTAACCTAGATATTCCAAGTGCCTGTTAGCTAACCTACATAGTCCAAGTGCCCGTTCGTTAACCTAGATAGTCCAAGTGCCCGCTATGTAACCTAGACATTCCAAGTTCCCGCTAGGTTACCTACATAGTCCAAGTGTCCATTCGTTAACCTAGATAGTCCAAGTGCCCGTTTGGTAACCTACATAGTCCAATTGCCCGCTTCGTAACCTGGATAGTCCAAGTGCCCGCTAGTTAACCTACATAGTCAAAGTGCCCGATAGGTAACCTACATAGTCCAAGTGCCTTCTAGGGAGCCTACATAGTCCACGTGACCGCTAGGGAACCTACATAGTCCAAGTGTCCCTTAGGGAACCTACATAGTCCAAGTGCTCGCTAGGTAACCTACATAGTCCAAATGCCCGCAAGGAAACCTACATAGTCTAATTGCCCGCTAGGGAACCTACATAATCCAATTGCCCGTTAGGTAACATAGATAGTCCAATTGCCCGTTAGATAACCTAGATAGTCCAAGGGCCCGCTAGTTGACCTACATAGTCCAAGTGCCAGCTAGGTAACCTATATAGTACAAGTTCCCGCTAAGGAACCTACATAGTCAAAGTGCCCGCTAGGGTTTGTACATAGACCAAGTGCCCGCTAGGTAACCTAGATAGTCCAACTGCCCGCTAGGTAACCTACATAGTGCAAGTGTCCTCTAGTTAACCTACGTAGTCCAAGGGACCGCTAGTTAACCTAGATAGTCCAAGTACCCGCTAGTTAACTTAGATCGTCCAATTGTCCGCTAGTTAACCTACATAGTCCAAGTGCCCTTTAGGGAACCTAGATAGTCCAAGTGCCCGCTAGGGAACCTACATAGTCCAAGTGCCTGTTAGTTAACCTAGATAATCCAAGTGCCCGCTAGTTATCCTACATAGTCCAAGTGCCCGCTAGGTAACCTACATAATCCAAGTGCCCGCTAGGTAATCTATATAGTCCAAATGCCCGCTAGGGAACCTACATATTCCAAGTGCCCGCTAGTGAACCTAGATAATCCAAGTGCCCGCGAGTTTACCTAGATAGTCCAAGTGCCAGCTAGTTAACCAGGATTAGCCAAGTGCCCTCTAGTTAACTTACATAGTCCAAGAGCCTGCTAGTTAACCTACATAGACGAAGGGCCCGTTAGTTAACATAGAAAGTCCAAGTGCCCGCTAGTTAACCTACATAATCCAAGTGCCTGCTAGGTAACCTAGACAGTCCAAGTGACCACTAGGTTACCTACATAGTTCAAGTGCCCGTTCGTTAACCTACATAGTCCAAGTGCCCGCTAGGTAACGTAGACAGCCCAAGTGCCCGTTAGGGAACCTACATAGTCCAAGTGTCCACTAGGGAACCTAGATAGTCCAAGTGCCCGCTAGGGAACCTACATAGTCCAATTGCCCGCTTTGTAACATACATAGTCCAAGTGCCTGTTAGTTAACCTAGATAATCCAAGTGCCTGCTAGTGAACCTAAATAATCCAAGTGCCTGCTAGGTAACCTACATAGTGCAAGTGTCCGCTAGTTAACCTACATAGTCCAAGTGCATGCTAGTTAACCAAGATATTCCTTGGTCCCGCTAGGTAACCTACATAGTGCAATTGTCCGCTAGTTAACCTACGTAGTGCAAGGGACCGCTAGTTAACCTAGATAGTCCAAGTACCCGCTAGTTAACCTAGATATTCCAAGTGCCTGTTAGCTAACCTACATAGTCCAAGTGCCCGTTCGTTAACCTAGATAGTCCAAGTGCCCGCTATGTAACCTAGACATTCCAAGTTCCCGCTAGGTTACCTACATAGTCCAAGTGTCCGTTCGTTAACCTAGATAGTCCAAGTGCCCGTTTGGTAACCTACATAGTCCAATTGCCCGCTTCGTAACCTGGATAGTCCAAGTGCCCGCTAGTTAACCTACATAGTCAAAGTGCCCGATAGGTAACCTACATAGTCCAAGTGCCTTCTAGGGAGCCTACATAGTCCACGTGACCGCTAGGGAACCTACATAGTCCAAGTGTCCCTTAGGGAACCTACATAGTCCAAGTGCTCGCTAGGTAACCTACATAATCCAAGTGCCCGTTAGGTAACCTAGATAGTCCAATTGCCCATTAGCTAACCTAGATAGTCCAAGGGCCCGCTATTGACCTACATAGTCCAAGTGCCAGCTAGGTAACCTATATAGTACAAGTTCCTGCTAGGTAACCCAGATAGTCCAAGTGCCCGCTAGGGTTTGTACATAGACCAAGTGCCCGCTAGATAACCTAGATAGTCCAAGTGCCCGCTAGTTAACCTACATAGTCCAAGTGCCCGATAGAAACCTACATAGTCCAAGTGCCCGATAGGGAACCTACATAGTCCAAGTGCCCACTATGGAACATACATAGTCCAGGTGCCCGCTAGGGAACCTAGATAGTCCAAGTGCTATCTAGGTAACCTAGATAGAACAAGGGCCCGCTAGCTAACCTACATAGTCCAAGGGCTCGCTTGTTAACTTTGATAGTCCAAGTGCCCGCTGGTTAACCTAGATTTTCCAAGTGCCGGATAGTTAACCTACATAGTCCAAGGGCCCACTTGTTAACCTAGATCGTCCCAGTGTCCTCTAGTTAACCTACATAGTGCAAGTGTCCGCTAGGTAACCTACATAGTCCAAGTGCCCGCTAGTTAACATAGATACTCCAAGTCACCTCTAGGGAAGGTACATAGTCCAAGTGCCCGCTAGGTGACCTAGAGAGTGCAAGTGCCCGCTAGTTAACCTACATAGTCCAAGTGCCTGCTAGGTAACCTAGATAATCCAAGGGCCTGCTAGTTAACCTACATAGTCCAAGTGCCCACTAGGTAACCTACATACTGGAAGTGTCCGCTAATTAACCTACATAGTCCAAGTGCACACTAGTTAACCTAGATAGTCCAACTGCCCGCTAGAAAATCTACATAGTGCAAGTGTCCTCTAGTTAACCTACGTAGTCCAAGGGACCGCTAGTTAACCTAGATAGTCCAAGTACCCGCTAGTTAACTTAGATCGTCCAATTGTCCGCTAGTTAACCTACATAGTCCAAGTGCCCTTTATGGAACCTAGATAGTCCAAGTGCCCGCTAGGGAACCTACATAGTCCAAGTGCCTGTTAGTTAACCTAGATAATCCAAGTGCCCGCTAGTTATCCTACATAGTCCAAGTGCCCGCTAGGTAACCTACATAATCCAAGTGCCCGCTAGTTAACCTACATAGTGCAAGTGCCTGCTAGGTAACCTAGACAGTCCAAGTGACCACTAGGTTGCCTACACAGTTCAAGTGCCCGTTCGTTAACCTACATAGTCCAAGTGCCCGCTAGGTAACGTAGACAGCCCAAGTGCCCGCTAGGGAACGTACATAGTCCAAGTGCCCACTAGGGAACCTAGATAGTCCAAGTGCCCTCTAGGGAACCTACATAGTCCAATTGCCCGCTTTGTAACATACATAGTCCAAGTGCCTGTTAGTTAACCTAGATAATCCAAGTGCCTGCTAGTGAACCTAAATAGTCCAAGTGCCTGCTAGGTAACCTACATAGTGCAAGTGTCCGCTAGTTAACCTACATAGTCCAAGTGCATGCTAGTTAAGCAAGATAGTCCTTGGTCCCGCTAGGGAACCTACATAGTGCAAGTGTCCGCTAGTTAACCTACGTAGTGCATGGGACCGCTAGTTAATCTAGATAGTCCAAGTACCCGCTAGTTAACCTAGATATTCCAAGTGCCTGTTAGATAACCTACATAGTCCAAGTGCCCGTTCGTTAACCTAGATAGTCCAAGTGCCCGCTATGTAACCTAGACATTCCAAGTTCCCGCTAGGTTACCTACATAGTCCAAGTGTCCGTTCGTTAACCTAGATAGTCCAAGTGCCCGTTTGGTAACCTACATAGTCCAATTGCCCGCTTCGTAACCTGGATAGTCCAAGTGCCCGCTAGTTAACCTACATAGTCAAAGTGCCCGATAGGTAACCTACATAGTCCAAGTGCCTTCTAGGGAGCCTACATAGTCCACGTGACCGCTAGGGAACCTACATAGTCCAAGTGTCCCTTAGGGAACCTACATAGTCCAAGTGCTCGCTAGGTAACCTACATAGTCCAAATGCCCGCAAGGAAACCTACATAGTCTATTTGCCCGCTAGGGAACCTACATAATCCAAGTGCCCGTTAGGTAACCTAGATAGTCCAATTGCCCGTTAGCTAACCTAGATAGTCCAAGGGCCCGCTAGTTGACCTACATAGTCCAAGTGCCAGCTAGGTAACCTATATAGTACAAGTTCCCGCTAAGGAACCTACATAGTCCAAGTGCCCGCTAGGGTTTGTACATAGACCAAGTGCCCGCTAGGTAACCTAGATAGTCCAACTGCCCACTAGGTAAAATACATAGTGCAAGTGTCCTCTAGTTAACCTACGTAGTCCAAGGGACCGCTAGTTAACCTAGATAGTCCAAGGACCCGCTAGTTAACTTAGATCGTCCAATTGTCCGCTAGTTAACCTACATAGTCCAAGTGCCCGTTCGTTAACCTAGATAGTCCAAGTGCCCGCTAGGTAACCTAGACAGTCCAAGTGCCCGCTAGGTTACCTACATAGTCCAAGTGCACATTCGTTAACCTAGATAGTCCAAGTGCCCGCTGGTAACCTACATAGTCCAAGAGACCGCTAGGTAACCTTGATAGTCCAAGTGCCTTCTAGTTAACCTACATAGTCCAAGTGCCCGCTTGGTAACCTAGATAGTCCAAGTGCCCGCTAGGTAACCTACATAGTCCATGTGCCCACTAGGTAACCTACATAGTCCAAGTGTCCGCTGGTAACCAATGTAGTCCAAATGCCCGCGAGGGAACCTACATAGTCCAAGTGCCCGCTAGTTAACCTAGATAGTCCAAGTGCCCGCTAGTTAACCTAGATACTCCAAGTGCCTGTTAGCTAACCTACATAGTCCAAGTGCCCGTTCGTTAACCTAGATAGTCCAAGTGCCCGCTATGTAACCTAGACAGTCCAAGTTACCGCTAGGTTTCCTACATAGTCCAAGTGTCCGTTCGTTAACCTAGATAGTCCAAGTGCCCGTTTGGTAACCTACATAGTCCAAGTGCCCGCTAGTTAACCTACATAGTCAAAGTGCCCGATAGGTAACCTACATAGTCCAAGTGCCTTCTAGGGAGCCTACATAGTCCACGTGACCGCTAGGGAACCTACATAGTCCAAGTGTCCGTTTGGGAACCTACATAGTCCAAGTGCTCGCTAGGTAACCTACATAGTCCAAATGCCCGCAAGGAAACCTATATAGTCTAAGAGCCCGCAAGGTAACCTACATAATCCAAGTGCCCGTTAGGTAACCTAGATAGTCCAATTGCCCGTTAGCTAACCTAGATATTCCAAGGGCCCGCTAGTTGACCTAAATAGTCCAAGTGCCAGCTAGGTAACCTAGATAGTACAAGTGCCTGCTAGATAACCTAGATAGTCCAAGAACCCGCTAGGTAACGTAGAGAGTTCAAGTGCCCGCTAGTCAACCTAGATTGTCCTAGTGCCCGTTAGTTAACCTACATAGTCCAAGTGCCTGATAGAAACCTACATAGTCCAAGTGCCCGATAGGGAACCTACATAATCCAAGTGCCCGCTATGGAACCTACATAGTCCAGGTTCCCGCTAGGGAACCTAGATAGTCCAAGTGCTACCTAGGTAACCTAGATAGTCCAAGGGCTCGCTTGTTAACTTTGATAGTCCAAGTGCCCGCTGGTTAACCTAGATCTTCCAAGTGCCCGCTAGTTAACCTAGGTCGTCCAAGTGCCGGCTAGTTAACCTACATAGTCCAAGGGCCCACTTGTTAACCTAGATCGTCTAAGTGTCCTCTAGTTAACCTACATAGTTCAAGTATCCGCTAGGTAACCTACATAGTCCAAGTGCCCGCTAGTTAACATAGATAGTCCAAGTGCCCACTAGGGAAGGTACATAGTCCAAGTGCCCGCTAGGTAACCTAGAGAGTGCAAGTACCCGCTAGTTAACCTACATAGTCCAAGTGCCTGCTAGGTAACCTAGACAGTCCAAGGGCCTACTACTGAACCTAAATATTCCAAGTGCCTGCTAGGTAACCCACATAGTGCAAGTGTCCGCTAGTTAACCTACATAGTCCAAGTGCATGCTAGTTAACCAAGATAGTCCAAGGTCCCGCTAGGTAACCTACATAGTGCAAGTGTCCGCTAGTTAACCTACGTAGTTCAAGGGACCGCTAGTTAACCTAGATAGTCCAAGTACCCGCTAGTTAACCTAGATCGTCCAATTGTCCGCTAGTTAACCTACATAGTCCAAGTGCCCTTTAGGGAACCTAGATAGTCCAAGTGCCCGCTTGGGAACCTATATAGTCCAATTGCCCGCTCTGGAACACACATAGTCCAAGTGCCTGTTAGTTAAACCTAGATAATCCAAGTGCCCGCTAGTTAACCTACATAGTCCAAGTGCCCGCTAGGTAACCTACATAATCCAAGTGCCCGCTATGTAACCAATGTAGTCCAAATGCCCGCTAGGGAACCTACATAGTCCAAGTGCCCGCTAGTTAACCCAGATAGTCCAAGTGCCCGCTAGTTAACCTAGATACTCCAAGTGCCTGTTAGCTAACCTACATAGTCCAAGTGCCCGTTCGTTAACCTAGATAGTCCAAGTGCCCGCTATGTAACCTAGACAGTCCAAGTCCCCGCTGGGTTACCTACATAGTCCAAGTGTCCGGTCGTTAACCTAGATAGTCCAAGTGCCCGTTTGGTAACCTACATAGTCCAAGTGCCCGCTTCGTAACCTGGATAGTCCAAGTGCCCGCTAGTTAACCTACATAGTCAAAGTGCCCGATAGGTAACCTACATAGTCCAAGTGCCTTCTAGGTAGCCTACATAGTCCATGTGACCACTAGGGAACCTACATAGTCCAAGTGTCCCTTCGGGAACCTACATAGTCTAATTGGCCCCTAGGGAACCTACATAATCCAAGTGCCCGTTAGGTAACATAGATAGTGCAATTGCCCGTTAGCTAACCTAGATAGTCCAAGGGCCCGCTAGTTGACCTACGTAGTCCAAGTGCCAGCTAGGTAACCTATATAGTACAAGTTCCCGCTAAGGAACCTACATAGTCCAAGTGCCCGCTAGGGTTTGTACATAGACCAAGTGCCCGCTAGGTAACCTAGATAGTCCAACTGCCCGCTAGGTAACCTACATAGTGCAAGTGTCCTCTAGTTAACCTACGTAGTCCAAGGGACCGCTAGTTAACCTAGATAGTCCAAGTACCCGCTAGTTAACTTAGATCGTCCAATTGTCCGTTAGTTAACCTACATAGTCCAAGTGCCCTTTAGGGAACCTAGATAGTCCAAGTGCCCGCTATGTAACCTAGACATTCCAAGTTCCCGCTAGGTTACCTACATAGTCCAAGTGTCCATTCGTTAACCTAGATAGTCCAAGTGCCCGTTTGGTAACCTACATAGTCCAATTGCCCGCTTCGTAACCTGGATAGTCCAAGTGCCCGCTAGTTAACCTACATAGTCAAAGTGCCCGATAGGTAACCTACATAGTCTAAGTGCCTTCTAGGGAGCCTACATAGTCCACGTGACCGCTAGGGAACCTACATAGTCCAAGTGTCCGTTGGGGAACCTACATAGTCCAAGTGCTCGCTAGGTAACCTACATAGTCCAAATGCCAGCAAGGAAACCTACATAGTCTAAGAGCCCGCTAGGGAACCTACATAATCCAAGTGCCCGTTAGGTAACCTAGATAGTCCAATTGCCCGTTAGCTAACCTAGATAGTCCAAGGGCCCGCTAGTTGACCTACGTAGTCCAAGTGCCAGCTAGGTAACCTATGTAGTACAAGTTCCCGCTAGGTAACCCAGATAGTCCAAGTGCCCGCTAGGGTTTGTACATAGACCAAGTGCCCGCTAGGTAACCTAGATAGTCCAAGTGCCCGCTAGTTAACCTACATAGTCCAAGTGCCCGATAGAAACCTACATAGTCCAAGTGCCCGATAGGGAACCTACATAGTCCAAGTGCCCGCTATGGAACATACATAGTCCAGGTGCCCGCTAGGGATCCTAGATAGTCCAAGTGCTATCTACGTAACCTAGATAGTCCAAGTGCCTGTTAGCTAACCTACATAGTCCAAGTGCCCGTTCATTAACTTAGATAGTCCAAGTGCCCGCTATGTAACCTAGACATTCCAAGTTACCGCTAGGTTTCCTACATAGCCCAAGTGTCCGTTCGTTAACCTATATAGTCCAAGTGGCCGTTTGGTAACCTACATAGTCCAAGTGCCCGCTTCGTAACCTGGATAGTCCAAGTGCCCGCTAGTTAACCTACATAGTCAAAGTGCCCGATAGGTAACCTACATAGTCCAAGTGCCTTCTAGGGAGCCTACATAGTCCACGTGACCGCTAGGGAACCTACATAGTCCAAGTGTCCGTTAGGGAACCTACATAGTCCAAGTGCTCGCTAGGTAACCTACATAGTCCAAATGCCAGCAAGGAAACCTACATAGTCTAAGAGCCCGCTAGGGAACCTACATAATCCAAGTGCCCGTTAGGTAACCTAGATAGTCCAATTGCCCGTTAGCTAACCTAGATAGTCCAAGGGCCCGCTAGTTGACCTACATGGTCCAAGTGCCAGCTAGGTAACCTAGATAGTACAAGTGCCCGCTAGATAACCTAGATAGTCCAAGTGCCCGCTAGTTAACCTAGATTGTCCTAGTGCCCGTTAGTTAACCTACATAGTCCAAGTGCCCGATAGAAACCTACATAGTCCAAGTGCCCAATAGGGAACCTACATAGTCCAAGTGCCCGCTATGGAACATACATAGTCCAGGTGCCCGCTATGGAACCTAGATAGTCCAATTGCCTGTTAGCTAACCTACATAGTCCAAGTGCCCGTTCGTTAACCTAGATAGTCCAAGTGCCCGCTATGTAACCTAGACAGTCCAAGTGCCCGTTTGGTAACCTACATAGTCCAAGTGCCCGCTTCGTAACCTGCATAGTCCAAGTGCCCGCTAGTTAACCTACATAGTCAAAGTGCCCGATAGGTAACCTACATAGTCCAAGTGCCTTCTAGGGAGCCTACATAGTCCATGTGACCGCCACGGAACCTACATAGTCCAAGTTCCCGTTAGGGAACCTACATAGTCCAAATGCCCGTAAGGAAACATACATAGTCTAAGTGCCCGCTAGTGAACCTACATAATCCAAGTGCCCGTTAGGTTACCTAGATAGTCCAAGTGCCCGTTAGCTACCTAGATAGTCCAAGGGCCCGCTCGTTGACCTACATAGTCCAAGTGCCCGCTAGGGAACCTAGATAGTGCAAGTGCCTGTTAGCTAACCTAGATAGTCCAAGTGGCGGCTATGTATCCTACATAGTCCATGTGCCCGTTCGTTAACCTAGATAATCCAAGTGCCCGCTAGGTAACCTAGACTGTCCAAGTGCCCCCTAGTTAACCTACATAGTCCAAGTGCCCGCTAGTTAACCTACATAATCCAAGTGCCCGTTAGCTAACCTAGATAGTCCAAGGACCCGCTAGTTGACCTACATAGTCCAAGTACCCGCTAGGTAACCTAGATAGACCTAGTGCCCGCTAGTTAACTAGATAGTCCTAGTGCCCTTTAGTTAACCTAGATAGTCCAAGTGCCCTCTAGGGGACATACATAGTCCAAGTGCCCGCTAGGGTATGTACATAGAACAAGTGCCCGCTAGGTAACCTAGATAGTCCATGTGCCCGCTAATTAACCTACATAGTCCAAGTGCCCGCTATGGAACCTACATAGTCCAAGTGCCCGTTAGGGAACCAATAATCTTAGTGCTGGCTAGGGAACCTGTATCATCCAAGTGCCCGCAAGGTAACCTACAAAGTCCACGTGCCCGCTAGGTAATCTATATAGTCCAAATGCCCGCTAGGGAACCAATAATCTTAGTGCTGGCTAGGGAACCTGTATCATCCAAGTGCCCGCAAGGTAACCTACAAAGTCCACGTGCCCGCTAGGTAATCTATATAGTCCAAATGCCCGCTAGGGAACCTACATAGTCCAAGTACCCGCTAAGTAACCTACATAGTCCAAGTGACCATTAACTAACCTAGATAGTCTGAGGGCTCACTAGTTAACCTACATAGTTCAAGTGCTCGCTAGGTAACTTAGATAATCCAAGTGCCCGCTAGTTAACCTACATAGTCCAAAGGCCCGCTCGTTGACCTACATAGTACAAGTGCCCGCTAGGAAACCTAGATAGACCAAGTGCCCGCTTGTTAACCTAAATAGTCCTAGTGCCCGTTAGTTAACCTAGATAGTCCAAGTGCCCACTAGGGGACGTACATATTCCAAGTGCCCGCTAGGTAACCCAGATAGTCCAAGTGCCCGCTAGGGTATGTACATAGACCAAGTGCCCGCTAGGTAACCTAGATAGTCCAAGTGCCCGCTAGTTAACCTACATAGTCGAAGGGCCCCTTAGTTAACCTAGATATTCCAAGTGCCCGCTAGTTAACCTAGATTGTCCAAGTGTCCGCTAGTTAACCTACATAGTCCAAGTGCCCGTTCATTAACCTAGATAGTCCAAGTGCCTGCTAGGTTACCTACATAGACCAAGTGCACATTCGTTAACCTAGATAGTCCAAGTGCCCGCTGGTAACCTACATAGTCCAAGAGCCCGCTAGGTAACCTTGATAGTCCAAGTGCCTTCTAGTTAACCTACATAGTCCAAGTGCCCGCTAGGTAACCTAGATAGTCCAAGTGCCCGCTAGGTAACCTACATAGTCCATGTGCCCACTAGGTAACCTACATAGTCCACGTGCCCGCTAGTTAACCTAGATAGTCCAAGTGCCCGCTAATAAACTTAGATAGTCCAAGGGCCCGCTAGTTAACCTAAATAGTCCAAGTGCCCGTTAGTTAACCTAGATCGTCCAAGTGTCCGCTAGGTAACCTACATATTCCAAGTGCCTGCTAGGTAACCTAGATAGTCCAATTGCCTGTTAGCTAACCTACATAGTCCAAGTGCCCGTTCGTTAACCTAGATAGTCCAAGTGCCCGCTATGTAACCTAGACAGTCCAAGTGCCCTCTAGGTTACCTACATAGTCCAAGTGTCCATTCGTTAACCTAGATAGTCCAAGTGCCCGTTTGGTAACCTACATAGTCCAAGTGCCCGCTTCGTAACCTGCATAGTCCAAGTGCCCGCTAGTTAACCTACATAGTCAAAGTGCCCAATATGTAACCTACATAGTCCAAGTGCCTTCTAGGGAGCCTACATAGTCCATGTGACCGCCAGGGAACCTACATAGTCCAAGTGCCCGTTAGGGAACCTACATAGTCCAAGTGCTCGCTAGGTAACCTACATAGTCCAAATGCCCGCAAGGAAACATACATAGTCTAAGTGCCCGCTAGTGAACCTACATAATCCAAGTGCCCGTTAGGTAACCTAGATAGTCCAAGTGCCCGTTAGCTAACCTAGATAGTCCAAGGGCCCGCTAGTTGACCTACATAGTCCAAGTGCCAGCTAGGTAGCCTAGATAGTACAAGTGCCCGCTAGGGAACCTAGATAGTGCAAGTGCCTGTTAGCTAACTTAGATAGTCCAAGTGGCGGCTATGTATCCTACATAGTCCATGTGCCCGTTCGTTAACCTAGATAATCCAAGTGCCCGCTAGGTAACCTAGACTGTCCAAGTGCCCGCTAGTTAACCTACATAGTCCAAGTGCCCGCTAGTTAACCTACATAATCCAAGTGCCCGTTAGCTAACCTAGATTGTCCAAGGACCCGCTAGTTGACCTACATAGTCCAAGTACCCGCTAGGTAACGTAGATAGACCTAGTGCCCGCTAGTTAACTAGATAGTCCTAGTGCCCTTTAGTTAACCTAGATAGTCCAAGTGCCCTCTAGGGGACATACATAGTCCAAGTGCCCGCTAGGGTATGTACATAGAACAAGTGCCCGCTAAGTAACCTAGAAAGTCCATGTGCCCGCTAATTAACCTACATTGTCCAAGTGCCCGCTATGGAACCTACATAGTCCAAGTGCCCGTTAGGGAACCAATAATCTTAGTGCTGGCTAGGGAACCTGTATCATCCAAGTGCCCGCAAGGTAACCTAGATAGTCCAAGTGCCCGCAAGGTAACCTACAAAGTCCACGTGCCCGCTAGGTAATCTATATAGTCCAAATGCCCGCTAGGGAACCTACATAGTCCAAGTACCCGCTAAGTAACCTACATAGTCCAAGTGACCGTTAGCTAACCTAGATAGTCTGAGGGCTCACTAGTTAACCTACATAGTTCAAGTGCTCGCTAGGTAACTTAGATAATCCAAGTGCCCGCTAGTTAACCTACATAGTCCAAAGGCCCGCTAGTTGACCTACATAGTCCAAGTGCCCGGTAGGTAACCTAGATAGACCAAGCGCCCGCTTGTTAACCTAAATAGTCCTAGTGCCTGTTAGTTAACCTAGATAGTCCAAGTGTCCGCTAGGTAACCTACATAGTCCAAGTGGCCGCTAGGTAACCTAAATAATCCAAATGCCCGCTAGGGAAACTACATAGTCCAAGTGCCCGCTAGTTAACCTAGATAGTCCAAGTTCCCGCTAGTAAATCTAGATAGTCCAAGGGCCCGCTAGTTAACCTAGAAAGTCCAAGTGCCCGCTAGTTTACGTAGATCGTTCAAGTGTCTGCTAGGTAACATACATAGTCCAAGTGCCCGCTAGTTAACCTAGATAGTCCAAGTGCCCGCTAGTTAACCTAGATAATCCACGTGCCTGCTAGTTAACCTACATAGTCCAAGGGCCCTCTAGTTAACCTAGATAGTCCAAGTGCCCGCTAGGTAACCTAGATAGTCCAAGTGCCCGCTAGGGTATGTACAGAGTTCAAGTGCCCGCTAGGTAACGTAGATTGTGCAAGTGTCCGTTAGTTAACCTACATAGTCCAAGTGCCCGCTAGGTAACCTAGATAGTCCAAGGTCCTGCTAGTTAACCTATATAGTCCAATGCCGGTAGGGACCCAAAAAAGTCCAAGTGCCCGCTGAGGAACCTATATAGTCCAAGTGCCCGATAGGGAACCTACATATTCCAAGTGCCCGTTAGGGAACCTAGATAGTTCTAGTGCCCGTAGGGAACCTTTATAGTCCAAGTGCCCGCTAGGGAACCTACATACTCAAAGTGCCCGCTAGGGAACCTTCATTGTACAAGTGCCCGCTAATTAACCTAGATAGTCCAAGTGCCCGCTAGTTCACCTAGATAGTCCAAGTGCCCGCTAGTTAACCTTGATCATCCAAGTGCCCGCTAGTTAACATACATAGTCCAAGTGCCTGATAGGGAACCTACATAGTCCAAGTGCCCTTTAGGGAACCTAGATAGTCCAAGTACCCGTAGGGTACCTATATAATCCAAGTGCCCGCTAGGGAACCTGCATTGTGCAAGTGCCCGCTAGTTAACCTAGATAGTCCAAGTGCCCGCTAGTTAACCTAGATAGTCGAAGTGCCTGATAGTTATCCTACATAGTCCAATGTCAGCTAGTTAACCTAGATAGTCCAAGTGCCCGCAAATTAACCTACATAGTCCAAGTGCCCTCTAGGTAACCTAGATAGTGCAAGTGCCCGCTAGGTAACCTACAAAGTCCAAGTGCCCGCTAGGTAACCTAGATAGTCCAAGTGCCCGTTACCTAACCTAGATAATCCAATTGCCCGCTATGCAACATACATAGTCCAAGTGCCCATTCGTTAACCTAGAAGTCCAAGTGCCCGCTAGGTAACCTACATAGTCCAAATGCCCGTTCGTTAACCTACATAGTATAAGGGCCCACTATTTAACCTAGATCGTCCAAGTGTCTTTGGTTAACCTACATAGTCCAAGTGCCCGCAAGGTAACCTATATAGTCCAAGTTCCAGCTATGTAACCTAGATAGTCCAATGGCCCGCTAGTTTACCTACATCGTCCCTGTGCCCGCTAGGTAAACTAGATAGTCCAAGTGCCCGCTAGGTAACCTACATAGTCCAAGTGCCTGCTAGGTAACGTAGATAGTCCAAGTGCCCGCTAGGGAACGTACATAGTCCAAGTGCCCGCTAGGTAACCTAGATAGTCCAAATGCCCGCTAGGGAACCCACATAGTCCAAGTGCCCGCTAGGGAACTTACATAGTCCAAGGGCCCGCTAGGGAACCTACATAGTGAAAGTGCCCATTAGTTAACCTAGATTGTCTAAGTGCCCACTAGTTAACCTAGATAATCCAAGTGCCCGCTAGTTAACCTACATAGTCCAAGGGCCCTCTAGTTAACCTACATAGTCCAAGTGCCCGCTAGGTAACCTAGATAGTCCAAGTGCCCGCTAGGGTATGTACATAGTTCAAGTGCCCGCTAGGTAACCTAGATTGTCCAAGTGTCCGATAGTTAACCTACATAGTCCAAGTGCCCGCTAGGTAACCTAGATAGTCCAAGGTCCTGCTAGTTAACCTACATAGTCCAATGCCCGATAGGGAACCTACAAAGTCCAAGTGCCCGCTGAGGAACCTACATAGTCCAAGTGCCCGATAGGAAACATACATATTCCAAGTGCCCGTTAGGGAACCTAGATAGTCCAAGTGCCCGTAGGGAACCTATATACTCCATGTGCCCGCTAGGGAACCTACATAGTCAAAGTGCCCGCTAGGGATCCTGCATTGTACAAGTGCCCACTAATTAACCTAGATAGTCCAAGTGCCCGCTAGTTAACCTAGAGAGTCCAAGTGCCCGCTAGTTAACCTTGATCATCCAAGTGCCCGCTAGTTAACCTACATAGTCCAAGGGCCCGTTGGTTAACGTAGATAGGCCAATTGCCTGCTAGGTAACCTAGACAGTCCAAGTGCCCGCTAGGTTACCTACATAGTCCAAGTGCACGTTCGTTAACCTAGATAGTCCAAGTGCCCGCTGGTAACCTACATAGTCCAAGGGCCCGCTAGGTAACCTTGATAGTCCAAGTGCCTTCTAGTTAACCCACATAGTCCACGTGCCCGCTAGGTAACCTACAAAGTCCAAGTGCCCACTAGGTACCCTAAATAATCGAAATGCCCGCTAGGGAAACTACATAGTCCAAGTGCCCGCTAGTTAACCTAGATAGTCCAAGCGCCCGCTAGTTAACCCAGATAGTCCAAGTGCCCGCTAGGTAACCTACATAGTGCAAGTGTCCCCTAGTTAACCTACATAGTCCAAGTGCCCGCTAGTTAACATAGATAGTCCAAGGGCCGCTAGGGAACGTACATAGTCCAAGTGCCCGCTAGGTAACCAAATAGTGCAAGTGCACGGTAGTTAACCTACATAGTCCAAGTGCCCGCTAGGTAACCTAGATATTCTAAGGGCCCGATAGTTAACCTACATAGTCCAAGTGCCCGGTAGTTAACGTACATAGTTCAAGTGTCCGTAAGGAGCATATATAGTCCAAGTGCCCGCTAGGGAACATACAGAGTCTAAGTGCCCGCTAGGGAACCTACGTAGTCCAAGTGCCCGCTAGGGAATCTACATAGTCCAAGGGCCCGCTAGTTAACGTAGATAGTCCAAGTGCCGCTAGTTAATCTACATAGTTCAAGGGCCCGCTAGTTAACCTACATAGTCCAACTACCCGCTAGTTAACCTAGATCGTCCAAGTGAATGCTAGTTGACCTACATAGTACAAGTACCTGCTAGGGAACCTACATAGTCCAAGTGCCTGCTAGGGAACATACATAGTCCAAGTGCCCGCTCTGGAACATACATAGTCCAAGTGCCCGCTAGGGAATCTACATAGTCCAAGGGCCCGCTACTTAACATAGATAGTCCAAGTGCCGCTAGTTAATCAACATAGTCCAAGGGCCCGCTAGTTAATCTACATAGTCCAAGGGCCCGCTAGTTAACCTACATAGTCCAAGGGCCCGCTTCTTAAGATAGATAGTCCAAGTGCCGCTAGTTAATCAACATAGTCCAAGGGCCCGCTAGTTAACCTACATAGTCCAAGTACCCGCTAGTTAACCTAGATCGTCCAAGTGCCCGCTAGTTAACCTACATAGTCCAAGGGCCCGCTAGTTAACCTACATAGTCCAAGGGCCCGCTAGTTAACCTACAACGTCCAATGGCCCTCTAGTTAACCTAGATAGTCCAAGTGCCCGCTAGGGGACGTACATAGTCCAAGTGCCCGCTAGGTAACCTACATAGTCCAAGTGCCCACTAGGTAACCTAAATAATCCAAATGCCCGCTAGGGAAACTACATAGTCCAAGTGCCCGCTAGTTAACCTAGATAGTCCAAGTGCCGGCTAGTAAACCTAGATAGTCCAAGGGCCCGATAGTTTCTCTAGAGAGTCCAAGTGCCCGCTAGTTAACCTAGATAGTCCAAGTGCCCGCTAGTTAACCTAGATCGTCTAAGTGCCCGCTAGTTAACCTAGATCGTCCATGTGTCTTTGGTTAACCTACATAGTCCAAGTGCCCGCAAGGTAACCTATATAGTCCAAGTTCCAGCTATGTAACCTAGATAGTCCAAGGGCCCGCATGTTTACCTACATCGTCCCAGTGCCCGCTAGGTAAACTAGATAGTCCAAGTGCCCGCTAGGTAACCTACATAGTCCAAGTGCCCGCTAGGTAACGTAGATAGTCCAAGTGACCGCTAGGGAACGTACATAGTCCAAGTGCCCGCTAGGTAACATAGATAGTCCAAATGCCCGCTAGGGAACCCACATAGTCCAAGTGCCCGTTAGGTAACCTAGATAGTCCAAATGCCCACTAGGAACCCACATAGTCCAAGTGCCCGCTAGGGAACTTACATAGTCCAAGGGCCCGCTAGGGAACCTACATAGTCAAAGTGCCCATTAGTTAACCTAGATTGTCTAAGTGCCCACTAGTTAACTTAGATAATCCAAGTGCCCGCTAGTTAACCTACATAGTCCAAGGACCCTCTAGTTAACCTAGATAGTCCAAGTGCCCGCTAGTTAACCTACATAGTCCAAGGGCCCTCTAGTTAACCTACATAGTCCAAATGCCCGCTAGGTAACCTAGATAGTCCAAGTGCCCGCTAGGGTATGTACATAGTTCAAGTGCCCGCTAGGTAACCTAGATTGTCCAAGTGTCCGATAGTTAACCTGCATAGTCCAAGTGCCCGCTAGGTAACCTAGATAGTCCAAGGTCCTGCTAGTTAACCTATATAGTCCAATGCCCAATAGGGAACCTACAAAGTCCAAGTGCCCGCTGAGGAACCTACATAGTCCAAGTGCCCGATAGGAAACATACATATTCCAAGTGCCCGTTAGGGAACCTAGATAGTCCAAGTGCCCGTAGGGAACCTATATAGTCCAAGTGCCCGCTAGGGAACCTACATAGTCAAAGTGCCCGCTAGGGATCCTGCATTGTACAAGTGCCCACTAATTAACCTAGATAGTCCAAGTGCCCGCTAGTTAACCTAGAGAGTCCAAGTGCCCGCTAGTTAACCTTGATCATCCAAGTGCCCGCTAGTTAACCTACATAGTCCAAGTGCCCGTTGGTTAATGTAGATTGGCCAAGTGCCTGCTAGGTAACCTAGACAGTCCAAGTGCCCGCTAGGTTACCTACATAATCCAAGTGCACGTTCGTTAACCTAGATAGTCCAAGTGCCCGCTGGTAACCTACATAGTCCAAAGGCCCGGTAGTTAACTTACATAGTTCAAGTGTCTGTAAGGAACATATATAGTCCAAGTGCCTGCTAGGGAACCTACATAGTCCAAGTGCCCGCTCTGGAACATACATAGTCCAAGTGCCCGCTAGGGAATCTACATAGTCCAAGGGCCCGCTACTTAACATAGATAGTCCAAGTGCCGCTAGTTAATCAACATAGTCCAAGGGCCCGCTAGTTAACTTACATAGTCCAAGGGCCCGCTAGTTAACCTACATAGTCCAAGGGCCCGCTACTTAACATAGATAGTCCAAGTGCCGCTAGTTAATCAACATAGTCCAAAGCCCGCTAGTTAACCTACATAGTCCAAGTACCCGCTGGTTAACCTAGATCGTCCAAGTGCCCGCTAGTTAACCTACATAGTCCAAGGGCCCGCTAGTTAACCTACATAGTCCAAGGGCCCGCGAGTTAACCTACAACGTCCAAGGGCCCTCTAGTTAACCTAGATAGTCCAAGTGCCCGCTAGGGGACGTACATAGTCAAAGTGCCCGCTAGGGAACCTACATAGTCCAAGTGCCCACTAGGTAACCTAAATAATCCAAATGCCCGCTAGGGAAACTACATAGTCCAAGTGCCCGCTAGTTAACCTAGATAGTCCAAGTGCCCGCTAGTAAACCTAGATAGTCCAAGGGCCCGCTAGTTAATCTAGAGAGTCCAAGTGCCCGCTAGTTAACCTAGATAGTCCAAGGGCCCGCTAGATAACCTAGATCGTCTAAGTGCCCGCTAGTTAACCTAGATAATCCACGTGCCCGCTAGTTAACCTACATAGTCCAAGGGCCCTCTAGTTAACCTAGATAGTCCAAGTGCCCGCCAGGTAACCTAGATAGTCCAAGTGCCCGCTAGGGTATGTACATAGTTCAAGTGCCCGCTAGGTAACCTATATACTCCAAGTCCCCGCTAAGAAACCAAGATAGTCCAAGTGCCCGCTAGGTAAGCTACTTAGTCCAAGTTCTCGCTAGGTAACCTAGATACTCCAAGTGCCCATTACCTAACCTAGATAATCCAAATGCCCGCTATGCAACATACATAGTCCAAGTGCCCATTCGTTAACCTAGAAGTCCAAGTGCCTGCTAGCTAACCTACATAGTCCAAGTGACTGCTAGGGAACCTACATAGTCCAAGTGCCCGCTCTGGAACATACATAGTCCAAGTGCCCGCTAGGGAATCTACATAGTCCAAGGGCCCGCTAGTTAACGTAGATAGTCCAAGTGCTTCTAGTTAATCAACATAGTCCAAGGGCCCGCTAGTTAACCTACATAGTCCAACTACCCGCTAGTTAACCTAGATCGTCCAACTGTCCGCTAGTTGACCTATATAGTACAAGTGCCGCTAGGTAACCTACATAGTGCAAGTGTCCCCTAGTTAACCTACATAGTCCAAATGCCCACTAGTTAACATAGATAGTCCAAGTGCCCGCTAGGGAACGTTCATAGTCCAAGTGCCCGCTAGGTAACCTAGATAGTGTAAGTGCCCGATAGTTAACCTACATAGTCCAAGTGCCCGCTAGGTAACCTACATAGTCTAAGGGCCCGCTAGTTAACCTACATAGTCCAAGTGCCCGGTAGTTAACGTACATAGTTCAAGTGTCCATAAGGAACATATATAGTCCAAGTGCCCGCTAGGGAACATACAGAGTCTAAGTGCCCGCTAGGGAACCTACATAGTCCAAGTGCCCGCTAGGGAATCTACTTAGTCCAAGGGCCCGCTAGTTAACGTAGATAGTCCAAGTGCCGCTAGTTAATCTACATAGTTCAAGGGCCCGCTAGTTAACCTACATAGTCCAACTACCCGCTAGTTAACCTAGATCGTCGAACTGTCCGCTAGTTAACCTACATAGTACAAGTGCCCGCTAGGGAACCTACATAGTCCTAGTGCCTGCTAGAGATCCTACATAGTCCAAGTGCCCGCTCTGGAACATACATAGTCCAAGTGCCCGCTAGGGAATCTACATAGTCCAAGGGCCCGCTAGTTAACGTAGATAGTCCAAGTGCCGCTAGTTAATCAACATAGTCCAAGGGCCCGCTAGTTAACCTACATAGTCCAACTACCCGCTAGTTAACCTAGATCGTCCAACTGTCCGCTAGTTAACCTACATAGTCCAAGTGCCTGATAGGGAACCTACATAGTCCAAGTACCCGCAGAGGAATCTACATAGTCCATGTGCCCGTTAGGGAACCTAGATAGTCCAAGTGCCCGTAGGGAACTATATAGTCCAAGTGCCCGCTAGGGAACCTGCATTGTGCAAGTGCCCGCTAGTTAACCTAGATAGTCCAAGTGCCCGCTAGTTAACCTAGATAGTCGAAGTGCCTGATAGTTAACCTACATAGTCCAAGGTCAGCTAGTTAACCTAGATAGTCCAAGTGCCCGCTAATTAACCTACATAGTCCAAGTGCCCGCTAGGTAACCTAGATAGTGCAAGTGCCCGCTAGGTAACCTACAAAGTCCAAGTGCCCGCTAGGTAACCTATATAGTCCAAGTCCCCACTAAGAAACCAAGATAGTCCAAGTGCCCGTTAGGTAACCTAGATAGTCCAAGTGCCCTCTAGGTAACCTACATAGTCCAAGTTCCCGCTAGGTAACCTAGATACTCCAAGTGCCCGTTACCTAACCTAGATAATCCAAATGCCCGCTATGCAACATACATAGTCTAAGTGCCCATTCGTTAACCTAGAAATCCAAGTGCCCGTTAGGTAACCTACATAGTCCAAATGCACGTTCGTTAACCTACATAGTCCAAGGGCCCACTATTTAACCTAGATCGTCCAAGTGTCTTTGGTTAACCTACATAGTCCAAGTGCCCGCAAGGTAACCTATATAGTCCAAGTTACAGCTATGTAACCTAGATAGTCCAAGGGCCCGCTAGTTAACCTACTCCGACCAAGTGCCCGCTAGGTAAACTAGATAGTCCAAGTGCCCGCTAAGGAACCTACATAGTCCAAGTGCACACTAGTTAACCCAGATATTCCAAGTGCCCGCTAGTTAACCTAGATAGTCCAAGTGCCACTAGGTAACCTACATAGTGCAAGTGTCCCCTAGTTAACCTACATAGTCCAAGTGCCCGCTAGTTAACCTAGATAGTCCAACTGCCCGCTAGGTAACCTACATATTGCAAGTGTCCTCTAGTTAACCTACGTAGTCCAAGGCACCGCTAGTTAACCTAGATAGTCCAAGTACCCGCTAGTTAACTTAGATCGTCCAATTGTCCGCTAGTTAACCTACATAGTCCAAGTGCCCTTTAGGGAACCTAGATACTCCAAGTGCCCGCTAGGGAACCTACATAGTCCAAGTGCCTGTTAGTTAACCTAGATAATCCAAGTGCCCGCTAGTTAACCTACATAGTCCAAGTGCCCGCTAGGTAACCTACATAATCCAAGTGCCCGCTAGGTAACCTATATAGTCCAAATGCCCGCTAGGGAACCTACATATTCCAAGTGCCCGCTAGTGAACCTAGATAATCCAAGTGCCCGCGAGTTAACCTAGATAGTCCAAGTGCCAGCTAGTTAACCAGGATCAGCCAAGTGCCCTCTAGTTAACTTACATAGTCCAAGAGCCTGCTAGTTAACCTACATAGACGAAGGGCCCGTTAGTTAACATAGAAAGTCCAAGTGCCCGCTAGTTAACCTACATAGTCCAAGTGCCTGCTAGGTAACCTAGACAGTCCAAGTGACCACTAGTTTACCTACATAGTTCAAGTGCCCGTTCGTTAACCTACATAGTCCAAGTGCCCGCTAGGTAACGTAGACAGCCCAAGTGCCCGCTAGGGAACGTACATAGTCCAAGTGCCCACTAGGGAACCTAGATAGTCCAAGTGCCCGCTAGTGAACCTACATAGTCCAATTGCCCGCATTGTAACATACATAGTCCAAGTGCCTGTTAGTTAACCTAGATAATCCAAGTGCCTGCTAGTGAACCTAAATAGTCCAAGTGCCTGCTAGGTAACCTACATAGTGCAAGTGTCCGCTAGTTAACCTACATAGTCCAAGTGCATGCTAGTTAACCAAGATAGTCCTTGGTCCCGCTAGGTAACCTACATAGTGCAAGTGTCCCCTAGTTAACCTACGTAGTGCAAGGGACCGCTAGTTAACCTAGATAGTCCAAGTACCCGCTAGTTAACCTAGATATTCCAAGTGCCTGTTAGCTAACCTACATAGTCCAAGTGCCCGTTCGTTAACCTAGATAGTCCAAGTGCCCGCTATGTAACCTAGACATTCCAAGTTCCCGCTAGGTTACCTACATAGTCCAAGTGTCCGTTCGTTAACCTAGATAGTCCAAGTGCCTGTTTGGTAACCTACATAGTCCAATTGCCCGCTTCGTAACCTGGATAGTCCAAGTGCCCGCTAGTTAACCTACATAGTCAAAGTGCCCGATAGGTAACCTACATAGTCCAAGTGCCTTCTAGGGAGCCTACATAGTCCACGTGACCGCTAGGGAACCTACATAGTCCAAGTGTCCCTTAGGGAACCTACATAGTCCAAGTGCTCGCTAGGTAACCTACATAGTCCAAATGCCCGCAAGGAAACCTACATAGTCTAATTGCCCGCTAGGGAACCTACATAATCCAAGTGCCCGTTAGGTAACATAGATAGTCCAATTGCCCGTTAGATAACCTAGATAGTCCAAGGGTCCGCTAGTTGACCTACATAGTCCAAGTGCCAGCTAGGTAACCTATATAGTACAAGTTCCCGCTAAGGAACCTACATAGTCCAAGTGCCCGCTAGGTTTGTACATAGACCAAGTGCCCGCTAGGTAACCTAGATAGTCCAACTTCCCGCTAGGTAACCTACATAGTGCAAGTGTCCTCTAGTTAACCTACGTAGTCCAAGGGACCGCTGGTTAACCTAGATAGTCCAAGTACCCGCTAGTTAACTTAGATCGTCCAATTGTCCGTTAGTTAACCTACATAGTCCAAGTGCCCTTTAGGGAACCTAGATAATCCAAGTGCCCGCTAGGGAACCTACATAGTCCAAGTGCCTGTTAGTTAACCTAGATAATCCAAGTGCCCGCTAGTTAACCTACATAGTCCAAGTGCCCGCTAGGTAACCTACATATTCCAAGTGCCCGCTAGGTAACCTATATAGTCCAAATGCCCGCTAGGGAACCTACATAGTCCAAGTGCCCGCTAGTGAACCTAGATAATCCAAGTGCCCGCGAGTTAACCTAGATAGTCCAAGTGCCAGCTAGTTAACCAGGATCAGCCAAGTGCCCTCTAGTTCACTTACATAGTCCAAGAGCCTGCTAGTTAACCTACATAGACGAAGGGCCCGTTAGTTAACATAGAAAGTCCAAGTGCCCGCTAGTTAACCTACATAGTCCAAGTGCCTGCTAGGTAACCTAGACAGTCCAAGTGACCACTAGGTTACCTACATAGTTCAAGTGCCTGTTCGTTAACCTACATAGTCCAAGTGCCCGCTAGGTAACGTAGACAGCCCAAGTGCCCGCTAGGGAACGTACATAGTCCAAGTGCCCACTAGGGAACCTAGATAGTCCAAGTGCCCGCTAGGGAACCTACATAGTCCAATTGCCCGCTTTGTAACATACATAGTCCAAGTGCCTGTTAGTTAACCTAGATAATCCAAGTGCCTGCTAGTGAACCTAAATAGTCCAAGTGCCTGCAAGGTAACCTACATAGTGCAAGTGTCTGCTAGTTAACCTACATAGTCCAAGTGCATGCTAGTTAAGCAAGATAGTCCTTGGTCCCGCTAGGTAACCTACATAGTGCAAGTGTCCGCTAGTTAACCTACGTAGTGCAAGGGACCGCTAGTTAACCTAGATAGTCCAAGTACCCGCTAGTTAACCTAGATATTCCAAGTGCCTGTTAGCTAACCTACATAGTCCAAGTGCCCGTTCGTTAACCTAGATAGTCCAAGTGCCCGCTATGTAACCTAGACATTCCAAGTTCCCGCTAGGTTACCTACATAGTCCAAGTGTCCATTCGTTAACCTAGATAGTCCAAGTGCCCGTTTGGTAACCTACATAGTCCAATTGCCCGCTTCGTAACCTGGATAGTCCAAGTGCCCGCTAGTTAACCTACATAGTCAAAGTGCCCGATAGGTAACCTACATAGTCCAAGTGCCTTCTAGGGAGCCTACATAGTCCACGTGACCGCTAGGGAACCTACATAGTCCAAGTGTCCCTTAGGGAACCTACATAGTCCAAGTGCTCGCTAGGTAACCTACATAGTCCAAATGCCCGCAAGGAAACCTACATAGTCTAATTGCCCGCTAGGGAACCTACATAATCCAATTGCCCGTTAGGTAACATAGATAGTCCAATTGCCCGTTAGATAACCTAGATAGTCCAAGGGCCCGCTAGTTGACCTACATAGTCCAAGTGCCAGCTAGGTAACCTATATAGTACAAGTTCCCGCTAAGGAACCTACATAGTCAAAGTGCCCGCTAGGGTTTGTACATAGACCAAGTGCCCGCTAGGTAACCTAGATAGTCCAACTGCCCGCTAGGTAACCTACATAGTGCAAGTGTCCTCTAGTTAACCTACGTAGTCCAAGGGACCGCTAGTTAACCTAGATAGTCCAAGTACCCGCTAGTTAACTTAGATCGTCCAATTGTCCGCTAGTTAACCTACATAGTCCAAGTGCCCTTTAGGGAACCTAGATAGTCCAAGTGCCCGCTAGGGAACCTACATAGTCCAAGTGCCTGTTAGTTAACCTAGATAATCCAAGTGCCCGCTAGTTATCCTACATAGTCCAAGTGCCCGCTAGGTAACCTACATAATCCAAGTGCCCGCTAGGTAATCTATATAGTCCAAATGCCCGCTAGGGAACCTACATATTCCAAGTGCCCGCTAGTGAACCTAGATAATCCAAGTGCCCGCGAGTTTACCTAGATAGTCCAAGTGCCAGCTAGTTAACCAGGATTAGCCAAGTGCCCTCTAGTTAACTTACATAGTCCAAGAGCCTGCTAGTTAACCTACATAGACGAAGGGCCCGTTAGTTAACATAGAAAGTCCAAGTGCCCGCTAGTTAACCTACATAATCCAAGTGCCTGCTAGGTAACCTAGACAGTCCAAGTGACCACTAGGTTACCTACATAGTTCAAGTGCCCGTTCGTTAACCTACATAGTCCAAGTGCCCGCTAGGTAACGTAGACAGCCCAAGTGCCCGTTAGGGAACCTACATAGTCCAAGTGTCCACTAGGGAACCTAGATAGTCCAAGTGCCCGCTAGGGAACCTACATAGTCCAATTGCCCGCTTTGTAACATACATAGTCCAAGTGCCTGTTAGTTAACCTAGATAATCCAAGTGCCTGCTAGTGAACCTAAATAATCCAAGTGCCTGCTAGGTAACCTACATAGTGCAAGTGTCCGCTAGTTAACCTACATAGTCCAAGTGCATGCTAGTTAACCAAGATATTCCTTGGTCCCGCTAGGTAACCTACATAGTGCAATTGTCCGCTAGTTAACCTACGTAGTGCAAGGGACCGCTAGTTAACCTAGATAGTCCAAGTACCCGCTAGTTAACCTAGATATTCCAAGTGCCTGTTAGCTAACCTACATAGTCCAAGTGCCCGTTCGTTAACCTAGATAGTCCAAGTGCCCGCTATGTAACCTAGACATTCCAAGTTCCCGCTAGGTTACCTACATAGTCCAAGTGTCCGTTCGTTAACCTAGATAGTCCAAGTGCCCGTTTGGTAACCTACATAGTCCAATTGCCCGCTTCGTAACCTGGATAGTCCAAGTGCCCGCTAGTTAACCTACATAGTCAAAGTGCCCGATAGGTAACCTACATAGTCCAAGTGCCTTCTAGGGAGCCTACATAGTCCACGTGACCGCTAGGGAACCTACATAGTCCAAGTGTCCCTTAGGGAACCTACATAGTCCAAGTGCTCGCTAGGTAACCTACATAATCCAAGTGCCCGTTAGGTAACCTAGATAGTCCAATTGCCCATTAGCTAACCTAGATAGTCCAAGGGCCCGCTATTGACCTACATAGTCCAAGTGCCAGCTAGGTAACCTATATAGTACAAGTTCCTGCTAGGTAACCCAGATAGTCCAAGTGCCCGCTAGGGTTTGTACATAGACCAAGTGCCCGCTAGATAACCTAGATAGTCCAAGTGCCCGCTAGTTAACCTACATAGTCCAAGTGCCCGATAGAAACCTACATAGTCCAAGTGCCCGATAGGGAACCTACATAGTCCAAGTGCCCACTATGGAACATACATAGTCCAGGTGCCCGCTAGGGAACCTAGATAGTCCAAGTGCTATCTAGGTAACCTAGATAGAACAAGGGCCCGCTAGCTAACCTACATAGTCCAAGGGCTCGCTTGTTAACTTTGATAGTCCAAGTGCCCGCTGGTTAACCTAGATTTTCCAAGTGCCGGATAGTTAACCTACATAGTCCAAGGGCCCACTTGTTAACCTAGATCGTCCCAGTGTCCTCTAGTTAACCTACATAGTGCAAGTGTCCGCTAGGTAACCTACATAGTCCAAGTGCCCGCTAGTTAACATAGATACTCCAAGTCACCTCTAGGGAAGGTACATAGTCCAAGTGCCCGCTAGGTGACCTAGAGAGTGCAAGTGCCCGCTAGTTAACCTACATAGTCCAAGTGCCTGCTAGGTAACCTAGATAATCCAAGGGCCTGCTAGTTAACCTACATAGTCCAAGTGCCCACTAGGTAACCTACATACTGGAAGTGTCCGCTAATTAACCTACATAGTCCAAGTGCACACTAGTTAACCTAGATAGTCCAACTGCCCGCTAGAAAATCTACATAGTGCAAGTGTCCTCTAGTTAACCTACGTAGTCCAAGGGACCGCTAGTTAACCTAGATAGTCCAAGTACCCGCTAGTTAACATAGATCGTCCAATTGTCTGCTAGTTAACCTACATAGTCCAAGTGCCCTTTAGGGAACCAAGATAGTCCAAGTGCCCGCTAGGGAACCTACATAGTCCAATTGCCCGCTCTGGAACACACATAGTCCAATGCCTGTTAGTTAACCTAGATAATCCAAGTGCCCGCTAGATAACCTACATAGTCCAAGTGCCCGCTAGGTAACCTACATAATCCAAGTGCCCGCTAGTTAACCTACATAGTGCAAGTGCCTGCTAGGTAACCTAGACAGTCCAAGTGACCACTAGGTTGCCTACACAGTTCAAGTGCCCGTTCGTTAACCTACATAGTCCAAGTGCCCGCTAGGTAACGTAGACAGCCCAAGTGCCCGCTAGGGAACGTACATAGTCCAAGTGCCCACTAGGGAACCTAGATAGTCCAAGTGCCCTCTAGGGAACCTACATAGTCCAATTGCCCGCTTTGTAACATACATAGTCCAAGTGCCTGTTAGTTAACCTAGATAATCCAAGTGCCTGCTAGTGAACCTAAATAGTCCAAGTGCCTGCTAGGTAACCTACATAGTGCAAGTGTCCGCTAGTTAACCTACATAGTCCAAGTGCATGCTAGTTAAGCAAGATAGTCCTTGGTCCCGCTAGGGAACCTACATAGTGCAAGTGTCCGCTAGTTAACCTACGTAGTGCATGGGACCGCTAGTTAATCTAGATAGTCCAAGTACCCGCTAGTTAACCTAGATATTCCAAGTGCCTGTTAGATAACCTACATAGTCCAAGTGCCCGTTCGTTAACCTAGATAGTCCAAGTGCCCGCTATGTAACCTAGACATTCCAAGTTCCCGCTAGGTTACCTACATAGTCCAAGTGTCCGTTCGTTAACCTAGATAGTCCAAGTGCCCGTTTGGTAACCTACATAGTCCAATTGCCCGCTTCGTAACCTGGATAGTCCAAGTGCCCGCTAGTTAACCTACATAGTCAAAGTGCCCGATAGGTAACCTACATAGTCCAAGTGCCTTCTAGGGAGCCTACATAGTCCACGTGACCGCTAGGGAACCTACATAGTCCAAGTGTCCCTTAGGGAACCTACATAGTCCAAGTGCTCGCTAGGTAACCTACATAGTCCAAATGCCCGCAAGGAAACCTACATAGTCTATTTGCCCGCTAGGGAACCTACATAATCCAAGTGCCCGTTAGGTAACCTAGATAGTCCAATTGCCCGTTAGCTAACCTAGATAGTCCAAGGGCCCGCTAGTTGACCTACATAGTCCAAGTGCCAGCTAGGTAACCTATATAGTACAAGTTCCCGCTAAGGAACCTACATAGTCCAAGTGCCCGCTAGGGTTTGTACATAGACCAAGTGCCCGCTAGGTAACCTAGATAGTCCAACTGCCCACTAGGTAACCTACATAGTGCAAGTGTCCTCTAGTTAACCTACGTAGTCCAAGGGACCGCTAGTTAACCTAGATAGTCCAAGGACCCGCTAGTTAACTTAGATCGTCCAATTGTCCGCTAGTTAACCTACATAGTCCAAGTGCCCGTTCGTTAACCTAGATAGTCCAAGTGCCCGCTAGGTAACCTAGACAGTCCAAGTGCCCGCTAGGTTACCTACATAGTCCAAGTGCACATTCGTTAACCTAGATAGTCCAAGTGCCCGCTGGTAACCTACATAGTCCAAGAGACCGCTAGGTAACCTTGATAGTCCAAGTGCCTTCTAGTTAACCTACATAGTCCAAGTGCCCGCTTGGTAACCTAGATAGTCCAAGTGCCCGCTAGGTAACCTACATAGTCCATGTGCCCACTAGGTAACCTACATAGTCCAAGTGTCCGCTGGTAACCAATGTAGTCCAAATGCCCGCGAGGGAACCTACATAGTCCAAGTGCCCGCTAGTTAACCTAGATAGTCCAAGTGCCCGCTAGTTAACCTAGATACTCCAAGTGCCTGTTAGCTAACCTACATAGTCCAAGTGCCCGTTCGTTAACCTAGATAGTCCAAGTGCCCGCTATGTAACCTAGACAGTCCAAGTTACCGCTAGGTTTCCTACATAGTCCAAGTGTCCGTTCGTTAACCTAGATAGTCCAAGTGCCCGTTTGGTAACCTACATAGTCCAAGTGCCCGCTAGTTAACCTACATAGTCAAAGTGCCCGATAGGTAACCTACATAGTCCAAGTGCCTTCTAGGGAGCCTACATAGTCCACGTGACCGCTAGGGAACCTACATAGTCCAAGTGTCCGTTAGGGAACCTACATAGTCCAAGTGCTCGCTAGGTAACCTACATAGTCCAAATGCCCGCAAGGAAACCTATATAGTCTAAGAGCCCGCAAGGTAACCTACATAATCCAAGTGCCCGTTAGGTAACCTAGATAGTCCAATTGCCCGTTAGCTAACCTAGATATTCCAAGGGCCCGCTAGTTGACCTAAATAGTCCAAGTGCCAGCTAGGTAACCTAGATAGTACAAGTGCCTGCTAGATAACCTAGATAGTCCAAGAACCCGCTAGGTAACGTAGAGAGTTCAAGTGCCCGCTAGTCAACCTAGATTGTCCTAGTGCCCGTTAGTTAACCTACATAGTCCAAGTGCCTGATAGAAACCTACATAGTCCAAGTGCCCGATAGGGAACCTACATAATCCAAGTGCCCGCTATGGAACCTACATAGTCCAGGTTCCCGCTAGGGAACCTAGATAGTCCAAGTGCTACCTAGGTAACCTAGATAGTCCAAGGGCTCGCTTGTTAACTTTGATAGTCCAAGTGCCCGCTGGTTAACCTAGATCTTCCAAGTGCCCGCTAGTTAACCTAGGTCGTCCAAGTGCCGGCTAGTTAACCTACATAGTCCAAGGGCCCACTTGTTAACCTAGATCGTCTAAGTGTCCTCTAGTTAACCTACATAGTTCAAGTATCCGCTAGGTAACCTACATAGTCCAAGTGCCCGCTAGTTAACATAGATAGTCCAAGTGCCCACTAGGGAAGGTACATAGTCCAAGTGCCCGCTAGGTAACCTAGAGAGTGCAAGTACCCGCTAGTTAACCTACATAGTCCAAGTGCCTGCTAGGTAACCTAGACAGTCCAAGGGCCTACTACTGAACCTAAATATTCCAAGTGCCTGCTAGGTAACCCACATAGTGCAAGTGTCCGCTAGTTAACCTACATAGTCCAAGTGCATGCTAGTTAACCAAGATAGTCCAAGGTCCCGCTAGGTAACCTACATAGTGCAAGTGTCCGCTAGTTAACCTACGTAGTTCAAGGGACCGCTAGTTAACCTAGATAGTCCAAGTACCCGCTAGTTAACCTAGATCGTCCAATTGTCCGCTAGTTAACCTACATAGTCCAAGTGCCCTTTAGGGAACCTAGATAGTCCAAGTGCCCGCTTGGGAACCTATATAGTCCAATTGCCCGCTCTGGAACACACATAGTCCAAGTGCCTGTTAGTTAAACCTAGATAATCCAAGTGCCCGCTAGTTAACCTACATAGTCCAAGTGCCCGCTAGGTAACCTACATAATCCAAGTGCCCGCTATGTAACCAATGTAGTCCAAATGCCCGCTAGGGAACCTACATAGTCCAAGTGCCCGCTAGTTAACCCAGATAGTCCAAGTGCCCGCTAGTTAACCTAGATACTCCAAGTGCCTGTTAGCTAACCTACATAGTCCAAGTGCCCGTTCGTTAACCTAGATAGTCCAAGTGCCCGCTATGTAACCTAGACAGTCCAAGTCCCCGCTGGGTTACCTACATAGTCCAAGTGTCCGGTCGTTAACCTAGATAGTCCAAGTGCCCGTTTGGTAACCTACATAGTCCAAGTGCCCGCTTCGTAACCTGGATAGTCCAAGTGCCCGCTAGTTAACCTACATAGTCAAAGTGCCCGATAGGTAACCTACATAGTCCAAGTGCCTTCTAGGTAGCCTACATAGTCCATGTGACCACTAGGGAACCTACATAGTCCAAGTGTCCCTTCGGGAACCTACATAGTCTAATTGGCCCCTAGGGAACCTACATAATCCAAGTGCCCGTTAGGTAACATAGATAGTGCAATTGCCCGTTAGCTAACCTAGATAGTCCAAGGGCCCGCTAGTTGACCTACGTAGTCCAAGTGCCAGCTAGGTAACCTATATAGTACAAGTTCCCGCTAAGGAACCTACATAGTCCAAGTGCCCGCTAGGGTTTGTACATAGACCAAGTGCCCGCTAGGTAACCTAGATAGTCCAACTGCCCGCTAGGTAACCTACATAGTGCAAGTGTCCTCTAGTTAACCTACGTAGTCCAAGGGACCGCTAGTTAACCTAGATAGTCCAAGTACCCGCTAGTTAACTTAGATCGTCCAATTGTCCGTTAGTTAACCTACATAGTCCAAGTGCCCTTTAGGGAACCTAGATAGTCCAAGTGCCCGCTATGTAACCTAGACATTCCAAGTTCCCGCTAGGTTACCTACATAGTCCAAGTGTCCATTCGTTAACCTAGATAGTCCAAGTGCCCGTTTGGTAACCTACATAGTCCAATTGCCCGCTTCGTAACCTGGATAGTCCAAGTGCCCGCTAGTTAACCTACATAGTCAAAGTGCCCGATAGGTAACCTACATAGTCTAAGTGCCTTCTAGGGAGCCTACATAGTCCACGTGACCGCTAGGGAACCTACATAGTCCAAGTGTCCGTTAGGGAACCTACATAGTCCAAGTGCTCGCTAGGTAACCTACATAGTCCAAATGCCAGCAAGGAAACCTACATAGTCTAAGAGCCCGCTAGGGAACCTACATAATCCAAGTGCCCGTTAGGTAACCTAGATAGTCCAATTGCCCGTTAGCTAACCTAGATAGTCCAAGGGCCCGCTAGTTGACCTACGTAGTCCAAGTGCCAGCTAGGTAACCTATATAGTACAAGTTCCCGCTAGGTAACCCAGATAGTCCAAGTGCCCGCTAGGGTTTGTACATAGACCAAGTGCCCGCTAGGTAACCTAGATAGTCCAAGTGCCCGCTAGTTAACCTACATAGTCCAAGTGCCCGATAGAAACCTACATAGTCCAAGTGCCCGATAGGGAACCTACATAGTCCAAGTGCCCGCTATGGAACATACATAGTCCAGGTGCCCGCTAGGGATCCTAGATAGTCCAAGTGCTATCTACGTAACCTAGATAGTCCAAGTGCCTGTTAGCTAACCTACATAGTCCAAGTGCCCGTTCATTAACTTAGATAGTCCAAGTGCCCGCTATGTAACCTAGACATTCCAAGTTACCGCTAGGTTTCCTACATAGTCCAAGTGTCCGTTCGTTAACCTATATAGTCCAAGTGGCCGTTTGGTAACCTACATAGTCCAAGTGCCCGCTTCGTAACCTGGATAGTCCAAGTGCCCGCTAGTTAACCTACATAGTCAAAGTGCCCGATAGGTAACCTACATAGTCCAAGTGCCTTCTAGGGAGCCTACATAGTCCACGTGACCGCTAGGGAACCTACATAGTCCAAGTGTCCGTTAGGGAACCTACATAGTCCAAGTGCTCGCTAGGTAACCTACATAGTCCAAATGCCAGCAAGGAAACCTACATAGTCTAAGAGCCCGCTAGGGAACCTACATAATCCAAGTGCCCGTTAGGTAACCTAGATAGTCCAATTGCCCGTTAGCTAACCTAGATAGTCCAAGGGCCCGCTAGTTGACCTACATGGTCCAAGTGCCAGCTAGGTAACCTAGATAGTACAAGTGCCCGCTAGATAACCTAGATAGTCCAAGTGCCCGCTAGTTAACCTAGATTGTCCTAGTGCCCGTTAGTTAACCTACATAGTCCAAGTGCCCGATAGAAACCTACATAGTCCAAGTGCCCAATAGGGAACCTACATAGTCCAAGTGCCCGCTATGGAACATACATAGTCCAGGTGCCCGCTATGGAACCTAGATAGTCCAATTGCCTGTTAGCTAACCTACATAGTCCAAGTGCCCGTTCGTTAACCTAGATAGTCCAAGTGCCCGCTATGTAACCTAGACAGTCCAAGTGCCCGTTTGGTAACCTACATAGTCCAAGTGCCCGCTTCGTAACCTGCATAGTCCAAGTGCCCGCTAGTTAACCTACATAGTCAAAGTGCCCGATAGGTAACCTACATAGTCCAAGTGCCTTCTAGGGAGCCTACATAGTCCATGTGACCGCCACGGAACCTACATAGTCCAAGTTCCCGTTAGGGAACCTACATAGTCCAAATGCCCGCAAGGAAACATACATAGTCTAAGTGCCCGCTAGTGAACCTACATAATCCAAGTGCCCGTTAGGTTACCTAGATAGTCCAAGTGCCCGTTAGCTACCTAGATAGTCCAAGGGCCCGCTCGTTGACCTACATAGTCCAAGTGCCCGCTAGGGAACCTAGATAGTGCAAGTGCCTGTTAGCTAACCTAGATAGTCCAAGTGGCGGCTATGTATCCTACATAGTCCATGTGCCCGTTCGTTAACCTAGATAATCCAAGTGCCCGCTAGGTAACCTAGACTGTCCAAGTGCCCCCTAGTTAACCTACATAGTCCAAGTGCCCGCTAGTTAACCTACATAATCCAAGTGCCCGTTAGCTAACCTAGATAGTCCAAGGACCCGCTAGTTGACCTACATAGTCCAAGTACCCGCTAGGTAACCTAGATAGACCTAGTGCCCGCTAGTTAACTAGATAGTCCTAGTGCCCTTTAGTTAACCTAGATAGTCCAAGTGCCCTCTAGGGGACATACATAGTCCAAGTGCCCGCTAGGGTATGTACATAGAACAAGTGCCCGCTAGGTAACCTAGATAGTCCATGTGCCCGCTAATTAACCTACATAGTCCAAGTGCCCGCTATGGAACCTACATAGTCCAAGTGCCCGTTAGGGAACCAATAATCTTAGTGCTGGCTAGGGAACCTGTATCATCCAAGTGCCCGCAAGGTAACCTACAAAGTCCACGTGCCCGCTAGGTAATCTATATAGTCCAAATGCCCGCTAGGGAACCAATAATCTTAGTGCTGGCTAGGGAACCTGTATCATCCAAGTGCCCGCAAGGTAACCTACAAAGTCCACGTGCCCGCTAGGTAATCTATATAGTCCAAATGCCCGCTAGGGAACCTACATAGTCCAAGTACCCGCTAAGTAACCTACATAGTCCAAGTGACCATTAACTAACCTAGATAGTCTGAGGGCTCACTAGTTAACCTACATAGTTCAAGTGCTCGCTAGGTAACTTAGATAATCCAAGTGCCCGCTAGTTAACCTACATAGTCCAAAGGCCCGCTCGTTGACCTACATAGTACAAGTGCCCGCTAGGAAACCTAGATAGACCAAGTGCCCGCTTGTTAACCTAAATAGTCCTAGTGCCCGTTAGTTAACCTAGATAGTCCAAGTGCCCACTAGGGGACGTACATATTCCAAGTGCCCGCTAGGTAACCCAGATAGTCCAAGTGCCCGCTAGGGTATGTACATAGACCAAGTGCCCGCTAGGTAACCTAGATAGTCCAAGTGCCCGCTAGTTAACCTACATAGTCGAAGGGCCCCTTAGTTAACCTAGATATTCCAAGTGCCCGCTAGTTAACCTAGATTGTCCAAGTGTCCGCTAGTTAACCTACATAGTCCAAGTGCCCGTTCATTAACCTAGATAGTCCAAGTGCCTGCTAGGTTACCTACATAGACCAAGTGCACATTCGTTAACCTAGATAGTCCAAGTGCCCGCTGGTAACCTACATAGTCCAAGAGCCCGCTAGGTAACCTTGATAGTCCAAGTGCCTTCTAGTTAACCTACATAGTCCAAGTGCCCGCTAGGTAACCTAGATAGTCCAAGTGCCCGCTAGGTAACCTACATAGTCCATGTGCCCACTAGGTAACCTACATAGTCCACGTGCCCGCTAGTTAACCTAGATAGTCCAAGTGCCCGCTAATAAACTTAGATAGTCCAAGGGCCCGCTAGTTAACCTAAATAGTCCAAGTGCCCGTTAGTTAACCTAGATCGTCCAAGTGTCCGCTAGGTAACCTACATATTCCAAGTGCCTGCTAGGTAACCTAGATAGTCCAATTGCCTGTTAGCTAACCTACATAGTCCAAGTGCCCGTTCGTTAACCTAGATAGTCCAAGTGCCCGCTATGTAACCTAGACAGTCCAAGTGCCCTCTAGGTTACCTACATAGTCCAAGTGTCCATTCGTTAACCTAGATAGTCCAAGTGCCCGTTTGGTAACCTACATAGTCCAAGTGCCCGCTTCGTAACCTGCATAGTCCAAGTGCCCGCTAGTTAACCTACATAGTCAAAGTGCCCAATATGTAACCTACATAGTCCAAGTGCCTTCTAGGGAGCCTACATAGTCCATGTGACCGCCAGGGAACCTACATAGTCCAAGTGCCCGTTAGGGAACCTACATAGTCCAAGTGCTCGCTAGGTAACCTACATAGTCCAAATGCCCGCAAGGAAACATACATAGTCTAAGTGCCCGCTAGTGAACCTACATAATCCAAGTGCCCGTTAGGTAACCTAGATAGTCCAAGTGCCCGTTAGCTAACCTAGATAGTCCAAGGGCCCGCTAGTTGACCTACATAGTCCAAGTGCCAGCTAGGTAGCCTAGATAGTACAAGTGCCCGCTAGGGAACCTAGATAGTGCAAGTGCCTGTTAGCTAACTTAGATAGTCCAAGTGGCGGCTATGTATCCTACATAGTCCATGTGCCCGTTCGTTAACCTAGATAATCCAAGTGCCCGCTAGGTAACCTAGACTGTCCAAGTGCCCGCTAGTTAACCTACATAGTCCAAGTGCCCGCTAGTTAACCTACATAATCCAAGTGCCCGTTAGCTAACCTAGATTGTCCAAGGACCCGCTAGTTGACCTACATAGTCCAAGTACCCGCTAGGTAACGTAGATAGACCTAGTGCCCGCTAGTTAACTAGATAGTCCTAGTGCCCTTTAGTTAACCTAGATAGTCCAAGTGCCCTCTAGGGGACATACATAGTCCAAGTGCCCGCTAGGGTATGTACATAGAACAAGTGCCCGCTAAGTAACCTAGAAAGTCCATGTGCCCGCTAATTAACCTACATTGTCCAAGTGCCCGCTATGGAACCTACATAGTCCAAGTGCCCGTTAGGGAACCAATAATCTTAGTGCTGGCTAGGGAACCTGTATCATCCAAGTGCCCGCAAGGTAACCTAGATAGTCCAAGTGCCCGCAAGGTAACCTACAAAGTCCACGTGCCCGCTAGGTAATCTATATAGTCCAAATGCCCGCTAGGGAACCTACATAGTCCAAGTACCCGCTAAGTAACCTACATAGTCCAAGTGACCGTTAGCTAACCTAGATAGTCTGAGGGCTCACTAGTTAACCTACATAGTTCAAGTGCTCGCTAGGTAACTTAGATAATCCAAGTGCCCGCTAGTTAACCTACATAGTCCAAAGGCCCGCTAGTTGACCTACATAGTCCAAGTGCCCGGTAGGTAACCTAGATAGACCAAGCGCCCGCTTGTTAACCTAAATAGTCCTAGTGCCTGTTAGTTAACCTAGATAGTCCAAGTGTCCGCTAGGTAACCTACATAGTCCAAGTGGCCGCTAGGTAACCTAAATAATCCAAATGCCCGCTAGGGAAACTACATAGTCCAAGTGCCCGCTAGTTAACCTAGATAGTCCAAGTTCCCGCTAGTAAATCTAGATAGTCCAAGGGCCCGCTAGTTAACCTAGAAAGTCCAAGTGCCCGCTAGTTTACGTAGATCGTTCAAGTGTCTGCTAGGTAACATACATAGTCCAAATGCCCGCTAGTTAACCTAGATAGTCCAAGTGCACGCTAGTTAACCTAGATAGTCCAAGTGCCCGCTAGTTAACCTAGATAATCCACGTGCCTGCTAGTTAACCTACATAGTCCAAGGGCCCTCTAGTTAACCTAGATAGTCCAAGTGCCCGCTAGGTAACCTAGATAGTCCAAGTGCCCGCTAGGGTATGTACAGAGTTCAAGTGCCCGCTAGGTAACGTAGATTGTGCAAGTGTCCGTTAGTTAACCTACATAGTCCAAGTGCCCGCTAGGTAACCTAGATAGTCCAAGGTCCTGCTAGTTAACCTATATAGTCCAATGCCGGTAGGGACCCAAAAAAGTCCAAGTGCCCGCTGAGGAACCTATATAGTCCAAGTGCCCGATAGGGAACCTACATATTCCAAGTGCCCGTTAGGGAACCTAGATAGTTCTAGTGCCCGTAGGGAACCTTTATAGTCCAAGTGCCCGCTAGGGAACCTACATACTCAAAGTGCCCGCTAGGGAACCTTCATTGTACAAGTGCCCGCTAATTAACCTAGATAGTCCAAGTGCCCGCTAGTTCACCTAGATAGTCCAAGTGCCCGCTAGTTAACCTTGATCATCCAAGTGCCCGCTAGTTAACATACATAGTCCAAGTGCCTGATAGGGAACCTACATAGTCCAAGTGCCCTTTAGGGAACCTAGATAGTCCAAGTACCCGTAGGGTACCTATATAATCCAAGTGCCCGCTAGGGAACCTGCATTGTGCAAGTGCCCGCTAGTTAACCTAGATAGTCCAAGTGCCCGCTAGTTAACCTAGATAGTCGAAGTGCCTGATAGTTATCCTACATAGTCCAATGTCAGCTAGTTAACCTAGATAGTCCAAGTGCCCGCAAATTAACCTACATAGTCCAAGTGCCCTCTAGGTAACCTAGATAGTGCAAGTGCCCGCTAGGTAACCTACAAAGTCCAAGTGCCCGCTAGGTAACCTAGATAGTCCAAGTGCCCGTTACCTAACCTAGATAATCCAATTGCCCGCTATGCAACATACATAGTCCAAGTGCCCATTCGTTAACCTAGAAGTCCAAGTGCCCGCTAGGTAACCTACATAGTCCAAATGCCCGTTCGTTAACCTACATAGTATAAGGGCCCACTATTTAACCTAGATCGTCCAAGTGTCTTTGGTTAACCTACATAGTCCAAGTGCCCGCAAGGTAACCTATATAGTCCAAGTTCCAGCTATGTAACCTAGATAGTCCAATGGCCCGCTAGTTTACCTACATCGTCCCTGTGCCCGCTAGGTAAACTAGATAGTCCAAGTGCCCGCTAGGTAACCTACATAGTCCAAGTGCCCGCTAGGTAACGTAGATAGTCCAAGTGCCCGCTAGGGAACGTACATAGTCCAAGTGCCCGCTAGGTAACCTAGATAGTCCAAATGCCCGCTAGGGAACCCACATAGTCCAAGTGCCCGCTAGGGAACTTACATAGTCCAAGGGCCCGCTAGGGAACCTACATAGTGAAAGTGCCCATTAGTTAACCTAGATTGTCTAAGTGCCCACTAGTTAACCTAGATAATCCAAGTGCCCGCTAGTTAACCTACATAGTCCAAGGGCCCTCTAGTTAACCTACATAGTCCAAGTGCCCGCTAGGTAACCTAGATAGTCCAAGTGCCCGCTAGGGTATGTACATAGTTCAAGTGCCCGCTAGGTAACCTAGATTGTCCAAGTGTCCGATAGTTAACCTACATAGTCCAAGTGCCCGCTAGGTAACCTAGATAGTCCAAGGTCCTGCTAGTTAACCTACATAGTCCAATGCCCGATAGGGAACCTACAAAGTCCAAGTGCCCGCTGAGGAACCTACATAGTCCAAGTGCCCGATAGGAAACATACATATTCCAAGTGCCCGTTAGGGAACCTAGATAGTCCAAGTGCCCGTAGGGAACCTATATACTCCATGTGCCCGCTAGGGAACCTACATAGTCAAAGTGCCCGCTAGGGATCCTGCATTGTACAAGTGCCCACTAATTAACCTAGATAGTCCAAGTGCCCGCTAGTTAACCTAGAGAGTCCAAGTGCCCGCTAGTTAACCTTGATCATCCAAGTGCCCGCTAGTTAACCTACATAGTCCAAGGGCCCGTTGGTTAACGTAGATAGGCCAATTGCCTGCTAGGTAACCTAGACAGTCCAAGTGCCCGCTAGGTTACCTACATAGTCCAAGTGCACGTTCGTTAACCTAGATAGTCCAAGTGCCCGCTGGTAACCTACATAGTCCAAGGGCCCGCTAGGTAACCTTGATAGTCCAAGTGCCTTCTAGTTAACCCACATAGTCCACGTGCCCGCTAGGTAACCTACAAAGTCCAAGTGCCCACTAGGTACCCTAAATAATCGAAATGCCCGCTAGGGAAACTACATAGTCCAAGTGCCCGCTAGTTAACCTAGATAGTCCAAGCGCCCGCTAGTTAACCCAGATAGTCCAAGTGCCCGCTAGGTAACCTACATAGTGCAAGTGTCCCCTAGTTAACCTACATAGTCCAAGTGCCCGCTAGTTAACATAGATAGTCCAAGGGCCGCTAGGGAACGTACATAGTCCAAGTGCCCGCTAGGTAACCAAATAGTGCAAGTGCACGGTAGTTAACCTACATAGTCCAAGTGCCCGCTAGGTAACCTAGATATTCTAAGGGCCCGATAGTTAACCTACATAGTCCAAGTGCCCGGTAGTTAACGTACATAGTTCAAGTGTCCGTAAGGAGCATATATAGTCCAAGTGCCCGCTAGGGAACATACAGAGTCTAAGTGCCCGCTAGGGAACCTACGTAGTCCAAGTGCCCGCTAGGGAATCTACATAGTCCAAGGGCCCGCTAGTTAACGTAGATAGTCCAAGTGCCGCTAGTTAATCAACATAGTTCAAGGGCCCGCTAGTTAACCTACATAGTCCAACTACCCGCTAGTTAACCTAGATCGTCCAAGTGAATGCTAGTTGACCTACATAGTACAAGTACCTGCTAGGGAACCTACATAGTCCAAGTGCCTGCTAGGGAACATACATAGTCCAAGTGCCCGCTCTGGAACATACATAGTCCAAGTGCCCGCTAGGGAATCTACATAGTCCAAGGGCCCGCTACTTAACATAGATAGTCCAAGTGCCGCTAGTTAATCAACATAGTCCAAGGGCCCGCTAGTTAACCTACATAGTCCAAGGGCCCGCTAGTTAACCTACATAGTCCAAGGGCCCGCTTCTTAAGATAGATAGTCCAAGTGCCGCTAGTTAATCAACATAGTCCAAGGGCCCGCTAGTTAACCTACATAGTCCAAGTACCCGCTAGTTAACCTAGATCGTCCAAGTGCCCGCTAGTTAACCTACATAGTCCAAGGGCCCGCTAGTTAACCTACATAGTCCAAGGGCCCGCTAGTTAACCTACAACGTCCAATGGCCCTCTAGTTAACCTAGATAGTCCAAGTGCCCGCTAGGGGACGTACATAGTCCAAGTGCCCGCTAGGTAACCTACATAGTCCAAGTGCCCACTAGGTAACCTAAATAATCCAAATGCCCGCTAGGGAAACTACATAGTCCAAGTGCCCGCTAGTTAACCTAGATAGTCCAAGTGCCGGCTAGTAAACCTAGATAGTCCAAGGGCCCGATAGTTTCTCTAGAGAGTCCAAGTGCCCGCTAGTTAACCTAGATAGTCCAAGTGCCCGCTAGTTAACCTAGATCGTCTAAGTGCCCGCTAGTTAACCTAGATCGTCCATGTGTCTTTGGTTAACCTACATAGTCCAAGTGCCCGCAAGGTAACCTATATAGTCCAAGTTCCAGCTATGTAACCTAGATAGTCCAAGGGCCCGCATGTTTACCTACATCGTCCCAGTGCCCGCTAGGTAAACTAGATAGTCCAAGTGCCCGCTAGGTAACCTACATAGTCCAAGTGCCCGCTAGGTAACGTAGATAGTCCAAGTGACCGCTAGGGAACGTACATAGTCCAAGTGCCCGCTAGGTAACATAGATAGTCCAAATGCCCGCTAGGGAACCCACATAGTCCAAGTGCCCGTTAGGTAACCTAGATAGTCCAAATGCCCACTAGGAACCCACATAGTCCAAGTGCCCGCTAGGGAACTTACATAGTCCAAGGGCCCGCTAGGGAACCTACATAGTCAAAGTGCCCATTAGTTAACCTAGATTGTCTAAGTGCCCACTAGTTAACTTAGATAATCCAAGTGCCCGCTAGTTAACCTACATAGTCCAAGGACCCTCTAGTTAACCTAGATAGTCCAAGTGCCCGCTAGTTAACCTACATAGTCCAAGGGCCCTCTAGTTAACCTACATAGTCCAAATGCCCGCTAGGTAACCTAGATAGTCCAAGTGCCCGCTAGGGTATGTACATAGTTCAAGTGCCCGCTAGGTAACCTAGATTGTCCAAGTGTCCGATAGTTAACCTGCATAGTCCAAGTGCCCGCTAGGTAACCTAGATAGTCCAAGGTCCTGCTAGTTAACCTATATAGTCCAATGCCCAATAGGGAACCTACAAAGTCCAAGTGCCCGCTGAGGAACCTACATAGTCCAAGTGCCCGATAGGAAACATACATATTCCAAGTGCCCGTTAGGGAACCTAGATAGTCCAAGTGCCCGTAGGGAACCTATATAGTCCAAGTGCCCGCTAGGGAACCTACATAGTCAAAGTGCCCGCTAGGGATCCTGCATTGTACAAGTGCCCACTAATTAACCTAGATAGTCCAAGTGCCCGCTAGTTAACCTAGAGAGTCCAAGTGCCCGCTAGTTAACCTTGATCATCCAAGTGCCCGCTAGTTAACCTACATAGTCCAAGTGCCCGTTGGTTAATGTAGATTGGCCAAGTGCCTGCTAGGTAACCTAGACAGTCCAAGTGCCCGCTAGGTTACCTACATAATCCAAGTGCACGTTCGTTAACCTAGATAGTCCAAGTGCCCGCTGGTAACCTACATAGTCCAAAGGCCCGGTAGTTAACTTACATAGTTCAAGTGTCTGTAAGGAACATATATAGTCCAAGTGCCTGCTAGGGAACCTACATAGTCCAAGTGCCCGCTCTGGAACATACATAGTCCAAGTGCCCGCTAGGGAATCTACATAGTCCAAGGGCCCGCTACTTAACATAGATAGTCCAAGTGCCGCTAGTTAATCAACATAGTCCAAGGGCCCGCTAGTTAACTTACATAGTCCAAGGGCCCGCTAGTTAACCTACATAGTCCAAGGGCCCGCTACTTAACATAGATAGTCCAAGTGCCGCTAGTTAATCAACATAGTCCAAAGCCCGCTAGTTAACCTACATAGTCCAAGTACCCGCTGGTTAACCTAGATCGTCCAAGTGCCCGCTAGTTAACCTACATAGTCCAAGGGCCCGCTAGTTAACCTACATAGTCCAAGGGCCCGCGAGTTAACCTACAACGTCCAAGGGCCCTCTAGTTAACCTAGATAGTCCAAGTGCCCGCTAGGGGACGTACATAATCAAAGTGCCCGCTAGGTAACCTACATAGTCCAAGTGCCCACTAGGTAACCTAAATAATCCAAATGCCCGCTAGGGAAACTACATAGTCCAAGTGCCCGCTAGTTAACCTAGATAGTCCAAGTGCCCGCTAGTAAACCTAGATAGTCCAAGGGCCCGCTAGTTAATCTAGAGAGTCCAAGTGCCCGCTAGTTAACCTAGATAGTCCAAGGGCCCGCTAGATAACCTAGATCGTCTAAGTGCCCGCTAGTTAACCTAGATAATCCACGTGCCCGCTAGTTAACCTACATAGTCCAAGGGCCCTCTAGTTAACCTAGATAGTCCAAGTGCCCGCCAGGTAACCTAGATAGTCCAAGTGCCCGCTAGGGTATGTACATAGTTCAAGTGCCCGCTAGGTAACCTATATACTCCAAGTCCCCGCTAAGAAACCAAGATAGTCCAAGTGCCCGCTAGGTAAGCTACTTAGTCCAAGTTCTCGCTAGGTAACCTAGATACTCCAAGTGCCCATTACCTAACCTAGATAATCCAAATGCCCGCTATGCAACATACATAGTCCAAGTGCCCATTCGTTAACCTAGAAGTCCAAGTGCCTGCTAGCTAACCTACATAGTCCAAATGCCCGTTCGTTAACCTACATAGTCCAAGTGACTGCTAGGGAACCTACATAGTCCAAGTGCCCGCTCTGGAACATACATAGTCCAAGTGCCCGCTAGGGAATCTACATAGTCCAAGGGCCCGCTAGTTAACGTAGATAGTCCAAGTGCTTCTAGTTAATCAACATAGTCCAAGGGCCCGCTAGTTAACCTACATAGTCCAACTACCCGCTAGTTAACCTAGATCGTCCAACTGTCCGCTAGTTAACCTACATAGTCCAAGTGCCTGATAGGGAACCTACATAGTCCAAGTACCCGCAGAGGAACCTACATAGTCCAAGTGCCCGTTAGGGAACCTAGATAGTCCAAGTGCCCGCTAGGGAACTTGCATTGTGCAAGTGCCCGCTAGTTAACCTAGATAGTCCAAGTGCCCGCTAGTTAACCTAGATAGTCGAAGTGCCTGATAGTTAACCTACATAGTCCAAGGTCAGCTAGTTAACCTAGATAGTCCAAGTGCCCGCTAATTAACCTACATAGTCCAAGTGCCCGCTAGGTAACCTAGATAGTGCAAGTGCCCGCTAGGTAACCTACAAAGTCCAAGTGCCCGCTAGGTAACCTATATAGTCCAAGTCCCCGCTAAGAAACCAAGATAGTACAAGTGCCCGTTAGGTAACCTAGATAGTCCAAGTGCCCGCTAGGTAACCTACATAGTCCAAGTTCCCGCTAGGTAACCTAGATACTCCAAGTGCCCGTTACCTAACCTAGATAATCCAAATGCCCGCTATGCAACATACATAGTCCAAGTGCCCATTCGTTAACCTAGAAATCCAAGTGCCCGCTAGGTAACCTACATAGTCCAAATGCACGTTCGTTAACCTACATAGTCCAAGGGCCCACTATTTAACCTAGATCGTCCAAGTGTCTTTGGTTAACCTACATAGTTCAAGTGCCCGCAAGGTAACCTATATAGTCCAAGTTCCAGCTATGTAACCTAGATAGTCCATGGGCCCGCTAGTTAACCTACACCGTCCAAATGCCCGCTAGGTGAACTAGATAGTCCAAGTGCCCGCTAAGGAACCTACATAGTCCAAGTGCACGCTAGTTAACCCAGATAGTCCAAGTGCCCGCTAGTTAACCTAGATAGTCCAAGTGCCGCTAGGTAACCTACATAGTGCAAGTGTCCCCTAGTTAACCTACATAGTCCAAGTGCCCGCTAGTTAACATAGATAGTCCAAGTGCCCGCTAGGGAACGTACATAGTCCAAGGGCCCGCTAGGTAACCTAGATAGTGCAAGTGCCCGGTAGTTAACCTACATAGTCCAAGTGCCCGCTAGGTAACCTACATAGTCCAAGTGCCCGGTAGTTAACTTACATAGTTCAAGTGTCCGTAAGGAACATATATAGTCCAAGTGCCCGCTAGGGAACATACAGAGTCTAAGTGCCCGCTAGGGAACCTACGTAGTCCAAGTGCCCGTTAGGGAATCTACATAGTCCAAGGGCCCGCTAGTTAACGTAGATAGTCCAAGTGCCGATAGTTAATCTACATAGTTCAAGGGCCCGCTAGTTAACCTACATAGTCCAACTACCCGCTAGTTAACCTAGATCGTCCAAGTGTCCGCTAGTTAACCTACATAGTACAAGTGCCCGCTAGGGAACCAATATACTCCAAATGCCCGCTAGGGACCCCAATAGTCCAAATGCCCGCTAGTTAACCTAGATAGTCCAAGTGCTCGCTAGTTAACCTAGATAGACCAAGTGCCCGCTAGGGAACCTATCTAGTCCAAGTGCCCAATAGTGAACCTACATAGTCCAAGTGCCCGCTAGTTAACATAGATAGTCCAAGTACCCGCTAGGAAACGTACATAGTCCAAGTGCCCGCTAGGTAACCTAGATAGTCCAAATGTCCGCTAGGGAACCCACATAGTCCAAGTGCCCGTTAGGTAACCTAGATAGTCCAAATGCCCGCTAGGGAACCCACATAGTCCAAGTGCCCGCTAGGGAACTTACATAGTCCAAGGACCGGCTAGGGAACCTACATAGTCAAAGTGCCCGTTAGTTAACCTAGATTGTCTAAGTGCCCACTAGTTAACCTAGATAATCCAAGTGCCCGCTAGTTAACCTACATAGTCAAAGGGCCCTCTAGTTAACCTAGAGTGTCCAAGTGCCCGCTAGGGGACGTACATAGTCCAAGTGCCCGCTAGGTATCCTAAATAGTCCAAGTGCCCACTAGGTAACTTAAATAATCCAAATGCCCGCTAGGGAAACGACATAGTCCAAGTGCCCGCTAGTTAACCTAGATAGTCCAAGTGCCCGCTAGTAAACCTAGATAGTCCAAGGGCCAGCTAGTTAAACTAGAGAGTCCAAGTGCCCGCTAGTTAACCTAGATAGTCCAAGTGTCCGCTAGGTAAACTAGATAGTCCAAGTGCCGCTAGGGTATGTACATAGTTCAAGTGCCCGCTAGGTAACCTACATTGTCCAAGTGTCCGATAGTTAACCTACATAGTCCAAGTGCCCGCTAGGTAACCTAGATAGTCCAAGGTCCTGCTAGTTAACCTACATAGTCCAATGCCCGATAGGGAACCTACAAAGTCCAACTGCCCGCTGAGGAACCTACATAGTCCAAGTGCCCGATAGGAAACCTAGATAGTCCAAGTGCCCGTAGGGAACCTACATAGTCCAAGGGCCCTCTAGTTAACCTAGATAGTCCAAGTGTCCGCTAGGTAACCTAGATAGTCCAAGTGCCCGCTAGGGTATGTACATAGTTCAAGTGCCCGCTAGGTAACCTACATTGTCCAATTGTCCGATAGTTAACCTACATAGTCCAAGTGCCCGCTAGGTAACCTAGATAGACCAAGGTCCTGCTCGTTAACCTACATAGTCCAATGCCCAATAGGGAACCTACAAAGTCCAACTGCCCGCTGAGGAACCTACATAGTCCAAGTGCCCGATAGGAAACCTAGCTAGTCCAAGTGCCCGTAGGGAACCTATATAGTCCAAGTGCCCGCTAGGGAACCTATATAGTCAAAGTGCCCGCTAGGGTTCCTGCATTGTACAAGTGCCCGCTAATTACCCTAGATAGTCCAAGTGCCCGCTAGTTAACCTAGATAGTCCAAGTGCCCAAGTTAACCTTGATCATCCAAGTGCCCGCTAGTTAACCTACATAGTCCAAGTGCCCGTTGGTTACCGTAGATAGGCCAAGTGCCTGCTAGGTAACCTAGATAGTCCAAGTGCCCGCTAGGTTAAATACATAGTCCAAGGGCCCCGCTAGGTAACCTTGATAGTCCAAGTGCCTTCTAGTTAACCTACATAGTCCACGTGCCCGCTAGGTAACCTACAAAGTCCAAGTGCCCACTAGGTAACCTAAATAATCCAAATGCCCGCTAGGGAAACTACATACTACAAGTGCCCACTAGTTAACCCAGATAGTATAAGTGCCCGCTAGTAAACCTAGATAGTCCAAGGGCCCGCTAGTTAACCCAGATAGTCCACGTGCCCGCTAGTTAACCAAGATAGTCCAAGTGCCGCTAGGTAACCTACATAGTGCAAGTGTCCCCTAGTTAACGTACATAGTCCAAGTGCCCGCTAGTTAACATAGATAGTCCAAGTGCCCGCTAGGGAATGTACATAGTCCAAGTGCCCGCTAGGTAACCTAGATAGTCTAAGGGCCTGCTAGTTAACCTACATAGTCCAAGTGCCCGGTAGTTAACGTACATAGTTCAAGTGTCCGTAAGGAACATATATAGTCCAAGTGCCCGCTTGGGAATATACAGAGTCTTAGTGCCCGCTAGGGAACCTACGTAGTCCAAGTGCCCGCTAGGGAATCTACATAGTCCAAGGGCCCGCTACTTAACATAGATAGTCCAATGCCGCTAGTTAATCTACATAGTTCAAGGGCCCGCAAGTTAACCTACATAGTCCAAATACCCGCTAGTTAACCTAGATCGTCCAAGTGTCCGCTAGTTAACCCACATAGTACAAGTGCCCGCTAGGGAACCTACATAGTCCAAGTGCCTGCTAGGGAACCTACATAGTCTAAGTGCCCGCTCTGGAACATACATAGTCCAAGTGCCCGCTAGGGAATCTACATAGTCCAAGGGCCCCCTACTTAACATAGATAGTCCAAGTGCCGCTAGTTAATCAACATAGTCCAAGGGCCCGCTAGTTAACCTACATAGTCCAAGGGCCCGCTACTTAACATAGATAGTCCAAGTGCCGCTAGTTAATCAACAGAGTCCAAATGCCCGTTCGTTAACCTACATAGTCCAAGGGCCCACTATTTAACCTAGATCGTCCAAGTGTCTTTGGTTAACCTACATAGTCCAAGTGCCCGCAAGGTAACCTATATAGTCCAAGTTCCAGCTATGTAACCTAGATAGTCCAAGGGCCCGCTAGTTAACCTACACCGTCCAAGTGCCCGCTAGGTAAACTAGATAGTCCAAGTGCCCGCTAAGGAACCTACATAGTCCAAGTGCACGCTAGTTAACCCAGATAGTCCAAGTGCCCACTAGTTAACCTAGATAGTCCAAGTGCCGCTAGGTAACCTACATAGTGCAAGTGTCCCTTAGTTAACCTACATAGTCCAAGTGCCCGCTAGTTTACATAGATAGTCCAAGTGCCCGCTAGGGAACGTACATAGTCCAAGGGCCCGCTAGGTAACCTAGATAGTGCAAGTGCCCGGTAGTTAACCTACATAGTCCAAGTGCCCGCTAGGTAACCTACATAGTCCAAGTGCCCGGTAGTTAACGTACATAGTTCAAGTGTCCGTAAGGAACATATATAGTCCAAGTGCCCGCTAGGGAACATACAGATTCTAAGTGCCCGCTAGGGAACCTACGTAGTCCAAGTGCCCGCTAGGGAATCTACATAGTCCAAGGGCCCGCTAGTTAACGTAGATAGTCCAAGTGCCGCTAGTTAATCTACATAGTTCAAGGGCCCGCTAGTTAACCTACATAGTCCAACTACCCGCTAGTTAACCTAGATCGTCCAAGTGTCCGCTAGTTAACCTACATAACAAGTGCCCGCTAGGGAACCAATATACTCCAAATGCCCGCTAGGGACCCCAATAGTCCAAATGCCCGCTAGTTAACCTAGATAGTCCAAGTGCTCGCTAGTTAACCTAGATAGACCAAGTGCCCGCTAGGGAACCTATCTAGTCCAAGTGCCCAATAGGGAACTTACATAGTCCAAGTGCCCGCTAGTTAACATAGATATTCCAAGTACCCGCTAGGAAACGTACATAGTCCAAGTGCCCGCTAGGTAACTTAGATAGTCCAAGGGCCCGCTAGGGAACGTACATAGTCCAAGTGCCCGCTAGGTAACCTAGATAGTCCAAATGTCCGCTAGGGAACCCACATAGTCCAAGTGCCCGTTAGGTAACCTAGATAGTCCAAATGCCCGCTAGGGAACCCACATAGTCCAAGTGCCCGCTAGGGAACTTACATAGTCCAAGGGCCGGCTAGAGAACCTACATAGTCAAAGTGCCCGTTAGTTAACCTAGATTGTCTAAGTGCCCACTAGTTAACCTAGATAATCCAAGTGCATGCTAGTTAACCTACATAGTCCAAGGGTCCTCTAGTTAACCTAGAGTGTCCAAGTGCCCGCTAGGGGACGTACATAGTCCAAGTGCCCGCAAGGTATCCTACATAGTCCAAGTGCCCACTAGGTAACCTAAATAATCCAAATACCCGCTAGGGAAACGACATAGTCCAAGTGCCCGCTAGTTAACCTAGATAGTCCAAGTGCCCGCTAGTAAACCTAGATAGTCCAAGTGCCCGCTAGTTAACCTAGATCGTCTAAGTGCCCGCTAGTTAACCTAGATAATCCAAGTGCCCGCTAGGTAACCTACATAGTCCAAGTGCCCTCTAGTTAACCTAGATAGTCCAAGTGTCCGCTAGGTAACCTAGATAGTCCAAGTGCCGCTAGGGTATGTACATAGTTCAAGTGCCCGCTAGGTAACCTACATTGTCCAATTGTCCGATAGTTAACCTACATAGTCCAAGTGCCCGCTAGGTAACCTAGATAGTCCAAGGTCCTGCTAGTTAACCTACATAGTCCAATGCCCGATAGGGAACCTACAAAGTCCAACTGCCCGCTGAGGAACCTACATAGTCCAAGTGCCCGATAGGAAACCTAGATAGTCCAAGTGCCCGTAGGGAACCTATATAGTCCAAGTGCCCGCTAGGGAACCTAGATAGTCCAAGTGCCCGCTAGTTAACCTAGATAGTCCAAGTGCCCGCTAGTTAACCTTGATCATCCAAGTGCCCGCTAGTTAACCTACATAGTCCAAGTGCCCGTTGGTTAACGTAGATAGGCCAAGTGCCTGCTAGGTAACCTAGACAGTCCAAATGCCCGCTAGGTTACCTACATAGTCCAAGTGCACGTTCGTTAACCTAGATAGTCCAAGTGCCCGCTGGTAACCTACATAGTCCAAGGGCCCGGTAGTTATCTTACATAGTTCAAGTGTCTGTAAGGAACATATATAGTCCAAGTGCCCGCTAGGGAACATACAGAGTCTAAGTGCCCGTTAGGGAACGTACGTAGTCCAAGTGCCCGCTAGGGACTCTACATAGTTCAAGGGCCCGCTAGTTAACGTAGATAGTCCAAGTGCCGCTAGTTAATCTACATAGTTCAAGGGCCCGCTAGTTAACCTACATAGTCCAACTACCCGCTAGTTAACCTAGATCGTCCAAGTGTCCGCTAGTTAACCTACTTAGTACAAGTGCCCGCTAGGGAACCTACATAGTCCAAGTGCCTGCTAGGGAACCTCCATAGTCCAAGTGCCCGCTCTGGAACATACATAGTCCAAGTGCCCGCTAGGGAATCTACATAGTCCAAGGGCCCGCTACTTAACATAGATAGTCCAAGTGCCGCTAGTTAATCAACATAGTCCAAGGGCCCGCTAGTTAACCTACATAGTCTAAGGGCCCGCTAGTTAACCTAAATAGTCCAAGGGCCCGCTACTTAACATAGATAGTCCAAGTGCCGCTAGTTAATCAACATAGTCCAAGGGCCCCCTAGTTAACCTACATAGTCCAAGGGCCCGCTAGTTAACCTACAACGTCCAAGGGCCCGCTAGTTAACCTAGATAGTCCAAGTGCCCCCTAGTTAACCTACATACACCAAGTGCCCGTTGGTAACCTAGACAGTTCAAGTGACCACTAGGTTACCTACATAGTCCAAGTGCCCGTTCGTTAACCTACATAGTCCAAGTGCCCGCTAGGGAACCTATCTAGTCCAAGTGCCCGATAGGGAACCTACATAGTCCAAGTGCCCGCTAGTTAACATAGATAGTCCAAGTACTCGCTAGGAAACGTACATAGTTCAAGTGCCCGCTAGGTAACGTACATAGTCCAAGTGCCCGCTAGGTAACCTAGATAGTCCAAGTGCCCGCTAGGGAACGTACATACTCCAAGTGCCCGCTAGGTAACCTAGATAGTCCAAATGCCCGCTAGGGAACCCACATAGTCCAAGTGCCTGCTAGGTAACCTACATAGTTCAAGTGCCTGGTAGTTAACTTACATAGTTCAAGTGTCCATAAGGAACATATATAGTCCAAGTGCCCGCTAGGGAACATACAGAGTCTAATTGCCCGCTAGGGAACTTACGTAGTCCAAGTGCCCGCTAGGGAATCTACATAGTCCAAGGGCCCGCTAGTTAACGTAGATAGTCCAAGTGCCGCTAGTTAATCTACATAGTTCAAGGGCCTGCTAGTTAACCTACATAGTCCAACTACCCGCTAGTTAACCTAGATCGTCCAAGTGCCCGCTAGTTAACCTACATAGTCCAAGGGCCCGCTAGTTAACCTACAACGTCCAAGGGCCCGCTAGTTAACCTAGATAGTCCAAGTGCCCCGTAGTTAACCTACATACTCCAAGTGCCCGTTGGTAACCTAGACAGTTCAAGTGACCACTAGGTTACCTACATAGTCCAAGTGCTCGTTCGTTAACCTACATAGTCCAAGTGCCCGCTAGGTAACCAATATACTCCAAATTCCCGCTAGGGACCCCAATAGTCCATATGCCCGCTAGTTAACCTAGATAGTCCAAGTGCTCGCTAGTTAACCTAGATAGACCAAGTTCCCGCTAGGGAACCTATCTAGTCCAAGTGCCCGATAGGGAACCTACATAGTCCAAGTGCCCGCTAGTTAACATAGATTGTCCAAGTACCCGCTTGGAAACGTACATAGTCCAAGTGCCCGCTAGGTAACGTACGTAGTCCAAGTGCCCGCTAGGTAACTTAGATAGTCCAAGTGCCCGCTAGGGAATGTACATAGTCCAAGTGCCCGCTAGGTAACCTAGATAGTCCAAATGCCCGCTAGGGAACCCACATAGTCCAAGTGCCCGTTAGGTAACCTAGATAGTCCAAATGCCCTCTAGGGAACCAAAAAGTCCAAGTGCCCGCTAGGGAAATTACATAGTCCAAGGGCCGGCTAGGGAACCTACATAGTCAAAGTGCCCGTTAGTTAACCTAGATTGTCTAAGTGCCCACTAGTTAACCTAGATAATCCAAGTGCCTGCTAGTTAACCTACATAGTCCAAGGGCCCTCTAGTAAACCTAGAGTGTCCAAGTGCCCGCTAGGGGACGTACATAGTCCAAGTGCCCTCTAGGTATCCTACATAGTCCAAGTGCCCACTAGGTAACCTAAATAATCCAAGTGCCCGCTAGGGAAACTACATAGTCCAAGTGCCCACTAGTTAACCCAGATAGTCCAAGTGCCCGCTAGTAAACCTAGATAGTCCAAGTGCCCTCTAGTTAACCTAGATCGTCTAAGTGCCCGCTAGTTAACCTAGATAATCCAAGTGCCCGCTAGTTAACCTACATAGTCCAAGGGCCCTCTAGTTAACCTAGATAGTCCAAGTGTCCGCTAGGTAACCTAGATAGTCCAAGTGCCCGCTAGGGTATGTACATAGTTCAAGTGCCCGCTAGGTAACCTACATTGTCCAAGTGTCCGATAGTTAACCTACATAGTCCAAGTGCCCGCTTGGTAACCTAGATAGACCAAGGTCCTGCTAGTTAACCTACATAGTCCAATGCCCGATAGGGAACCTACAAAGTCCAACTGCCCTCTGAGGAACCTACATAGTCCAAGTGCCCGATAGGAAACCTAGATAATCCAAGTGCCCGTAGGGAACCTATATAGTCCAAGTGCCCGCTAGGGAACCTACATAGTCAAAGTGCCCACTAGGGTTCCTGCATTGTACAAGTGCCCGCTAATTACCCTAGATAGTACAAGTGCCCGCTAGTTAACCTAGATAGTCCAAGTGCCCGCTAGTTAACCTTGATCATCCAAGTGCCCGCTAGTTAACCTACATAGTCCAAGTGCCCGTTGGTTAACGTAGATAGGCCAAGTGCCTGCTAGGTGACCTAGACAGTCCAAGTGCCCGCTAGGTTACCTACATAGTCCAAGTGCACGTTCGTTAACCTAGATAGTCCATGTGCCCGCTGGTAACCTACATAGTCCAAGGGCCCGCTAGGTAACCTTGATAGTCCATGTGCCTTCTAGTTAACCTACGTAGTCCAAGTGCCCGCTAGGTAACCTACAAAGTCCAAGTGCCCACTAGGTAACCTAAATAATCCAAATGCCTGCTAGGGAAACTACATAGTCTAAGTGCCCACTTGTTAACCTAGATAGTATAAGTGCCCGCTAGTAAACCTAGATAGTCCAAGGGCCCGCTAGTTAACCCAGATAGTCCACGTGCCCGATAGTTAACCAAGATAGTCCAAGTGCCGCTAGGTAACCTACATAGTGCAAGTGTCCCATAGTTAACGTACATAGTCCAAGTGCCCGCTAGTTAACATAGATAGTCCAAGTGCCCGCTAGGGAATGTACATAGTCCAAGTGCCCGCTAGGTAACCTAGATAGTCTAAAGGCCTGCTAGTTAACCTACATAGTCCAAGTGCCCGGTAGTTAACGTACATAGTTCAAGTGTCCGTAAGGAACATATATAATCCAAGTGCCCGCTAGGGAACATACAGAGTCTTAGTGCCCGCTAGGGAACCTACGTAGTCCAAGTGCCCGCTAGGGAATCTACATAGTCCAAGGGCCCGCTAGTTAACCTACATAGTCCAACTACCCGCTAGTTAACCTAGATCGTCCAAGTGTCCGCTAGTTGACCTACATAGTACAAGTGCCCGCTAGGGAACCTACATAGTCCAAGTGCCTGCTAGGGAACCTACATAGTCCAAGTGCCCGCTCTGGAACATACATAGTCCAAGTGCCCGCTAGGGAATCTACATAGTCCAAGGGCCCGCTACTTAACGTAGATAATCCAAGTGCCGCTAGTTAATCTACATAGTTCAAGAGCCCGCAAGTTAACCTACATAGTCCAAATACCCGCTAGTTAACCTAGATCGTCCAAGTGTCCGCTAGTTAACCCACATAGTACAAGTGCCCGCTAGGGAAACTACATAGTCTAAGTGCCTGCTAGGGAACCTACATAGTCCAAGTGCCCGCTCTGGAACATACATAGGCCAAGTACCCGCTAGGGAATCTACATAGTCCAAGGGCCCGCTACTTAACATAGATAGTCCAAGTGCCGCTAGTTAATCAACATAGTCCAAGGGCCCGCTAGTTAACCTACATAGTCCAAGGGCCAGCTAGTTAACCTACATAGTCCAAGGGCCCGCTACTTAACATAGATAGTCCAAGTGCCGCTAGTTAATCAACATAATCCAAGGGCCCGCTAGTTAACTTACATAGTCCAAGGGCCAGCTAGTTAACCTACATAGTCCAAGGGCCCGCTACTTAACATAGATAGTCCAAGTGCCGCTAGTTAATCAACATAGTCCAAGGTCCCGCTAGTTAACCTACATAGTCCAAGTACCCGCTAGTTAACCTAGATCGTCCAAGTGCCTGCTAGTTAACCTACATAGTCCAAGGGCCCGCTAGTTAACCTACATAGTCCAAGGGCCCGCTAGTTAATCTACAACGTCCAAGGGCTCTCTAGGTAACCTAGATAGTCCAAGTGCCTGCTAGGGGACGTACATAGTCAAAGTGCCCGCTAGGGAACCTACATAATCCAAGTGCCCGCTCTGGAACATACATAGGCCAAGTACCCGCTAGGGAATCTACATAGTCCAAGGGCCCGCTACTTAACATAGATAGTCCAAGTGCCGCTAGTTAATCAACATAGTCCAAGGGCCCGCTAGTTAACCTACATAGTCCAAGGGCCAGCTAGTTAACCTACATAGTCCAAGGGCCCGGTACTTAACATAGATAGTCCAAGTGCCGCTAGTTAATCAACATAATCCAAGGGCCCGCTAGTTAACTTACATAGTCCAAGGTCCAGCTAGTTAACCTACATAGTCCAAGGGCCCGCTACTTAACATAGATAGTCCAAGTGCCGCTAGTTAATCAACATAGTCCAAGGTCCCGCTAGTTAACCTACATAGTCCAAGTACCCGCTAGTTAACCTAGATCGTCCAAGTGCCCGCTAGTTAACCTACATAGTCCAAGGGCCCGCTAGTTAACCTACATAGTCCAAGGGCCCGCTAGTTAATCTACAACGTCCAAGGGCTCTCTAGTTAACCTAGATAGTCCAAGTGCCTGCTAGGGGACGTACATAGTCAAAGTGCCCGCTAGGGAACCTACATAGTCCAAGTGCCCACTAGGTAACCTAAATAATCCAAATGCCCGCTAGGGAAACTACATAGTCCAAGTGCCCGCTAGTTAACCTAGATCATCCAAGTGCCCGGTAGTAAACCTAGATAGTCCAAGGGCCCGCTAGTTAACCTAGAGAGTCCAAGTGCCCGCTAGTAAACCTAGATAGTCCAAGTGCCCGCTAGTTAACCTAGATCGTCTAAGTGCCCGCTAGTTAACCTAGATAATCCACGTGCCCTCTAGTTAACCTACATAGTCCAAGGGCCCTCTAGTTAACCTAGATAGTCCAAGTGCCCGCTAGGTAACCTAGATAGTCCAAGTGCACGGTAGGGTATGTACATAGTTCAAGTGCCCGCTAGGTAACCTATATAGGCCAAGTCCCCGCTAAGAAACCAAGATAGTCCAAGTGCCCGTTAGGTAACCTAGATAGTCCAAGTGCCCGCTAGGTAACCTACATAGTCCAAGTTCCCGCTAGGTAACCTAGATACTCCAAGTGCCCATTACCTAACCTAGATAATCCAAATGCCAGCTATGCAACATACATAGTCCAAGTGCCCATTCGTTAACCTAGAAGTCCAAGTGCCCGCTAGGTAACCTACATAGTCCAAAAGCCCGTACGTTAACCTACATAGTCCAAAGGCCCACTATTTAACCTAGATCGTCCAAGTGTCTTTGGTTAACCTACATAGTCCAAGTGCCCGCAAGGTAACCTATATAGTCCAAGTTCCAGCTATGTAACCTAGATAGTCCAAGGGCCCGCTAGTTAAACTACACCGTCCAAGTGCCCGCTAGGTAAACTAGATAGTCCAAGTGCCCGCTAAGGAACCTACATAGTCCAAGTGCACACTAGTTAACCCAGATAGTCCAAGTGCCCGCTAGTTAACCTAGATAGTCCAAGTGCCGCTAGGTAACCCACATAGTGCAAGTGTCCCCTAGTTAACCTACATATTCCAAGTGCCCGCTAGTTAACATAGATAGTCCAAGTGCCCGCTAGGGAACGTACATAGTCCAAGGGCCCGCTAGGTAACCTAGATAGTGCAAGTGCCCGGTAGTTAACCTACATAGTCCAAGTGCCCGCTAGGTAACCTACATAGTCCAAGTGCCCGGTAGTTAACTTACATAGTTCAAGTGTCCGTAAGGAACATATATAGTCCAAGTGCCCGCTAGGGAACATACAGAGTCTAAGTGCCCGCTAGGGAACCTACGTAGTCCAAGTGCCCGCTAGGGAATCTACATAGTCCAAGGGCGCGCAAGTTAACGTAGATAGTCCAAGTGCCGCTAGTTAATCTACATAGTTCAAGGGCCCGCTAGTTAACCAACATAGTCCAACTACCCGCTAGTTAACCTAGATCGTTCAAGTGTCCGCTAGTTAACCTACATAGTACAAGTGCCCGCTAGGGAACCTACATAGTCCAAGTGCCTGCTAGGGAACCTACATAGTCCAAGTGCCCTATCTGGAACATACATAGTCCAAGTGCCCGCTAGGGAATCTACATAGTCCAAAGGCCCGCTACTTAACATAGATAGTCCAAGTGCCGCTAGTTAATCAACATAGTCCAAGGGCCCGCTAGGTAACCTACATAGTCCAGGGGCCCGCTAGTTAACCTAAATAGTCCAAGGGCCCGCTACTTAACATAGATAGTCCATGTGCCGCTAGTTAATCAACATAGTCCAAGGGCCCGCTAGTTAACCTACATATTCCAAGTACCCGCTAGTTAACCTAGATTGTCCAAGTGCCCGCTAGTTAACCTACATAGTCCAAGGGCCCGCTAGTTAACCTACATAGTCCAAGGGCCCGCTAGTTAACCTACAACGTCCAAGGGCCCGCTAGGTAACCTAGATAGTCCAAGTGCCCCCTAGTTAACCTACATACTCCAAGTGCCCGTTGGTAACCTAGACAGTTCAAGTGACCACTAGGTTACCTACATAGTCCAAGTGCCCGTTCGTTAACCTACATAGTCCAAGTGCCCGCTAGGTAACCAATATACTCCAAATGCCCGCTAGGGACCCCAATAGTCCAAATGCCCGCTAGTTAACCTAGATAGTCCAAGTGCTCGCTAGTTAACCTAGATAGACCAAGTGCCCGCTAGGGAACCTATGTAGTCCAAGTGCCCGATAGGGAACCTACATAGTCCCTGTGCCCGCTAGTTAACATAGATAGTCCAAGTACTCGCTAGGAAACGTACATAGTCCAAGTGCCCGCTAGGTAACGTGCATAGTCCAAGTGCCCGCTAGGTAACCTAGATAGTCCAAGTGCCCGCTAGGGAACGTACATAGTCCAAGTGCCCGCTAGGTAACCTAGATAGTCCAAATGCCCGCTAGGGAATCCACATAGTCCAAATGCCCGCTAGGGAACTTACATAGTCCAAGGGCCGGCTAGGGAACCTACATAGTCAAAGTGCCCGTTAGTTAACCTAGATTGTCTAAGTGCCCACTAGTTAACCTAGATAATCCAAGTGCCTGCTAGTTAACCTACATATTCCAAGTGCCCATAGGTAACCTACATAGTCCAAATGCCCGTTCGTTAACCTACATAGTCCAAAGGCCCACTATTTAACCTAGATTGTCCAAGTGTCTTTGGTTAACCTACATAGTCCAAGTGCCCGCAAGGTAACCTATATAGTCCAAGTTCCAGCTATGTAACCTAGATAGTCCAAGGGCCCGCTAGTTTACCTACATCGTTCCAGTGCCCGCTAGGTAAACTAGATAGTCCAAGTGCCCGCTAGGTAACCTACATAGTCCAAGTGCCCGCTAGGTAACGTAGATAGTCCAAGTGCCCACTAGGGAACGTACATAGTCCAAGTGCCCGCTAGGTAACCTAGATAGTCCAAATGTCCGCTAGGGAACCCACATAGTCCAAGTGCCCGTTAGGTAACCTAGAGAGTACAAATGCCCGCTAGGGAACCCACATAGTCCAAGTGCCCGCTAGGGAATTTACATAGTCCAAGGGCCCGCTAGGGAACCTACATAGTCCAAGTGCCCGTTAGTTAATCTAGATAGTCCAAGTGCCCGCTAGGTAACCTAGATAGTCCAAGTGCCGCTAGGTAACCTACATAGTGCAAGTGTCCCCTAGTTAACCTACATAGTCCAAGTGCCCCTAGTTAACCTACATAGTCCAAGTGCCCGCTAGGTAACCTACAAAGTCCAAGTGCCCACTAGATAACCTAAATAATCCAAATGCCCGCTAGGGAAACTACATAGTCCAAGTGCCCACCAGTTAACCTAGATAGTATAAGTACCCGCTAGTAAACCTAGATAGTCCAAGGGCCCGCTAGTCAACCCAGATAGTCCACGTGCCCGCTAGTTAACCAAGATAGTCCAAGTGCCGCTAGGTAACCTACATAGTGCAAGTGTCCCCTAGTTAACCTACATAGTCCAAGTGCCCGCTAGTTAACATAGATAGTCCAAGTGCCCGCTAGGGAATGTACATAGTCCAAGTGCCCGCTAGGTAACCTAGATAGTGCAAGTGCACGGTAGTTAACCTACATAGTCCAAGTGCCCGCTAGGTAACCTAGATAGTCTAAGGGCCCGCTAGTTAACCTACATAGTCCAAGTACCCGCTAGTTAACCTAGATCGTCCCAGTGCCCGCTAGTTAACCTACAATGTCCAAGGGCCCGCTAGTTAACCTTCAACGTCCAAGGGCCCGCTAGTTAACCTAGATAGTCCAAGTGCCCGCTTGTTAACCTACATAGCCCAAGTACCCGCTAGTTAACCTAGATCGTCCCAGTGCCCGCTAGTTAACCTACAATGTCCAAGGGCCCGCTAGTTAACCTTCAACGTCCAAGGGCCCGCTAGTTAACCTAGATAGTCCAAGTGTCCCCTAGTTAACCTACATACTCCAAGTGCCCGTTGGTAACCTAGACAGTTCAAGTGACCACTAGGTTACCTACATAGTCCACGTGCCCGATAGGGAACCTACATAGTCCAAGTGCCCGCTAGGTAACCAATATACTCCAAATTCCCGCTAGGGACCCTAATAGTCCAAATACCCGCTACTTAACCTAGATAGTCCAAGTGCTCGCTAGTTAACATAGATAGACCAAGTGCCCGCTAGGGAACCTATCTAGTCCAAGTGCCCGATAGGGAACCTACATAGTCCAAGTGCCCGCTAGTTAACATAGATAGTCCAAGTACCCGCTAGGAAACGTACATAGTCCAAGTGCCCGCTAGGTAACGTACATAGTCCAAGTGCCCGCTAGGTAACGTAGATAGTCCAAGTGCCCGCTAGGGAACGTACATAGTCCAAATGCCCGCTAGGTAACCTAGATAGGCCAAATGCCCGCTAGGGAACCCACATAGTCCAAGTGCCCGTTAGGTAACCTAGATAGTCCAAATGCCCGCTAGGGAACCCACATAGTCCAAGTGCCCGCTAGGGAACTTACATAGTCCAAGGGCCCGCTAGGGAACCTATATAGTCAAAGTTACCGTTAGTTAACCTAGATTGTCTATGTGCCCACTAGTTAACCTAGATAATCCAAGTGCCCGCTAGTTAACCTACATAGTCCAAGGGCCCTCTAGTTAACCTAGATAGTCCAAGTGCCCGCTAGTTAACCTACATAGTCCAAGGGCCCTCTAGTTAACCTACATAGTCCAAGTGCCCGCTAGGTAACCTAGATAGTCCAAGTGCCCGCTAGGGTATGTACATAGTTCAAGTGCTCGCTAGGTAACCTAGATTGTCCAAGTGTCCGATAGTTAACCTACATACTCCAAGTGCCCGCTAGGTAACCTAGATAGTCCAAGGTCCTGCTAGTTAACCTACATAGTCCAATGCCCGATAGGGAACCTACAAAGTCCAAGTGTCCGCTGAGGAACCTACATAATCCAAGTGCCCGATAGGAAACATACATATTCCAAGTGCCCGTTAGGGAACCTAGATAGTCCAAGTGCCCGTAGGGAACCTATATAGTCCAAGTGCCCGCTAGGGAACCTACATAGTCAAAGTGCCCACTAGGGATCCTGCATTGTACAAGTGCCCACTAATTAACCTAGATAGTCCAAGTGCTCGCTAGGTAACCTACATAGTCCAAGTGCCCACTTGGTAACCTAAATTGTCAAAATGCCCACTAGGGAAACTACATAGTCCAAGTGCCCGCTAGTTAACCTAGATAGTCCAAGTGCCTGCTAGTAAACCTACATAATCCATGGGCCCGCTAGTTAACCTACATAGTGCAAGGGCCCGCTAGTTAACCTAGATCGTGCAAGTGTCCGCTAGTTAACCTACATAGTCCAAGTGCCCGCTAGGCAACCTACATAGTCCAAGTGCCCGTTCGTTAACCTAGAAGTCCAAGTGCCCGCTATGTAACCTAGACAGTCCAAGTGCCCGGTATGTAACTTAGACAGTCCAAGTGCCCGCTAGGGAACATACATAGTCCAAGTGTCCGCTAGGGAACATACATAGTCCAAGTGCCCGCTAGGGAACCTACATAGTCCAAGTGCCCGTTCGTTATCCTACATAGTCCAATTGCCCGCTAGGTAACCAATATAGTCCAAATGCCCGCTAGGGGCCCTAATAGTCCAAATGCCCGCTAGTTAACCTAGATAGTCCAAGTGCTCGCTAGTTAACCTAGATAGTCCAAGTTCCGCTAGTTAACCTAGATAGACCAAGTGCCCACTAGGGAACCTATCTAGTCCAAGTACCCGCTAGGAAACATACATAGTCAAAGTGCCCGCTAGGTAACGTACATAGTCCAAGTGCCCGCTAGGTAACGTAGATAGTCCAAGTGCCCGCTAGGGAACGTACATAGTCCAAGTGCCCGCTAGGTAACCTAGATAGTCCAAGTGCCCGCTAGTTAACCTACATAGTCCAAGTGCCTGCTAGGTAACCTAGATAGTCCAAGTGCCCACTAGTTAACCTACATAGTCCAGGTTCCCCCTAGGTAACCTAGATAGTTCAAGGGCACGCTAGGTAACCTACATTGTCCTAGTGCCCCCTAGTTAACCTACATTCTCCAAGTGCCCGTAGGGAACCTATATAGTCCAAGTGCCCACTAGGGAACCTACATAGTCAAAGTGCCCACTAGGGATCCTGCATTGTACAAGTGCCCACTAATTAACCTAGATAGTCCAAGTGCTCGCTAGGTAACCTACATAGTCCAAGTGCCCACTTGGTAACCTAAATTGTCAAAATGCCCACTAGGGAAACTACATAGTCCAAGTGCCCGCTAGTTAACCTAGATAGTCCAAGTGCCTGCTAGTAAACCTACATAATCCATGGGCCCGCTAGTTAACCTACATAGTGCAAGGGCCCGCTAGTTAACCTAGATCGTGCAAGTGTCCGCTAGTTAACCTACATAGTCCAAGTGCCCGCTAGGCAACCTACATAGTCCAAGTGCCCGTTCGTTAACCTAGAAGTCCAAGTGCCCGCTATGTAACCTAGACAGTCCAAGTGCCCGGTATGTAACTTAGACAGTCCAAGTGCCCGCTAGGGAACATACATAGTCCAAGTGTCCGCTAGGGAACATACATAGTCCAAGTGCCCGCTAGGGAACCTACATAGTCCAAGTGCCCGTTCGTTATCCTACATAGTCCAAGTGCCCGCTAGGTAACCAATATAGTCCAAATGCCCACTAGGGGCCCTAATAGTCCAAATGCCCGCTAGTTAACCTAGATAGTCCAAGTGCTCGCTAGTTAACCTAGATAGTCCAAGTTCCGCTAGTTAACCTAGATAGACCAAGTGCCCACTAGGGAACCTATCTAGTCCAAGTACCCGCTAGGAAACATACATAGTCAAAGTGCCCGCTAGGTAACGTACATAGTCCAAGTGCCCGCTAGGTAACGTAGATAGTCCAAGTGCCCGCTAGGGAACGTACATAGTCCAAGTGCCCGCTAGGTAACCTAGATAGTCCAAGTGCCCGCTAGTTAACCTACATAGTCCAAGTGCCTGCTAGGTAACCTAGATAGTCCAAGTGCCCACTAGTTAACCTACATAGTCCAGGTTCCCCCTAGGTAACCTAGATAGTTCAAGGGCCCGCTAGGAAACCTACATTGTCCTAGTGCCCCCTAGTTAACCTACATTCTCCAAGTGCCCGATAGGGAACCTACATAGTCCAAGTGCCCGCTAGGTAACCTACATAGTCCAAATACCCAATAGTTAACCTACATAGTCCAAGTGCCCGATACGGAACCTACATAGTGCAAGTGTCCGCTAGTTAACCTAAGTAGTCCAAGGCCCCGCTAGTTATCTTACATAGTCCAAGTGCCCAGTAGTTAACTTACATAGTTCAAGTGTCCTTAGGGAACATTCATAGTCCAAGTGCCCGCTAGGGAACCAACATAGTCCAAGTGCCTGCTAGGGAACCTACGTAGTCCAAGTGCCCGCTAGGGAATCTACATAGTCCAAGGGCCCGCTAGTTAACGTAGATAGTCCAAGTGCTGCTAGTTAATCTACATAGTCCAAGGGCCCGCTAGTTAACCTAGATCATCCAAGTGTCCGCTAGTCAACCTACATAGTCCAAGTGCCCGCTAGGGAACCTACATACTCCAAGTGCCCGCTAGGGAACCTACATAGTCCAAGTGCCTGCTAGGGAACCTACATAGTCCAAGTGCCCGCTAGGGAATCTACATAGTCCAAGTCCCCGGTAGTTAACGTAGATAGTCCAAGTGCCGCTAGTTAATCTACGTAGTCCAAGGGCCCGCTAGTTAACCTACATAGTCCAAGTGCCCGTTCGTTAACCTAGATAGTCCAAGTGCCCGCTAGGAAACCTACATAGTCCAAGGTCCCGCTAGGTAACCTAGATAGTCCAAGTGCCCGCTAGGAAACCTAGAATCCAAGTGCTCGCTAGTTAACCTACATAGTCCAAGTGCCCGCTATGTAAACTAGATAGTCAAAGTGCCCGCTAGTTAACCTAGATAGTCCACGTGCCCGCTAAGGAACCTACATAGTCCAAGTGCCCGTTAGTTAACCAAGATAGTCCAAGTGCCCGCTAGATAACGTAGATAGTCCAAGGGCCCGCTAGGGAACCTACATAGTCCAAGTGCCCGCTAGGTAACCTAGATAGTCCAAGTGCCCGCTAGTTAACCTACACAGTCTAAGTGCCTGCTAGGTAACCTAGATAGTCCAAGTGCCCGTTAGTTAACCAAGATAGTCCAAGTGCCCGCTAGGTAACCTACAAAGTCTAAGTACCCGCTAGGTTATCTATTTAGTCCAAAAACCGCTAAGGGAACCAACATAGTCCAAACGCCCACTAGGTTAACTAGATAATCCAAGTGCCCGCTAGTTAACCTATACCGTTCAAGTGCCCACTAGTTAACCTAGATCGTCCAAGTGTCCTCTAGTTAACCTACATAGTCCAAGTCCCGCTAGTTAACCTACATAGTCCAAGTGCCCGCTAGGGAACCTAGATAGTCCAAGTGTCTGCTCTGCAACCTACATAGTCCAAGTGCCTGCTAGGGAACCTACATAGTCGAAGTGCCCGCTCTGGAAAATACATAGTCCAAGTGCCCGCTAGGGAATCTACATAGTCCAAGGGCCTGCTAGTTAACGTAGATAGTCCAAGTGCCGCTAGTTAATCTACATAGTCCAAGGGCCCGCTAGTTAACCTAGATCATCCAAGTGTCCGCTAGTCAACCTACATAGTCCAAGTGCCCGCTAGGGAACCTACATACTCCAAGTGCCCGCTAGGGAACCTACATAGTCCAAGTGCCTGCTAGGGAACCTACATAGTCCAAGTGCCCGCTAGGGAATCTACATAGTCCAAGTCCCCGGTAGTTAACGTAGATAGTCCAAGTGCCGCTAGTTAATCTACGTAGTCCAAGGGCCCGCTAGTTAACCTACATAGTCCAAGTGCCCGTTCGTTAACCTAGATAGTCCAAGTGCCCGCTAGGTAACCTAGAGTGTCCAAGTGCCCGCTAGGTTACCTACATAGTCCAAGTACCCGTTCGTTAACCTAGATAGTCCAAGTGCCCGCTAGGAAACCTACATAGTCCAAGGTCCCGCTAGGTAACCTAGATAGTCCAAGTGCCCGCTAGGAAACCTAGAATCCAAGTGCTCGCTAGTTAACCTACATAGTCCAAGTGCCCGCTATGTGAACTAGATAGTCAAAGTGCCCGCTAGTTAACCTAGATAGTCCACGTGCCCGCTAGGGAACCTACATAGTCCAAGTGCCCGTTAGTTAACCAAGATAGTCCAAGTGCCCGCTAGGTAACCTACAAAGTCTAAGTACCCGCTAGGTTATCTATATAGTCCAAAAACCGCTAAGGGAACCAACATAGTCCAAATGCCCACTAGGTTAACTAGATAATCCAAGGGCCCGCTAGTTAACCTATACCGTTCAAGTGCCCACTAGTTAACCTAGATCGTCCAAGTGTCCTCTAGTTAACCTACATAGTCCAAGTCCCGCTAGTTAACCTACATAGTCCAAGTGCCCGCTAGGGAACCTAGATAGTCCAAGTGTCTGCTCTGCAACCTACATAGTCCAAGTGCCTGCTAGGGAACCTACATAGTCGAAGTGCCCGCTCTGGAAAATACATAGTCCAAGTGCCCGCTAGGGAATCTACATAGTCCAAGGGCCTGCTAGTTAACGTAGATAGTCCAAGTGCCGCTAGTTAATCTACATAGTCCAAAGGCCCGCTAGTTAACCTACATAGTCCAAGTACCTGCTAGTTTACCTAGATCGTCCAAGTGCACGCTAGGTAACCTACATAGTCCAAGGGCCCGCTAGTTAACCTACATAGTCCAAATGCCCGCTAGTTAACCTACATCGTCCAAGGGCCCGCTAGTTTACCTAGATAGTCCAAGTGCCCGCTAGTTAACCTACATAGTCCAAGTGCCCGCTAGGTAACCTAGACAGTTCAAGTGACCACTAGGTTACCTACATAGTCCAAGTGCCTGTTCGTTAACCTACATAGTCCAAGTGCCCGCTAGGTAACCTATATAGTCCAAAAGCCCGCTAGGGACCCTAATAGTCCAAGTGCCCGCTAGTTAACTTAGATAGTCCACGTGCCCGCTAGTTAACCTAGATAGACCAAGTGTCCGCTAGGGAACCTACCTAGTCCAAGTGCCCGATAGGGAACTTACATAGTCCAAGGGCCCGCTAGGGAACCTACATAGTCCAAGTGCCTGTTAGTTAACCTAGATAATCCAACAGACGGCTAGGTAACCTACATACTCCAAGAACCCGCTAGGCAACGTAGATATTTCAAGTGCCAGCTAGGTAACTTAGATAGTCCAAGTGCCCGCTAGTTAACCTACACAGTCCAAGTGCCTGCTAGGTAACCTAGATAGTCCAAGTGCCCACTAGTTAACCTACATAGTCCAGGTTCCCCCTAGGTAACCTAGATAGTCCAAGGGCCCGCTAGGTAACCTACATTGTCCTAGTGCCCCCTAGTTAACCTACATTCTCCAAGTGCCCGATAGGGAACCTACATAATCCAAGTGCCCGCTAGGTAACCTACATAATCAAAATGCCCGCTAGTTAACCTACATAGTCCAAGTGCCCGCTAGTTAACCTATATCGTCCAAGAGCCCGCTAGTTAACCTAGATCGTGCAAGTGTCCGCTAGTTAACCTACATAGTCCACGTGCCAGTTAGCTAACCTAGATAGTCCTAGGGCCCGCTAGTTGACCTACATAGTCCAAGTGCCCGCTGGGTAACCTAGATAATCCAAGTGCCTGCTAGTTAACCTAGATAGTCCTAGTGCCCGTTAGTTTACCTCGATAGTCCAAGTGCCCACAGGGGACGTACTTAGTCCATGTGCCCGTTAGCTAACCTAGATAGTCCAAGTGCCCGCTAGTTAACATTGATCATCCAAGTGCCCGCTAGTTAACATAGATAGTCCAAGTGCACGCTAGTTAACCGAGATAGTCCAAGTGCCCTCTTGTTAACCTAGATCGTCCAAGTGCCCGCTAGTTACCCTACATAATCCAAGGGCCTGCGAGTTAACCTACATAGTCCAAGGTCCGCTAGTTAACCTAGATAGTCCAAGTGCTCGCTAGATAACCTACATAGTACAAGGGCCCACTAGATGACCTAGATAGTCCAAGTGCCCGCTAGTTAACCTAGATGGTACAAGAGCCCGCTAGGTAACCTAAGTAGTCCAAATGTCCGATAGGGATCCTACATAGTCCAAATGCCCGCTTGGTAACCTACATAGTACAAGTGCCCGTTCGTTAACCTAGATAGTCCAAGTGCCCGCTAGGTAACCTAGAGTGTCCAAGTGCCCGCTAGGTTACCTACATAGTCCAAGTACCCGTTCGTTAACCTAGATAGTCCAAGTGCCCGCTAGGAAACCTACATAGTCCAAGGGCCCGCTAGGTAACCTAGATAGTCCAAGTACCCGCTAGGAAACCTAGAATCCAAGTGCTAGCTAGTTAACATAGATAGTCCAAGTGCCTGCTAGGTAACCTACATAGTGCAAGTGTCCGCTATTTAACCTACAACATCCAAGTGCCCGCTAATTAACATAGATAGCCCAAGTGCCCGCTAGGGAACGTACATAGTCCAAGTGCCCGTTAGGAAACCTAGATACTGCAAGTGCCCGCTAGTTAACCTAGATAGTTCAAGTACCCGCTAGGTAAACTAGATCGTCCAAGGGCCCCCTAGTAAGCCTACATAGTCCAAGTGCCCGCTAGGTAACCTAGATAGTCCAAGTGCCCGTTCGGTAACCTAGATAGTCCAAGTGCCCTTTAGGGAATGTAGATAGTCCAAGGGCCCGCTAATAAACCTACATAGTCCATGGGCCCGCTAGTTAACCTTCATAGTGCAAGTGTCCGCTACTTAACGTACATATTCTAAGTGCTCACTAGTTAACCTACATAATCTAAGTGCCCATTAGCTAACCTAGATTGTCCAAGGGCCCGCTAGTTGACCTACATAGTCCAAGTGCCAGCTAGGTCACCTAGATAGTACAAGTGCCCGCTATAGAACCTAGATACTCCAAGTGCCTGTTAGCTAACCTAGATAGTCCAAATGGTGGCTAGGTAACCTACATAGTCCAAGTGCCCGATAGTTAACCTACATAGTCCAAGTGCCCGCTAGGTAACCTAAATAGTCCAAATGCCCGCTAGGGAAACTACATAGTCCAAGTGCCCGCTAGTTAACCTAGATAGTCCAAGTGCCTGCTAGTAAACCTACATAATCCATGGGCCCGCTGGTTAACCTATATAGTGCAAGGGCCCGCTAGTTAACCTAGAATGTGCAAGTGTCCGCTAGTTAACCTACATAGTCCACGTACCCACTAGGTAACCTAGATAGTCCAAGTGCCCGCTAGGTTATCTGTATAGTCCAAATGCCCGCAAGGGAACCTACATAGTCCAAGTGCCCGCTAGGTAACCTAGATAATCCAAGTGCCCGCTAGTTAACCTATATCGTCCAAGTGCCCGTTAGTTAATCTAGATCGTCCAAGTGCCCGCTAGTTAACCTACATAGTCAATGGGCCGGCTAGTTAACCTACATAGTGCAAGAGCGCGCTAGCTAACCTAGATAATCCAAGTGCCCGCTAGTTAACCTATATCGTCCAAGAGCCCGCTAGTTAACCTAGATCGTGCAAGTGTCCGCTAGTTAACCTACATAGTCCACGTGCCAGTTAGCTAACCTAGATAGTCCTAGGGCCCGCTAGTTGACCTACATAGTCCAAGTGCCCGCTGGGTAACCTAGATAATCCAAGTGCCTGCTAGTTAACCTAGATAGTCCTAGTGCCCGTTAGTTTACCTCGATAGTCCAAGTGCCCACAGGGGACGTACTTAGTCCATGTGCCCGTTAGCTAACCTAGATAGTCCAAGTGCCCGCTAGTTAACATTGATCATCCAAGTGCCCGCTAGTTAACATAGATAGTCCAAGTGCACGCTAGTTAACCGAGATAGTCCAAGTGCCCTCTTGTTAACCTAGATCGTCCAAGTGCCCGCTAGTTACCCTACATAATCCAAGGGCCTGCGAGTTAACCTACATAGTCCAAGGTCCGCTAGTTAACCTAGATAGTCCAAGTGCTCGCTAGATAACCTACATAGTACAAGGGCCCACTAGATGACCTAGATAGTCCAAGTGCCCGCTAGTTAACCTAGATGGTACAAGAGCCCGCTAGGTAACCTAAGTAGTCCAAATGTCCGATAGGGATCCTACATAGTCCAAATGCCCGCTTGGTAACCTACATAGTACAAGTGCCCGTTCGTTAACCTAGATAGTCCAAGTGCCCGCTAGGTAACCTAGAGTGTCCAAGTGCCCGCTAGGTTACCTACATAGTCCAAGTACCCGTTCGTTAACCTAGATAGTCCAAGTGCCCGCTAGGAAACCTACATAGTCCAAGGGCCCGCTAGGTAACCTAGATAGTCCAAGTACCCGCTAGGAAACCTAGAATCCAAGTGCTAGCTAGTTAACATAGATAGTCCAAGTGCCTGCTAGGTAACCTACATAGTGCAAGTGTCCGCTATTTAACCTACAACATCCAAGTGCCCGCTAATTAACATAGATAGCCCAAGTGCCCGCTAGGGAACGTACATAGTCCAAGTGCCCGTTAGGAAACCTAGATACTGCAAGTGCCCGCTAGTTAACCTAGATAGTTCAAGTACCCGCTAGGTAAACTAGATCGTCCAAGGGCCCCCTAGTAAGCCTACATAGTCCAAGTGCCCGCTAGGTAACCTAGATAGTCCAAGTGCCCGTTCGGTAACCTAGATAGTCCAAGTGCCCTTTAGGGAATGTAGATAGTCCAAGGGCCCGCTAGTAAACCTACATAGTCCATGGGCCCGCTAGTTAACCTTCATAGTGCAAGTGTCCGCTACTTAACGTACATATTCTAAGTGCTCACTAGTTAACCTACATAATCTAAGTGCCCATTAGCTAACCTAGATTGTCCAAGGGCCCGCTAGTTGACCTACATAGTCCAAGTGCCAGCTAGGTCACCTAGATAGTACAAGTGCCCGCTATAGAACCTAGATACTCCAAGTGCCTGTTAGCTAACCTAGATAGTCCAAATGGTGGCTAGGTAACCTACATAGTCCAAGTGCCCGATAGTTAACCTACATAGTCCAAGTGCCCGCTAGGTAACCTAAATAGTCCAAATGCCCGCTAGGGAAACTACATAGTCCAAGTGCCCGCTAGTTAACCTAGATAGTCCAAGTGCCTGCTAGTAAACCTACATAATCCATGTGCCCGCTAGTTAACCTACATTGTGCAAGGGTCCGCTAGTTAACCTACATCGTCCAAGGGCCCGCTAGTTAACCTAGATAGTCCAAGTGCCCGTTAGTTAACCTACATAGTCAAAGTGCCCGCTAGGCAACCTAGATAGTCTAAGTGCCTGCAAAGGAACCTACATAGTCCAAGTGCACGCTAGTTAACCTAGATAGTCCATGTGCCCGCTAGTTAACCTAGATAGTTCAAGTACCCGCTAGGTAACCTAGATCGTCCAAGGGCCCTTAGTTACCCTACATAGTCCAAGTGCCCGCTAGGTAACCTAGATAGTCCAAGTGCCCGTTCGGTAACCTAGATAGTCAAAGTGCCCTTTAGGGAATCTAGATAGTCCAAGGGCCAGCTAGTAAACCTACATAGTCCATGGGCCCGCTAGTTAACCTTCATACTGCAAGTGTCCGCTCCTTAACGTACATATTCCAATTGCTCGCTAGTTAACCCACATAATCTAAGTGCCCGTTAGCTAACCTAGATAGTCCAAGTGCCAGCTAGGTAACCTAGATAGTACAATTGCCCGCTAGAGAACCTAGATTGTCCAAGTGCCTGTTAGCTAACCTAGATAGTCCAAGTGGCGGCTAGGTAACCTACATAGTCCAAGTGCCCGTTCGTTAACCTAGATAATCCAAGTGCCCACTAGGTAACCTTGACAGTCCAAGTGCCCGCTAGTTAACCTACATAGTCCAAGTGCCCGATAGAGAACCTACATAATCCAAGTGCCTGCTAGGCAACCTACATAGTCCAAGTGACCGTTAGTTAACCTAGATAGTCCAAGTGCCCGCTAGGAAACCTACATAGTCCAAGTGCCCGCTAGGTAACCTACATAGTCCAAGTGCCCGCTAGGTAACCTAAATAGTCAAAATGCCCGCTAGGGAAACTACATAGTCCAAGTGCCCGCTAGTTAACCTAGATAGTCCAAGTGCCTGCTAGTAAACCTACATAATCCATGGGCTCGCTAGTTAACCTACATAGTGCAAGGGCCCGCTAGTTAACCTACATCGTCTAAGGGCCTGCTAGTTAAACTAGATAGTCCAAGTGCCCGCTAGTTAACCTACATAGTCCAAGTGCCCGCTAGGTAACCTAGACAGTTCAAGTGACCACTGGGTTAGATACATAGTGCAAGTGCCCGTTCGTTAACCTACATAGTCCAAGTGCCCGCTAGGTAACCAATATAGTCCAAATGCCCGCTAGGGGCCCTAATAGTCCAAATGCCCGCTAGTTAACCTAGATAGTCCAAGTGCTCGCTAGTTAACCTAGATAGTCCAAGAGCCCGCTAGTTAACCTAGATAGACCAAGTGCCCGCTAGGGAACCTATCTAGACCAAGTACCCGCTAGGAAAGGTACATAGTCCATGTGCCCGCTAGGTAACGTACATAGTCCAAGTGCCCGCTAGATAACGTAGATAGTCCAAGGGCCCGCTAGGGAACCTACATAGTCCAAGTGCCCGCTAGGTAACCTAGATAGTCCAAGTGCCCGCTAGTTAACCTACACAGTCCAAGTGCCTGCTAGGTAACCTAGATAGTCCAAGTGCCCACTAGTTAACCTACATAGTCCAGGTTCCCCCTAGGTAACCTAGATAGTCCAAGGGCCCGCTAGGTAACCTACATTGTCCTAGTGCCCCCTAGTTAACCTACATTCTCCAAGTGCCCGATAGGGAACCTACATAATCCAAGTGCCCGCTAGGTAACCTACATAATCAAAATGCCCGCTAGTTAACCTACATAGTCCAAGTGCCCGCTAGTTAACCTATATCGTCCAAGAGCCCGCTAGTTAACCTAGATCGTGCAAGTGTCCGCTAGTTAACCTACATAGTCCACGTGCCAGTTAGCTAACCTAGATAGTCCTAGGGCCCGCTAGTTGACCTACATAGTCCAAGTGCCCGCTGGGTAACCTAGATAATCCAAGTGCCTGCTAGTTAACCTAGATAGTCCTAGTGCCCGTTAGTTTACCTCGATAGTCCAAGTGCCCACAGGGGACGTACTTAGTCCATGTGCCCGTTAGCTAACCTAGATAGTCCAAGTGCCCGCTAGTTAACATTGATCATCCAAGTGCCCGCTAGTTAACATAGATAGTCCAAGTGCACGCTAGTTAACCGAGATAGTCCAAGTGCCCTCTTGTTAACCTAGATCGTCCAAGTGCCCGCTAGTTACCCTACATAATCCAAGGGCCTGCGAGTTAACCTACATAGTCCAAGGTCCGCTAGTTAACCTAGATAGTCCAAGTGCTCGCTAGATAACCTACATAGTACAAGGGCCCACTAGATGACCTAGATAGTCCAAGTGCCCGCTAGTTAACCTAGATGGTACAAGAGCCCGCTAGGTAACCTAAGTAGTCCAAATGTCCGATAGGGATCCTACATAGTCCAAATGCCCGCTTGGTAACCTACATAGTACAAGTGCCCGTTCGTTAACCTAGATAGTCCAAGTCCCGCTAGGTAACCTAGAGTGTCCAAGTGCCCGCTAGGTTACCTACATAGTCCAAGTACCCGTTCGTTAACCTAGATAGTCCAAGTGCCCGCTAGGAAACCTACATAGTCCAAGGGCCCGCTAGGTAACCTAGATAGTCCAAGTACCCGCTAGGAAACCTAGAATCCAAGTGCTAGCTAGTTAACATAGATAGTCCAAGTGCCTGCTAGGTAACCTACATAGTGCAAGTGTCCGCTATTTAACCTACAACATCCAAGTGCCCGCTAATTAACATAGATAGCCCAAGTGCCCGCTAGGGAACGTACATAGTCCAAGTGCCCGTTAGGAAACCTAGATACTGCAAGTGCCCGCTAGTTAACCTAGATAGTTCAAGTACCCGCTAGGTAAACTAGATCGTCCAAGGGCCCCCTAGTAAGCCTACATAGTCCAAGTGCCCGCTAGGTAACCTAGATAGTCCAAGTGCCCGTTCGGTAACCTAGATAGTCCAAGTGCCCTTTAGGGAATGTAGATAGTCCAAGGGCCCGCTAGTAAACCTACATAGTCCATGGGCCCGCTAGTTAACCTTCATAGTGCAAGTGTCCGCTACTTAACGTACATATTCTAAGTGCTCACTAGTTAACCTACATAATCTAAGTGCCCATTAGCTAACCTAGATTGTCCAAGGGCCCGCTAGTTGACCTACATAGTCCAAGTGCCAGCTAGGTCACCTAGATAGTACAAGTGCCCGCTATAGAACCTAGATACTCCAAGTGCCTGTTAGCTAACCTAGATAGTCCAAATGGTGGCTAGGTAACCTACATAGTCCAAGTGCCCGATAGTTAACCTACATAGTCCAAGTGCCCGCTAGGTAACCTAAATAGTCCAAATGCCCGCTAGGGAAACTACATAGTCCAAGTGCCCGCTAGTTAACCTAGATAGTCCAAGTGCCTGCTAGTAAACCTACATAATCCATGTGCCCGCTAGTTAACCTACATTGTGCAAGGGTCCGCTAGTTAACCTACATCGTCCAAGGGCCCGCTAGTTAACCTAGATAGTCCAAGTGCCCGTTAGTTAACCTACATAGTCAAAGTGCCCGCTAGGCAACCTAGATAGTCTAAGTGCCTGCAAAGGAACCTACATAGTCCAAGTGCACGCTAGTTAACCTAGATAGTCCATGTGCCCGCTAGTTAACCTAGATAGTTCAAGTACCCGCTAGGTAACCTAGATCGTCCAAGGGCCCTTAGTTACCCTACATAGTCCAAGTGCCCGCTAGGTAACCTAGATAGTCCAAGTGCCCGTTCGGTAACCTAGATAGTCAAAGTGCCCTTTAGGGAATCTAGATAGTCCAAGGGCCAGCTAGTAAACCTACATAGTCCATGGGCCCGCTAGTTAACCTTCATACTGCAAGTGTCCGCTCCTTAACGTACATATTCCAATTGCTCGCTAGTTAACCCACATAATCTAAGTGCCCGTTAGCTAACCTAGATAGTCCAAGTGCCAGCTAGGTAACCTAGATAGTACAATTGCCCGCTAGAGAACCTAGATTGTCCAAGTGCCTGTTAGCTAACCTAGATAGTCCAAGTGGCGGCTAGGTAACCTACATAGTCCAAGTGCCCGTTCGTTAACCTAGATAATCCAAGTGCCCACTAGGTAACCTTGACAGTCCAAGTGCCCGCTAGTTAACCTACATAGTCCAAGTGCCCGATAGAGAACCTACATAATCCAAGTGCCTGCTAGGCAACCTACATAGTCCAAGTGACCGTTAGTTAACCTAGATAGTCCAAGTGCCCGCTAGGAAACCTACATAGTCCAAGTGCCCGCTAGGTAACCTACATAGTCCAAGTGCCCGCTAGGTAACCTAAATAGTCAAAATGCCCGCTAGGGAAACTATATAGTCCAAGTGCCCGCTAGTTAACCTAGATAGTCCAAGTGCCTGCTAGTAAACCTACATAATCCATGGGCTCGCTAGTTAACCTACATAGTGCAAGGGCCCGCTAGTTAACCTACATCGTCTAAGGGCCTGCTAGTTAAACTAGATAGTCCAAGTGCCCGCTAGTTAACCTACATAGTCCAAGTGCCCGCTAGGTAACCTAGACAGTTCAAGTGACCACTGGGTTAGATACATAGTGCAAGTGCCCGTTCGTTAACCTACATAGTCCAAGTGCCCGCTAGGTAACCAATATAGTCCAAATGCCCGCTAGGGGCCCTAATAGTCCAAATGCCCGCTAGTTAACCTAGATAGTCCAAGTGCTCGCTAGTTAACCTAGATAGTCCAAGAGCCCGCTAGTTAACCTAGATAGACCAAGTGCCCGCTAGGGAACCTATCTAGTCCAAGTACCCGCTAGGAAAGGTACATAGTCCATGTGCCCGCTAGGTAACGTACATAGTCCAAGTGCCCGCTAGATAACGTAGATAGTCCAAGGGCCCGCTAGGGAACCTACATAGTCCAAGTGCCCGCTAGGTAACCTAGATAGTCCAAGTGCCCGCTAGTTAACCTACACAGTCCAAGTGCCTGCTAGGTAACCTAGATAGTCCAAGTGCCCACTAGTTAACCTACATAGTCCAGGTACCCCCTAGGTAACGTAGATAGTCCAAGGGCCCGCTAGGTAACCTACATTGTCCTAGTGCCCCCTAGTTAACCTACATTCTCCAAGTGCCCGATAGGGAACCTACATAATCCAAGTGCCCGCTAGGTAACCTACATAATCAAAATGCCCGCTAGTTAACCTACATAGTCCAAGTGCCCGATAGGGAACCTACATAGTGCAAGTGTCCGCTAGTTAACCTAAGTAGTCCAAGGGCCCGCTAGTTAACATACATAGTCCAAGTGCCCGGTAGTTAACTTACATAGTTAAAGTGTCCGTAGGGAACATTCATAGTCCAAGTGCCCGCTAGGGAACCTACATAGTCCAAGTGCCTGCTAGGGAACCTACATAGTCCAAGTGCCCGCTCTGGAACATGCATAGTCCAAGTGCCCGCTAGGGAATCTACATAGTCCAAGGGCCCGCTAGTTAAAGTAGATAGTCCAAGTGTGGCTAGTTAATCTACATAGTCCAAGGGCCCGCTAGTTAACCTACATAGTCCAAGTGCCCGCTACGGAACCTACATAGTCCAAGTGCCTGCTAGGGAACCTACATAGTCCAAGTGCCCGCTCTGGAACATACATAGTCCAAGTGCCCGCTAGGGAATCTACATAGTCCAAGGGCCCGCTAGTTAACGTAGATAATCCAAGTGCCGCTAGTTAATCTACACAGTCCAAGGGCCCGCTAGTTAACCTAAATAGTCCAAGTACCCGCTAGTTAACCGAGATCGTCCAAGGGCCCGCTAGTTAACCTAGATAGTCCAAGTGCCCGCTAGTTAACCTACATAATCCAAGTGCCCTAAAGGGAACCTACATAATCCAAGTGCCAGGTAGGGAACCTACATAGTCCAAGTGCTCGCTAGGTAACCTACATAGTCCAAGTGCCCACTTGGTAACCTAAATTGTCCAAATGCCCGCTAGGGAAACTACATAGTCCAAGTGCCCGCTAGTTAACCTAGATAGTCCAAGTGCCTGCTAGTAAACCTACATAATCCATGGGCCCGCTAGTTAACCTACATAGTGCAAGGGCCCGCTAGTTAACCTAGATCGTGCAAGTGTCCGCTAGTTAACCTACATAGTCCAATTGCCCGCTAGGCAACCTACATAGTCCAAGTGCCCGTTCGTTAACATAGAAGTCCAAGTGCCCGCTATGTAACCTAGACAGTCCAAGTGCCCGCTATGTAACCTAGACAGTCCAAGTGCCCGCTAGGGAACATACATAGTCCAAGTGTCCGCTAGGGAACATACATAGTCCAAGTGCCCGCTAGGGAACCTACATAGTCCAAGTGCCCGTTCGTTATCCTACATAGTCCAAGTGCCCGCTAGGTAACCAATATAGTCCAAATGCCCGCTAGGGGCCCTAATAGTCCAAATGCCCGCTAGTTAACCTAGATAGTCCAAGTGCTCGCTAATTAACCTAGATAGTCCAAGTTCCGCTAGTTAACCTAGATAGACCAAGTGCCCAGTAGGGAACCTATCTAGTCCAAGTACCCGCTAGGAAACATACATAGTCAAAGTGCCCGCTAGGAAACCTAGATACTGCAAGTGCCCGCTAGTTAACCTAGATAGTTCAAGTACCCGCTAGGTAAACTAGATCGTCCAAGGGCCCCCTAGTTAGCCTACATAGTCCAAGTGCCCGCTAGGTAACCTAGATAGTCCAAGTGCCCGTTCGGTAACCTAGATAGTCCAAGTGCCCACTAGTTAACCTACATAGTCCAGGTTCCCCCTAGGTAACCTAGATAGTCCAAGGGCCCGCTAGGTAACCTACATTGTCCTAGTGCCCCCTAGTTAACCTACATTCTCCAAGTGCCCGATAGGGAACCTACATAATCCAAGTGCCCGCTAGGTAACCTACATAATCAAAATGCCCGCTAGTTAACCTACATAGTCCAAGTGCCCGATAGGGAACCTACATAGTGCAAGTGTCCGCTAGTTAACCTAAGTAGTCCAAGGGCCCGCTAGTTAACATACATAGTCCAAGTGCCCGGTAGTTAACTTACATAGTTAAAGTGTCCGTAGGGAACATTCATAGTCCAAGTGCCCGCTAGGGAACCTACATAGTCCAAGTGCCTGCTAGGGAACCTACATAGTCCAAGTGCCCGCTCTGGAACATGCATAGTCCAAGTGCCCGCTAGGGAATCTACATAGTCCAAGGGCCCGCTAGTTAAAGTAGATAGTCCAAGTGTGGCTAGTTAATCTACATAGTCCAAGGGCCCGCTAGTTAACCTACATAGTCCAAGTGCCCGCTACGGAACCTACATAGTCCAAGTGCCTGCTAGGGAACCTACATAATCCAAGTGCCCGCTCTGGAACATACATAGTCCAAGTGCCCGCTAGGGAATCTACATAGTCCAAGGGCCCGCTAGTTAACGTAGATAATCCAAGTGCCGCTAGTTAATCTACACAGTCCAAGGGCCCGCTAGTTAACCTAAATAGTCCAAGTACCCGCTAGTTAACCGAGATCGTCCAAGGGCCCGCTAGTTAACCTAGATAGTCCAAGTGCCCGCTAGTTAACCTACATAATCCAAGTGCCCTAAAGGGAACCTACATAATCCAAGTGCCAGGTAGGGAACCTACATAGTCCAAGTGCTCGCTAGGTAACCTACATAGTCCAAGTGCCCACTTGGTAACCTAAATTGTCCAAATGCCCGCTAGGGAAACTACATAGTCCAAGTGCCCGCTAGTTAACCTAGATAGTCCAAGTGCCTGCTAGTAAACCTACATAATCCATGGGCCCGCTAGTTAACCTACATAGTGCAAGGGCCCGCTAGTTAACCTAGATCGTGCAAGTGTCCGCTAGTTAACCTACATAGTCCAATTGCCCGCTAGGCAACCTACATAGTCCAAGTGCCCGTTCGTTAACCTAGAAGTCCAAGTGCCCGCTATGTAACCTAGACAGTCCAAGTGCCCGCTATGTAACCTAGACAGTCCAAGTGCCCGCTAGGGAACATACATAGTCCAAGTGTCCGCTAGGGAACATACATAGTCCAAGTGCCCGCTAGGGAACCTACATAGTCCAAGTGCCCGTTCGTTATCCTACATAGTCCAAGTGCCCGCTAGGTAACCAATATAGTCCAAATGCCCGCTAGGGGCCCTAATAGTCCAAATGCCCGCTAGTTAACCTAGATAGTCCAAGTGCTCGCTAATTAACCTAGATAGTCCAAGTTCCGCTAGTTAACCTAGATAGACCAAGTGCCCACTAGGGAACCTATCTAGTCCAAGTACCCGCTAGGAAACATACATAGTCAAAGTGCCCGCTAGGAAACCTAGATACTGCAAGTGCCCGCTAGTTAACCTAGATAGTTCAAGTACCCGCTAGGTAAACTAGATCGTCCAAGGGCCCCCTAGTTAGCCTACATAGTCCAAGTGCCCGCTAGGTAACCTAGATAGTCCAAGTGCCCGTTCGGTAACCTAGATAGTCCAAGTGCCCTTTAGAGAATGTAGATAGTCCAAAGGCCCGCTAGTAAACCTACATAGTCCATGGGCCCGCTAGTTAACCTTCATAGTGCAAGTGTCCGCTACTTAATGTACATATTCCAAGTGCTCGTTAGTTAACCTACATAATCTAAGTGCCCGTTAGCTAACCTAGATAATCCAAGGGCCCGCTAGTTGACCTACATAGTCCAAGTGCCAGCTAGGTCACCTAGATAGTACAAGTGCCCGCTATAGAACCTAGATAGTCCAAGTGCCTGTTAGCTAACCTAGATAGTCCAAATGGCGGCTAGGTAACCTACATAGTCCAAGTTCCCATTCGTTAACATAGATAATCCAAGTGCCCACTAGGTAACCTTGACAATCCAAGTGCCCGCTAGTTAACCTACATAGTCCAAGTGCCCGATAGGGAACCTACATAATCCAAGTGCCCGCTAGGCATCCTACATAGTCCAAGTGCCCGTTAGTTAACCTACATAGTCCAAGTGCCCGCTAGGTAACCTAAATAGTCCAAATGCCCGCTAGGGAAACTACATAGTCCAAGTGCCCGCTAGTTAACCTAGATAGTCCAAGTGCCCGCTAGTAAACCTACATAATCCATGGGCCCGCTAGTTAACCTACATTGTGCAAGGGCCCGCTAGTTAACCTACATCGTCCAAGGGCCCGCTAGTTAACCTAGATAGTCCAAGTGCCCGCTAGTTAACCTACATAGTCCAAGTGCCCGCTAGGCAACCTAGATAGTCCAAGTGCCCGCAAAGGAACGTAAATAGTCCAAGTGCACGCTAGTTAACCTAGATAGTCCATGTGCCCGCTAGTTAACCTAGATAGTTCAAGTACCCGCTAGGTAACCTAGATCGTCCAAGGGCCCTTAGTTAGCCTACATAGTCCAAGTGCCCGCTAGTTAACCTACATAGTCCAAGTGCCTGCTAGGTAACCTAGATAGTCCAAGTGCCCACTAGTTAACCTACATAGTCCAGGTTCCCCCTAGGTAACCTAGATAGTTCAAGGGCCCGCTAGGTAACCTACATTGTCCTAGTGCCCCCTAGTTAACCTACATTCTCCAAGTGCCCGATAGGGAACCTACATAGTCCAAGTGCCCGCTAGGTAACCTACATAGTCCAAATGCCCAATAGTTAACCTACATAGTCCAAGTGCCCGATAGGGAACCTACATAGTGCAAGTGTCCGCTAGTTAACCTAAGTAGTACAAGGCCCCGTTAGTTAACATATATAGTCCAAGTGCCCAGTAGTTAACTTACATAGTTCAAGTGTCCTTAGGGAACATTCATAGTCCAAGTGCCCGCTAGGGAACCAACATAGTCCAAGTGCCTGCTAGGGAACCTACGTAGTCCAAGTGCCCGCTAGGGAATCTACATAGTCCAAGGGCCAGCTAGTTAACGTAGATAGTCCAAGTGCTGCTAGTTAATCTACATAGTCCAAGGGCCCGCAAGTTGACCTACATAGTCCAAGTACCCGCTAGTTAACCTAGATCATCCAAGTGTCCGCTAGTAAACCTACATAGTCCAAGTGCCCGCTAGGGAACCTACATAGTCCAAGTGCCTGCTAGGGAACCTACATAGTCCATGTGCCCGCTAGGGAATCTACATAGTCCAAGGCCCCGGTAGTTAACGTAGATAGTCCAAGTGCCGCTAGTTAATCTACAGAGTCCAAGGGCCCGCTAGTTAACCTACATAGTCCAAGTGCCCGTTCGTTAACCAATATAGTCAAAGTGCCCGCTAGGTAACCTAGAGTGTCCAAGTGCCCGCTAGGTTACCTACATAGTCCAAGTACCCGTTCGTTAACCTAGATAGTCCAAGTGCCCGCTAGGAAACCTACATAGTCCAAGGGCCCGCTAGGTAACCTAGATAGTCCAAGTGCCCGCTAGGAAACCTAGAATCCAAGTGCTCGCTAGTTAACCTACATAGTCCAAGTGCCCGCTATGTAACCTAGATAGTCAAAGTGCCCGCTAGTTAACCTAGATTGTCCACGTGCCCGCTAGGGAACCTACATAGTCCAAGTGCCCGTTAGTTAACCAAGATAGTCCAAGTGCCCGCTAGGTAACCTACAAAGTCTAAGTGCCCGCTAGGTTATCTGTATAGTCCAAATGCCCGCAAGGGAACCTACATAGTCCAAGTGCCCGCTAGGTAACCTAGATAATCCAAGTGCACGCTAGTTAACCTATATCGTCCAAGTGCCCGTTAGTTAACCTAGATCGTCCAAGTGCCCGCTAGTTAACCTACATAGTCAATGGGCCGGCTAGTTAACCTACATAGTGCAAGAGCCCGCTAGCTAACCTAGATAATCCAAGTGCCCGCTAGTTAACCTATATCGTCCAAGAGCCCGCTAGTTAACCTAGATCGTGCAAGTGTCCGCTAGTTAACCTACATAGTCCACGTGCCAGTTAGCTAACCTAGATAGTCCTAGGGCCCGCTAGTTGACCTACATAGTCCAAGTGCCCGCTGGGTAACCTAGATAATCCAAGTGCCTGCTAGTTAACCTAGATAGTCCTAGTGCCCGTTAGTTTACCTCGATAGTCCAAGTGCCCACAGGGGACGTACTTAGTCCATGTGCCCGTTAGCTAACCTAGATAGTCCAAGTGCCTGCTAGTTAACATTGATCATCCAAGTGCCCGCTAGTTAACATAGATAGTCCAAGTGCACGCTAGTTAACCGAGATAGTCCAAGTGCCCTCTTGTTAACCTAGATCGTCCAAGTGCCCGCTAGTTACCCTACATAATCCAAGGGCCTGCGAGTTAACCTACATAGTCCAAGGTCCGCTAGTTAACCTAGATAGTCCAAGTGCTCGCTAGATAACCTACATAGTACAAGGGCCCACTAGATGACCTAGATAGTCCAAGTGCCCGCTAGTTAACCTAGATGGTACAAGAGCCCGCTAGGTAACCTAAGTAGTCCAAATGTCCGATAGGGATCCTACATAGTCCAAATGCCCGCTTGGTAACCTACATAGTACAAGTGCGCGTTCGTTAACCTAGATAGTCCAAGTGCCCGCTAGGTAACCTAGAGTGTCCAAGTGCCCGCTAGGTTACCTACATAGTCCAAGTACCCGTTCGTTAACCTAGATGGTCCAAGTGCCCGCTAGGAAACCTACATAGTCCAAGGGCCCGCTAGGTAACCTAGATAGTCCAAGTACCCGCTAGGAAACCTAGAATCCAAGTGCTAGCTAGTTAACATAGATAGTCCAAGTGCCTGCTAGGTAACCTACATAGTGCAAGTGTCCGCTATTTAACCTACAACATCCAAGTGCCCGCTAATTAACATAGATAGCCCAAGTGCCCGCTAGGGAACGTACATAGTCCAAGTGCCCGTTAGGAAACCTAGATACTGCAAGTGCCCGCTAGTTAACCTAGATAGTTCAAGTACCCGCTAGGTAAACTAGATCGTCCAAGGGCCCCCTAGTAAGCCTACATAGTCCAAGTGCCCGCTAGGTAACCTAGATAGTCCAAGTGCCCGTTCGGTAACCTAGATAGTCCAAGTGCCCTTTAGGGAATGTAGATAGTCCAAGGGCCTGCTAGTAAACCTACATAGTCCATGGGCCCGCTAGTTAACCTTCATAGTGCAAGTGTCCGCTACTTAACGTACATATTCTAAGTGCTCACTAGTTAACCTACATAATCTAAGTGCCCATTAGCTAACCTAGATTGTCCAAGGGCCCGCTAGTTGACCTACATAGTCCAAGTGCCAGCTAGGTCACCTAGATAGTACAAGTGCCCGCTATAGAACCTAGATACTCCAAGTGCCTGTTAGCTAACCTAGATAGTCCAAATGGTGGCTAGGTAACCTACATAGTCCAAGTGCCCGATAGTTAACCTACATAGTCCAAGTGCCCGCTAGGTAACCTAAATAGTCAAAATGCCCGCTAGGGAAACTACATAGTCCAAGTGCCCGCTAGTTAACCTAGATAGTCCAAGTGCCTGCTAGTAAACCTACATAATCCATGTGCCCGCTAGTTAACCTACATTGTGCAAGGGTCCGCTAGTTAACCTACATCGTCCAAGGGCCCGCTAGTTAACCTAGATAGTCCAAGTGCCCGTTAGTTAACCTACATAGTCAAAGTGCCCGCTAGGCAACCTAGATAGTCTAAGTGCCTGCAAAGGAACCTACATAGTCCAAGTGCACGCTAGTTAACCTAGATAGTCCATGTGCCCGCTAGTTAACCTAGATAGTTCAAGTACCCGCTAGGTAACCTAGATCGTCCAAGGGCCCTTAGTTACCCTACATAGTCCAAGTGCCCGCTAGGTAACCTAGATAGTCCAAGTGCCCGTTCGGTAACCTAGATAGTCAAAGTGCCCTTTAGGGAATCTAGATAGTCCAAGGGCCAGCTAGTAAACCTACATAGTCCATGGGCCCGCTAGTTAACCTTCATACTGCAAGTGTCCGCTCCTTAACGTACATATTCCAATTGCTCGCTAGTTAACCCACATAATCTAAGTGCCCGTTAGCTAACCTAGATAGTCCAAGTGCCAGCTAGGTAACCTAGATAGTACAATTGCCCGCTAGAGAACCTAGATTGTCCAAGTGCCTGTTAGCTAACCTAGATAGTCCAAGTGGCGGCTAGGTAACCTACATAGTCCAAGTGCCCGTTCGTTAACCTAGATAATCCAAGTGCCCACTAGGTAACCTTGACAGTCCAAGTGCCCGCTAGTTAACCTACATAGTCCAAGTGCCCGATAGAGAACCTACATAATCCAAGTGCCTGCTAGGCAACCTACATAGTCCAAGTGACCGTTAGTTAACCTAGATAGTCCAAGTGCCCGCTAGGAAACCTACATAGTCCAAGTGCCCGCTAGGTAACCTACATAGTCCAAGTGCCCGCTAGGTAACCTAAATAGTCAAAATGCCCGCTAGGGAAACTACATAGTCCAAGTGCCCGCTAGTTAACCTAGATAGTCCAAGTGCCTGCTAGTAAACCTACATAATCCATGGGCTCGCTAGTTAACCTACATAGTGCAAGGGCCCGCTAGTTAACCTACATCGTCTAAGGGCCTGCTAGTTAAACTAGATAGTCCAAGTGCCCGCTAGTTAACCTACATAGTCCAAGTGCCCGCTAGGTAACCTAGACAGTTCAAGTGACCACTGGGTTAGATACATAGTGCAAGTGCCCGTTCGTTAACCTACATAGTCCAAGTGCCCGCTAGGTAACCAATATAGTCCAAATGCCCGCTAGGGGCCCTAATAGTCCAAATGCCCGCTAGTTAACCTAGATAGTCCAAGTGCTCGCTAGTTAACCTAGATAGTCCAAGAGCCCGCTAGTTAACCTAGATAGACCAAGTGCCCGCTAGGGAACCTATCTAGTCCAAGTACCCGCTAGGAAAGGTACATAGTCCATGTGCCCGCTAGGTAACGTACATAGTCCAAGTGCCCGCTAGATAACGTAGATAGTCCAAGGGCCCGCTAGGGAACCTACATAGTCCAAGTGCCCGCTAGGTAACCTAGATAGTCCAAGTGCCCGCTAGTTAACCTACACAGTCCAAGTGCCTGCTAGGTAACCTAGATAGTCCAAGTGCCCACTAGTTAACCTACATAGTCCAGGTTCCCCCTAGGTAACGTAGATAGTCCAAGGGCCCGCTAGGTAACCTACATTGTCCTAGTGCCCCCTAGTTAACCTACATTCTCCAAGTGCCCGATAGGGAACCTACATAATCCAAGTGCCCGCTAGGTAACCTACATAATCAAAATGCCCACTAGTTAACCTACATAGTCCAAGTGCCCGATAGGGAACCTACATAGTGCAAGTGTCCGCTAGTTAACCTAAGTAGTCCAAGGGCCCGCTAGTTAACATACATAGTCCAAGTGCCCGGTAGTTAACTTACATAGTTAAAGTGTCCGTAGGGAACATTCATAGTCCAAGTGCCCGCTAGGGAACCTACATAGTCCAAGTGCCTGCTAGGGAACCTACATAGTCCAAGTGCCCGCTCTGGAACATGCATAGTCCAAGTGCCCGCTAGGGAATCTACATAGTCCAAGGGCCCGCTAGTTAAAGTAGATAGTCCAAGTGTGGCTAGTTAATCTACATAGTCCAAGGGCCCGCTAGTTAACCTACATAGTCCAAGTGCCCGCTACGGAACCTACATAGTCCAAGTGCCTGCTAGGGAACCTACATAGTCCAAGTGCCCGCTCTGGAACATACATAGTCCAAGTGCCCGCTAGGGAATCTACATAGTCCAAGGGCCCGCTAGTTAACGTAGATAATCCAAGTGCCGCTAGTTAATCTACACAGTCCAAGGGCCCGCTAGTTAACCTAAATAGTCCAAGTACCCGCTAGTTAACCGAGATCGTCCAAGGGCCCGCTAGTTAACCTAGATAGTCCAAGTGCCCGCTAGTTAACCTACATAATCCAAGTGCCCTAAAGGGAACCTACATAATCCAAGTGCCAGGTAGGGAACCTACATAGTCCAAGTGCTCGCTAGGTAACCTACATAGTCCAAGTGCCCACTTGGTAACCTAAATTGTCCAAATGCCCGCTAGGGAAACTACATAGTCCAAGTGCCCGCTAGTTAACCTAGATAGTCCAAGTGCCTGCTAGTAAACCTACATAATCCATGGGCCCGCTAGTTAACCTACATAGTGCAAGGGCCCGCTAGTTAACCTAGATCGTGCAAGTGTCCGCTAGTTAACCTACATAGTCCAATTGCCCGCTAGGCAACCTACATAGTCCAAGTGCCCGTTCGTTAACCTAGAAGTCCAAGTGCCCGCTATGTAACCTAGACAGTCCAAGTGCCCGCTATGTAACCTAGACAGTCCAAGTGCCCGCTAGGGAACATACATAGTCCAAGTGTCCGCTAGGGAACATACATAGTCCAAGTGCCCGCTAGGGAACCTACATAGTCCAAGTGCCCGTTCGTTATCCTACATAGTCCAAGTGCCCGCTAGGTAACCAATATAGTCCAAATGCCCGCTAGGGGCCCTAATAGTCCAAATGCCCGCTAGTTAACCTAGATAGTCCAAGTGCTCGCTAATTAACCTAGATAGTCCAAGTTCCGCTAGTTAACCTAGATAGACCAAGTGCCCACTAGGGAACCTATCTAGTCCAAGTACCCGCTAGGAAACATACATAGTCAAAGTGCCCGCTAGGAAACCTAGATACTGCAAGTGCCCGCTAGTTAACCTAGATAGTTCAAGTACCCGCTAGGTAAACTAGATCGTCCAAGGGCCCCCTAGTTAGCCTACATAGTCCAAGTGCCCGCTAGGTAACCTAGATAGTCCAAGTGCCCGTTCGGTAACCTAGATAGTCCAAGTGCCCTTTAGAGAATGTAGATAGTCCAAAGGCCCGCTAGTAAACCTACATAGTCCATGGGCCCGCTAGTTAACCTTCATAGTGCAAGTGTCCGCTACTTAATGTACATATTCCAAGTGCTCGTTAGTTAACCTACATAATCTAAGTGCCCGTTAGCTAACCTAGATAATCCAAGGGCCCGCTAGTTGACCTACATAGTCCAAGTGCCAGCTAGGTCACCTAGATAGTACAAGTGCCCGCTATAGAACCTAGATAGTCCAAGTGCCTGTTAGCTAACCTAGATAGTCCAAATGGCGGCTAGGTAACCTACATAGTCCAAGTTCCCATTCGTTAACATAGATAATCCAAGTGCCCACTAGGTAACCTTGACAATCCAAGTGCCCGCTAGTTAACCTACATAGTCCAAGTGCCCGATAGGGAACCTACATAGTCCAAGTGCCCGTTAGTTAACCTACATAGTCCAAGTGCCCGCTAGGTAACCTAAATAGTCCAAATGCCCGCTAGGGAAACTACATAGTCCAAGTGCCCGCTAGTTAACCTAGATAGTCCAAGTGCCCGCTAGTAAACCTACATAATCCATGGGCCCGCTAGTTAACCTACATTGTGCAAGGGTCCGCTAGTTAACCTACATCGTCCAAGGGCCCGCTAGTTAACCTAGATAGTCCAAGTGCCCGCTAGTTAACCTACATAGTCCAAGTGCCCGCTAGGCAACCTAGATAGTCCAAGTGCCCGCAAAGGAACGTAAATAGTCCAAGTGCACGCTAGTTAACCTAGATAGTCCATGTGCGCGCTAGTTAACCTAGATAGTTCAAGTACCCGCTAGGTAACCTAGATCGTCCAAGGGCCCTTAGTTAGCCTACATAGTCCAAGTGCCCGCTAGTTAACCTACATAGTCCAAGTGCCTGCTAGGTAACCTAGATAGTCCAAGTGCCCACTAGTTAACCTACATAGTCCAGGTTCCCCCTAGGTAACCTAGATAGTTCAAGGGCCCGCTAGGTAACCTACATTGTCCTAGTGCCCCCTAGTTAACCTACATTCTCCAAGTGCCCGATAGGGAACCTACATAGTCCAAATGCCCGCTAGGTAACCTACATAGTCCAAATGCCCAATAGTTAACCTACATAGTCCTAGTGCCCGATAGGGAACCTACATAGTGCAAGTGTCCGCTAGTTAACCTAAGTAGTCCAAGGCCCCGTTAGTTAACATATATAGTCCAAGTGCCCAGTAGTTAACTTACATAGTTCAAGTGTCCTTAGGGAACATTCATAGTCCAAGTGCCCGCTAGGGAACCAACATAGTCCAAGTGCCTGCTAGGGAACCTACGTAGTCCAAGTGCCCGCTAGGGAATCTACATAGTCCAAGGGCCCGCTAGTTAACGTAGATAGTCCAAGTGCTGCTAGTTAATCTACATAGTCCAAGGGCCCGCAAGTTGACCTACATAGTCCAAGTACCCGCTAGTTAACCTAGATCATCCAAGTGTCCGCTAGTCAACCTACATAGTCCAAGTGCCCGCTAGGGAACCTACATAGTCCAAGTGCCTGCTAGGGAACCTACATAGTCCATGTGCCCGCTAGGGAATCTACATAGTCCAAGGCCCCGGTAGTTAACGTAGATAGTCCAAGTGCCGCTAGTTAATCTACAGAGTCCAAGGGCCCGCTAGTTTACCTACATAGTCCAAGTGCCCGTTCGTTAACCAATATAGTCAAAGTGCCCGCTAGGTAACCTAGAGTGTCCAAGTGCCCGCTAGGTTACCTACATAGTCCAAGTACCCGTTCGTTAACCTAGATAGTCCAAGTGCCCGCTAGGAAACCTAGAATCCAAGTGCTCGCTAGTTAACCTACATAGTCCAAGTGCCCGCTATGTAACCTAGATAGTCAAAGTGCCCGCTAGTTAACCTAGATTGTCCACGTGCCCGCTAGGGAACCTACATAGTCCAAGTGCCCGTTAGTTAACCAAGATAGTCCAAGTGCCCGCTAGGTAACCTACAAAGTCTAAGTACCCGCTAGGTTATCTATATAGTCCAAAAACCGCTAGGGAACCAACATAGTCCAAGCGCCCACTAGGTTAACTAGATAATCCAAGTGCCCGCTAGTTAACCTATATCGTTCAAGTGCCCACTTGTTAACCTAGATCGTCCAAGTGTCCTCTAGTTAACCTACATAGTCCAAGTCCCGCTAGTTAACCTACATAGTCCAAGTGCCCGCTAGGGAACCTAGATAGTTCAAGTGTCGGCTCTGCTACCTACATAGTCCAAGTGCCTGCTAGGGAACCTACATAGTCAAAGTGCCCGCTCTGGAACATACATAGTCCAAGTGCCCGCTAGGGAATCTACATAGTCCAAGAGTCTGCTAGTTAACGTAGATAGTCCAAGTGCCGCTAGTTAATCTACATAGTCTAAAGGCCCGCTCGTTAACCTACATAGTCCAAGTACCTGCTAGTTTACCTAGATCGTCCAAGTGCACGCTAGTTAACCTACATAGTCCAAGGGCCCACTAGTTAACCTACATAGTCCAAATGCCGGCTAGTTAACCTACATCGTCCAAGGGCCCGCTAGTTAACCTAGATAGTCCAAGTACCCGCTAGTTAACCTACATAGTCCAAGTGCCCGCTAGATAACCTAGACAGTTCAAGTGACCACTAGGTTACCTACATAGTCCAAGTGCCTGTTCGTTAACCTACATAGTCCAAGTGCCCGCTAGGTAAACTATATAGTCCAAATGCCCGCTAGGGACCCTAATAGTCCAAGTGCCCGCTAGTTAACCTAGATAGTCCACGTGCCCGCTAGTTAACCTAGATAGACCAAGTGCCCGCTAGGGAACCTACCTAGTCCAAGTGCCCGATAGGGAACTTACATAGTCCAAGGGCCCGCTAGGGAACCTACATAGTCCAAGTGCCTGTTAGTTAACATAGATAATCCAACAGCCCGCTAGGTAACCTACATACTCCAAGAACCCGCTAGGCAACGTAGATATTTCAAGTGCCAGCTAGGTAACTTAGATATTCCAAGTGCCCCCAGGTAACCTATAAAGTCTAAGTGCCCGCTAGGTTATCTATATAGTCCAAATGCCCGCAAGGGAACCTACATAGTCCAAGTGCCCGCTAGGTAACCTAGATAATCCAAGTGCCCGCTAGTTAACCTATATCGTCCAAGTGCCCGCTAGTTAACCTAGATCGTCCAAGTGCCCGCTAGTTAACTTACATAGTCAATGGGCCGGCTAGTTAACCTACATAGTGCAAGAGCCCGCTAGCTAACCTAGATAATCCAAGTGCCCGCTAGTTAACCTATATCGTCCAAGTGCCCGCTAGTTAACTTAGATCGTCCAAGTGCCCGCTAGTTAACCTACTTAGTCAATTTAGCCCCCCTAGTTAACCTACATAGTGCAAGAGTCCGCTAGTTAACCTAGATCGTGCAAGTGTCCGCTAGTTAACCTAGATCGTGCAAGTGTCCGCTAGTTAACCTACATAGTCCACGTGCCAGTTAGCTAACCTAGATAGTCCTAGGGCCCGCTAGTTGACCTACATAGTCCAAGTGCCCGCTGGGTAACCTAGATAATCCAAGTGCCTGCTAGTTAACCTAGATAGTCCTAGTGCCCGTTAGTTTACCTAGATAGTCCAAGTGCCCACTAGGGGAGGTACTTAGTCCATGTGCCCGTTAGCTAACATAGATAGTCCAAGTGCCCGCTAGTTAACATTGATCATCCAAGTGCCCGCTAGTTAACATAGATAGTCCAAGTGCACGCTAGTTAACCGAGATAGTCCAAGTGCCCTCTTGTTAACCTAGATCGTCCAAGTGCCCGCTAGTTACCCTACATAATCCAAGGGCCCGGGAGTTAACCTACATAGTCCAAGGTCCGCTAGTTAACCTAGATAGTCCAAGTGTTCGCTAGTTAACCTACATAGTACAAGGGCCCACTAGTTGACCTAGATAGTCCAAGTGCCCGCTAGTTAACCTAGATGGTACAAGTGCCCGCTAGGTAACCTAAGTAGTCCAAATGTCTGATAGGGATCCTACATAGTCCAAGTGCCCGTTCATTAACCTAGATAGTCCAAGTGCCCGTTCGTTAACCTAGATAGTCCAAGTCCCGCTAGGTAACCTAGAGTGTCCAAGTGCCCGCTAGGTTACCTACGTAGTCCAAGTACCCGTTCGTTAACCTAGATAGTCCAAGTGCCCGCTAGGAAACATACATAGTCCAAGGGCCCGCTAGGTAACCTAGATAGTCCAAGTGCCCGCTAGGAAACCTCGAATCCAAGTGCTAGCTAGTTAACCTAGATAGTCCAAGTGCCTGCTAGGTAACCTACATAGTGCAAGTGTCCGCTAGTTAACCTACAACATCCAAGTGCCCGCTAATTAACATAGATAGCCCAAGTGCCCGCTAGGGAACGTACATAGTCCAAGTGCCTGCTAGGAAACCTAGATACTGCAAGTGCCCGCTAGTTAACCTAGATAGTTCAAGTACCCGCTAGGTAAACTAGATCGTCCAAGGGCCCCCTAGTAAGCCTACATAGTCCAAGTGCCCGCTAGGTAACCTAGATAGTCCAAGTGCCCGTTCGGTAACCTAGATAGTCCAAGTGCCCTTTAGGGAATGTAGATAGTCCAAGGGCCCGCTAGTAAACCTACATAGTCCATGGGCCCGCTAGTTAACCTTCATAGTGCAAGTGTCCGCTACTTAATGTACATATTCCAAGTGCTCGCTAGTTAACCTACATAATCTAAGTGCCCGTTAGCTAACCTAGATAGTCCAAGGGCCCGCTAGTTGACCTACATAGTCCAAGTGCCAGCTAGGTCACCTAGATAGTAAAAGTGCCCGCTACAGAACCTAGATAGTCCAAGTGCCTGTTAGCTAACCTAGATAGTCCAAATGGCGGCTAGGTAACCTACATAGTCCAAGTTCCCATTCGTTAACATAGATAATCCAAGTGCCCACTAGGTAACCTTGACAATCCAAGTGCCCGCTAGTTAACCTACATAGTCCAAGTGCCCGATAGGGAACCTACATAATCCAAGTGCCCGCTAGGCAACCTACATAGTCCAAGTGCCCGTTAGTTAACCTACATAGTCCAAGTGCCCGCTAGGTAACCTAAATAGTCCAAATGCCCGCTAGGGAAACTACATAGTCCAAGTGCCCGCTAGTTAACCTAGATAGTACAAGTGCCTGCTAATAAACCTACATAATCCATGGGCCCGCTAGTTAACCTACATTGTGCAAGGGCCCGCTAGTTAACCTACATCGTCCAAGGGCCCGCTAGTTAACCTAGATAGTCCAAGTGCCGGCTAGTTAACCTACATAGTCCAAGTGCCCGCTAGGCAACCTAGATAGTCCAAGTGCCCGCAAAGGAACCTACATAGTCCAAGTGCACGCTAGTTAACCTAGATAGTCCATGTGCCCGCTAGTTAACCTAGATAGTTCAAGTACCCGCTAGGTAACCTAGATCGTCCAAGGGCCCTTAGTTAGCCTACATAGTCCAAGTGCCCGCTAGGTAACCTAGATAGTCCAAGTGCCCGTTCGGTAACCTAGATAGTCCAAGTGCCTTTTAGGGAATCTAGATAGTCCAAGGGCCAGCTAGTAAACCTACATAGTCCATGGGCCCGCTAGGTAACCTTCATACTGCAAGTGTCCGCTACTTAACGTACATATTCCAATTGCTCGCTAGTTAACCCACATAATCTAAGTGCCCGTTAGCTAACCTAGATAGTCCAAGGGCCCGCTAGTTGACCTACATAGTCCAAGTGCCAGCTAGGTAACCTAGATAGTACAATTGCCCGCTAGAGAACCTAGATAGTCCAAGTGCCTGTTAGCTAACCTAGATAGTCCAAGTGGCGGCTAGGTAACCTACATAGTCCAAGTGCCTGTTCGTTAACCTAGATAATCCAAGTGCACACTAGGTAACCTTGACAGTCCAAGTGCCCGCTAGTTAACCTACATAGTCCAAGTGTCCGATAGGGAACCTACATAATCCAAGTGCCTGCTAGGCAACCTACATAGTCCAAGTGACCGTTAGTTAACCTAGATAGTCAAAGTGCCCGCTAGGTAACCTAGATAGTCCAAGTGCCCGCTAGGTAACCTACATAGTCCAAGTGCCCGCTAGGTAACCTAGACAGGTCAAGTGACCACTAGGTTACCTACATAGTCCAAGTGCCTGTTCGTTAACCTACATAGTCTAAGTGCCCGCTAGGTAACCTATATAGTCCAAATGCCCGCTAGGGACCCTAATAGTCCAAGTGCCCGGAGTTAACCTAGATAGTCCACGTGCCCGCTAGTTAACCTAGATAGACCAAGTGCCCGCTAGGAACCTACCTAGTCCAAGTGCCCGATAGGGAACTTACATTGTCCAAGGGACCGCTAGGGACCCTACATAGTCCAAGTGCCTGTTAGTTAACATAGATAATCCAACAGCCCGCTAGGTAACCTACATACTCCAAGAACCCGCTAGGCAACGTAGATATTTCAAGTGCCAGCTAGGTAACTTAGATAGTCCAAGTGCCCGCCAGGTAACCTACAAAGTCTAAGTGCCCGCTAGGTTATCTATATAGTCCAAATGCCCGCAAGGGAACCTACATAGTCCAAGTGCCCGCTAGGTAACCTAGATAATCCAAGTGCCCGCTAGTTAACCTATATCGTCCAAGTGCCCGCTAGTTAACCTATATCGTCCAAGTACCCGCTAGTTAACCTACATAGTCAATGGGCCGGCTTGTTAACCTACATAGTGCAAGAGCCCGCTAGCTAACCTAGATAATCCAAGTGCCAGCTAGTTAACCTATATCGTCCAAGTGCCCGCTAGTTAACCTACTTAGTCAATTTGGCCCGCTAGTTAACCTACATAGTGCAAGAGCCCGCTAGTTAACCTAGATCATGCAAGTGTCCGCTAGTTAACCTACATAGTCCACGTGCCAGTTAGCTAACCTAGATAGTCCTAGGGCCCGCTAGTTGACGTACATAGTCCAAGTGCCCGCTGGGTAACCTAGATAATCCAAGTGCCTGCTAGTTAACCTAGATAGTCCTAGTGCCCGTTAGTTTACCTAGATAGTCCAAGTGCCCACAGGGGACGTATTGAATCCATGTGCCCGTTAGCTAACCTAGATAGTCCAAGTGCCCGCTAGTTAACATTGATCATCCAAGTGCCCGCTAGTTAACATAGATAGTCCAAGTGCACGCTAGTTAACCGAGATAGTCCAAGTGCCCTCTTGTTAACCTAGATCGTCCAAGTGCCCGCTAGTTACCCTACATAATCCAAGGGCCCGGGAGTTAACCTACATAGTCCAAGGTCCGCTAGTTAACCTAGATAGTCCAAGTGCTCGCTAGTTAACCTACATAGTACAAGGGCCCACTAGTTGACCTAGATAGTCCAAGTGCCCGCTAGTTAACCTAGATGGTACAAGTGCCCGCTAGGTAACCTAAGTAGTCCAAATGTCTGATAGGGATCCTACATAGTCCAAGTGCCCGTTCATTAACCTAGATAGTCCAAGTGCCCGTTCGTTAACCTAGATAGTCCAAGTCCCGCTAGGTAACCTAGAGTGTCCAAGTGCCCGCTAGGTTACCTACGTAGTCCAAGTACCCGTTCGTTAACCTAGATAGTCCAAGTGCCCGCTAGGAAACATACATAGTCCAAGGGCCCGCTAGGTAACCTAGATAGTCCAAGTGCCCGCTAGGAAACCTCGAATCCAAGTGCTAGCTAGTTAACCTAGATAGTCCAAGTGCCTGCTAGGTAACCTACATAGTGCAAGTGTCCGCTAGTTAACCTACAACATCCAAGTGCCCGCTAATTAACATAGATAGCCCAAGTGCCCGCTAGGGAACGTACATAGTCCAAGTGCCTGCTAGGAAACCTAGATACTGCAAGTGCCCGCTAGTTAACCTAGATAGTTCAAGTACCCGCTAGGTAAACTAGATCGTCCAAGGGCCCCCTAGTAAGCCTACATAGTCCAAGTGCCCGCTAGGTAACCTAGATAGTCCAAGTGCCCGTTCGGTAACCTAGATAGTCCAAGTGCCCTTTAGGGAATGTAGATAGTCCAAGGGCCCGCTAGTAAACCTACATAGTCCATGGGCCCGCTAGTTAACCTTCATAGTGCAAGTGTCCGCTACTTAATGTACATATTCCAAGTGCTCGCTAGTTAACCTACATAATCTAAGTGCCCGTTAGCTAACCTAGATAGTCCAAGGGCCCGCTAGTTGACCTACATAGTCCAAGTGCCAGCTAGGTCACCTAGATAGTAAAAGTGCCCGCTACAGAACCTAGATAGTCCAAGTGCCTGTTAGCTAACCTAGATAGTCCAAATGGCGGCTAGGTAACCTACATAGTCCAAGTTCCCATTCGTTAACATAGATAATCCAAGTGCCCACTAGGTAACCTTGACAATCCAAGTGCCCGCTAGTTAACCTACATAGTCCAAGTGCCCGATAGGGAACCTACATAATCCAAGTGCCCGCTAGGCAACCTACATAGTCCAAGTGCCCGTTAGTTAACCTACATAGTCCAAGTGCCCGCTAGGTAACCTAAATAGTCCAAATGCCCGCTAGGGAAACTACATAGTCCAAGTGCCCGCTAGTTAACCTAGATAGTACAAGTGCCTGCTAATAAACCTACATAATCCATGGGCCCGCTAGTTAACCTACATTGTGCAAGGGCCCGCTAGTTAACCTACATCGTCCAAGGGCCCGCTAGTTAACCTAGATAGTCCAAGTGCCGGCTAGTTAACCTACATAGTCCAAGTGCCCGCTAGGCAACCTAGATAGTCCAAGTGCCCGCAAAGGAACCTACATAGTCCAAGTGCACGCTAGTTAACCTAGATAGTCCATGTGCCCGCTAGTTAACCTAGATAGTTCAAGTACCCGCTAGGTAACCTAGATCGTCCAAGGGCCCTTAGTTAGCCTACATAGTCCAAGTGCCCGCTAGGTAACCTAGATAGTCCAAGTGCCCGTTCGGTAACCTAGATAGTCCAAGTGCCTTTTAGGGAATCTAGATAGTCCAAGGGCCAGCTAGTAAACCTACATAGTCCATGGGCCCGCTAGGTAACCTTCATACTGCAAGTGTCCGCTACTTAACGTACATATTCCAATTGCTCGCTAGTTAACCCACATAATCTAAGTGCCCGTTAGCTAACCTAGATAGTCCAAGGGCCCGCTAGTTGACCTACATAGTCCAAGTGCCAGCTAGGTAACCTAGATAGTACAATTGCCCGCTAGAGAACCTAGATAGTCCAAGTGCCTGTTAGCTAACCTAGATAGTCCAAGTGGCGGCTAGGTAACCTACATAGTCCAAGTGCCTGTTCGTTAACCTAGATAATCCAAGTGCACACTAGGTAACCTTGACAGTCCAAGTGCCCGCTAGTTAACCTACATAGTCCAAGTGTCCGATAGGGAACCTACATAATCCAAGTGCCTGCTAGGCAACCTACATAGTCCAAGTGACCGTTAGTTAACCTAGATAGTCAAAGTGCCCGCTAGGTAACCTAGATAGTCCAAGTGCCCGCTAGGTAACCTACATAGTCCAAGTGCCCGCTAGGTAACCTAGACAGGTCAAGTGACCACTAGGTTACCTACATAGTCCAAGTGCCTGTTCGTTAACCTACATAGTCTAAGTGCCCGCTAGGTAACCTATATAGTCCAAATGCCCGCTAGGGACCCTAATAGTCCAAGTGCCCGGAGTTAACCTAGATAGTCCACGTGCCCGCTAGTTAACCTAGATAGACCAAGTGCCCGCTAGGAACCTACCTAGTCCAAGTGCCCGATAGGGAACTTACATTGTCCAAGGGACCGCTAGGGACCCTACATAGTCCAAGTGCCTGTTAGTTAACATAGATAATCCAACAGCCCGCTAGGTAACCTACATACTCCAAGAACCCGCTAGGCAACGTAGATATTTCAAGTGCCAGCTAGGTAACTTAGATAGTCCAAGTGCCCGCCAGGTAACCTACAAAGTCTAAGTGCCCGCTAGGTTATCTATATAGTCCAAATGCCCGCAAGGGAACCTACATAGTCCAAGTGCCCGCTAGGTAACCTAGATAATCCAAGTGCCCGCTAGTTAACCTATATCGTCCAAGTGCCCGCTAGTTAACCTATATCGTCCAAGTACCCGCTAGTTAACCTACATAGTCAATGGGCCGGCTTGTTAACCTACATAGTGCAAGAGCCCGCTAGCTAACCTAGATAATCCAAGTGCCAGCTAGTTAACCTATATCGTCCAAGTGCCCGCTAGTTAACCTACTTAGTCAATTTGGCCCGCTAGTTAACCTACATAGTGCAAGAGCCCGCTAGTTAACCTAGATCATGCAAGTGTCCGCTAGTTAACCTACATAGTCCACGTGCCAGTTAGCTAACCTAGATAGTCCTAGGCCCCGCTAGTTGACGTACATAGTCCAAGTGCCCGCTGGGTAACCTAGATAATCCAAGTGCCTGCTAGTTAACCTAGATAGTCCTAGTGCCCGTTAGTTTACCTAGATAGTCCAAGTGCCCACAGGGGACGTATTGAATCCATGTGCCCGTTAGCTAACCTAGATAGTCCAAGTGCCCGCTAGTTAACATTGATCATCCAAGTGCCCGCTAGTTAACATAGATAGTCCAAGTGCACGCTAGTTAACCGAGATAGTCCAAGTGCCCTCTTGTTAACCTAGATCGTCCAAGTGCCCGCTAGTTACCCTACATAATCCAAGGGCCCTCGAGTTAACCTACATAGTCCAAGGTCCGCTAGTTAACCTAGATAGTCCAAGTGCTCGCTAGTTAACCTACATAGTACAAGGGCCCACTAGTTGACCTAGATAGTCCAAGTGCCCGCTAGTTAACCTAGATGGTACAAGTGCCCGCTAGGTAACCTAAGTAGTCCAAATGTCTGATAGGGATCCTACATAGTCCAAGTGCCCGTTCACTAACCTTGATAGTCCAAGTGCCCGTTCGTTAACCTAGATAGTCCAAGTCCCGCTAGGTAACCTAGAGTGTCCAAGTGCCCGCTAGGTTACCTACATAGTCCAAGTACCCATTCGTTAACCTAGATAGTCCAAGTGCCCGCTAGGAAACATACATAGTCCAAGGGCCCGCTAGGTAACCTAGATAGTCCAAGTGCCCGCTAGGAAACCTAGAATCCAAGTGCTAGCTAGTTAACCTAGATAGTCCAAGTGCCTGCTAGGTAACCTACATAGTGCAAGTGTCCGCTATTTAACCTACAACATCCAAGTGCCCGCTAATTAACATAGATAGCCCAAGTGCCCGCTAGGGAACGTACATAGTCCAAGTGCCCGTTAGGAAACCTAGATACTGCAAGTGCCCGCTAGTTAACCTAGATAGTTCAAGTACCCGCTAGGTAAACTAGATCGTCCAAGGGCCCCCTAGTAAGCCTACATAGTCCAAGTGCCCGCTAGGTAACCTAGATAGTCCAAGTGCCCGTTCGGTAACCTAGATAGTCCAAGTGCCCTTTAGGGAATGTAGATAGTCCAAGGGCCCGCTAGTAAACCTACATAGTCCATGGGCCCGCTAGTTAACCTTCATAGTGCAAGTGTCCGCTACTTAACGTACATATTCTAAGTGCTCACTAGTTAACCTACATAATCTAAGTGCCCATTAGCTAACCTAGATTGTCCAAGGGCCCGCTAGTTGACCTACATAGTCCAAGTGCCAGCTAGGTCACCTAGATAGTACAAGTGCCCGCTATAGAACCTAGATACTCCAAGTGCCTGTTAGCTAACCTAGATAGTCCAAATGGTGGCTAGGTAACCTACATAGTCCAAGTGCCCGATAGTTAACCTACATAGTCCAAGTGCCCGCTAGGTAACCTAAATAGTCCAAATGCCCGCTAGGGAAACTACATAGTCCAAGTGCCCGCTAGTTAACCTAGATAGTCCAAGTGCCTGCTAGTAAACCTACATAATCCATGTGCCCGCTAGTTAACCTACATTGTGCAAGGGTCCGCTAGTTAACCTACATCGTCCAAGGGCCCGCTAGTTAACCTAGATAGTCCAAGTGCCCGTTAGTTAACCTACATAGTCAAAGTGCCCGCTAGGCAACCTAGATAGTCTAAGTGCCTGCAAAGGAACCTACATAGTCCAAGTGCACGCTAGTTAACCTAGATAGTCCATGTGCCCGCTAGTTAACCTAGATAGTTCAAGTACCCGCTAGGTAACCTAGATCGTCCAAGGGCCCTTAGTTACCCTACATAGTCCAAGTGCCCGCTAGGTAACCTAGATAGTCCAAGTGCCCGTTCGGTAACCTAGATAGTCAAAGTGCCCTTTAGGGAATCTAGATAGTCCAAGGGCCAGCTAGTAAACCTACATAGTCCATGGGCCCGCTAGTTAACCTTCATACTGCAAGTGTCCGCTCCTTAACGTACATATTTCAATTGCTCGCTAGTTAACCCACATAATCTAAGTGCCCGTTAGCTAACCTAGATAGTCCAAGTGCCAGCTAGGTAACCTAGATAGTACAATTGCCCGCTAGAGAACCTAGATTGTCCAAGTGCCTGTTAGCTAACCTAGATAGTCCAAGTGGCGGCTAGGTAACCTACATAGTCCAAGTGCCCGTTCGTTAACCTAGATAATCCAAGTGCCCACTAGGTAACCTTGACAGTCCAAGTGCCCGCTAGTTAACCTACATAGTCCAAGTGCCCGATAGAGAACCTACATAATCCAAGTGCCTGCTAGGCAACCTACATAGTCCAAGTGACCGTTAGTTAACCTAGATAGTCCAAGTGCCCGCTAGGAAACCTACATAGTCCAAGTGCCCGCTAGGTAACCTACATAGTCCAAGTGCCCGCTAGGTAACCTAAATAGTCAAAATGCCCGCTAGGGAAACTACATAGTCCAAGTGCCCGCTAGTTAACCTAGATAGTCCAAGTGCCTGCTAGTAAACCTACATAATCCATGGGCTCGCTAGTTAACCTACATAGTGCAAGGGCCCGCTAGTTAACCTACATCGTCTAAGGGCCTGCTAGTTAAACTAGATAGTCCAAGTGCCCGCTAGTTAACCTACATAGTCCAAGTGCCCGCTAGGTAACCTAGACAGTTCAAGTGACCACTGGGTTAGATACATAGTGCAAGTGCCCGTTCGTTAACCTACATAGTCCAAGTGCCTGCTAGGTAACCAATATAGTCCAAATGCCCGCTAGGGGCCCTAATAGTCCAAATGCCCGCTAGTTAACCTAGATAGTCCAAGTGCTCGCTAGTTAACCTAGATAGTCCAAGAGCCCGCTAGTTAACCTAGATAGACCAAGTGCCCGCTAGGGAACCTATCTAGTCCAAGTACCCGCTAGGAAAGGTACATAGTCCATGTGCCCGCTAGGTAACGTACATAGTCCAAGTGCCCGCTAGATAACGTAGATAGTCCAAGGGCCCGCTAGGGAACCTACATAGTCCAAGTGCCCGCTAGGTAACCTAGATAGTCCAAGTGCCCGCTAGTTAACCTACACAGTCCAAGTGCCTGCTAGGTAACCTAGATAGTCCAAGTGCCCACTAGTTAACCTACATAGTCCAGGTTCCCCCTAGGTAACGTAGATAGTCCAAGGGCCCGCTAGGTAACCTACATTGTCCTAGTGCCCCCTAGTTAACCTACATTCTCCAAGTGCCCGATAGGGAACCTACATAATCCAAGTGCCCGCTAGGTAACCTACATAATCAAAATGCCCGCTAGTTAACCTACATAGTCCAAGTGCCCGATAGGGAACCTACATAGTGCAAGTGTCCGCTAGTTAACCTAAGTAGTCCAAGGGCCCGCTAGTTAACATACATAGTCCAAGTGCCCGGTAGTTAACTTACATAGTTAAAGTGTCCGTAGGGAACATTCATAGTCCAAGTGCCCGCTAGGGAACCTACATAGTCCAAGTGCCTGCTAGGGAACCTACATAGTCCAAATGCCCGCTAGGGAATCTACATAGTCCAAGGGCCCGCTAGTTAACCTACATAGTCCAAGTGCCCGCTACGGAACCTACATAGTCCAAGTGCCTGCTAGGGAACCTACATAGTCCAAGTGCCCCCTCTGGAACATACATAGTCCAAGTGCCCGCTAGGGAATCTACATAGTCCAAGGGCCCGCTAGTTAACGTAGATAATCCAAGTGCCGCTAGTTAATCTACACAGTCCAAGGGCCCGCTAGTTAACCTAAATAGTCCAAGTACCCGCTAGTTAACCGAGATCGTCCAAGGGCCCGCTAGTTAACCTAGATAGTCCAAGTGCCCGCTAGTTAACCTACATAATCCAAGTGCCCTAAAGGGAACCTACATAATCCAAGTGCCAGGTAGGGAACCTACATAGTCCAAGTGCCCACTTGGTAACCTAAATTGTCCAAATGCCCGCTAGGGAAACTACATAGTCCAAGTGCCCGCTAGTTAACCTAGATAGTCCAAGTGCCTGCTAGTAAACCTACATAATCCATGGGCCCGCTAGTTAACCTACATAGTGCAAGGGCCCGCTAGTTAACCTAGATCGTGCAAGTGTCCGCTAGTTAACCTACATAGTCCAAGTGCCCGCTAGGCAACCTACATAGTCCAAGTGCCCGTTCGTTAACCTAGAAGTCCAAGTGCCCGCTATGTAACCTAGACAATCCAAGTGCCCGCTATGTAACCTAGACAATCCAAGTGCCCGCTAGGGAACATACATAGTCCAAGTGTCCGCTAGGGAACATACATAGTCCAAGTGCCCGCTAGGGAACCTACATAGTCCAAGTGCCCGTTCGTTATCCTACATAGTCCAAGTGCCCGCTAAGTAACCAATATAGTCCAAATGCCCGCTAGGGGCCCTAATAGTCCAAATGCCCGCTAGTTAACCTAGATAGTCCAAGTGCTCGCTAGTTAACCTAGATAGTCCAAGTTCCGCTAGTTAACCTAGATAGACCAAGTGCCCACTAGGGAACCTATCTAGTCCAAGTACCCGCTAGGAAACATACATAGTCAAAGTGCCCGCTAGGTAACGTACATAGTCCAAGTGCCCGCTAGGTAACCTAGATAGTCCAAGTGCCCGCTAGTTAACCTACATAGTCCAAGTGCCTGCTAGGTAACCTAGATAGTCCAAGTGCCCACTAGTTAACCTACATAGTCCAGGTTCCCCCTAGGTAACCTAGATAGTTCAAGGGCCCGCTAGGCAACCTACATTGTCCTAGTGCCCCCTAGTTAACCTACATTCTCCAAGTGCCCGATAGGGAACCTACATAGTCCAAGTGCCCGCTAGGTAACCTACATAGTCCAAATGCCCAATAGTCAACCTACATAGTCCAAGTGCCCGATAGGGAACCTACATAGTGCAAGTGTCCGCTAGTTAACCTAAGTAGTCCAAGGCCCCGCTAGTTAACATACATAGTCCAAGTGCCCAGTAGTTAACTTACATAGTTCAAGTGTCCTTAGGGAACATTCATAGTCCAAGTGCCCGCTAGGGAACAAACATAGTCCAAGTGCCTGCTAGGGAACCTACGTAGTCCAAGTGCCCGCTAGGGAATCTACATAGTCCAAGGGCCCGCTAGTTAACGTAGATAGTCCAAGTGCTGCTAGTTAATCTACATAGTCCAAGGGCCCGCTAGTTAACCTAGATCATTCAAGTTTCCGCTAGTCAACCTACATAGTCCAAGTGCCCGCTAGGGAACCTACATAGTCCAAGTGCCTGCTAGGGAACCTACATAGTCCAAGTGCCCGCTAGGGAATCTACATAGTCCAAGGCCCCGGTAGTTAACGTAGATAGTCCAAGTGCCGCTAGTTAATCTACGTAGTCCAAGGGCCCGCTAGTTAACCTACATAGTCCAAGTGCCCGTTCGTTAACCTAGATTGTCCAAGTGCCCGCTAGGTAACCTAGAGTGTCCAAGTGCCCGCTAGGTTACCTACATAGTCCAAGTACCCGTTCGTTAACCTAGATAGTCCAAGTGCCCGCTAGGAAACCTACATAGTCCAAGGTCCCGCTAGGTAACCTAGATAGTCCAAGTGCCCGCTAGGAAACCTAGAATCCAAGTGCTCGCTAGTTAACCTACATAGTCCATGTGCCCGCTATGTAAACTAGATAGTCAAAGTGCCCGCTAGTTAACCTAGATAGTCCACGTGCCCGCTAGGGAACCTACATAGTCCAAGTGCCCGTTAGTTAACCAAGATAGTCCAAGTGCCCGCTAGGTAACCTACAAAGTCTAAGTACCCGCTAGGTTATCTATATAGTCCAAAAACCGCTAAGGTAACCAACATAGTCCAAACGCCCACTAGGTTAACTAGATAATCCAAGCGCCCGCTAGTTAACCTATATCGCTCAAGTGCCCACTAGTTAACCTAGATCGTCCAAGTGTCCTCTAGTTAACCTACATAGTCCAAGTCCCGCTAGTTAACCTACATGGTCCAAGTGCCCGCTAGGGAACCTAGATAGTCCAAGTGTCTGCTCTGCAACCTACATAGTCCAAGTGCCTGCTAGGGATCCTACATAGTCGAAGTGCCCGCTCTGGAAAATACATAGTCCAAGTGCCCGCTAGGGAATCTACATAGTCCAAGGGCCTGCTAGTTAACGTAGATAGTCCAAGTGCCGCTAGTTAATCTACATAGTCCAAAGGCCCGCTAGTTAACCTACATAGTCCAAGTACCTGCTAGTTTACCTAGATCGTCACAGTGCACGCTAGTTAACCTACATAGTCCAAGGGCCCGCTAGTTAACCTACATAGTCCAAATGCCCGCTAGTTTACCTACATCGTCCAAGGGCCCGCTAGTTTACCTAGATAGTCCAAGTGCCCGCTAGTTAACCTACATAGTCCAAGTGCCCGCTAGGTAACCTAGACAGTTCAAGTGACCACTAGGTTACCTACATAGTCCAAGTGCCTGTTCGTTAACCTACATATTCCAAGTGCCCGCTAGGTAACCTATATAGTCCAAAAGCCCGCTAGGGACCCTAATAGTCCAAGTGCCCGCTAGTTAACCTAGATAGTCCACGTGCCCGCTAGTTAACCTAGATAGACCAAGTGTCCGCTAGGGAACCTACCTAGTCCAAGTGCCCTATAGGGAACTTACATAGTCCAAGGGCCCGCTAGGGAACCTACATAGTCCAAGTGCCTGTTAGTTAACCTAGATAATCCAACAGCCCGCGAGGTAACCTACATACTCCAAGAACCCGCTAGGCAACGTAGATATTTCAAGTGCCAGCAAGGTAACTTAGATAGTCCAAGTGCCCGCCAGGTAACCTACAAAGTCTAAGTGCCCGCTAGGTTATCTGTATAGTCCAAATGCCCGCAAGGGAACCTACATAGTCCAAGTGCCCGCTAGGTAACCTAGATAATCCAAGTGCCCGCTAGTTAACCTATATCGTCCAAGTGCCCGTTATTTAACCTAGATCGTCCGAGTGCCCGCTAGTTAACCTACATAGTCAATGGGCCGGCTAGTTAACCTACATAGTGCAAGAGCCCGCTAGCTAACCTAGATAATCCAAGTGCCCGCTAGTTAACCTATATCGTCCAAGTGCCCGCTAGTTAACTTAGATCGTCCAAGTGCCCGCTAGTTAACCTACATAGTGCAAGAGCCCGCTAGTTTACCTAGATCGTGCAAGTGTCCGCTAGTTAACCTACATAGTCCACGTGCCAGTTAGCTAACCTAGATAGTCCTAAGGCCCGCTAGTTGACCTACATAGTCCAAGTGCCCGCTGGGTAACCTAGATAATCCAAGTGCCTGCTAGTTAACCTAGATAGTCCTAGTGCCCGTTAGTTTACCTCGATAGTCCAAGTGCCCACAGGGGACGTACTTAGTCCATGTGCCCGTTAGCTAACCTAGATAGGCCAAGTGCCCGCTAGTTAACATTGATCATCCAAGTGCCCGCTAGTTAACATAGATAGTCCAAGTGCACACTAGTTAACCGAGATAGTCCAAGTGCCCTATTGTTAACATAGATCGTCCAAGTGCCCGCTAGTTACCCTACATAATCCAAGGGCCTGCGAGTTAACCTACATAGTCCAAGGTCCGCTAGTTAACCTAGATAGTCCAAGTGCTCGCTAGTTAACCTACATAGTACAAGGGCCCACTAGTTGACCTAGATAGTCCAAGTGCCCGCTAGTTAACCTAGATGGTACAAGTGCCCGCTAGGTAACCTAAGTAGTCCAAATGTCCGATAGGGATCCTACATAATCCAAATGCCCGCTTGGTAACCTACATAGTACAAGTGCCCGTTCGTTAACCTAGATAGTCCAAGTCCCGCTAGGTAACCTAGAGTGTCCAAGTGCCCGCTAGGTTACCTACATAGTCCAAGTACCCGTTCGTTAACCTAGATAGTCCAATTGCCCGCTAGGAAACCTACATAGTCCAAGGGCCCGCTAGGTAACCTAGATAGTCCAAGTGCCCGCTAGGAAACCTAGAATCCAAGTGCTAGCTAGTTAACCTAGATAGTCCAAGTGCCTGCTAGGTAACCTACATAGTGCAAGTGTCCGCTATTTAACCTACAACATCCAAGTGCCCGCTAATTAACATAGATAGCCCAAGTGCCCGCTAGGGAACGTACATAGTCAAAGTGCCCGCTAGGAAACCTAGATACTGCAAGTGCCCGCTAGTTAACCTAGATAGTTCAAGTACCCGCTAGGTAAACTAGATCGTCCAAGGGGCCCCTAGTTAGCCTACATAGTCCAAGTGCCCGCTAGGTAACCTAGATAGTCCAAGTGCCCGTTCGGTAACCTAGATAGTCTAAGTGCCCTTTAGGGAATGTAGATAGTCCAAGGGCCCGCTAGTAAACCTACATAGTCCATGTGCCCGCTATGTAAACTAGATAGTCAAAGTGCCCGCTAGTTAACCTAGATAGTCCACGTGCCCGCTAGGGAACCTACATAGTCCAAGTGCCCGTTAGTTAACCAAGATAGTCCAAGTGCCCGCTAGGTAACCTACAAAGTCTAAGTACCCGCTAGGTTATCTATATAGTCCAAAAACCGCTAAGGTAACCAACATAGTCCAAACGCCCACTAGGTTAACTAGATAATCCAAGCGCCCGCTAGTTAACCTATATCGCTCAAGTGCCCACTAGTTAACCTAGATCGTCCAAGTGTCCTCTAGTTAACCTACATAGTCCAAGTCCCGCTAGTTAACCTACATGGTCCAAGTGCCCGCTAGGGAACCTAGATAGTCCAAGTGTCTGCTCTGCAACCTACATAGTCCAAGTGCCTGCTAGGGATCCTACATAGTCGAAGTGCCCGCTCTGGAAAATACATAGTCCAAGTGCCCGCTAGGGAATCTACATAGTCCAAGGGCCTGCTAGTTAACGTAGATAGTCCAAGTGCCGCTAGTTAATCTACATAGTCCAAAGGCCCGCTAGTTAACCTACATAGTCCAAGTACCTGCTAGTTTACCTAGATCGTCACAGTGCACGCTAGTTAACCTACATAGTCCAAGGGCCCGCTAGTTAACCTACATAGTCCAAATGCCCGCTAGTTTACCTACATCGTCCAAGGGCCCGCTAGTTTACCTAGATAGTCCAAGTGCCCGCTAGTTAACCTACATAGTCCAAGTGCCCGCTAGGTAACCTAGACAGTTCAAGTGACCACTAGGTTACCTACATAGTCCAAGTGCCTGTTCGTTAACCTACATATTCCAAGTGCCCGCTAGGTAACCTATATAGTCCAAAAGCCCGCTAGGGACCCTAATAGTCCAAGTGCCCGCTAGTTAACCTAGATAGTCCACGTGCCCGCTAGTTAACCTAGATAGACCAAGTGTCCGCTAGGGAACCTACCTAGTCCAAGTGCCCTATAGGGAACTTACATAGTCCAAGGGCCCGCTAGGGAACCTACATAGTCCAAGTGCCTGTTAGTTAACCTAGATAATCCAACAGCCCGCGAGGTAACCTACATACTCCAAGAACCCGCTAGGCAACGTAGATATTTCAAGTGCCAGCAAGGTAACTTAGATAGTCCAAGTGCCCGCCAGGTAACCTACAAAGTCTAAGTGCCCGCTAGGTTATCTGTATAGTCCAAATGCCCGCAAGGGAACCTACATAGTCCAAGTGCCCGCTAGGTAACCTAGATAATCCAAGTGCCCGCTAGTTAACCTATATCGTCCAAGTGCCCGTTATTTAACCTAGATCGTCCGAGTGCCCGCTAGTTAACCTACATAGTCAATGGGCCGGCTAGTTAACCTACATAGTGCAAGAGCCCGCTAGCTAACCTAGATAATCCAAGTGCCCGCTAGTTAACCTATATCGTCCAAGTGCCCGCTAGTTAACTTAGATCGTCCAAGTGCCCGCTAGTTAACCTACATAGTGCAAGAGCCCGCTAGTTTACCTAGATCGTGCAAGTGTCCGCTAGTTAACCTACATAGTCCACGTGCCAGTTAGCTAACCTAGATAGTCCTAAGGCCCGCTAGTTGACCTACATAGTCCAAGTGCCCGCTGGGTAACCTAGATAATCCAAGTGCCTGCTAGTTAACCTAGATAGTCCTAGTGCCCGTTAGTTTACCTCGATAGTCCAAGTGCCCACAGGGGACGTACTTAGTCCATGTGCCCGTTAGCTAACCTAGATAGGCCAAGTGCCCGCTAGTTAACATTGATCATCCAAGTGCCCGCTAGTTAACATAGATAGTCCAAGTGCACACTAGTTAACCGAGATAGTCCAAGTGCCCTATTGTTAACATAGATCGTCCAAGTGCCCGCTAGTTACCCTACATAATCCAAGGGCCTGCGAGTTAACCTACATAGTCCAAGGTCCGCTAGTTAACCTAGATAGTCCAAGTGCTCGCTAGTTAACCTACATAGTACAAGGGCCCACTAGTTGACCTAGATAGTCCAAGTGCCCGCTAGTTAACCTAGATGGTACAAGTGCCCGCTAGGTAACCTAAGTAGTCCAAATGTCCGATAGGGATCCTACATAATCCAAATGCCCGCTTGGTAACCTACATAGTACAAGTGCCCGTTCGTTAACCTAGATAGTCCAAGTCCCGCTAGGTAACCTAGAGTGTCCAAGTGCCCGCTAGGTTACCTACATAGTCCAAGTACCCGTTCGTTAACCTAGATAGTCCAATTGCCCGCTAGGAAACCTACATAGTCCAAGGGCCCGCTAGGTAACCTAGATAGTCCAAGTGCCCGCTAGGAAACCTAGAATCCAAGTGCTAGCTAGTTAACCTAGATAGTCCAAGTGCCTGCTAGGTAACCTACATAGTGCAAGTGTCCGCTATTTAACCTACAACATCCAAGTGCCCGCTAATTAACATAGATAGCCCAAGTGCCCGCTAGGGAACGTACATAGTCAAAGTGCCCGCTAGGAAACCTAGATACTGCAAGTGCCCGCTAGTTAACCTAGATAGTTCAAGTACCCGCTAGGTAAACTAGATCGTCCAAGGGGCCCCTAGTTAGCCTACATAGTCCAAGTGCCCGCTAGGTAACCTAGATAGTCCAAGTGCCCGTTCGGTAACCTAGATAGTCTAAGTGCCCTTTAGGGAATGTAGATAGTCCAAGGGCCCGCTAGTAAACCTACATAGTCCATGGGCCCGCTAGTTAACCTTCATAGTGCAAGTGTCCGCTACTTAACGTACATATTCCAAGTGCTCACTAGTTAACCTACATAATCTAAGTGCCCGTTAGCTAACCTAGATTGTCCAAGGGCCCGCTAGTTGACCTACATAGTCCAAGTGCCAACTAGGTCACCTAGATAGTACAAGTGCCCGCTATAGAACCTAGATACTCCAAGTGCCTGTTAGCTAACCTAGATAGTCCAAATGGTGGCTAGATAACCTACATAGTCCAAGTGCCCGATAGTTAACCTACATAGTCCAAGTGCCCGCTAGGTAACCTAAATAGTCCAAATGCCCGCTAGGGAAACTACATAGTCCAAGTGCCCGCTAGTTAACCTAGATAGTCCAAGTGCCTGCTAGTAAACCTACATAATCCATGGGCCCGCTAGTTAACCTACATAGTCCAAGTGCCCGCTAGGCAACCTAGATAGTCCAAGTGCCTTCAAAGGAACCAACATAGTCCAAGTGCACGCTAGTTAACCTAGATAGTCCATGTGCCCGCTAGTTAACCTAGATAGTTCAAGTACCCGCTAGGTAACCTAGATCGTCCAAGGGCCCTTAGTTAGCCTACATAGTCCAAGTGCCCGCTAGGTAACCTAGATAGTCCAAGTGCCCGTTCGGTAACCTAGATAGTCCAAGTGCCCTTTAGGGAATCTAGATAGTCCAAGGGACAGCTAGTTAACCTACATAGTCCAAGGGCCCGCTAGTTAACCTTCATACTGCAAGTGTCCGCTCCTTAACGTACATATTCCAATTGCTCGCTACTTAACCCACATAATCAAAGTGCCCGTTAGCTAACCTAGATAGTCCAAGTGCCAACTAGGTAACCTAGATAGTACAAGTGCCCGCTAGAGAACCTAGATAGTCCAAGTGCCTGTTAGCTAACCTAGATAGTCTAAGTGGCGGCTAGGTAACCTACATAGTCCAAGTGCCCGTTCGTTAACCTAGATAATCCAAGTGCCCACTAGGTAACCTTGACAGTCCAAGTGCCCGCTAGTTAACCTACATAGTCCAAGTGCCCGATAGAGAACCTACATAATCCAAGTGCCTGCTAGGCAACCTACATAGTCCAAGTGACCGTTAGTTAACCTAGATAGTCCAAGTGCCCGCTAGGTAACCTACATAGTCCAAGTGCCCGCTAGGTAACCTACATAGTCCAAGTGCCCGCTAGGTAACCTAAATAGTCAAAATGCCCGCTAGGGAAACTACATAGTCCAAGTGCCCGCTAGTTAACCTAGATAGTCCAAGTGCCTGCTAGTAAACCTACATAATCCATGGGCTCGCTAGTTAACCTACATAGTGCAAGGGCCCGCTAGTTAACCTACATCGTCTAAGGGCCTGCTAGTTAAACTAGATAGTCCAAGTGCCCGCTAGTTAACCTACATAGTCCAAGTGCCCGCTAGGTAACCTAGACAGTTCAAGTGACCACTGGGTTAGATACATAGTCCAAGTGCCCGTTCGTTAACCTACATAGTCCAAGTGTCCGCTAGGTAACCAATATAGTCCAAATGCCCGCTAGGGGCCCTAATAGTCCAAATGCCCGCTAGTTAACCTAGATAGTCCAAGTGCTCGCTAGTTAACCTACATAGTCCAAGTGCCCGCTAGTTAACCTAGATAGACCAAGTGCCCGCTAGGGAACCTATCTAGTCCAAGTACCCGCTAGGAAACGTACATAGTCCATGTGCCCGCTAGGTAACGTACATAGTCCAAGTGCCCGCTAGATAACGTAGATAGTCCAAGGGCCCGCTAGGGAACCTACATAGTCCAAGTGCCCGCTAGGTAACCTAGATAGTCCAAGTGCCCGCTAGTCAACCTACATAGTTCAAGTGCCTGCTAGGTAACCTAGATAGTCCAAGTGCCCACTAGTTAACCTACATAGTCCAGGTTCCCCCTAGGTAACCTAGATAGTTCAAAGGCCCGCTAGGTAACCTACATTGTCCTAGTGCCTCCTAGTTAACCTACATTCTCCAAGTGCCCGATAGGGAACCTATATAATCCAAGTGCCCGCTAGGTAATCTACATAGTCAAAATGCCCGCTAGTTAACCTATATAGTCCAAGTGTCTGATAGGGAACCTACATAGTGCAAGTGTCCGCTAGTTAACCTAAGTAGTCCAAGGGCCCGCTAGTTAACATACATAGTCCAAGTGCCCGGTAGTTAACTTACATAGTTCAAGTGTCCGTAGGGAACATTCATAGTCCAAGTGCCCGCTAGGGAACCTCCGTAGTCCAAGTGCCCACTAGGGAATCTACATAGTCCAAGGGCCCGCTAGTTAACTTAGATAGTCCAAGTGCTGCTAGTTAATCTACATAGTCCAAGGGCCCGCTAGTTAACCTACATAGTCCAAGTGCCCGCTACCGAACCTACATAGTCCAAGTGCCTGATAGGGAACCTACATAGTCCAAGTGCCCGCTCTGGGACATACATAGTCCAAGTGCCCGCTAGGGAATCTACATAGTCCAAGGGCCCGCTAGTTAACTTAGATAATCCAAGTGCCGCTAGTTAATCTACACAGTCCAAGGACCCGCTAGTTAACCTACGTCGTCCAAGGGCCCGCTAGTTAACCTAGATAGTCCAAGTGCCCGCTAGTTAACCTACATAATCCAAGTGCCAGGTAAGGAACCTACATAGTCCAAGTGCTCGCTAGGCAACCTACATAGTCCAAGTGCCCACTTGGTAACCTAAATTGTCCAAATGCCCGCTAGGGAAACTACATAGTCCAAGTGCCCGCTAGTTAACCTAGATAGTCCAAGTGCCTGCTAGTAAACCTATATAATCCATGGGCCCGCTAGTTAACCTACATAGTGCAAGGGCCCGCAAGTTAACCTAGATCGTGCAAGTGTCCGCTAGTTAACCTACATAGTCCAAGTGCCCGCTAGGCAACCTACATAGTCCAAGTGCCCGTTCGTTAACCTAGAAGTCCAAGTGCCCGCTATGTAACCTAGACAGTCCAAGTGCCCGCTATGTAACCTATACTGTACCAGGCGCCCGTTAGGGAACATACATAGTCCAAGAGTCCGCTAGGGAACATACATAGTCCAAGTGCCCGCTAGGGAATCTAAATAGTCCAAGGGTCCGCTAGTTAACTTAGATATTCCAAGTGCTGCTAGTTAATCTACATACTCCAAGGGCCCGCTAGTTAACCTACATAGTCCAAGTACCCGCTAGTTAACCTAGACCATCCAAGTGTCCGCTAGTTAACCTACATAGTCCAAGTGCCCGCTAGGTTACCTGCATAGTCCAAGTGCCCGTTCGTTAACCTAGATAGTCCAAGTGCCCGCTAGGGAACCTATATAGTCTAAGTGCTATCTAGGTAACCTAGATAGTCCAAGGGCCCGCTAGTTAACCTACATAGTCCAAGGGCTCGCTTGTTAACTTTGATAGTCCAAGTGCCCCTTAGTTAACCTAGATCTTCTAAATGCCCGCTAGTTAACCTAGATCGTTCAAGTATTGGCTAGTTAACCTACATCGTCCAAGGGTCCACTAGTTAACCTAGATCGTCCAAGTGTCCTCTAGTTAACCTACATAGTCCAAGTGCCCGCGAGGTAGCCTACATAGTGCAAGTGTCTGCTAGATAACCTAAATAATCCAAGTGCCCTCTAGTTAACATAGATTGTCCAAGTGCCCGCTAGGGAAGGTACATAGTCCAAGTGCCCGCTAGGTAACCTAAAGAGTGCAAGTGCCCGCTAGTTAACCTACATAGTCCAAGTGCCTGCTAGGTAACCTAGATAGTCGAAGGGCCTGCTAGTTAACCTACATAGTCCAAGGGCCCGATAGGTAACCTACATAGTGCAAGTGTCCGCTAGTTAACCTACATAGTCCAAGAGCCCGCTAGTTAACCTAGATAGTCCAAGTGCCCACTAGGTAACCTACATAGTGCAAGTGTCCGCTAGTTAACCTACGTAGTCCAAGGGCCCACAGGTTAACATACATAGGCCAAGAGCCCAGTAGTTAACTTACAGAGTTCAAGTGTCCGTAGGGAACATACATAGTCCAAGTGTCCGCTAGGGAACATACATAGTCCAATTGCCCGCTAGGGAACCTGCATAGTCCAAGTGCCCGCTAGGGAATCTACATAGTCCAAGGGTCCGCTAGTTAACTTAGATAGTCCAAGTGCTGCTAGTTAATCTATATAGTCCAAGGGCCCGCTAGTTAACCTACATAGTACAAGTACCCGCTAGTTAACCTAGACCATCCAAGAGTCCGCTAGTTAACCTACATTGTCCAAGTGCCCGCTAGGGAACCTAGATAGTCCAAGTTCCCGCTCTGGAACCTACATAGTCCAAGTGCCTGCTAGGGAACCTACATAGTCCAAGTGCCCGCTCTGGAACATACATAGTCCAAGTGCCCGCTAGGGAATCTACATAGTTAAAGGGCCCGCTAGTTAACGTAGATAGTCCAAGTGCCGCTAGTTAATCTACATAGTCCAAGGGCCGTCTAGTTAACCTACATAGTCCAAGTACCCGCTAGTTAACCTAGATCGTCCTAGTGCCCGCTAGTTAACCTACATAGTCCAAGGGCCCGCTAGGTAATGTAGACAGTTAAAGTGACCACTAGGGTACCTACATAGTCCAAGTGCCTGTTCGTTAACCTACATAGTCCAAGTGCCCGCTAGGTAACCTATATAGTACAAATGCCCGCTAGGGACCCTAATAGTCCAAGTGCCCGCTAGTTATCCTAGATAGTCCAAGAGCTCGCTAGTTAACAGAGATAGTCCAAGTGCCCGATAGGGAACCTACATAGTCCAAGTGCCCGCTAGTTAACACAGATAGTCAAAGTACCCGCTAGGAAACGTACATAGTCCAAGTGCCCGCTAGTTAACGTACATTGTCCAAGTGCCCGCTAGGTAACGTAGATAGTCCAAGTGCCCGCTAGGGAACTAACATACTCCAAGTGCCCGGTAGGTAACCTAGATAGTCCAAGTGCCCGTTAGTTAACCTACACATTCCAAATGCCTGCTAGTTAACCTAGAGAGTCCAAGTGCCCACTAGTTAACCTACAAAGTCCAAGTCCTCCCTAGGTAACCTAGATAATCCAAGGGCCTACTAGGTAACCTACATTGTCCTAGTGTCCCCTAGTTAACCTACATTCTCCAATTGCCCGCTAGGGAACATACATAGTTCAAGTGCCCGCTCTGGAACATTCATAGTCCAAGTGCCCGCTTGGGAATCTACATAGTCCAAGGTCCTGCTAGTTAACGTAGATAGTCCAAGTGCCGCTAGTTAATCTACATAGTCCAAGGGAGCGCTAGTTAACATACATAGTCCAAGTGCCCGTTAGTTAACCTAGATAGTCCAAGTGCCCGCTAGGTAACCTAGACAGTTCAAGTGACCACTGGGTTAGATACATAGTCCAAGTGCCCGTTCGTTAACCTACATAGTCCAAGTGCCCGCTAGTTAACCAATATAGTCCAAATGCCCACTAGGGGCCCTAATAGTCCAAATGCCCGCTAGTTAACCTAGATAGTCCAAGTGCTCGCTAGTTAACCTAGATAGTCCAAGTGCCCGCTAGTTAACCTAGATTGACCAAGTGCCCGCTAGGGAACCTATCTAGTCCAAATACCCGCTAGGAAACGTACATAGTCCATGTGCTCGCTAGGTAACGTACATAGTCCAAGTGCCCGCTAGATAACGTAGATAGTCCAAGGGCCCGCTAGGGAACCTACATAGTCCAAGTGCCCGCTAGGTAACCTAGATAGTCCAATTCCCTGCTAGTCAACCTACATAGTCCAAGTGCCTGCTAGGTAACCTAGATAGTCCAAGTGCCCACTAGTTAACCTACATAGTCCAGGTTCCCCCTAGGTAACCTAGATAGTCCAAGGGCCCGCTAGGTAACCTACATTGTCCTAGTGCCCCCTAGTTACCCTACATTCTCCAAGTGCCCGATAGGGAACCTACATAATCCAAGTGCCCGCTAGGTAACCTACATAATCAAAATGCCCGCTAGTTAACCTATATAGTCCAAGTGCCTGATAGGGAACCTACATAGTGCAACTGTCCGCTAGTTAACCTAAGTAGTCCAAGGGCCCGCTAGTTAACATACATAGTCCAAGTGCCTGGTAGTTAACTTTCATAGTTCAAGTGTCCGTAGGGAACATTCATTATCCAAGTGCCCGCTAGGGAACCTCCGTAGTCCCAGTGCCCGCTAGGGAATCTACATAGTCCAAGCGCCCGCTAGTTAACTTAGATAGTCCAAGTGCTGCTAGTTAATCTACATAGTCCAAGGGCCCGCTAGTTAACCTACATAGTCCAAGTGCCCGCTACGGAACCTACATAGTCCAAGTGCCTGATAGGGAACCTACATAGTCCAAGTGCCCGCTCTGGAACATACATAGTCCAAGTGCCCGCTAGGGAATCTACATAGTCCAAGGGCCCGCTAGTTAACTTAGATAATCCAAGTGCCGCTAGTTAATCTACACAGTCCAAGGGCCCGCTAGTTAACCTACATAGTCCAAGTACCCGCTAGTTAACCGAGATCGTCCAAGGGCCCGCTAGTTAACCTACGTCGTCCAAGGGCCCGCTAGTTAACCTAGATAGTCCAAGTGCCCGCTAGTTAACCTACATAATCCAAGTGCCCTAAAGGGAACCTACATAATCCAAGTGCCAGGTAAGGAACCTACATAGTCCAAGTGCTCGCTAGGCAACCTACATAGTCCAAGTGCCCACTTGGTAACCTAAATTGTCCAAATGCCCGCTAGGGAAACTACATAATCCAAGTGCCCGCTAGTTAACCTAGATAGTCCAAGTGCCTGCTAGTAAACCTATATAATCCATGGGCCCGCTAGTTAACCTACATAGTGCAAGGGCCCGCTAGTTAACCTAGATCGTGCAAGTGTCCGCTAGTTAACCTACATAGTCCAAGTGCCCGCTAGGCAACCTACATAGTCCAAGTGCCCGTTCGTTAACCTAGAAGTCCAAGTGCCCGCTATGTAACCTAGACAGTCCAAGTGCCCGCTATGTAACCTATACTGTACCAGGCGCCCGTTAGGGAACATACATAGTCCAAGAGTCCGCTAGGGAACATACATAGTCCAAGTGCCCGCTAGGGAATCTAAATAGTCCAAGGGTCCGCTAGTTAACTTAGATATTCCAAGTGCTGCTAGTTAATCTACATACTCCAAGGGCCCGCTAGTTAACCTACATAGTCCAAGTACCCGCTAGTTAACCTAGACCATCCAAGTGTCCGCTAGTTAACCTACATAGTCCAAGTGCCCGCTAGGGAACCTAGATAGTCCAAGTGCCCGCTATGTAACCTAGACAGTCCAAGTGCCCGCTAGGTTACCTGCATAGTCCAAGTGCCCGTTCGTTAACCTAGATAGTCCAAGTACCCGCTAGGGAACCTATATAGTCCAAGTGCTATCTAGGTAACCTAGATAGTCCAAGGGCCCGCTAGTTAACCTACATAGTCCAAGGGCTCGCTTGTTAACTTTGATAGTCCAAGTGCCCCTTAGTTAACCTAGATCTTCTAAATGCCCGCTAGTTAACCTAGATCGTTCAAGTATTGGCTAGTTAACCTACATCGTCCAAGGGTCCACTAGTTAACCTAGATCGTCCAAGTGTCCTCTAGTTAACCTACATAGTCCAAGTGCCCGCGAGGTAGCCTACATAGTGCAAGTGTCTGCTAGATAACCTAAATAATCCAAGTGCCCTCTAGTTAACATAGATTGTCCAAGTGCCCGCTAGGGAAGGTACATAGTCCAAGTGCCCGCTAGGTAACCTAAAGAGTGCAAGTGCCCGCTAGTTAACCTACATAGTCCAAGTGCCTGCTAGGTAACCTAGATAGTCGAAGGGCCTGCTAGTTAACCTACATAGTCCAAGGGCCCGATAGGTAACCTACATAGTGCAAGTGTCCGCTAGTTAACCTACATAGTCCAAGAGCCCGCTAGTTAACCTAGATAGTCCAAGTGCCCACTAGGTAACCTACATAGTGCAAGTGTCCGCTAGTTAACCTACGTAGTCCAAGGGCCCACAGGTTAACATTCATAGGCCAAGAGCCCAGTAGTTAACTTACAGAGTTCAAGTGTCCGTAGGGAACATACATAGTCCAAGTGTCCGCTAGGGAACATACATAGTCCAATTGCCCGCTAGGGAACCTGCATAGTCCAAGTGCCCGCTAGGGAATCTACATAGTCCAAGGGTCCGCTAGTTAACTTAGATAGTCCAAGTGCTGCTAGTTAATCTACATAGTCCAAGGGCCCGCTAGTTAACCTACATAGTACAAGTACCCGCTAGTTAACCTAGACCATCCAAGAGTCCGCTAGTTAACCTACATTGTCCAAGTGCCCGCTAGGGAACCTAGATAGTCCAAGTTCCCGCTCTGGAACCTACATAGTCCAAGTGCCTGCTAGGGAACCTACATAGTACAAGTGCCCGCTCTGGAACATACATAGTCCATGTGCCCGCTAGGGAATCTACATAGTTAAAGGGCCCGCTAGTTAACGTAGATAGTCCAAGTGCCGCTAGTTAACACAGATAGTCAAAGTACCCGCTAGGAAACGTACATAGTCCAAGTGCCCGCTAGTTAACGTACATTGTCCAAGTGCCCGCTAGGTAACGTAGATAGTCCAAGTGCCCGCTAGGGAACTTACATACTCCAAGTGCCCGGTAGGTAACCTAGATAGTCCAAGTGCCCGCTAGTTAACCTACACATTCCAAATGCCTGCTAGTTAACCTAGAGAGTCCAAGTGCCCACTAGTTAACCTACAAAGTCCAAGTCCTCCCTAGGTAACCTAGATAGTCCAAGGGCCTACTAGGTAACCTACATTGTCCTAGTGTCCCCTAGTTAACCTACATTCTCCAATTGCCCGCTAGGGAACATACATAGTTCAAGTGCCCGCTCTGGAACATTCATAGTCCAAGTGCCCGCTTGGGAATCTACATAGTCCAAGGGCCCGCTAGTTAACGTAGATAGTCCAAGTGCCGCTAGTTAATCTACATAGTCCAAGGGAGCGCTAGTTAACCTACATAGTCCAAGTGCCCGTTAGTTAACCTAGATAGTCCAATTGCGCGCTAGGTAACCTAGATAGTCCAACAGCCCGGTAGGTAACCTACATACTCCAAGTACCCGCTAGGTAACGTAGATAGTTCAAGTGCCAGCTAGGTAACCTAGATAGTCTAAGTGCCCGCTAGGTAACCTACAAAGTCTAAGTGCCTGCTAGGTAATCTATATAGTCCAAATGCCCGCTAGGGAGCCTACATTGTCCAAATGCCCGCTAGGTAACCTAGATAGTCAAAGGGCCCGCTAGGTAACCTACATAGTCCTATTGCCCCCTAGTTAACCTGCATTCTCCAAGTGCCCGATAGGGAACCTACATAGTCCAAGTATCCGCTAGGTAACCTACATAGTCCAAATGCCCGATAGGGAACCTACATAATGCAAGTGTCCGCTAGAGAACCTACATAGTCCAAGGGCCCGTTAGGTAATCTAGATAGTCCAAATGCCTGCCAGGAAACCCACATAGTCCAAGTTCCCGCTAGGGAACTTACATAGTCCATGGGCCTGCTAGGTAACCTACATAGTCCAAGTGCCCGTTAGTTAACCGAGATAGTCCAAGTGCCCGCTAGGTAACCTACAAAGTCTAAGTGCCCGCTAAGTTATCTATATAGTCCAAATGCCCGCTAGGGAACCTACATAGTCCAAGTGCCTGCTAGGTAACCTAGATAATCCGAGTGCCCGCTAGTTAACCTATATCGTCAAAGTGCCCGCTAGTTAACCTACATAGTCAATGGGCCCTCTAGTTAACCTACATAGTGCAAGAGCCCGCTAGCTAACCTAGATAATCCAAGTGCCCGCTAGCTAACCTATATCGTCCAAGTGCCCGCTAGTTAACCTAGATCGTCCAAGTGCCCGCTAGTTAACCTACATAGTCAATGGGCCCGCTAGTTAACCTACATTGTACAAGAGCCCGCTAGTTAACCTAGATCGTGCAAGTGTCCGCAAGTTAACCTACATAGTCCACGTGCCAGTTAGCTAACCTAGATAGTCCAAGGGCCCGCTAGTTGACATACATAGTCCAAGTGCTCACTGGGTAACCTAGATAAACCAAGTGCCCGGTAGGGAACCTTCATAGTCCAAGTGCCAGCTAGGTAACCTAGATAGTCCAAGTGCCCGTTAGTTAACCTAGATAGTCCTAGTGCCCGTTAATTTACCTCGATAGTCCAAGTGCCCACTAGGGGACGTACTTAGTCCATGTGCCCGTTAGCTAACCATGATAGTCCAAGTGCCCGCTAGTTAACATTGATCATCGAAGTGCCCGCTAGTTAACCTACATAGTCCAAGTGCCCGCTATGTAACCTAGATAGTCAAAGTGCCCGTTAGGTAACCTAGTTAGTCCAAGTGCCCGCTAGGCAACCTACATAGCCCAAGAGCCCGTTCGTTAACCTAGAATTCCAAGTGCCCGTTAGGTAACCTAGACAGTCCAAGTGCCCGCTAGGTTACCTGCATATTCCAAGTGGCCGTTCGTTAACCTAGATAGTCCAAGTGCCCACTAGGTAACCTACATAGTCCAAGTGCCCGCTAGGTAACCTATATAGCGCAAGTGCCCGCTAGGTAACCCAGATAGTCCAAGGTCCCGCTAGTTAACCTACATAGTCCAAGGGCTAACTTGTGAACTTTGATAGTCCAAGTGCGCCGTAGTTAACCTAGATCGTCCAAGTGCCCGCTAGTTAACCTACATAGTCCAAGGGCCCACTAGTTAACCTAGATAGTCCAAGTGTCCTCTAGTTAATCTACATAGTCCAAGTGCCCGCTAGTTAACTTATATACCAAGTGCCCGCTACGTAACCTAGATAATCCAAGGGCACGCTAGTTAACCTATATCGTCCAAGTGCCCGCTAGGCAACCTAGATAGTCCAAGTGCCCGCTAAGGCACCTACATAGTCCAAGTGCACGCTGGTTAACCTAGATAGTACAAGTGCCCGCTTGTTAACCTAGATAGTCCAAGTGCCTGCTAGGTAACCTACATAGTGCAAGTGTCCGGTAGTTAACCTACATATTCCAAGTGCCCGCTAGTTAACATAGATAGCCCAAGTGCCCGCTAGGGAACGTACATAGTCCAAGTGCCCGCTAGGTAACCTAGATACTGCAAGTGCCCGCTAGTTAACCTAGATAGTTCAAGTACCCGCTAGGTAACCTAGATCGTCCAAGGGCCCCCTAGTTAGCCTACATAGTCCAAGTGCCCGCTAGGTAACCTAGATAGACCAAGTGCCCGTTCGGTAACCTAGATAATCCAAGTGCCCTTTAGGGAATCTAGATAGTCCAAGGGCCCGCTAGTAAACCTATATAGTCCATGGGCCCGCTAGTTAACCTTCATAGTGCAAGTGTCCGCTACTTAACGTACATATGCTAAGTGCTCGCTATTTAACCTACATAATCTAAGTGCCTGTTAGCTAACCTAGATAGGCCAAGGGCCCGCTAGTTGACCTACATAGTCCAAGTGCCAGCTAGGTAACCTAGATAGTACAAGTGCCCGCTAGAGATCCTAGATAGTCCAAGTGCCTGTTAGCTAACCTAGATAGTCCAAGTGCCTGCTAGGTAACCTACATAGTGCAAGTGTCCGCTAGTTAGCCTAAGTAGTCCAAGGGCCCACAGGTTAACATACATAGTCCAAGTGCCCAGTAGTTAACTTAAATAGTTCAAGTGTCCGTAGGGAACATACATAGTCCAAGTGTCCGCTAGGGAACATACATAGTCCAAGTGCCCGCTAGGGAACCTTCATTGTCCAAGTGCCCGCTAGGGAATATACATAGTCCAAAGGCCCGCTAGTTAACGTAGATAGTCCAAGTGCTGCTAGTTAATCTACATAGTCCAAGGGCCCGCAAGTTAACCTACATAGTCCAAGTACCCGCTAGTTAACCTAGATCATCCAAGTGTCCGCTAGTTAACCTACATAGTCCAAGTGCCCGTAAGGGAACCTAGATAGTCCAAGTGCCCGCTCTGGAACCTACATAGTCCAAGTACCTGCTAGGGAACCTACATAGTCCAAGTGCCCGCTCTGGAACATACATAGTCCAAGTGCCCCCTAGGGAATCTACATAGTCCAAGGGCCCGCTAGGTAACCTACATAGTCCAAGTTCCCGCTAGGGAATCTACATAGTCCAAGGGCCCGCTAGTTAACCTACATAGTCCAAGTTCCCGCTAGTTAACCTAGATCGTCCTAGTGCCCGCTAGTTAACCTACATAGTCCAAGGGCCCGCTAGGTAACCTAGACAGTTAAAGTGACCACTAGGTTACCTACATAGTCCAAGTGCCTGTTCGTTATCCTACATAGTCCAAGTGCCCGCTAGGTAACCTATATAGTACAAATGCCTGCTAGGGACCCTAATAGTCCAAGTGCCCGCTAGTTATTCTAGATAGTCCAAGAGCTCGCTAGTTAACCTAGATAGTCCAAGTGCCCGATAGGGAACCTACATAGTCCAGGTGCCCGCTAGTTAACATAGATAGTCCAAGTACCCGCTAGGAAACGTACATAGTCCAAGTGCCTGCTAGGTAACCTAGATAGTCCAAGTGCCCACTAGTTAACCTACATAGTCCAAGTTTTCCCTAGGTAACCTAGATAGTCCAAGGGCCCGCTAGGTAAACTATATTGTCCTAGTGTCCCCTAACTAACCTACATTCTCCAAGTGCCCGCTAGGGAACCTACATTGTTCAAGTGCCCGCTCTGGAACATACATAGTCCAAGTGCCCGCTAGTTAATCTACATAGTCCAAGGGCCCGCTAGTTAACCTACAAAGTCCATGTACCCGCTAGTTAACCTAGATTGTCCTATTGCCCGCTAGTTTACCTACATAGTCCAAGTTCTCCCTAGGTAACCTAGATAGTCCAAGGGCCCGCTAGGTAACATACATTGTCCTAGTGTCCCCTAGTTAACCTACATTCTCCAAGTGCCTTCTAGGGAACCTACATAGTCCAAGTGCCCGTTAGTTAACCTAAATAATCCAAGTGCCCGCTAGGTAACTTAGATAGTCCAACAGCCCGGTAGGTAACCTATATACTCCAAGTACCCGCTAGGTAACGTAGATAGTTCAAGTGCCAGCTAGGTAACCTAGATAGTCCAAGTGCCCGCTAGGTAACCTACAAAGTCTAAGTGCCCGCTAGGTAATCTACATAGTCCAAATGCCCGCTAGGGAGCCTACATAGTCCAAATGCCCGCTAGGTAACCTAGATAGTCCAAGGGCCCGCTAGGTAACCTACATAGTCCTAGTGCCCCCTAGTTAACCTACATTCTCCAAGTGCCCCATAGGGAACCTACATAATCCAAGTGCCCGCTAGGTAACCTACAAAGTCCAAAAGCCTCTAGTTAACCTACATAGTCCAAGTGCCCGATAGGGAACCTAGACAGTCCAAGTGCCCGCTAGGTTACCTGCATATTCCAAGTGCCCGTTCGTTAACCTACATAGTCCAAGTGCCCACTAGGTAACCAATATAGTCCAAATGCCCGCTAGGGGCCCTAATAGTCCAAATGCCCGCTAGTTAACTTAGATAGTCCAAGTGCCCGCTACGGAACCTACATAGTCCAAGTGCGTGCTTGGGAACCTACATAGTCCAAGTGCCCGCTCTGGAACATACATAGTCCAAGTGCCCGCTAGGGAATCTACATAGTCCAAGGGCCCGCTAGTTAAAGTAGATAGTCCAAGTGCGGCTAGTTAATCTACATAGTCCAAGGGCCCGCTAGTTAACCTACATAGTTCACGTACCCGCTAGTTAACCTAGATCGTCCAAGTGTCCGCTAGTTAACCTACATAGTCCAAGTGCCCGCTACGGATCCTACATAGTCCAAGTGCCTGCTTGGGAACCTACATAGTCCAAGTGCCCGCTCTGGAACATACATAGTCCAAGTGCCCGCTAGGGAATCTACATAGTCCAAGGGCCCGCTAGTTAAAGTAGATAGTCCAAGTGCGGCTAGTTAATCTACATAGTCCAAGGGCCCACTAGTTAACCTACATAGTTCACGTACCCGCTGGTTAACCTAGATCGTCCAAGTGTCCGCTAGTTAACCTACATAGTCCAAGTGCCCGCTACGGAACCTACATAGTCCAAGTGCCTGCTTGGGAACCTACATAGTCCAAGTGCCCGCTCTGGAACATACATAGTCCAAGTGCCCGCTAGGGAATCTACATAGTCCAAGGACCCGCTAGTTAAAGTAGATAGTCCAAGTGCGGCTAGTTAATCTACTTAGTCCAAGGGCCCGCTAGTTAACCTACATAGTTCACGTACCCGCTAGTTAACCTAGATCGTCAAAGGGCCCGCTAGTTAACCTACATCGTCCAGGGTCCCGCTAGTTAACCTAGATAGTCCAAGTGTCCTCTAGTTAATCTACATAGTCCAAGTGCCCGCTAGTTAACTTATATACCAAGTGCCCGCTACGTAACCTAGATATTCCAAGGGCACGCTAGTTAACCTATATCGTCCAAGTGCCCGCTAGGCAACCTAGATAGTCCAAGTGCCCGCTAAGGAACCTACATAGTCCAAGTGCACGCTAGTTAACCTAGATAGTACAAGTGCCCGCTAGTTAACCTAGATAATCCAAGTGCCTGCTAGGTAACCTACATAGTGCAAGTGTCCGGTAGTTAACCTACATATTCCAAGTGCCCGCTAGTTAACATAGATAGCCCAAGTGCCCGCTAGGGAACGTACATAGTCCAAGTGCCCGCTAGGTAACCTAGATACTGCAAGTGCCCGCTAGTTAACCTAGATAATTCAAGTACCCGCTAGGTAACCTAGATCGTCCAAGGGCCCCCTAGTTAGCCTACATAGTCCAAGTGCCCGCTAGGTAACCTAGATAGACCAAGTGCCCGTTCGGTAACCTAGATAATCCAAGTGCCCTTTAGGGAATCTAGATAGTCCAAGGGCCCGCTAGTAAACCTATATAGTCCATGGGCCCGCTAGTTAACCTTCATACTGCAAGTGTCCGCTACTTAACGTACATATTCCAAGTGCTCGCTAGTTAACCTACATAAATTAAGTGCCTGTTAGCTAACCTAGATAGGCCAAGGGCCCGCTAGTTGACCTACATAGTCCAAGTGCCAGCTAGGTCACCTAGATAGTACAAGTGCCCGCTATAGAACCTAGATTGTCCAAGTGCCTGTTAGCTAACCTAGATAGTCCAAATGGCGGCTAGGTAACCTACATAGTCCAAGTGACCGTTCGTTAACCTAGATAATCCATGTGCCCACTAGGTTACCTTGACAATCCAAGTGCCCGCTAGTTAACCTACATAGTCCAAGTGCCCGATAGGGAACCTACATAATCCAAGTGCCCGCTAGGCAACCTACATAGTCCAAGTGCCCGTTAGTTAACCTACATAGTCCAAGTGCCCGCTAGGTAACCTAAATAGTCCAAATGCCCGCTAGGGAAACTACATAGTCCAAGTGCCTGCTAGTAAATCTACATAATCCATGGGCCCGCTAGTTAACCTACATTGTGCAAGGGCCCGCTAGTTAACCTACATCGTCCAAGGGCCCGCTAGTTAACCTAGATAGTCCAAGTGCCCGCTAGTTAACCTACATAGTCCATGTGCCCGCTAGGTAACCTATATAGTCCAAGTGCCCCCAAAGGAACCTACATAGTCCAAGTGCACGCTAGTTAACCTAGATAGTCCATGTGCCCGCTAGTTAACCTAGATAGTTCAAGTACCCGCTAGGTAACCTAGATCGTCCAAGGGCCCTTAGTTAGCCTACATAGTCCAAGTGCCCGCTAGGTAACCTAGATAGTCCAAGTGCCCGTTCGGTAACCTAGATAGTCCAAGTGCCCTTTAGGGAATCTAGATAGTCCAAGGGCCAGCTAGTAAACCTACATAGTCCATGGGACCGCTAGTTAACCTTCATACTGCAAGTGTCCGCTACTTAACGTACATATTCCAAGTGCTCGCTAGTTAACCTACATAAACTAAGTGCCTGTGAGCTAACCTAGATAGGCCAAGGGCCCGCTAGTTGACCTACATAGTCCAAGTGCCAGCTAGGTCACCTAGATAGTACAAGTGCCCGCTATAGAACCTAGATAGTCCAAGTGCCTGTTAGCTAACCTAGATAGTCCAAATGGCGGCTAGGTAACCTACATAGTCCAAGTGCCCGTTCGTTAACCTAGATAATCCAAGTGCCCACTAGGTAACCTTGACAATCCAAGGGCCCGCTAGTTAACCTACATAGTCCAAGTGCTCGATAGGGAACCTACATAATCCAAGTGCCCGCTAGGCAACCTACATAGTCCAAGTGCCCGTTAGTTAACCTACATAGTCCAAGTGCCCGCTAGGTAACCTAAATAGTCCAAATGCCCGCTAGGGAAACTACATAGTCCAATTGCCCGCTAGTTAACCTAGATAGTCCAAGTGCCTGCTAGTAAACCTACATAATCCATGGGCCCGCTAGTTAACCTACATTGTGCAAGGGCCCGCTAGTTAACCTACATCACCCAAGGGCCCGCTAGTTAACCTACATAGTCCATGTGCCCGCTTGGCAACCTAGATAGTCCAAGTGCCCCCAAAGGAACCTACATAGTCCAAGTGCACGCTAGTTAACCTAGATAGTCCATGTGCCCGCTAGTTAACCTAGATAGTTCAAGTACCCGCTAGGTAACCTAGATCGTCCAAGGGCCCTTAGTTAGCCTACATAGTCCAAGTGCCCGCTAGGTAACCTAGATAGTCCAAGTGCCCGTTCGGTAACCTAGATAGTCCAAGTGCCCTTTAGGGAATCTAGATAGTCCAAGGGCCAGCTAGTAAACCTACATAGTCCATGGGCCCGCTAGTTAACCTTCATACTGCAAGTGTCCGCTACTTAACGTACATATTCCAATTGCTCGCTAGTTAACCCACATAATCTAAGTGCCCGTTAGCTAACCTAGATAGTCCAAGGGCCCGCTAGTTGACCTACATAGTCCAAGTGCCAGCTAGGTAACCTAGATAGTACAATTGCCCGCTAGAGAACCTAGATAGTCCAAGTGCCTGTTAGCTAACCTAGATAGTCCAAGTGGCGGCTAGGTAACCTACATAGTCCAAGTGCCCGTTCGTTAACCTAGATAATCCAAGTGCCCACTTGGTTACCTTGACAGTCCAAGTGCCGGCTAGTTAACCTACATAGTCCAAGTGCCCGATAGGGAACCTACATAATCCAAGTGCCTGCTAGGCAACCTACATAGTCCAAGTGACCATTAGTTAACCTAGATAGTCAAAGTGCCTGCTAGGTAACCTCGATAGTCCAAGTGCCCGCTAGGTAACCTACATAGTCCAAGTGCCCGCTATGTAACCTAAATAGTCAAAATGCCCGCTAGGGAAACTACATAGTCCAAGTGCCCACTAGTTAACCTAGATAGTCCAAGTGCCTGCTAGTAAACCTACATAATCCATGGGCTCGCTAGTTAACCTACATAGTGCAAGGGCCCGCTAGTTAACCTACATCGTCTAAGGGCCTGCTAGTTAAACTAGATAGTCCAAGTGCCCGCTAGTTAACCTACATAGTCCAAGGGCCCCCTAGGTAACCTAGACAGTTCAAGTGACCACTGGGTTAGATACATAGTCCAAGTGTCCGTTCGTTAACCTACATAGTCCAAGTGCCCGCTAGGTAACCAATATAGTCCAAATGCCCGCTAGGGGCCCTAATAGTCCAAATGCCCGCTAGTTAACCTAGATAGTCCAAGTGCTCGCTAGTTAACCTACATAGTCCAAGTGCCCGCTAGTTAACCTAGATAGACCAAGTGCCCGCTAGGGAACCTATCTAGTCCAAGTACCCGCTAGGAAACGTACATAGTCCATGTGCCCGCTAGGTAACGTACATAGTCCAAGTGCCCGCTAGATAACGTAGATAGTCCAAGGGCCCGCTAGGGAACCTACATAGTCCAAGTGCCCGCTAGGTAACCTAGATAGTCCAAGTGCCCGCTAGTCAACCTACATAGTCCAAGTGCCTGCTAGGTAACCTAGATAGTCCAAGTGCCCACTAGTTAACCTACATAGTCCAGGTTCCCCCTAGGTAACCTAGATAGTCCAAGGGCCCGCTAGGTAACCTACATTGTCCTAGTGCCCCCTAGTTGCCCTACATTCTCCAAGTGCCCGATAGGGAACCTACATAATCCAATTGCCCGCTAGGTAACCTACATAGTCAAAATGCCCGCTAGTTAACCTACATAGTCCAAGTGCCCGATAGGGAACCTACATAGTGCAAGTGTCCGCAAGTTAACCTAAGTAGTCCAAGGGCCCGCTAGTTAACATATATAGTCCAAGTACCCGGTAGTTAACTTACATAGTTCAAGTGTCCGTAGGGAACATTTATAGTCCAAGTGCCCGCTAGGGAACCTACGTAGTCCAAGTGCCCGCTAGGGAATCTACATAGTCCAAGGGCCCGCTAATTAACGTAGATAGTCCAAGTGCTGCTAGTTAATTTACATAGTCCAAGGGCCCGCTAGTTAACCTACATAGTCCAAGTGCCCGCTACGGAACCTACATAGTCCAAGTGCCTGCTAGGGAACCTACATAGTCCAAGTGCCCGCTTTGGAACATACATAGTCCAAGTGCCCGCTAGGGAATCTACATAGTCCAAGGGCCCGCTAGTTAACTTAGATAATCCAAGTGCCGCTAGTTAATCTACACAGTCCAAGGGCCCGCTAGTTAACCTACATAGTCAAAGTACCCGCTAGTTAACCGAGATCGTCCAAGGGCCCGCTAGTTAACCTACATCGTCCAAGGGCCCGCTAGTTAACCTAGATAGGCCAAGTGCCCGCTAGTTAACCTACATAATCCAAGTGCCCTAAAGGGAACCTACATAATCCAAGTGCCAGGTAGGGAACCTACATAGTCCATGTGCTCACTAGGTAACCTACATAATCCAAGTGCCCACTTGGTAACCTAAATTGTCCAAATGCCCGCTAGGGAAACTACATAGTCCAAGAGCCCGCTAGTTAACCTAGATAGTCCAAGTGCCTGCTAGTAAACCTACATAATTCATGGGCCCGCTAGTTAACCTAGATCGTGCAAGTGTCCGCTAGTTAAGCTACATAGTCCAAGTGCCCGCTAGGCAACCTACATAGTCCAAGTGCCCGTTCGTTAACCTAGAAGTCCAATTGCCCGCTATGTATCCTAGACAGTCCAAGTGCCCGCTATGTAACCTAGACAGTCCAAGTGCCCGCTATGTAACCTAGACAGTCCAAGTGCCCGCTAGGGAACATACATAGTCCAAGTGTCCGCTAGGGAACATACATAGTCCAAGTGCCCGCTAGGGAACCTACATAGTCCAAGTGCCCGCTAGGGAATATACATAGTCCAAGGGCCCGCTAGTTAACGTAGATAGTCCAAGTGCTGCTAGTTAATCTACATAGTCCAAGGGCCCGCAAGTTAACCTACATAGTCCAAGTACCCGCTAGTTAACCTAGATCATCCAAGTGTCCGCTAGTTAACCTACATAGTCCAAGTGCCCGTAAGGGAACCTAGATAGTCCAAGTGCCCGCTCTGGAACCTACATAGTCCAAGTACCTGCTAGGGAACCTACATAGTCCAAGTGCCCGCTCTGGAACATACATAGTCCAAGTGCCCGCTAGGGAATCTACATAGTCCAAGGGCCCGCTAGGTAACCTACATAGTCCAAGTTCCCGCTAGGGAATCTACATAGTCCAAGGGCCCGCTAGGTAACATACATAGTCCAAGGGCCCGCTAGTTAACCTACATAGTCCAAGTTCCCGCTAGTTAACCTAGATCGTCCTAGTGCCCGCTAGTTAACCTACATAGTCCAAGGGCCCGCTAGGTAACCTAGACAGTTAAGGTGACCACTAGGTTACCTACATAGTCCAAGTGCCTGTTCGTTATCCTACATAGTCCAAGTGCCCGCTAGGTAACCTATATAGTACAAATGCCTGCTAGGGACCCTAATAGTCCAAGTGCCCGCTAGTTATCCTAGATAGTCCAAGAGCTCGCTAGTTAACCTAGATAGTCCAAGTGCCCGATAGGGAACCTACATAGTCCAGGTGCCCGCTAGTTAACATAGATAGTCCAAGTACCCGCTAGGAAACGTACATAGTCCAAGTGCCTGCTAGGTAACCTAGATAGTCCAAGTGTCCACTAGTTAACCTACATAGTCCAAGTTCTCCCTAGGTAACCTAGATAGTCCAAGGGCCCGCTAGGTAAACTATATTGTCCTAGTGTCCCCTAACTAACCTACATTCTCCAAGTGCCCGCTAGGGAACCTACATAGTTCAAGTGCCCGCTCTGGAACATACATAGTCCAAGTGCCCGCTAGTTAATCTACATAGTCCAAGGGCCCGCTAGTTAACCTACAAAGTCCAAGTACCCGCTAGTTAACCTAGATTGTCCTATTGCCCGCTAGTTTACCTACATAGTCCAAGTTCTCCCTAGGTAACCTAGATAGTCCAAGGGCCCGCTAGGTAACCTACATTGTCCTAGTGTCCCCTAGTTAACCTACATTCTCCAAGTGCCTTCTAGGGAACCTACATAGTCCAAGTGCCCGTTAGTTAACCTAGATAATCCAAGTGCCCGCTAGGTAACTTAGATAGTCCAACAGCCCGGTAGGTAACCTATATACTCCAAGTACCCGCTAGGTAACGTAGATAGTTCAAGTGCCAGCTAGGTAACCTAGATAGTCCAAGTGCCCGCTAGGTAACCTACAAAGTCTAAGTGCCCGCTAGGTAATCTATATAGTCCAAATGCCCGCTAGGGAGCCTACATAATCCAAATGCCCGCTAGGTAACCTAGATAGTCCAAGGGCCCGCTAGGTAACCTACATAGTCCTAGTGCCCCCTAGTTAACCTACATTCTCCAAGTGCCCCATAGGGAACCTACATAATCCAAGTGCCCGCTAGGTAACCTACAAAGTCCAAAAGCCTCTAGTTAACCTACATAGTCCAAGTACCCGATAGGGAACCTAGACAGTCCAAGTGCCCGCTAGGTTACCTGCATATTCCAAGTGCCCGTTCGTTAACCTACATAGTCCAAGTGCCCACTAGGTAACCAATATAGTCCAAATGCCCGCTAGGGGCCCTAATAGTCCAAATGCCCGCTAGTTAACATAGATAATCCAAGTGCTCGCTAGTTAACTTAGATAGTCCAAGTGCCCGCTACGGAACCTACATAGTCCAAGTGCGTGCTTGGGAACCTACATAGTCCAAGTGCCCGCTCTGGAACATACATAGTCCAAGTTCCCGCTAGGGAATCTACATAGTCCAAGGGCCCGCTAGTTAACTTAGATAGTCCAAGTGCGGCTAGTTAATCTACATAGTCCAAGGGCCCGCTAGTTAACCTACATAGTTCACGTACCCGCTGGTTAACCTAGATCGTCCAAGTGTCCGCTAGTTAACCTACATAGTCCAAGTGCCCGCTACGGAGCCTACATAGTCCAAGTGCCTGCTTGGGAACCTACATAGTCCAAGTGCCCGCTCTGGAACATACATAGTCCAAGTGCCCGCTAGGGAATCTACATAGTCCAAGGACCCGCTAGTTAAAGTAGATAGTCCAAGTGCGGCTAGTTAATCTACATAGTCCAAGGGCCCGCTAGTTAACCTACATCCTCCAAGGGACCGCTAGTTAACCTAGATAGTCCAAGTGTCCTCTAGTTAATCTACATAGTCCAAGTGCCCGCTAGTTAACTTATATACCAAGTGCCCGCTACGTAACCTAGATATTCCAAGGGCACGCTAGTTAACCTATATCGTCCAAGTGCCCGCTAGGCATCCTAGATAGTCCAAGTGCCCGCTAAGGAACCTACATAGTCCAAGTGCACGCTAGTAACCTAGATAGTACAAGTGCCCGCTAGTTAACCTAGATAGTCCAAGTGCCTGCTAGGTAACCTACATAGTGCAAGTGTCCGGTAGTTAACCTACATATTCCAAGTGCCCACTACTTAACATAGATAGCCCACGTGCCCGCTAGGGAACGTACATAGTCCAAATGCCCGCTAGGTAACCTAGATACTGCAAGTGCCCGCTAGTTAACCTAGATAATTCAAGTACCCGCTAGGTAACCCAGATCGTCCAAGGGCCCCCTAGTTAGCCTACATAGTCCAAGTGCCCGCTAGGTAACCTAGATAGACCAAGTGCCCGTTCGGTAACCTAGATAATCCAAGTGCCCTTTAGGGAATCTAGATAGTCCAAGGGCCCGCTAGTAAACCTATATAGTCCATGGGCCCGCTAGTTAACCTTCATACTGCAAGTGTCCGCTACTTAACGTACATATTCCAAGTGCTCGCTAGTTAACCTACATAAACTAAGTGCCTGTTAGCTTACCTAGATAGGCCAAGGGCCCGCTAGTTGACCTACATAGTCCAAGTGCCAGCTAGGTCACCTAGATAGTATAAGTGCCCACTATAGAACCTAGATAGTCCAAGTGCCTGTTAGCTAACCTAGATAGTCCAAATGGCGGCTAGGTAACCTACATAGTCCAAGTGACCGTTCGTTAACCTAGATAATCCAAGTGCCCACTAGGTAACCTTGACAATCCAAGTGCCCGCTGGTTAACCTACATAGTCCAAGTGCCCGATAGGGAACCTATATAATCCAAGTGCCCGCTAGGCAACCTACATAGTCCAAGTTCCCGTTAGTTAACCTACATAGTCCAAGTGCCCGCTAGGTAACCTAAATAGTCCAAATGCCCGCTAGGGAAACTACATAGTCCAAGTGCCCGCTAGTTAACCTAGATAGTCCAAGTGCCTGCTAGTAAACCTACATAATCCATGGGCCCGCTAGTTAACCTACATTGTGCAAGGGCCCGCTAGTTAACCTACATCGTCCAAAGGCCCGCTAGTTAACCTAGATAGTCCAAGTGCCCGCTAGTTAACCTACATAGTTCATGTGCCCGCTAGGTAACCTATATAGTCCAATGCCCCCAAAGGAACCTACATAGTCCAAGTGCACGCTAGTTCACCTAGATAGTCCATGTGCCCGCTAGTTAACCTAGATAGTTCAAGTACCCGCTAGGTAACCTAGATCGTCCAAGGGCCCTTAGTTAGCCTACATAGTCCAAGTGCCCGCTAGGAAACCTAGATAGTCCAAGTGCCCGTTCGGTAACCTAGATAGTCCAAGTGCCCTTTAGGGAATCTAGATAGTCCAAGGGCCAGCTAGTAAACCTACATAGTCCATGGGCCCGCTAGTTAACCTTCATACTGCAAGTGTCCGCTACTTAACGTACATATTCCAAGTGCTCGCTACTTAACCTACATAAACTAAGTGCCTGTTAGCTAACCTAGATAGGCCAAGGGCCCGCTAGTTGACCTACATAGTCCAAGTGCCAGCTAGGTCACCTAGATAGTACAAGTGCCCGCTATAGAACCTAGATAGTCCAAGTGCCTGTTAGCTAACCTAGATAGTCCAAATGGCGGCTAGGTAACCAACATAGTCCAAGTGCCCGTTCGTTAACCTAGATAATCCAAGTGCCCACTAGGTAACCTTGACAATCCAAGTGCCCGCTAGTTAACCTACATAGTCCAAGTGCCCGATAGGGAACCTACATAATCCAAGTGCCCGCTAGGCAACCTACATAGTCCAAGTGCCCGTTTGTTAACCTACATAATCCAAGTGCCCGCTAGGTAACCTAAATAGTCCAAATGCCCGCTAGGGAAACTACATAGTTCAAGTGCCCGCTAGTTAACCTAGATATTCCAAGTGCCTGCTAGTAAACCTACATAATCCATGGGCCCGCTAGTTAACCTACATTGTGCAAGGGCCCGCTAGTTAACCTACATCGTCCAAAGGCCCGCTAGTTAACCTAGATAGTCCAAGTGCCCGCTAGTTAACCTACATAGTCCATGTGCCCGCTAGGCAACCTAGATAGTCCAAGTGCCCCCAAAGGAACCTACATAGTCCAAGTGCACGCTAGTTAACCTAGATAGTCCATGTGCCCGCTAGTTAACCTAGATAGTTCAAGTACCCGCTAGGTAACCTAGATCGTCCAAGGGCCCTTAGTTAGCCTACATAGTCCAAGTGCCCGCTAGGTAACCTAGATAGTCCAAGTGCCCGTTCGGTAACCTAGATAGTCCAAGTGCCCTTTAGGGAATCTAGATAGTCCAAGGGCCAGCTAGTAAACCTACATAGTCCAGGTTCCCCCTAGGTAACCTAGATAGTCCAAGTGCCCTTTAGGGAATCTAGATAGTCCAAGTGCCCGTTCGTTAACCTACATAGTCCAAGTGCCCGCTAGGTAACCAATATAGTCCAAATGCCCGCTAGGGGCCCTAATAGTCCAAATGCCCGCTAGTTAACCTAGATAGTCCAAGTGCTCGCTAGTTAACCTACATAGTCCAAGTGCCCGCTAGTTAACCTAGATAGACCAAGTGCCCGCTAGGGAACCTATCTAGTCCAAGTACCCGCTAGGAAACGTACATAGTCCATGTGCCCGCTAGGTAACGTACATAGTCCAAGTGCCCGCTAGATAACGTAGATAGTCCAAGGGCCCGCTAGGGAACCTACATAGTCCAAGTGCCCGCTAGGTAACCTAGATAGTCCAAGTGCCCGCTAATCAACCTACATAGTCCAAGTGCCTGCTAGGTAACCTAGATAGTCCAAGTGCCCACTAGTTAACCTACATAGTCCAGGTTCCCCCTAGGTAACCTAGATAGTCCAAGGGCCTGCTAGGTAACCTACATTGTCCTAGTGCCCCCTAGTTAACCTACATTCTCCAAGTGCCCGATAGGGAACCTACATAATCCAAGTGCCCGCTAGGTAACCTACATAGTCAAAATGCCCGCTAGTTAACCTACATAGTCCAAGTGCCCGATAGGGAACCTACATAGTGCAAGTGTCCGCTAGTTAACCTAAGTAGTCCAAGGGCCCGGTAGTTAACATACATAGTCCAAGTACCCGGTAGTTAACTTACATAGTTCAAGGGTCCGTAGGGAACATTTATAGTCCAAGTGCCCGCTAGGGAACCTACGTAGTCCAAGTGCCCGCTAGGGAATCTACAAAGTCCAAGGGCCCGCTAATTAACGTAGATAGTCCAAGTGCTGCTAGTTAATCTACATAGTCCAAGGGCCCGCTAGTTAACCTACATAGTCCAAGTGCCCGCTACGGAACCTACATAGTCCAAGTGCCTGCTAGGGAACCTACATAGTCCAAGTGCCCGCTCGAACATACATAGTCCAAGTGCCCGCTAGGGAATCTACATAGTCCAAGGGCCCGCTAGTTAACTTAGATAATCCAAGTGCCGCTAGTTAATCTACACAGTCCAAGGGCCCGCTAGTTAACCTACATAGTCAAAGTACCCGCTAGTTAACCGAGATCGTCCAAGGGCCCGCTAGTTAACCTACATCGTCCAAGGGCCCGCTAGTTAACCTAGAAAGCCCAAGTGCCCGCTAGTTAACCTACATAATCCAAGTGCCCTAAAGGGAACCTACATAATCCAAGTGCCAGGTAGGGAACCTACATAGTCCAAGTGCTCGCTAGGTAACCTACATAATCCAAGTGCCCACTTGGTAACCTAAATTGTCCAAATGCCCGCTAGGGAAACTACATAGTCCAAGTGCCCGCTAGTTAACCTAGATAGTCCAAGTGCCTGCTAGTAAACCTACATAGTCCAAGTGCCCGTTCGTTAACCTAGAAGTCCAAGTGCCCGCTATGTAACCTAGACAGTCCAAGTGCCCGCTATGTAACCTAGACAGTCCAAGTGCCCGCTAGGGAACATACATAGTCCAAGTGTCCGCTAGGGAACATACATAGTTCAAGTGCCCGCTAGGGAACCTACATAGTTCAAGTGCCCGCTAGGGAATCTAAATAGTCCAAGGGTCCGCTAGTTAACTTAGATAGTCCAAGTGCTGCTAGTTAATCTACATACTCCCAGGGCCCGCTAGTTAACTTACATAGTCCAAGTACCCGCTAGTTAACCTAGACCATCCAAGTGTCCGCTAGTTAATCTACATAGTCCAAGTGCCCGCTAGGGAACCTAGATAGAACAAGTGCCCGCTATGTAACCTAGACAGTCCAAGTGCCCGCTAGGTTACCTGCATAGTCCAAGTGCCCGTTCGTTAACCTAGATAGTCCAAGTGCCCGCTAGGGAACCTATATAGTCCAAGTGCTATCTAGGTAACCTAGATAGTCCAAGGGCCCGCTAGTTAACCTACATAGTCCAAGGGCTCGCTTGTTAAGTTTGATAGTCCAAGTGCCCCTTAGTTAACCTAGATCGTCTAAATGCCCGCTAGTTAACCTAGATCGTTCAAGTATTGGCTAGTTAACCTACATCGTCCAAGGGTCCACTAGTTAACCTAGATCGTCCAAGTGTCCTCTAGTTAAAGTACATAGTCCAAGTGCCCGCGAGGTAGCCTACATAGTGCAAGTGTCTGCTAGATAACCTAAATAATCCAAGTGCCCGCTAGTTAACATAGATTGTCCAAGTGCCCGCTAGGGAAGGTACATAGTCCAAGTGCCCGCTAGGTAACCTAGAGAGTGCAAGTGCCCGCTAGTTAACCTACATAGTCCAAGTGCCTGCTAGGTAACCTAGATAGTCGAAGGGCCTGCTAGTTAACCTACATAATCCAAGGGCCCGATAGGTAACCTACATAGTGCAAGTGTCCGCTAGTTAACCTACATAGTCCAAGAGCCCGCTAGTTAACCTAGATAGTCCAAGTACCCACTAGGTAACCTACATAGTGCAAGTGTCCACTAGTTAACCTACATAGTCCAAGGGCCCAGAGGTTAACATACATAGGCCAAGAGCCCAGTAGTTAAATTACAGAGTTCAAGTGTCCGTAGGGAACATACATAGTCCAAGTGCCCGCTCTGGAACATACATAGTCCAAGTGCCCGCTAGGGAACCTACATATTCCAAGTGCCCGCTAGGGAATCTACATAGTCCAAGGGCCCGCTAGTTAACGTAGATAGTCCAAGTGCCGCTACTTAATCTACATAGTCCAAGGGAGCGCTAGTTAACCTACATAGTCCAAGTGCCCGTTAGTTAACCTAGATAGTCCAAGTGCCCGCTAGGTAACCTAGATAGTCCAACAGCCCGGTAGGTAACCTACATACTCCAAGTACCCACAAGGTAACGTAGATAGTTCAAGTGCCAGCTAGGTAACCTAGATAGTCCAAGTGCCCGCTAGGTAACCTACAAAGTCTAAGTGCCCGCTAGGTAATCTATATAGTCCAAATGCCCGCTAGGGAGCCTACATAGTCCAAATGCCCGCTAGGTAACCTAGATAGTCAAAGGGCCCGCTAGGTAACCTACATAGTCCTATTGCCCCCTAGTTAACCTGCATTCTCCAAGTGCCCGATAGGGAACCTACATAGTCCAAGTATCCGCTTGGTAACGTACATAGTCCAAATGCCCGATAGGGAACCTACCTAATGCAAGTGTGCGCTAGAGAACCTACATAGTCCAAGGGCCCGTTAGGTAACCTAGGTAGTCCAAATGCCTGCCAGGAAACCCACATAGTCCAAGTGCCCGCTAGGGAACTTACATAGTCCATGGGCCTGCTAGGGAACCTACATAGTCCAAGTGCCCGCTAGTTAACCTACATAGTCAATGGGCCCTCTAGTTAACCTACATAGTGCAAGAGCCCGCTAGCTAACATAGATAATCCAAGTGCACGCTAGCTAACCTATATCGTCCAAGTGCCCGCTAGTTAACCTAGATCGTCCAAGTGCCCGCTAGTTAACCTACATAGTCAATGGTCCCGCTAGTTAACCTACATTGTACAAGGGCCCGCTAGTTAACCTAGATCGTGCAAGTGTCCGCTAGTTAACCTACATAGTCCACGTGCCAGTTAGCTAACCTAGATAGTCCAAGGGCCCGCTAGTTGACATACATAGTACAAGTGCTCGCTGGGTAACCTAGATAAACCAATTGCCCGGTAGGGAACCTTCATTGTCCAAGTGCCAGCTAGGTAACCTAGATAGTCCAAGTGCCCGCTAGTTAATCTAGATAGTCCTAGTGCCCGTTAGTTTACCTCGATAGTCCAAGTGCCCACTAGATGACGTACTTAGTCCATGTGCCCGTTAGCTAACCTAGATAGTCCAAGTGCCCGCTAGTTAACATTGATCTGCCAAGTGCCCGCTAGTTAACCTACATAGTCCAAGTGCCCGCTATGTAACCTAGATAGTCAAAGTGCCCGTTAGGTAACCTAGTTAGTCCAAGTGCCCGCTAGGCAATCTACATAGCCCAAGAGACCGTTCGTTAACCTAGAATTCCAAGTGCCCGTTAGGTAACCTAGACAGTCCAAGTGCCCGCTAGGTTACCTGCATATTCCAAGTGGCCGTTCGTTAACCTAGATAGTCCAAGTGCCCACTAGGTAACCTACATAGTCCAAGTGCCCGCTAGGTAACCTATATCGTCCAAGTGCCCGCTAGGCAACCTAGATAGTCCAAGTGCCCGCTAAGGAACCTACATAGTCCAAGTGCACGCTAGTTAACCTAGATAGTACAAGTGCCCGCTAGTTAACCTAGATAGTCCAAGTGCCTGCTAGGTAACCTACATAGTGCAAGTGTCCGGTAGTTAACCTACATATTCCAAGTGCCCGCTAGTTAACATAGATAGCCCAAGTGCCCGCTAGGGAACGTACATAGTCCAAGTGCCCGCTAGGTAACCTAGATACTGCAAGTGCCCGCTAGTAAACCTAGATAGTTCAAGTACCCGCTAGGTAACCTAGATCGTCCAAGGGCCCCCTAGTTAGCCTACATAGTCCAAGTGCCCGCTAGGCAACCTAGATAGACCAAGTGCCCGTTCGGTAACCTAGATAATCCAAGTGCCCTTTAGGGAATCTAGATAGTCCAAGGGCCCGCTAGTAAACCTATATAGTCCATGGGCCCGCTAGTTAACCTTCATAGTGCAAGTGTCCGCTACTTAACGTACATATCCCAAGTGCTCGCTAGTTAACCTACATAATCTAAGTGCCTGTTAGCTAACCTAGATAGGCCAAGGGCCCGCTAGTTGACCTACATAGTCCAAGTGCCAGCTAGGTAACCTAGATAGTACAAGTGCCCGCTAGAGAACCTAGATAGTCCAAGTGCCTGTTAGCTAACCTAGATAGTCCAAGTGGCGGCTAGGTAACCTTCATAGTCCAAGTGCCCGTTCGTGAACCTAGATAGTCAAAGTGCCTGCTAGGTAACCTAGATAGTCCAAGTGCCCGCTAGGTAACCTACATAGTCCAAGTGTCCGCTAGGGAAACTACATAATCCAAGTGCCCGCTAGTTAACCTAGATAGTCCAAGTGCCTTCTAGTAAACCTACATAATCCATGGGCCCGCTAGTTAACCTACATAGTGCAAGGGCCCGCTAGTTAACCTACATTGTCAAAGGGTCCGCTAGTTAACCTAGATAGTTAAAGTGCCCTTAGTTAACCTACATAGTCCAAGTGCCCGCTAGGTAACCTAGACAGTTCAAGTGACCACTAGGTTACCTACATAGTCCAAGTGCCCGTTCGTTAACCTACATAGTCCAAGTGCCCGCTAGGTAACCAATATAGTCCAAATGCCCGCTAGGGGCCCTAATAGTCCAAATGCCCGCTAATTAACCTAGATAGTCCAAGTGCTCGCTAGTTAACCTAGATAGTCCAAGTGCCCGCTAGTTAACCTAGATAGACCAAGTGCCCGCTAGGGAACCTATCTAGTCCAAGTACCCGCTAGGAAACGTACATAGTCCAAGTGCCCGCTAGGTAACGTACATAGTCCAAGTGCCCCCTAGGTAACATAGATAGTCCAATTGCCCGCTAGGGAACGTACATAGTCCAAGTGCCCGCAGGGTAACCTAGATAGTCCAAGTGCCCGCTAGTTAACCTACATAGTCCAAGTGCCTGCTAGGTAACCTAGATAGTCCAAGTGCCCACTAGTTAACCTACATAGTCCAGGTTCCCCCTAGGTGACCTAGATAGTCCAAGGGCCCGCTAGGCAACCTCCATTGTCCTAGTGCCCCCTAGTTAACCTACATTCTCCAAGTGCCCCATAGGGAACCTACATAGTCCAAGTGCCCGCTAGGTAACCTACATAGTCCAAATGCCCGCTAGTTAACCTACATAGTCCAAATGCCCGATAGGGAACCTACATAGTGAAAGTGTCCACTAGATAACCTAAGTAGTCCAAGGGCCCGCTAGTTAACATACATAGTCCAAGTGCCTGGTAGGTAACTTACATAGTTAAAGTGTCCGTAGGGAACATACATAGTCCAAGTGCCCGCTAGGGAACCTACATAGTCCAAGTGCCCGCTAGGGAACCTACGTAGTCCAAGTGCCCGCAAGGGAATCTACATAGTCCAAGGGCCCGCTAGTTAACGTAGACAGTCCAAGTGCTGCTAGTTAATCTACATAGTCCAAGGGCCCGCTAGTTAACCTACATAGTCCAAGTACCCGCTAGTTAACCTAGATCGTCCAAGTGTCCGCTAGTTAACCTACATAGTCCAAGTGCCCGCTACGGAACCTACATAGTCCAAGTGCCTGCTTGGGAACCTACATAGTCCAAGTGCCCGCTCTGGAACATACATAGTCCAAGTGCCCGCTAGGGAATCTACATAGTCCAAGGACAGGCTAGTTAAAGTAGATAGTCCAAGTGCGGCTAGTTAATCTACATAGTCCAAGGGCCCGCTAGTTAACCTACATAGTTCACGTACCCGCTAGTTAACCTAGATCGTCAAAGGGCCCGCTAGTTAACCTACATCGTCCAAGGGCCCGCTAGTTAACCTAGATAGTCCAAGTGCCCGCTAGTTAACCTACATAATCCAAGTGCCCTAAAGGGAACCTACATAATCCAAGAGACCGCTAGGGAACCTACATAGTACAAGTGCCCGCTTGGTAACCTAAATAGTCCAAATGCCCGCTAGGGAAACTACAAAGTCCAAGTGCCCGCTAGTTAACCTAGATAGTCCAAGTGCCTGCTAGTAAACCTACATAATCCATGGGCCCGCTAGTTAACCTACATAGTGTAAGGCCCCGCTAGTTAACCTAGATCGTGCAAGTGTCCGCTAGTTAACTTACATAGTCCAAGTGCCCGCTAGGTAACCTAGATAGTCCAAGTGGTCGCTAGTTAACCTAGATAGTCCAAGTGCGCAATAGGGGACGTACATTGTCCTAGTGCCCGCTAGGTAACCTAGATAGTTCTAGTGCCCGATACCTAACCTAGATAGTCCAAGTGCCAGCTAGGCAACCTACATAGTCCAAGTGCCCGTTCGTTAACCTAGAAGTCCATGTGCCCGCTATGTAACCTAGACAGTCCAAGTGCCCGCTATGTAAACTAGACAGTCCAAGTGCCCGCTAGGTACCTGCATAGTCCAAGTGCCCATTCGTTAACCTAGATAGTGCAAGTGCCCTCTAGTTAACCTACATAGTCCAAGTGCCTGCTAGGTAACCTAGATAGTCGAAGGACCTGCTAGTTAACCTACATAGTCCAAGTGCCCGCTAGGTAACCTACATAATGCAAGTGTCCGCTAGTTAACCTAAGTAGTCCACGGGCCCACAGGTTAACATACATAGTCCAAGTGCCCAGTAGTTAACTTAAATAGTTCAAGTGTCCATAGGGAACATACATAGTCCAAGTGTCCGCCTGGGAACATACATAGTCCAAGTGCCCGCTAGGGAACCTACATTGTCCAAGTGCCGCTAGGAAATATACATAGTCCAAGGGCCCGCTAGTTAACGTAGATAGTCCAAGTGCTGCTAGTTAATCTACATAGTCCAAGGGCCCGCAAGTTAACCTACATAGTCCAAGTACCTGCTAGTTTACCTAGATCATCCATGTGTCCGCTAGTTAACCTACATAGTCCAAGTGCCCGTAAGGGAACCTAGATAGTCCAAGTGCCCGCTCTGGAACCTACATAGTCCAAGTACCTGCTAGGGAACCTACATAGTCCAAGTGCCCGCTCTGGAACATATATAGTCCAAGTGCCCGCTAGGGAATCTACATAGTCCAAGGGCCCGCTAGGTAACCTACATAGTCCAAGTTCCCGCTAGTTAACATACATAGTCCAAGTGCCCGGTAGTTAACTTACATAGTTAAAGTGTCCGTAGGGAACATATATAGTCCAAGTGCCCGCTAGGGAACCTAAATAGTCCAAGTGCCCGCTAGGGAACCTACGTAGTCCAAGTGCCCGCTAGGGAATCTACATAGTCCAAGGGCACGCTAGTTAACGTAGACAGTCCAAGTGCTGCTAGTTAATCTACATAGTCCAAGGGCCCGCTAGTTAACCTACATAGTCCAAGTACCCGCTAGTTAACTTAGATCGTCCAAGTGTCCGCTAGTTAACCTACATAGTCCAAGTGCCCGCTACGGAACCTACATAGTCCAATTGCCTGCTTGGGAACCTACATAGTCCAAGTGCCCGCTCTGGAACATACATAGTCCAAGTGCCCGCTAGGGAATCTACATAGTCCAAGGACAGGCTAGTTAAAGTAGATAGTCCAAGTGCGGCTAGTTAATCTACATAGTCCAAGGGCCCGCTAGTTAACCTACATAGTTCACGTACCCGCTAGTTAACCTAGATCGTCAAAGGGCCCGCTAGTTAACCTACATCGTCCAAGGGCCCGCTAGTTAACCTAGATAGTCCAAGTGCCCGCTAGTTAACCTACATAATCCAAGTGCCCTAAAGGGAACCTACATAATCCAAGTGACCGCTAGGGAACCTACATAGTACAAGTGCCCGCTTGGTAACCTAAATAGTCCAAATGCCCGCTAGGGAAACTACAAAGTCCAAGTGCCCGCTAGTTAACCTAGATAGGCCAAGTGCCTGCTAGTAAACCTACATAATCCATGGGCCCGCTAGTTAACCTACATAGTGTAAGGCCCCGCTAGTTAACCTAGATCGTGCAAGTGTCCGCTAGTTAACTTACATAGTCCAAGTGCCCGCTAGGTAACCTAGATAGTCCAAGTGGTCGCTAGTTAACCTAGATAGTCCAAGTGCGCAATAGGGGACGTACATTGTCCTAGTGCCCGCTAGGTAACCTAGATAGTTCTAGTGCCCGATACCTAACCTAGATAGTCCAAGTGCCAGCTAGGCAACCTACATAGTCCAAGTGCCCGTTCGTTAACCTAGAAGTCCATGTGCCCGCTATGTAACCTAGACAGTCCAAGTGCCCGCTATGTAAACTAGACAGTCCAAGTGCCCGCTAGGTTACCTGCATAGTCCAAGTGCCCATTCGTTAACCTAGATAGTGCAAGTGCCCTCTAGTTAACCGACATAGTCCAAGTGCCTGCTAGGTAACCTAGATAGTCGAAGGACCTGCTAGTTAACCTACATAGTCCAAGTGCCCGCTAGGTAACCTACATAATGCAAGTGTCCGCTAGTTAACCTAAGTAGTCCAAGGGCCCACAGGTTAACATACATAGTCCAAGTGCCCAGTAGTTAACTTAAATAGTTCAAGTGTCCGTAGGGAACATACATAGTCCAAGTGTCCGCCTGGGAACATACATAGTCCAAGTGCCCGCTAGGGAACCTACATTGTCCAAGTGCCGCTAGGAAATATACATAGTCCAAGGGCCCGCTAGTTAACGTAGATAGTCCAAGTGCTGCTAGTTAATCTACATAGTCCAAGGGCCCGCAAGTTAACCTACATAGTCCAAGTACCTGCTAGTTTACCTAGATCATCCATGTGTCCGCTAGTTAACCTACATAGTCCAAGTGCCCGTAAGGGAACCTAGATAGTCCAAGTGCCCGCTCTGGAACCTACATAGTCCAAGTACCTGCTAGGGAACCTACATAGTCCAAGTGCCCGCTCTGGAACATATAAAGTCCAAGTGCCCGCTAGGGAATCTACATAGTCCAAGGGCCCGCTAGGTAACCTACATAGTCCAAGTTCCCGCTAGGGAATCTACATAGTCCAAGGGCCCGCTAGGTAACATACATAGTCCAGGGGCACGCTAGTTAACCTGCATAGTCCAAGTACCCGCTAGTTAACCTAGATCGTCCTAGTGCCCGCTAGTTAACCTACATAGTCCAAGGGCCCGCTAGGTAACCTAGACAGTTAAAGTGACCACTAGGTTACCTACATAGTCCAAGTGCCTGTTCGTTATCCTACATAGTCCAAGTGCCCGCTAGGTAACCTATATAGTACAAATGCCTGCTAGGGACCCTAATAGTCCAAGTGCCCGCTAGTTATCCTAGATAGTCCAAGAGCTCGCTAGTTAACCTAGATAGTCCAAGTGCCCGATAGGGAACCTACATAGTCCAGGTGCCCGCTAGTTAACATAGATAGTCCAAGTACCCGCTAGGAAACGTACATAGTCCAAGTGCCTGCTAGGTAACCTAGATAGTCCAAGTGCCCACTAGTTAACCTACATAGTCCAAGTTCTCCCTAGGTAACCTAGATAGTCCAAGGGCCCGCTAGGTAAACTATATTGTCCTAGTGTCCCCTAACTAACCTACATTCTCCAAGTGCCCGCTAGGGAACCTACATAGTTCAAGTGCCCGCTCTGGAACATACATAGTCCAAGTGCCCGCTAGTTAATCTACATAGTCCAAGGGCCCGCTAGTTAACCTACAAAGTCCAAGTACCCGCTAGTTAACCTAGATTGTCCTATTGCCCGCTAGTTTACCTACATAGTCCAAGTTCTCCCTAGGTAACCTAGATAGTCCAAGGGCCCGCTAGGTAACCTACATTGTCCTAGTGTCCCCTAGTTAACCTACATTCTCCAGGTGCCTTCTAGGGAACCTACATAGTCCAAGTGCCCGTTAGTTAACCTAGATAATCCAAGTGCCCGCTAGGTAACTTAGATAGTCCAACAGCCCGGTAGGTAACCTATATACTCCAAGTACCCGCTAGGTAACGTAGATAGTTCAAGTGCCAGCTAGGTAACCTAGATAGTCCAAGTGCCCGCTAGGAAACCTACAAAGTCTAAGTGCCCGCTAGGTAATCTATATAGTCCAAATGCCCGCTAGGGAGCCTACATAGTCCAAATGCCCGCTAGGTAACCTAGATAGTCCAAGGGCCCGCTAGGTAACCTACATAGTCTTAGTGCCCCCTAGTTAACCTACATTCTCCAAGTGCCCCATAGGGAACCTACATCATCCAAGTGCCCTCTAGGTAACCTACAAAGTCCAAAAGCCCGCTAGTTAACCTTCATAGTCCAAGTGCCCGATAGGGAACCTAGACAGTCCAAGTGCCCGCTAGGTTACCTGCATATTCCAAGTGCCCGTTCGTTAACCTACATAGTCCAAGTGCCCGCTAGGTAACCAATATAGTCCAAATGCCCGCTAGGGGCCCTAATAGTCCAAATGCCCGCTAGTTAACATAGATAGTCCAAGTGCTCGCTAGTTAACCTAGATAGTCCAAGTGCCCGCTAAGGAACCTACATAGTCCAAGTGCGTGCTTGGGAACCTACATAGTCCAAGTGCCCGCTCTGGAACATACATAGTCCAAGTGCCCGCTAGGGAATCTACATAGTCCAAGGGCCCGCTAGTTAAAGTAGATAGTCCAAGTGCGGCTAGTTAATCTACATAGTCCAAGGGCCCGCTAGTTAACCTACATAGTTCACGTACCCGCTAGTTAACCTAGATCGTCCAAGTGTCCGCTAGTTAACCTACATAGTCCAAGTGCCCGCTACGGAACCTACATAGTCCAAGTGCCTGCTTGGGAACCTACATAGTCCAAGTGCCCGCTCTGGAACATACATATTCCAAGTGCCCGCTAGGGAATCTACATAGTCCAAGGGCCCGCTAGTTAAAGTAGATAGTCCAAGTGCGGCTAGTTAATCTACATAGTCCAAGGGCCCGCTAGTTAACCTACATAGTTCACGTACCTGCTAGTTAACCTAGATCGTCAAAGGGCCCGCTAGTTAAACTACATCGTCCAATGGCCCGCTAGTTAACCTAGATAGTCCAAGTGTCCTCTAGTTAATCTACATAGTCCAAGTGCCCGCTAGTTAACTTATATACCAAGTGCCCGCTACGTAACCTAGATATTCCAAGGGCACGCTAGGTAACCTATATCGTCCAAGTGCCCGCTAGGCAACCTAGATAGTCCAAGTGCCCGCTAAGGAACCTACATAGTCCAAGTGCACGCTAGTTAACCTAGATAGTACAAGTGCCCGCTAGTTAACCTAGATAGTCCAAGTGCCTGCTAGGTAACCTACATAGTGCAAGTGTCCGGTAGTTAACCTACATATTCCAAGTGCCCGCTAGTTAACATAGATAGCCCAAGTGCCCGCTAGGGAACGTACATAGTCCAAGTGCCCGCTAGGTAACCTAGATACTGCAAGTGCCCGCTAGTTAACCTAGATTGTTCAAGTACCCGCTAGGTAACCTAGATCGTCCAAGGGTCCCCTAGTTAGCCTACATAGTCCAAGTGCCCGCTAGGTAACCTAGATAGACCAAGTGCCCGTTCGGTAACCTAGATAATCCAAGTGCCCTTTAGGGAATCTAGATAGTCCAAGGGCCCGCTAGTAAACCTATATAGTCCATGGGCCCGCTAGATAACCTTCATAGTGCAAGTGTCCGCTACTTAACGTACATATTCCAAGTGCTCGCTAGTTAACCTACATAATCTAAGTGCCTGTTAGCTAACCTAGATAGGCCAAGGGCCCGCTAGTTCACCTACATAGTCCAAGTGCCAGCTAGTAACCTAGATAGTACAAGTGCCTGCTAGAGAACCTAGATAGTCCAAGTGCCTGTTAGCTAACCTAGATAGTCCAAGTAGCGGCTAGGTAACCTACATAGTCCAAGTGCCCGTTGGTTAACCTAGATAATCCAAGTGCCCACTAGGTAACCTAGACAGTCCAAGTGCCCGCTAGTTAACCTACATAGTCCAAGTGCCCGATAGGGAACCTACATAATCCAAGTGCCCGCTAGGCAACCTACATAGTTCAAGTGCCCGTTAGTTAACCTAGATAGTCAAAGTGCCTGCTAGGTAACCTAGATAGTCCAAGTGCCCGCTAGGTAACCTACATAGTCCAAGTGCCCGCTAGGGAAACTTCATAGTCCAAGTGCCCGCTAGTTAACCTAGATAGTCCAAGTGCCTGCTAGTAAACCTACATAATCCATGGGCCCGCTAGTTAACCTACATAGTGCAAGGGCCCGCTAGTTAACCTACATTGTCAAAGGGTCCGCTAGTTAACCTAGATAGTTGAAGTGCCCGCTAGTTAACCTACATAGTCCAAGTGCCCGCTAGGTAACCCAGACAGTTCAAGTGACCACTAGGTTACCTACATAGTCCAAGTGCCCGTTCGTTAACCTACATAGTCCAAGTGCCCGCTAGGTAACCAATATAGTCCAAATGCCCGCTAGGGGCCCTAATAGTCCAAATGCCCGCTAATTAACCTAGATAGTCCAAGTGCTCGCTAGTTAACCTAGATAGTCCAAGTGCCCGCTAGTTAACCTAGATAGACCAAGTGCCCGCTAGGGAACCTATCTAGTCCAAGTACCCGCTAGGAAACGTACATAGTCCAAGTGCCCGCTAGGTAACGTACATAGTTCAAGTGCCCGCTAGGTAACATAGATAGTCCAATTGCCCGCTAGTGAACGTACATAGTCCAAGTGCCCGCTAGGTAACCTAGATAGTCCAAGTGCCCGCTAGTTAACCTACAAAGTCCAAGGACCTGCTAGGTAACCTAGATAGTCCAAGTGCCCACTAGTTAACCTACATAGTCCAGGTTCCCCCTAGGTAACCTAGATAATCCAAGGGCCCGCTAGGCAACCTACATTGTCCTAGTGCCCCCTAGTTAACCTACATTCTCCAAGTGCCCGATAGGGAACCTACATAGTCCAAGTGCCCGCTAGGTAACCTACATAATCCAAATGCCCGCTAGTTAACCTACATAGTCCAAATGCCCGATAGGGAACCTACATAGTGAAAGTGTCCACTAGTTAACCTAAGTAGTCCAAGGGCCCGCTAGTTAACATACATATTCCAAGTGCCCGGTAGTTAACTTACATAGTTAAAGTGTCCGTAGGGAACATTCATAGTCCAATTGCCCGCTAGGGAACCTACATAGTCCAAGTGCCCGCTAGGGAACCTACGTAGTCCAAGTGCCCGCTAGGGAATCTACATAGTCCAAGGGCCCGCTAGTTAACGTAGACAGTCCAAGTGCTGCTAGTTAATTTACATAGTCCAAGGGCCCGCTAGTTAACCTACATAGTCCAAGTACCCGCTAGTTAACCTAGATCGTCCAAGTGTCCGCTAGTTAACCTACATAGTCCAAGTGCCCGCTACGGAACCTACATAGTCCAAGTGCCTGCTTGGGAACCTACATAGTCCAAGTGCCCGCTCTGGAACATACATAGTCCAAGTGCCCGCTAGGGAATCTACATAGTCCAAGGACCCGCTAGTTAAAGTAGATAGTCCAAGTGCGGCTAGTTAATCTACATAGTCCAAGGGCCCGCTAGTTAACCTACATAGTTCACATACCCGCTAGTTAACCTAGATCGTCAAAGGGCCCGCTAGTTAACCTACATCGTCCAAGGGCCCGCTAGTTAACCTAGATAGTCCAAGTGCCCGCTAGTTAACCTACATAATCCAAGTGCCCTAAAGGGAACCTACATAATCCAAGTGACCGCTAGGGAACCTACATAGTCCAAGTGCTCGCTTGGTAACCTACATAGTCCAAGTGCCCGCTTGGTAACCTAAATAGTCCAAATGCCCGCTAGGGAAACTACAAAGTCCAAGTGCCCGCTAGTTAACCTAGATAGTCCAAGTGCCTGCTAGTAAACCTACATAATCCATGGGCCCGCTAGTTAACCTACATAGTGTAAGGGCCCGCTAGTTAACCTAGATCGTGCAAGTGTCCGCTAGTTAACTTACATAGTCCAAGTGCCCGCTAGGTAACCTAGATAGTCCAAGTGGTCGCTAGTTAACCTAGATAGTCCAAGTGCGCAATAGGGGACGTACATTGTCCTAGTGCCTTCTAGGTAACCTAGATAGTTCTAGTGCCCGATACCTAACCTAGATAGTCCAAGTGCCAGCTAGGCAACCTACATAGTCCAAGTGCCCATTCGTTAACCTAGAAGTCCAAGTGCCTGCTATGTAACCTAGACAGTCCAAGTGCCCGCTATGTAAACTAGACAGTCCAAATGCCCGCTAGGTTACCTGCATAGTCCAAGTGCCCGTTCGTTAACCTAGATAGTGCAAGTGCCCTCTAGTTAACCTACATAGTCCAAGTGCCTGCTAGGTAACCTAGATAGTCGAAGGACCTGCTAGTTAACCTACATAGTCCAAGTGCCCGCTAGGTAACCTACATAGTGCAAGTGTCCGCTAGTTAACCTAAGTAGTCCAAGGGCCCACAGGTTAACATACATAGTCCAAGTGCCCAGTAGTTAACTTAAATAGTTCAAGTGTCCGTAGGGAACATACATAGTCCAAGTGTCCGCCTGGGAACATACATAGTCCAAGTGCCCGCTAGGGAACCTACATTGTCCAAGTGCCGCTAGGAAATATACATAGTCCAAGGGCCCGCTAGTTAACGTAGATAGTCCAAGTGCTGCTAGTTAATCTACATAGTCCAAGGGCCCGCAAGTTAACCTACATAGTCCAAGAACCTGCTAGTTAACCTAGATCATCCAAGTGTCCGCTAGTTAACCTACATAGTCCAAGTGCCCGTAAGGGAACCTAGATAGTCCAAGTGCCCGCTCTGGAACCTACATAGTCCAAGTACCTGCTAGGGAACCTACATAGTCCAAGTGCCCGCTCTGGAACATACATAGTCCAAGTGCCCGCTAGGGAATCTACATAGTCCAAGGGCCCGCTAGGTAACCTACATTGTCCAAGTTCCCGCTAGGGAATCTACATAGTCCAAGGGCCCGCTAGGTAACATACATAGTCCAGGGGCCCGCTAGTTAACCTACAGAGTCCAAGTACCCGCTAGTTAACCTAGATCGTCCTAGTGCCCGCTAGTTAACCTACATAGTCCAAGGGCCCGCTAGGTAACCTAGACAGTTAAAGTGACCACTAGGTTACCTACATAGTCCAAGTGCCTGTTCGTTATCCTACATAGTCCAAGTGCCCGCTAGGTAACCTATATAGTACAAATGCCTGCTAGGGACCCTAATAGTCCAAGTGCCTGATAGTTATCCTAGATAGTCCAAGAGCTCACTAGTTAACCTAGATAGTCCAAGTGCCCGATAGGGAACCTACATAGTCCAGGTGCCTGCTAGTTAACATAGATAGTCCAAGTACCCGCTAGGAAACGTACATAGTCCAAGTGCCTGCTAGGTAACCTAGATAGTCCAAGTGCCCACTAGTTAACCTACATAGTCCAAGTTCTCCCTAGGTAACCTAGATAGTCCAAGGCCCCGCTAGGTAAACTATATTGTCCTAGTGTCCCCTAGCTAACCTATATTCTCCAAGTGCCCGCTAGGGAACCTACATAGTTCAAGTGCCCGCTCTGGAACATACATAGTCCAAGTGCCCGCTAGTTAATCTACATAGTCCAAGGGCCCGCTAGTTAACCTACAAAGTCCAAGTACCCGCTAGTTAACCTAGATTGTCCTATTGCCCGCTAGTTTACCTACATAGTCCAAGTTCTCCCTAGGTAACCTAGATAGTCCAAGGGCCCGCTAGGTAACCTACATTGTCCTAGTGTCCCCTAGTTAACCTACATTCTCCAGGTGCCTTCTAGGGAACCTACATAGTCCAAGTGCCCGTTAGTTAACCTAGATAATCCAAGTGCCCGCTAGGTAACTTAGATAGTCCAACAGCCCGGTAGGTAACCTATATACTCCAAGTACCCGCTAGGTAACATAGATAGTTCAAGTGCCAGCTAGGTAACCTAGATAGTCCAAGTGCCGCTAGGTAACCTACAAAGTCTAAGTGCCTGCTAGGTAATCTACATAGTCCAAATGCCCGCTAGGGAGCCTACATAGTCCAAATGCCCGCTAGGTAACCTAGATAGTCCAAGGGCCCGCTAGGTAACCTACATAGTCCTAGTGCCCCCTAGTTAACCTACATTCTCCAAGTGCCCCATAGGGAACCTACATCATCCAAGTGCCCGCTAGGTAACCTACAAAGTCCAAAAGCCCGCTAGTTAACCTACATAGTCCAAGTGCCCGATAGGGAACCTAGACAGTCCAAGTGCCCGCTAGGTTACCTGCATATTCCAAGTGCCCGTTCGTTAACCTACATAGTCCAAGTGCCCGCTAGGTAACCAATATAGTCCAAATGCCCGCTAGGGGCCCTAATAGTCCAAATGCCCGCTAGTTAACATAGATAGTCCAAGTGCTCGCTAGTTAACCTAGATAGTCCAAGTGCCCGCTAGTTAACCTAGATAGACCAAGTGCCCGCTAGGGAACCTATCTAGTCCAAGTACCCGCTAGGAAACGTACATAGTCCAAGTGCCCGCTAGGTAACGTACATAATCCAAGTGCCTGCTAGGTAACGTAGATAGTCAAAGTGCCCGCTAGGGAACGTACATAGTCCAAGTGCCTGCTAGGTAACCTAGATAGTCCAAGTGCCCAGTAGTTAACCTACATAGTCCAGGTTCACCCTAAGTAACCTAGATAGTCCAAGGGTCTGCTAGGTAACCTACATTGTCCTAGTGCCCCCTAGTTAACCTACATTCTCCAAATGCTCGATAGGCAACCTACATAGTCCAAGTGCCCGCTAGGTAACCTACATAGTCCAAGGGCCCACAAGTTAACCTAGATAGTCCAAGTGTCCTCTAGTTAACCTACATAGTCCAAGTTCCCCCTAGGTAACCTACATAGTGCAAGTGTCTGCTAGGTAACCTACATAGTCCAAGTGCCCGTTAGGTAACCTACATAGTGCAAGTGTCCGCTAGTTAACCTAAGTAGTCCAAGGGCCCGCTAGTTAACATACATAGTCCAACTGCCCGGTAGTTAACTTACATAGTTCAAGTGTCCGTAGGGAACATTCATAGTCCAAGTGCCCGCTAGGGAACCTACATAGTCCAAGTGCCCTCTAGGGAACCTACGTAGTCCAAGTGCCCGCTAGGGAATCTACATTGTCCAAGGACCCGCTGGTTAATGTAGATAGTCCAAGTGCTGCTAGTTAATCTACATAGTCCAAGGGCCCGCTAGTTAACCTACATAGTCCAAGTACCCTCTAGTTAACCTAGATCGTCCAAGTGTCCGCTAGTTAACCTACATAGTCCAAGTGCCCGCTAGGGAACCTACATTGTCCAAGTGGCCGCTCTGGAACATACATAGTCCAAGTGCCCGCTAGAGAATCTACATAGTCCAAGGGCCCGCTAGTTAACGTAGATAGTCCAAGTTTCGCTAGTTTATCTACATATTCCAAGGGCCCGTTAGTTAACCTACATAGTAAAAATACGCGCTAGTTAACCTACATCGTCCAAGGGCCCGCTAGTTAACCTAAATCGTCCAAGGGCCCGCTAGTTAACCTAGATAGTCCAAGTGCCCGCTAGTTAACTTACATAATCCAAGTGCCCACTAGGTAACCTAGACAGTTCAATTGACCACTAGGTTACCTACATAGTCCATGTGCCCTCTAGTTATCCTAGATAGTCCAAGTGCTCACTAGTTAACCTAGATAGTCCAAGTGCCCGCTAGTTAACCTAGATGGACCAAGTGCCCGCTAGGGAACCTACCTAGTTCAAGTGCCCCATAGGGAATCTACATAGTCCAAGTGCCCGCTAGTTAACATAGATAGTCCAAGTACCCGCTAGGAAACGTACATAGTCCACGTGCCCGCTAGTTAACGTACATAGTCCAAGTGCCCGCTAGGTAAGGTAGATAGTCCATGTGCCCACTATTGAACGTACATAGTCCAAATGCCCGCTACGTAACCTAGATAGTCCAAGTGCCCGCTAGTTAACCTACATAGTCCAAGTGCCTGCTAGGTAACCTAGATAGTCCAAGTGCCCACTAGTTAACCTACATAGTCAAAGTTCCCTCTAGGTAACCTAGATCGTCCAAGTGCCCGCTAGTTAACCTAAATAGTCAATGGGCCCGCTAGTTAACCTACATAGTGAAAGAGCCCCCTAGTTAACCTAGATCGTGCAAGTGTCCGCTAGTTAACCTACATAGTCCACGTGCCAGTTAGCTAACCTAGATAGTCCAAGGGCCCGCTAGTTGACCTACATAGTCCAAGTGCCCGCTAGGGAACCTTCATAGTCCAAGTGCCAGCTAGGTAACCTAGATAGTCCAAGTGCCCGCTAGTTAACCTAGATAGTCCTAGTGCCCGTTAGTTAACCTAGATAGTCCAAATGCCCACTAGGGGACGTACTTAGTCCATGTGCCCGTTAGCTAAGCTAGATAGTCCAAGTGCCCGTTAGTTAACAATGATCATCCAAGTGCCCGCTAGTTAACCTAGATAATCCAAGTGCCCTCTAGGTAACCTAGATAGTCCAAATGCCCGCTAGTTAACCTACATAGTCCAAGTGCCCCATAGGGAACCTAGACAGTCCAAGTGCTTCCTAGGTTACCTGCATATTCCAAGTGCCCGTTCGTTAACCTACATAGTCCAAGTGCCCGCTAGGTAACCAATATAGTCCAAATGCCCGCTAGGGGCCCTAATAATCCAAATGCCCGCTAGTTAACCTAGATAGTCCAAGTGCTCTCTAGTTAACCTATATAGTCCAAGTGCCCGCTAGTTAACCTAGATAGAACAAGTACCCGCTAGTGAACCTATCTAGTCCAAGTACCCGCTAGAAACGTACATAGTCCAAGTGCCCGCTAGGTAACGTATATAGTCCAAGTGCCCGCTAGGTATCGTAGATAGTCCGAGTGCCCGCTAGGGAACGTACATAGTCCAAGTGCCCGCTAGGTAAGCTAGATAGTCCAAGTGCCCAATAGTTAACCTACATAGTCCAGGTTCCCCCTAAGTAACCTAGATAGTCCAAGTTTCCGCTAGGTAACCTACATTGTCCTAGTGCCCCTAGATAGCCTACATTCTCCAAGTGCCCGATAGGCAACCTACATAGTACAAGTGCCCGCTAGGTAACCTACATAGTCCAAATGCCCGCTAGTTAACCTACATAGTCCAAGTGCCCGATAGGGAACCTGTATAATCCAAGTGCCCGCTAGGGAACCTACATAGTCTGAGTGCCCGTTAGGTAACCTACATAGTGCAAGTGTCCGCTAGTTAACCTAAGTAGTCCAAGGGCCCGCTAGTTAACATACATAGTTCAAGTGTCCACTAGTTAACTTACATAGTTCAAGTGTCCGTAGGGACAATCATAGTCCATATTCCCGCTAGGGAACCTACATAGTCCAAGTGCCCGCTAGGGAACCTACGTAGTCCAAGTGCCCGCTAGGGAATGTACATAGTCCAAGGGACCGCTGGTTAACGTAGATAGTCCAAGTGCCGCTAGTTAATCTAAATAGTCCAAGGGCCCGTTAGTTAACCTACATAGTCCAAATACCCGCTAGTTAACCTAGATCGTCCAAGGGCCCGCTAGTTAACCTACATAATCCAAGTGCCCGCTAGGTAACCTAGACAGTTCAAGTGACCACTAGGTTACCTACATAGTCCAAGTGCCCCCTACTTATCCTAGATAGTCCAAGTGCTCACTAGTTAACCAAGATAGTCCAAGTGCCCGCTAGTTAACCTAGATAGACCAAGTGCCCCCTAGGGAACCTACCTAGTCAAGTGCCCCATAGGGAACCTACATAGTCCAAGTGCCCGCTAGCTAACATAGATAGTCCAAGTACCCGCTAGGAAACGTACATAGTCCAAGTGCCCGCTAGTTAACGTACATAGTCCAAGTGCCCGCTAGGTAAGGTAGATAGTCCAAGTGCCCGCTAGGGAACGTACATAGTCGAAGTGCCCGCTACGTAACCTAGATAGTCCAAGTGCCCACTAGTTAACCTACATAGTCAAAGTTCCCCCTAGGTAACCTAGATCGTCCAAGTGCCCACTAGTTAACCTAAATAGTCAATGGGCCCGCTAGTTAACCTACATAGTGCAACAGCCCGGTAACCTAGATAGTCCAAGTGCCCGCTAGGTAACCTACATAGTCCAAGTGCCTGTTAGGTAACCTTGAGAGTCCAATTGCCCGTTAGGTAACCTAGATAGTCCAAGTGTCCGCTAGTTAACCTACATAGTCCAAGTGCCCCTTCGTTAACCTAGATAGTCCAAGTGCCCGCTAGGTAACCTACACAGTCCAAGTTCCCGCCTAGTTACCTACATAGTCCAAGTGCTCGTTCATTAACCTAGATAGTCCAAGTGCCCGTTACCTAACCTAGATCGTCCAAGTGCCCGCTAGGCAACCTACATAGTCCAAGTGCTCGTTCGTTAACCTAGATAGTCCAAGTGCCCGTTACCTAACCTAGATCGTCCAAGTGCCCGCTAGGCAACCTACATAGCCCAAGTGCCCGTTCGTTAACCTAGAAGTCCAAGTGCCCGCTAGGTAACCTAGACAGTCCAAATGCCCGCTAGGTTACCTGCATTGTCCAAGTGCCCGTTAGGTAACCTAGATAGTCCAAGTGCCCGCTAGTTAACCAACATAGTCCAAGTGCCCGCTATGTAACCTAGATAGTCAAAGTGCCCGTTAAGTAACCTAGATAGTCCAAGTGCCCGCTAGGAACTTACATTGTCCAAGTTCCCGCTGGGTAACCTAGATAGTACAAGTGCCCGTTACCTAACCTAGATAGTCCAAGTGCCCGCTAGTTAACCTACATAGTCCAAGTGCCCGCTAGGTAACCTAGATAGTAAAAGTGCCCGTTAGGTAACCTAGATAGTCCAAGTGCCCGCTAGGTATCCTACATAGTCCAAGTGCCCATTCGTTAACCTAGAAGTCCAAGTGCCCGCTATGTAACCTAGACAGTCCAAGTGCCGGCTGGGTTACCTGCATAGTCCAAGTGCCTGTTCGTTAACCAAGATAGTCCAAGTGCCGGCTAAGGAACCTATTTAGTCCAAGTGCTATCTAGGTAACCTAGATAGTCCAAGGGCCCGCTAGTTAACCTACAAAGTCCAAAGGCTCGCTTGTTAACTTTGATAGTCCAAGTGCCCGCCGATTAACCTAGATCGTCCAAGTGCAAGCTAGTTAACCTAGATCGTCCAAGTGCCGGTTAGTTAACCTACATATTCCAAGGACCCACTTGTTAACCTTGATCGTCCTAGTGTCCTCTAGTTAACCTACATAGTCCAAGTGCCCGCTAGGTAACCTACAGAGTGCAAGTGTCCGCTAGGTAACCTACATATTCCAAGTGACCGCTAGTTAACATAGATATTCCAAGTTCCCGCTAGGGAAGGTACATAGTCCAATTGCCCGCTAGTTAACCAGTATCGTCCAAGTGCCCTCTAGTTAACTTACATAGTCCAAGGGCCTGCTAGTTACCCTACATAAACTATGGGCCCGCTAGTTAACCTAGATAGTCCAAGTGCCCGCTAGTTAACCTACATAGTCCAAGTGCCCGCTAGGTAACCTAGACAATCCAAGTTACCACTAGGTTACCTACATAGTCCAAGTGCCCGTTCGTTAACCTACATAGTCCAAGTGCCCGCTAGGTAGCCTACATAGTGCAAGTGTCCTCTAGTTAACCTACGTAGTCCAAGGGACCGCTAGTTAACCTAGATAGTCCAAGTACGCGCTAGTTAACCCAGATTGTCCAATTGTCCGCTAGTTAAACTACATAGTCCAAGTGCCCTTTAGGGAACCTAGATAGTCCAAGTGCCCGCTAGGGAACCTACATAATCTAATTGCCCGCTCTGGAACATACATAGTCCAAGTGCCTGTTAGTTAACCTAGCTAATCCAAGTGCCCGCTAGTTAACCTACATAGTCCAAGTGCCCGCTAGGTAACCTATATAGTCCAAATGCCCGCTAGGGAACCTACATAGTCCAAGTGCCCGCTAGTTAACCTAGATAGTCCAAGTGCCCGCTAGTTAACCTAGATATTCCATGTGCCCGCTAGTTAACCAGTATCTTCCAAGTGCCCTCTAGTTAACTTACATAGTCCAAGGGCCTGCTAGTTAACCTAGATAGTCCAAGTACGCGCTAGTTAACCTAGATCGTCCAATTGTCCGCTAGTTAACCTACATAGTCCACGTGCCCGCTAGGTAACCTAGACAGTCCAAGTGACCACTAGGTTACCTACATAGTCCAAGTGCCCGTTCGTTAACCTACATAGTCCAAGTGCCCGCTAGGTAACGTAGATAGCCCAAGTGCCCGCTTGGGAACGTATATTGTCCAAGTGCCCGCTAGGGAACTTAGATAGTCCAAGTGTGCGCTAGTTAACCTACATAGTACAAGTGCCTGCTAGGTAAACTACATAGTCCAAGTGCCCACTAGGTAACCTAGACAGTCCAATTGCCCGCTAGTTAACCTAGATAGTCCAAGTGCCCGCTAGTTAACCTAGATAGACCAAGTGCCCGCTAGGGAACCTATCTAGTCCAAGTACCCGCTAGGAAACGTACATAGTCCAAGTGCCCGCTAGGTAACGTACATAATCCAAGTGCCTGCTAGGTAACGTAGATAGTCAAAGTGCCCGCTAGGGAACGTACATAGTCCAAGTGCCTGCTAGGTAACCTAGATAGTCCAAGTGCCCAGTAGTTAACCTACATAGTCCAGGTTCACCCTAAGTAACCTAGATAGTCCAAGGGTCTGCTAGGTAACCTACATTGTCCTAGTGCCCCCTAGTTAACCTACATTCTCCAAATGCTCGATAGGCAACCTACATAGTCCAAGTGCCCGCTAGGTAACCTACATAGTCCAAGGGCCCACAAGTTAACCTAGATAGTCCAAGTGTCCTCTAGTTAACCTACATAGTCCAAGTTCCCCCTAGGTAACCTACATAGTGCAAGTGTCTGCTAGGTAACCTACATAGTCCAAGTGCCCGTTAGGTAACCTACATAGTGCAAGTGTCCGCTAGTTAACCTAAGTAGTCCAAGGGCCCGCTAGTTAACATACATAGTCCAACTGCCCGGTAGTTAACTTACATAGTTCAAGTGTCCGTAGGGAACATTCATAGTCCAAGTGCCCGCTAGGGAACCTACATAGTCCAAGTGCCCTCTAGGGAACCTACGTAGTCCAAGTGCCCGCTAGGGAATCTACATTGTCCAAGGACCCGCTGGTTAATGTAGATAGTCCAAGTGCTGCTAGTTAATCTACATAGTCCAAGGGCCCGCTAGTTAACCTACATAGTCCAAGTACCCTCTAGTTAACCTAGATCGTCCAAGTGTCCGCTAGTTAACCTACATAGTCCAAGTGCCCGCTAGGGAACCTACATTGTCCAAGTGGCCGCTCTGGAACATACATAGTCCAAGTGCCCGCTAGAGAATCTACATAGTCCAAGGGCCCGCTAGTTAACGTAGATAGTCCAAGTTTCGCTAGTTTATCTACATATTCCAAGGGCCCGTTAGTTAACCTACATAGTAAAAATACGCGCTAGTTAACCTACATCGTCCAAGGGCCCGCTAGTTAACCTAAATCGTCCAAGGGCCCGCTAGTTAACCTAGATAGTCCAAGTGCCCGCTAGTTAACTTACATAATCCAAGTGCCCACTAGGTAACCTAGACAGTTCAATTGACCACTAGGTTACCTACATAGTCCATGTGCCCTCTAGTTATCCTAGATAGTCCAAGTGCTCACTAGTTAACCTAGATAGTCCAAGTGCCCGCTAGTTAACCTAGATGGACCAAGTGCCCGCTAGGGAACCTACCTAGTTCAAGTGCCCCATAGGGAATCTACATAGTCCAAGTGCCCGCTAGTTAACATAGATAGTCCAAGTACCCGCTAGGAAACGTACATAGTCCACGTGCCCGCTAGTTAACGTACATAGTCCAAGTGCCCGCTAGGTAAGGTAGATAGTCCATGTGCCCACTATTGAACGTACATAGTCCAAATGCCCGCTATGTAACCTAGATAGTCCAAGTGCCCGCTAGTTAACCTACATAGTCCAAGTGCCTGCTAGGTAACCTAGATAGTCCAAGTGCCCACTAGTTAACCTACATAGTCAAAGTTCCCTCTAGGTAACCTAGATCGTCCAAGTGCCCGCTAGTTAACCTAAATAGTCAATGGGCCCGCTAGTTAACCTACATAGTGAAAGAGCCCCCTAGTTAACCTAGATCGTGCAAGTGTCCGCTAGTTAACCTACATAGTCCACGTGCCAGTTAGCTAACCTAGATAGTCCAAGGGCCCGCTAGTTGACCTACATAGTCCAAGTGCCCGCTAGGGAACCTTCATAGTCCAAGTGCCAGCTAGGTAACCTAGATAGTCCAAGTGCCCGCTAGTTAACCTAGATAGTCCTAGTGCCCGTTAGTTAACCTAGATAGTCCAAATGCCCACTAGGGGACGTACTTAGTCCATGTGCCCGTTAGCTAAGCTAGATAGTCCAAGTGCCCGTTAGTTAACAATGATCATCCAAGTGCCCGCTAGTTAACCTAGATAATCCAAGTGCCCTCTAGGTAACCTAGATAGTCCAAATGCCCGCTAGTTAACCTACATAGTCCAAGTGCCCCATAGGGAACCTAGACAGTCCAAGTGCTTCCTAGGTTACCTGCATATTCCAAGTGCCCGTTCGTTAACCTACATAGTCCAAGTGCCCGCTAGGTAACCAATATAGTCCAAATGCCCGCTAGGGGCCCTAATAATCCAAATGCCCGCTAGTTAACCTAGATAGTCCAAGTGCTCTCTAGTTAACCTATATAGTCCAAGTGCCCGCTAGTTAACCTAGATAGAACAAGTACCCGCTAGTGAACCTATCTAGTCCAAGTACCCGCTAGAAACGTACATAGTCCTAGTGCCCGCTAGGTAACGTATATAGTCCAAGTGCCCGCTAGGTATCGTAGATAGTCCGAGTGCCCGCTAGGGAACGTACATAGTCCAAGTGCCCGCTAGGTAAGCTAGATAGTCCAAGTGCCCAATAGTTAACCTACATAGTCCAGGTTCCCCCTAAGTAACCTAGATAGTCCAAGTTTCCGCTAGGTAACCTACATTGTCCTAGTGCCCCTAGATAGCCTACATTCTCCAAGTGCCCGATAGGCAACCTACATAGTACAAGTGCCCGCTAGGTAACCTACATAGTCCAAATGCCCGCTAGTTAACCTACATAGTCCAAGTGCCCGATAGGGAACCTGTATAATCCAAGTGCCCGCTAGGGAACCTACATAGTCTGAGTGCCCGTTAGGTAACCTACATAGTGCAAGTGTCCGCTAGTTAACCTAAGTAGTCCAAGGGCCCGCTAGTTAACATACATAGTTCAAGTGTCCACTAGTTAACTTACATAGTTCAAGTGTCCGTAGGGACAATCATAGTCCATATTCCCGCTAGGGAACCTACATAGTCCAAGTGCCCGCTAGGGAACCTACGTAGTCCAAGTGCCCGCTAGGGAATGTACATAGTCCAAGGGACCGCTGGTTAACGTAGATAGTCCAAGTGCCGCTAGTTAATCTAAATAGTCCAAGGGCCCGTTAGTTAACCTACATAGTCCAAATACCCGCTAGTTAACCTAGATCGTCCAAGGGCCCGCTAGTTAACCTACATAATCCAAGTGCCCGCTAGGTAACCTAGACAGTTCAAGTGACCACTAGGTTACCTACATAGTCCAAGTGCCCCCTACTTATCCTAGATAGTCCAAGTGCTCACTAGTTAACCAAGATAGTCCAAGTGCCCGCTAGTTAACCTAGATAGACCAAGTGCCCCCTAGGGAACCTACCTAGTCAAGTGCCCCATAGGGAACCTACATAGTCCAAGTGCCCGCTAGTTAACATAGATAGTCCAAGTACCCGCTAGGAAACGTACATAGTCCAAGTGCCCGCTAGTTAACGTACATAGTCCAAGTGCCCGCTAGGTAAGGTAGATAGTCCAAGTGCCCGCTAGGGAACGTACATAGTCGAAGTGCCCGCTACGTAACCTAGATAGTCCAAGTGCCCACTAGTTAACCTACATAGTCAAAGTTCCCCCTAGGTAACCTAGATCGTCCAAGTGCCCACTAGTTAACCTAAATAGTCAATGGGCCCGCTAGTTAACCTACATAGTGCAACAGCCCGGTAACCTAGATAGTCCAAGTGCCCGCTAGGTAACCTACATAGTCCAAGTGCCTGTTAGGTAACCTTGAGAGTCCAATTGCCCGTTAGGTAACCTAGATAGTCCAAGTGTCCGCTAGTTAACCTACATAGTCCAAGTGCCCCTTCGTTAACCTAGATAGTCCAAGTGCCCGCTAGGTAACCTACACAGTCCAAGTTCCCGCCTAGTTACCTACATAGTCCAAGTGCTCGTTCATTAACCTAGATAGTCCAAGTGCCCGTTACCTAACCTAGATCGTCCAAGTGCCCGCTAGGCAACCTACATAGTCCAAGTGCTCGTTCGTTAACCTAGATAGTCCAAGTGCCCGTTACCTAACCTAGATCGTCCAAGTGCCCGCTAGGCAACCTACATAGCCCAAGTGCCCGTTCGTTAACCTAGAAGTCCAAGTGCCCGCTAGGTAACCTAGACAGTCCAAATGCCCGCTAGGTTACCTGCATTGTCCAAGTGCCCGTTAGGTAACCTAGATAGTCCAAGTGCCCGCTAGTTAACCAACATAGTCCAAGTGCCCGCTATGTAACCTAGATAGTCAAAGTGCCCGTTAAGTAACCTAGATAGTCCAAGTGCCCGCTAGGAACTTACATTGTCCAAGTTCCCGCTGGGTAACCTAGATAGTACAAGTGCCCGTTACCTAACCTAGATAGTCCAAGTGCCCGCTAGTTAACCTACATAGTCCAAGTGCCCGCTAGGTAACCTAGATAGTAAAAGTGCCCGTTAGGTAACCTAGATAGTCCAAGTGCCCGCTAGGTATCCTACATAGTCCAAGTGCCCATTCGTTAACCTAGAAGTCCAAGTGCCCGCTATGTAACCTAGACAGTCCAAGTGCCGGCTGGGTTACCTGCATAGTCCAAGTGCCTGTTCGTTAACCAAGATAGTCCAAGTGCCGGCTAAGGAACCTATTTAGTCCAAGTGCTATCTAGGTAACCTAGATAGTCCAAGGGCCCGCTAGTTAACCTACAAAGTCCAAAGGCTCGCTTGTTAACTTTGATAGTCCAAGTGCCCGCCGATTAACCTAGATCGTCCAAGTGCAAGCTAGTTAACCTAGATCGTCCAAGTGCCGGTTAGTTAACCTACATATTCCAAGGACCCACTTGTTAACCTTGATCGTCCTAGTGTCCTCTAGTTAACCTACATAGTCCAAGTGCCCGCTAGGTAACCTACAGAGTGCAAGTGTCCGCTAGGTAACCTACATATTCCAAGTGACCGCTAGTTAACATAGATATTCCAAGTTCCCGCTAGGGAAGGTACATAGTCCAATTGCCCGCTAGTTAACCAGTATCGTCCAAGTGCCCTCTAGTTAACTTACATAGTCCAAGGGCCTGCTAGTTACCCTACATAAACTATGGGCCCGCTAGTTAACCTAGATAGTCCAAGTGCCCGCTAGTTAACCTACATAGTCCAAGTGCCCGCTAGGTAACCTAGACAATCCAAGTTACCACTAGGTTACCTACATAGTCCAAGTGCCCGTTCGTTAACCTACATAGTCCAAGTGCCCGCTAGGTAGCCTACATAGTGCAAGTGTCCTCTAGTTAACCTACGTAGTCCAAGGGACCGCTAGTTAACCTAGATAGTCCAAGTACGCGCTAGTTAACCCAGATTGTCCAATTGTCCGCTAGTTAAACTACATAGTCCAAGTGCCCTTTAGGGAACCTAGATAGTCCAAGTGCCCGCTAGGGAACCTACATAATCTAATTGCCCGCTCTGGAACATACATAGTCCAAGTGCCTGTTAGTTAACCTAGCTAATCCAAGTGCCCGCTAGTTAACCTACATAGTCCAAGTGCCCGCTAGGTAACCTATATAGTCCAAATGCCCGCTAGGGAACCTACATAGTCCAAGTGCCCGCTAGTTAACCTAGATAGTCCAAGTGCCCGCTAGTTAACCTAGATATTCCATGTGCCCGCTAGTTAACCAGTATCTTCCAAGTGCCCTCTAGTTAACTTACATAGTCCAAGGGCCTGCTAGTTAACCTAGATAGTCCAAGTACGCGCTAGTTAACCTAGATCGTCCAATTGTCCGCTAGTTAACCTACATAGTCCACGTGCCCGCTAGGTAACCTAGACAGTCCAAGTGACCACTAGGTTACCTACATAGTCCAAGTGCCCGTTCGTTAACCTACATAGTCCAAGTGCCCGCTAGGTAACGTAGATAGCCCAAGTGCCCGCTTGGGAACGTATATTGTCCAAGTGCCCGCTAGGGAACTTAGATAGTCCAAGTGTGCGCTAGTTAACCTACATAGTACAAGTGCCTGCTAGGTAAACTACATAGTCCAAGTGCCCACTAGGTAACCTAGACAGTCCAATTGCCCGCTAGTTAACCTAGACAGTCCAAGTAACCGCTAGGGAACCTACATAGTCCACTTGCCCGCTAGGGAACCTACATAGTCCAAGTGCTCGCTAGGCAACCTACATAGTCCAAGTGCCCGTTCGTTAACCTACATAGTCCAAGTGCCCACTAGGTAACCTAAATAGTCCAAGTGAGCGCTAGTTAACCTACATAGTCCAAGTGCCTGCTAGGTAAACTACATAGTCCAAGTGCCCACTAGGTAACCTAGACAGTCCAATTGCCCACTAGTTAACCTAGACAGTCCAAGTAACCGCTAGGGAACCTACATAGTCCAAGTGCCCGCTAGGGAACCTACATAGTCCAAGTGCTCACTAGGCAACCTACATAGTCCAAGTGCCCGTTAGTTAACCTAGATAGTCAAAGTGCCTGCTAGGTAACCTAGATAGTCCAATTGCCCGCTAGGTAACCTACATAGTCCAAGTGCCCGTTAGGTAACCTTGATAGTCCAATTGCCCGTTAGCTAACCTAGATAGTCCAAGTGTCCGCTAGTTAACCTACATAGTCCAAGTGCCCGTTCGTTAACCTAGATAGTCCAAGTGCCCGCTAGGTAACCTAGACAGTCCAAGTGCCCGCTAGGTTACCTACGTAGTCCAAGTGCTCATTCGTTAACCTAGATAGTCCAAGTGCCCGCAGGTAACCTACATTGTCCAAGTTCCCGCTAGGAAACCTAGATAGTCCAAGTGCCCGCTAGTTAACCTACATAGTCCTAGTGCCCGCTAGGTAACCTAGATAGTCAAAGTTCCTGTTAGCTAACCTAGATAGTCCAAGTGCCCGTTGCCTAACCTAGATCGTCCAAGTGCCCGCTAGGCAACCTACATAGTCCAAGTGCCCGCTAGTTAACATAGATAGTCCAAGTGCCCGCTAGGTAAACTAGAGAGTGCAAATGCCCGCTAGTTAACCTACATAGTCCAAGTGGCTGCTAGGTAACCTAGAGAGTCCAAAGGCCTGCTAGTTAACCTACATAGTCCAAGTGCCCGCTAGGAAACCTACATAGTGCAAGTGTCTGCTAGTTAACCTACGTAGTCCAAGTACACGCTAGTTAACCTAGATCGTCCAATTGTCCGCTAGTTAACCTTGATCGTCCAATTGTCTGCTAGTTAACCTAGATAGTCCAAGTGCCCGCTAGTGAACCTATATAATCTAATTGCCCGCTCTGGAACATGCATAGTCCAAGTGCCTGTTAATTAACCAAGATAATCCAAGTGCCCGCTAGTTAACCTACATAGTTCAAAGGCCTGCTAGTTAACCTACATAACCAAGGGCCCGCTAGTTAACCTAGATAGTCCACGTGTGCGCTAGTTAACCTACGTAGTCCAAGGGACCGCTAGTTAACCTAGATAGTCCAAGTATGCGCTAGTTAACCCAGAGCGTACAATTGTCCGCTAGTTAACCTACATAGTCCAAGTGTCCTTTAGGGAACCTAGATAGTCCAAGTGCCCGCTAGGGAACCTACATAATCTAATTGCCCGCTCTGGAACATACATAGTCCAAGTGCCTGTTAGTTAACCTAGATAATCCAAGTGCCCGCTAGTTAACTTACATAGTCCAAGTGCCCGCTAGGTAACCTATATAGTCCAAGTGCCCGCTAGTTAACCTAGATATTCCAAGTGCCCGCTAGTTAACCAGTATCGTCCAAGTGCCCTCTAGTTAACTTACATAGTCCAAGGGCCTGCTAGTTAACCTACATAGACCATGGGCCCGTTAGTTAACCTAGATAGTCCAAGTGCCCGTTCGTAAACCTACATAGTCCAAGTGCCCGCTAGGTAACCGAGATAGTCCAAGTGAGCGCTAGTTACCTACATAGTCCAAGTGCCCCTTCGTTAACCTAGATAGTCCAAGTGCCCGCTAGGTAACCTAGACAGTCCAAGTGCCCGCTAGGTTACCTACATAGTCCAAGTGCTCGTTCGTTAACCTAGACAGTCCAAGTGCCCGCTGGTAACCTACATTGTCCAAGTTCCCGCTAGGTAACCTAGATTGTCCAAGTGCCCGCTAGGTAACCTACATAGTCCTAATGCCCGCTAGGTAACCTAGATAGTCCAAGTTCCTGTTAGCTAACCTAGATAGTCCAAGTGCCCGCTAGCTAACCTACATAGTCCAAGTGCCCGCTAGGTAACCTATATAGTCCAAATGCCCGCTAGGGAACCTACATAGTCCAAGTGCCCGCTAGTTAACCTAGATAGTCCAAGTGCCCGCTAGTTAACCTAGATATTCCATGTGCCCACTAGTTAACCAGTATCTTCCAAGTGCCCTCTAGTTAACTTACATAGTCCAAGGGCCTGCTAGTTAACCTAGATAGTCCAAGTACACGCTAGTTAACCTAGATCGTCCAATTGTCCGCTAGTTAACCTACATAGTCCAAGTGCCCGCTAGGTAACCTAGACAGTCTAAGTGACCACTAGGTTACCTACATAGTCCAAGTGCCCGTTCGTTAACCTACATAGTCCAAGTGCCCGCTAGGTAACGTAGATAGCCCAAGTGCCCGCTAGGGAACGTATATAGTCCAAGTGTCCGCTAGGTAACCTAGATAGTCCAAGTGTGTGCTAGTTAACCTACATAGTACAAGTGCTTGCTAGGTAAACTACATAGTCCAAGTGCCCACTAGGTAACCTAGACAGTCCAATTGCCCGCTAGTTAACATAGACAGTCCAAGTAACCGCTAGGGAACCTACATAGTCCACTTGCCCGCTAGGGAACCTACATAGTCCCAGTGCTCGCTAGGCAACCTACATAGTCCAAGTGCCCGTTCGTTAACATACATAGTCCAAGTGCCCGCTAGGTAACCTAGATAGTCCAAGTGAGCGCTAGTTAACCTACATAGTCCAAGTGCCTGCTAGGTAAACTACATAGTCCAAGTGCCCACTAGGTAACCTAGACAGTCCAATTGCCCGCTAGTTAACCTAGACAGTCCAAGTAACCGCTAGGGAACCTACATAGTCCAAGTGCCCGCTAGGGAACCGACATAGTCCAAGTGCTCGCTAGGCAACCTACATAGTCCATGTGCCCGTTAGTTAACCTAGATAGTCAAAGTGCCTGCTAGGTAACCTAGATAGTCCAATTGCCCGCTAGGTAACCTACATAGTCCAAGTGCCCGTTAGGTAACCTTGATAGTCCAATTGCCCGTTAGCTAACCTAGATAGTCCAAGTGTCCGCTAGTTAACCTACATAGTCCAAGTGCCCGTTCGTTAACCTGGATAGTCCAAGTGCCCGCTAGGTAACCTAGACAGTCCAAGTGCCCGCTGGGTTACCTACATAGTCCAAGTGCTCATTCGTTAACCTAGATAGTCCAAGTGCCCGCTGGTAACCTACATTGTCCAAGTTCCCGCTAGGTAACCTAGATAGTCCAAGTGCCCGCTAGTTAACCTACATAGTCCTAGTGCCCGCTAGGTAACCTAGATAGTCAAAGTTCCTGTTAGCTAACCTAGAGAGTCCAAGTGCCCGTTGCCTAACCTAGATCGTCCAAGTGCCCGCTAGGCAACCTACATAGTCCAAGTGCCCGCTAGTTAACATAGATAGTCCAAGTGCCCGCTAGGTAAACTAGAGAGTGCAAGTGCCCGCTAGTTAACCTACATAGTCCAAGTGCCTGCTAGGTAACCTAGAGAGTCCAAAGGCCTGCTAGTTAACCTACATAGTCCAAGTGCCCGCTAGGAAACCTACATAGTGCAAGTGTCTGCTAGTTAACCTACGTAGTCCAAGTACACGCTAGTTAACATAGATCGTCCAGTTGTCCGCTAGTTAACCTAGATAGTCCAAGTGCCCTTTAGGGAACCTAGATAGTCCAAGTGCCCACTAGGGAACCTACATAATCTAATTGCCCGCTCTGGAACATACATAGTCCAAGTGCCTGTTAATTAACCAAGATAATCCAAGTGCCCGCTAGTTAACCTGCATAGTCCAAGTGCCCGCTAGGTAACCTATATAGTCCAAATGCCCGCTAGGGAACCTACATAGACCAAGTGCCCGCTAGTTAACCTAGATAGTCCATGTGCCCGCTAGTTATCCAGTATCGTCCAAGTGCCCTCTAGTAAACTTACATAGTCCAAGGGCCTGCTAGTTAACCTACATAACCAAGGGCCCGCTAGTTAACCTAGATAGTCCAAGTGTGCGCTAGTTAACCTACGTAGTCCAAGGGACCGCTAGTTAACCTAGATAGTCCAAGTACGTGCTAGTTAACCCAGATCGTCCAATTGTCCGCTAGTTAACCTACATAGTCCAAGTGCCCTTTAGGGAACCTAGATAGTCCAAGTGCCCGCTAGGGAACCTACATAATCTAATTGCCCGCTCTGGAACATACATAGTCCAATTGCCTGTTAGTTAACCTAGATAATCCAAGTGCCCGCTAGTTAACTTACATAGTCCCAGTTCCCGCTAGGTAACCTATATAGTCCAAATGCCCGCTGGGGAACCTACATAGTCCAAGTGCCCGCTAGTTAAACTAGATAGTCCAAGTGCCCGCTAGTTAACCTAGATATTCCAAGTGCCCGCTAGTTAACCAGTATCGTCCAAGTGCCCTCTAGTTAACTTACATAGTCCAAGGGCATGCTAGTTAACCTACATAGACCATGGGCCCGCTAGTTAACCTAGATTGTCCAAGTGCCCGTTCGTTTACCTACCTAGTCCAAGTGCCCGCTAGGTAACCTAGATAGTCCAAGTGAGCGCTAGTTAACCTACATAGTCCAAGTGCCTGCTAGGTAAACTACATAGTCCAAGTGCCCACTAGGTAACCTAGACAGTCCAATTGCCCGCTAGTTAACCTAGACAGTCAAAGTAACCGCTAGGGAACCTACATAGTCCAAGCGCCCGCTAGGGAACCTACATAGTCCAAGAGCTCGCTAGGCAACCTACATAGTCCAAGTGCCCGTTAGTTAACCTAGATAGTCAAAGTGCCTGCTAGGTAACCTAGATAGTCCAAGTGCCCGCTAGGTAACATACATAGTCCAAATGCCCGTTAGGTAACCTAGATAGTCCAAGTGTCCGCTAGTTAACCAACATAGTCCAAGTGCCCCTTCGTTAACCTAGATTGTCCAAGTGCCCGCTAAGTAACCTAGACAGTCCAAGTGCCCGCTAGGTTACCTACATAGTCCAAGTGCTGGTTCGTTAACCTAGACAGTCCAAGTGCCCGCTGGTAACCTACATTGTCCAAGTTCCCGCTAGGTAACCTAGATTGTCCAAGTGCCCGCTAGGTAACCTACATAGTCCTAGTGCCCGCTAGGTAACCTAGATAGTCCAAGTTCCTGTTAGCTAACCTAGATAGTCCAAGTGCCCGCTAGGGAACATACATAATCCAAGTGCCCGCTAGTTAACCTACATAGTCCAAGTGCCCGCTATGTAACATACATAGTCCAAGTGCCCGCTAGTTAACCTATATAGTCCAAGTGCCTGATAGGGAAACTACATAGTCCAAGTGCGCGCTATTTAACCTAGATAGTCCTAGTGCCCTCTAGTTAACCTAGATCGTCCAAGTGCCCGCTATTTAACCTAGATAGTCCAAGTGCCCTCTAGTTAACCTAGATCGTCCAAGTGCCCGCTAGTTAACCTACATAGTCCAAGGGCCCGCTAGTTAAACTACATAGTCCAAGTGTCCGCTAGGTAATCTACATAGTCCATGGGCCCGCTAGTTAACCTAGATATTCCAAGTGCCCGCTAGGTAACCTAGAGAGTCCAAGGGCCTGCTAGTTAACCTAGATAGTCCAAGTGCCCGCTATTTAACCTAGATCATCCAAGTGTCCGCTAGTTAACATACGTAGTCCAAGTAACCGCTAGTGAAACTACATAGTCCAAGTGCCCGTTAGGTAACCTAGATAATCCAAGTGACCGCTAGTTAACCTACATAGTCCAAGTGCCAGCTATGTAACCTACATAGTCCAAGTGCCAGCTAGGTATCATAGATAATCCAAGTGCCCGCTAGTTAACCTACATAGTCCAAGTGCCAGCTATGTAACCTACATAGTCCAAGTGCCAGCTAGTTGACCTAGATAGTCCAAGTGCCTGATAGGGAACCTACATTGTCAAAGTGCCCGCTAGGGAACCTACATAATGCAAGTGCTCGCTAGTTAACCTACATAGTCCAAGTGCCCGCTAGGGAACCTTCATAATCCAAATGCCCACTAGGGAACCTACATAGTCCAAGTGCCCTTTAGGGAACCTAGATAGTCCAAGTGCCCGTTATTTAACCTAGATAGTTCAAGTGCCCTCTAGTTAACCTACATAGTCCAAGTGCCCGCTAGGTAACCTAGATAGTCCAAGTGCCCGCTAGGGAAACTACATATTCCAAATGCCCTTTAGGTAACCTAGATCGTCCACGTGCCCGGTAGTTAACCTACATATTCGAAGTGCCTTATAGGGAACCTACATAGTCCAAGTGCCCGCTAGGGAACCTAAATAGTCCAAGTGCCCTCTAAGGAAACTACATAGTCCAAATGCCCTTTACGTAACCTTGATCGTCCAAGTGCCCGCTAGTTAACCTACATAGTTCAAGGGCTGCTAGGTAACCTAGATAGTCCTAGTGCCCGCTAGTTAACCTAGATCGTCCAAGTGTCCGCTATTTAACCTACATAGTACAAGTGCCCGTTAGGTAACCTAGATAGTCCAAGTACCCGTTCGTTAACCTACATAGTCCAAGTGCCTGCTAGGTAACCTACATAGTCCAAGTGCCCGCAAGGGAACCTACATAGTCCAAGTGCCCGTTAGTTAACCTAGATAGTCCAAGTGTCCGCTAGGTAACCTAGAATGTCCAACAGCCCGCTAGTTAACCTACATTGTCCAAGTACCCGCTAGGTAATCTAGATAGTCCAAGTGCCTGCTAGGTAACCAAATATTTCAAGTGCCCACTAGGTAATCTATATAGTCCAAATGCCCGCTAGGGAACCAACATAGTCCAAGTGCCCGCTAGTTAACCTAGATAGTCCAAGTGCCCGCTAATTAACCTAGATCGTCCAAGTGTCCGCTATTTAACCTACATAGTACAAGTGCCCGTTAGGTAACCTAGATAGTCCAAGTACCCGTTCGTTAACCTACATAGTCCAAGTGCCTGCTAGGTAACCTACATAGTCCAAGTGCCCGCAAGGGAACCTACATAGTCCAAGTGCCCGTTAGTTAACCTAGATAGTCCAAGTGTCCGCTAGGTAACCTAGAATGTCCAACAGCCCGCTAGTTAACCTACATTGTCCAAGTACCCGCTAGGTAACCTAGATAGTCCAAGTGCCTGCTAGGTAACCTAAATATTTCAAGTGCCCACTAGGTAATCTATATAGTCCAAATGCCCGCTAGGGAACCAACATAGTCCAAGTGCCCGCTAGTTAACCTAGATAGTCCAAGTGCCCGCTAATTAACCTAGATCGTCCAAGTGTCCGCTATTTAACCTACATAGTACAAGTGCCCGCTAGGTAACCTAGATAGTCCAAGTGCCCGTTCGTTAACCTAGATAGTCCAAGTGCCCATTAGCTAACATAGATAGTCCAAGTGCCCGCTAGGTAACCTACATAGTCCAATTGACCATTCGCTTACCTAGATAGTCCAAGTGCCCGCTCATTAACTTAGATCGTCCAAGTTCCCACTAATTAACTTACATAGTCCAAGGGCCCGCTAGTTAACCTACATAGTCCAAGGGCCCGCTAGATAATCTAGATGGTCTAAATGCCCGCTAGGTAACCTAGATAATCCAAATGCCCGCTAGTTAACCTACATAATCCAAATGCCTGTTAGGGAAAATACATAGTCCAAGTGCCCGCTAGGGAACCTTAATAGTCCAAGTGCCCTTTAGGGAACTAAGATAGTCCAAGTGCCCGCTAGGAAACCTACATAGTCCAAGTGCCCGCAAGGGCCCTACATAGTCCAAGTGCCCGTTAGTTAACCTAGATAGTCCAAGTGTCCGCTAGGTAACCTAGAAAGTCCAACAGCCCGCTAGTTAACCTACATTGTCCAAGTACCCGCTAGGTAACCTAGATAGTCCAAGTGCCTGCTAGGTAACCTAAATATTTCAAGTGCCCACTAGGTAACCTATATACTCCAAATGCCGCTAGGGAACCAACATAGTCCAAGTGCCCGCAAGGGCCCTACATAGTCCAAGTGCCCGCTAGTTAACCTAGATAGTCCAAGTGTCCGCTAGGTAACCTAGAAAGTCCAACAGCCCGCTAGTTAACCTACATTTTCCAAGTGCCCGCTAGGTAACCTAGATAGTTCAAGTGCCCGTTCGTTAACCTAGATAGTCCAAGTGCCCGCTAGGATACCTATATAGTCCAAGTGTCCGCTAGTTAACCTACATCGTCCAAGTGCCCGCTAGTTAACCTATATAATCAAAGGCCCCACAAGTTAACCTAGATAGTCCAAGTGCCCGCTAGTTAACCTAGATCGTTCAAGTGCCCGCTAGTTAACATAGATCGTGGAAGTGCCCGCTAGATAACCTACATAGTCCAAGGGCCCGCTAGTTAACCTACATAATCCAAGTGCCCGCTAGGTAACCTACATAGTCCATGGGCCCACTAGTTAACCTAGATACTCCAAGTGCCCGCTAGGTAACCTAGATAGTCCAAGTGCCCGTTAGGTAACCTAGATAGTCTATGTGCCCGCTTTTTAACCTAGATAGTCCAAGTGCCCGCTAGGTAACCTAGATAGTCCAAGTGCCCGCTATTTAACCTAGATAGTCAAGTGCCCTCTAGTTAACCTAGATCGTCCAAGTGCCCGCTAGGTAACCTAGATAGTCCAAGTGCCCGCTATTTAACCTAGATAGTCAAGTGCCCTCTAGTTAACCTAGATCGTCCAAGTGCCCGCTATTTAACCTAGATAGTCCATGTGCCCTCTAGTTACTCTAGATCGTCCAAATGCCCCATAGTTAACCTACATAGTCCAAGGGCCCGCTAGTTAACCTACATAGTCCAAGTGCTCGCTATGTAACCTACATAGTCCATGGGCCCCCTAGTTAATCTAGATAGTCCAAGTGCCCACTAGGTAACCTAGAGAGTACAAGTGACCGTTAGCTAACCTAGATTGTCCACGTGACCGCTAGGAAACCTACATAGTCCAAGTGCCCATTCGCTTACCTAGGTAGTCCAAGTGCCCGCTAGGTAACCTACATAGTCCAAGTGCCCATTCGCTTACCTAGATAGTCCAAGTGACCGCTAGGGAACGTACATAGTCCAAGTGCCCGCTAGGTAACCTAGATAATCCAAGTGCCCGCTAGTTAACGTACATAGTCCAAGTGCCAGCTGTGTAACCTACATAGTCCAAGTGCCCGCTAGTTTACCTAGATAGTCCAAGTGCCTGATAGGGAACCCACATATTCAAAGTGCCCGCTAGGGAACCTACATAGACCAAGTGCCCGCTAGTTAACCTAGATCGTCCAAGTGCCCGCTAGTTAACCTAGATCATCCAAGTGCCTGCTAATTAACTTACATAGTTCAAGGGCCTGCTAGTTAACCTAGATAGTCCAGTGCCCGCTAGTTAACCTAGATCGTCCAAGTGTCCGCTAGTTAACATACATAGTGTAAGTGCCCGCTAGGTTACCTAGACAGTCCAAGTGCCCACTAGGTTACCAACATATTCCAAGTGCCCGTTCGTTAACCTAGATAGTCCAAGTGCCCGCTAGGTAACCTAGGCAATCCCAGTTCCCGATAGGTTACCTACATAGTCCAAGTCACCGCTAGCTAACCTAGATATTCCGAATGCCCGCTAGTTAACCTAGATCGTCCAAGTGCAGTTAGGTAACTTAGATAGTCCAAGGGTCCGCTAGTTAACCTACATAGTCGAAGGGCCCGCTAATTAACCTAGATCGTCTAAGTGCCTGCTAGTTAACCTAGATCGTCCAAGTGCCCACTAGTTAACAGACATAGTCAAGGGCACGCTAGTTAACCTATATCGTCCAAGTGTTCTCTAGTTAACCTATATAGTCCAAGTGCCCGCTAGTTCACCTACAGGGTCCAAGTGCCCGTTAGCTAACCTAGAGAGTCCAAGTGCCTGCTAGTTAACCTAGATAGCCCAAGGGCCCGCTAGTTAACCTACATAGTACAAGTGCCGCTAGGTAACCTAGATAGTCCAAGTGCCCGCTAGTTAACCTACATAGTCCAAGTGCCCACTCGGTAACCTAGATAATCCAAGGGCCCGCTAGTTAACCTACATAGTCCAAGTGACCACTAGGTAACCTGGATAGTCCTAGTGCCCGCTAGGTAAACTACATAGTCCAAGGGCCCGCTAGTTAACCTACATAGTCCAAGTGCCTGATAGGGAGCATACGTAGTCCAAATGCCCGCTAGGGAACCTTCATAGTCCAAGTGCCTGTTAGGGAACGTACATAGTCCAAGTGCCCGCTAGGTAACCTAGATAGTCCAAGTGCCCGCTAGGGAACGTACATAGTCCAAGTGCTCGCTAGGTAACCGAGATAGTCAAAGTGCTCGCTAGTTAACCTACATAGTCTAAGGACCCTCTAGTTTACCTACATAGTCCAAGGGCCCGCTAGTTAACCTACATAGTCAAAGTGCCTGATAGGGAACATACGTAGTCCAAATGCCCGCTAGGGAACCTTCATAGTCCAAGTGCCTGTTAGGGAACGTACATAGTCCAAGTGCCCGCTAGGTTACCTACATAGTCCAAGTGCTGGTTCGTTAACCTAGACAGTCCAAGTGCCCGCTGGTAACCTACATTGTCCAAGTTCCCGCTAGGTAACCTAGATTGTCCAAGTGCCCGCTAGGTAACCTACATAGTCCTAGTGCCCGCTAGGTAACCTAGATAGTCCAAGTTCCTGTTAGCTAACCTAGATAGTCCAAGTGCCCGCTAGGGAACATACATAATCCAAGTGCCCGCTAGTTAACCTACATAGTCCAAGTGCCCGCTATGTAACATACATAGTCCAAGTGCCCGCTAGTTAACCTATATAGTCCAAGTGCCTGATAGGGAAACTACATAGTCCAAGTGCGCGCTATTTAACCTAGATAGTCCTAGTGCCCTCTAGTTAACCTAGATCGTCCAAGTGCCCGCTATTTAACCTAGATAGTCCAAGTGCCCTCTAGTTAACCTAGATCGTCCAAGTGCCCGCTAGTTAACCTACATAGTCCAAGGGCCCGCTAGTTAAACTACATAGTCCAAGTGTCCGCTAGGTAATCTACATAGTCCATGGGCCCGCTAGTTAACCTAGATATTCCAAGTGCCCGCTAGGTAACCTAGAGAGTCCAAGGGCCTGCTAGTTAACCTAGATAGTCCAAGTGCCCGCTATTTAACCTAGATCATCCAAGTGTCCGCTAGTTAACATACGTAGTCCAAGTAACCGCTAGTGAAACTACATAGTCCAAGTGCCCGTTAGGTAACCTAGATAATCCAAGTGACCGCTAGTTAACCTACATAGTCCAAGTGCCAGCTATGTAACCTACATAGTCCAAGTGCCAGCTAGGTATCATAGATAATCCAAGTGCCCGCTAGTTAACCTACATAGTCCAAGTGCCAGCTATGTAACCTACATAGTCCAAGTGCCAGCTAGTTGACCTAGATAGTCCAAGTGCCTGATAGGGAACCTACATTGTCAAAGTGCCCGCTAGGGAACCTACATAATGCAAGTGCTCGCTAGTTAACCTACATAGTCCAAGTGCCCGCTAGGGAACCTTCATAATCCAAATGCCCACTAGGGAACCTACATAGTCCAAGTGCCCTTTAGGGAACCTAGATAGTCCAAGTGCCCGTTATTTAACCTAGATAGTTCAAGTGCCCTCTAGTTAACCTACATAGTCCAAGTGCCCGCTAGGTAACCTAGATAGTCCAAGTGCCCGCTAGGGAAACTACATATTCCAAATGCCCTTTAGGTAACCTAGATCGTCCACGTGCCCGGTAGTTAACCTACATATTCGAAGTGCCTTATAGGGAACCTACATAGTCCAAGTGCCCGCTAGGGAACCTAAATAGTCCAAGTGCCCTCTAAGGAAACTACATAGTCCAAATGCCCTTTACGTAACCTTGATCGTCCAAGTGCCCGCTAGTTAACCTACATAGTTCAAGGGCTGCTAGGTAACCTAGATAGTCCTAGTGCCCGCTAGTTAACCTAGATCGTCCAAGTGTCCGCTATTTAACCTACATAGTACAAGTGCCCGTTAGGTAACCTAGATAGTCCAAGTACCCGTTCGTTAACCTACATAGTCCAAGTGCCTGCTAGGTAACCTACATAGTCCAAGTGCCCGCAAGGGAACCTACATAGTCCAAGTGCCCGTTAGTTAACCTAGATAGTCCAAGTGTCCGCTAGGTAACCTAGAATGTCCAACAGCCCGCTAGTTAACCTACATTGTCCAAGTACCCGCTAGGTAATCTAGATAGTCCAAGTGCCTGCTAGGTAACCTAAATATTTCAAGTGCCCACTAGGTAATCTATATAGTCCAAATGCCCGCTAGGGAACCAACATAGTCCAAGTGCCCGCTAGTTAACCTAGATAGTCCAAGTGCCCGCTAATTAACCTAGATCGTCCAAGTGTCCGCTATTTAACCTACATAGTACAAGTGCCCGTTAGGTAACCTAGATAGTCCAAGTACCCGTTCGTTAACCTACATAGTCCAAGTGCCTGCTAGGTAACCTACATAGTCCAAGTGCCCGCAAGGGAACCTACATAGTCCAAGTGCCCGTTAGTTAACCTAGATAGTCCAAGTGTCCGCTAGGTAACCTAGAATGTCCAACAGCCCGCTAGTTAACCTACATTGTCCAAGTACCCGCTAGGTAACCTAGATAGTCCAAGTGCCTGCTAGGTAACCTAAATATTTCAAGTGCCCACTAGGTAATCTATATAGTCCAAATGCCCGCTAGGGAACCAACATAGTCCAAGTGCCCGCTAGTTAACCTAGATAGTCCAAGTGCCCGCTAATTAACCTAGATCGTCCAAGTGTCCGCTATTTAACCTACATAGTACAAGTGCCCGCTAGGTAACCTAGATAGTCCAAGTGCCCGTTCGTTAACCTAGATAGTCCAAGTGCCCATTAGCTAACATAGATAGTCCAAGTGCCCGCTAGGTAACCTACATAGTCCAATTGACCATTCGCTTACCTAGATAGTCCAAGTGCCCGCTCATTAACTTAGATCGTCCAAGTTCCCACTAATTAACTTACATAGTCCAAGGGCCCGCTAGTTAACCTACATAGTCCAAGGGCCCGCTAGATAATCTAGATGGTCTAAATGCCCGCTAGGTAACCTAGATAATCCAAATGCCCGCTAGTTAACCTACATAATCCAAATGCCTGTTAGGGAAAATACATAGTCCAAGTGCCCGCTAGGGAACCTTAATAGTCCAAGTGCCCTTTAGGGAACTAAGATAGTCCAAGTGCCCGCTAGGAAACCTACATAGTCCAAGTGCCCGCAAGGGCCCTACATAGTCCAAGTGCCCGTTAGTTAACCTAGATAGTCCAAGTGTCCGCTAGGTAACCTAGAAAGTCCAACAGCCCGCTAGTTAACCTACATTGTCCAAGTACCCGCTAGGTAACCTAGATAGTCCAAGTGCCTGCTAGGTAACCTAAATATTTCAAGTGCCCACTAGGTAACCTATATACTCCAAATGCCGCTAGGGAACCAACATAGTCCAAGTGCCCGCAAGGGCCCTACATAGTCCAAGTGCCCGCTAGTTAACCTAGATAGTCCAAGTGTCCGCTAGGTAACCTAGAAAGTCCAACAGCCCGCTAGTTAACCTACATTTTCCAAGTGCCCGCTAGGTAACCTAGATAGTTCAAGTGCCCGTTCGTTAACCTAGATAGTCCAAGTGCCCGCTAGGATACCTATATAGTCCAAGTGTCCGCTAGTTAACCTACATCGTCCAAGTGCCCGCTAGTTAACCTATATAATCAAAGGCCCCACAAGTTAACCTAGATAGTCCAAGTGCCCGCTAGTTAACCTAGATCGTTCAAGTGCCCGCTAGTTAACATAGATCGTGGAAGTGCCCGCTAGATAACCTACATAGTCCAAGGGCCCGCTAGTTAACCTACATAATCCAAGTGCCCGCTAGGTAACCTACATAGTCCATGGGCCCACTAGTTAACCTAGATACTCCAAGTGCCCGCTAGGTAACCTAGATAGTCCAAGTGCCCGTTAGGTAACCTAGATAGTCTATGTGCCCGCTTTTTAACCTAGATAGTCCAAGTGCCCGCTAGGTAACCTAGATAGTCCAAGTGCCCGCTATTTAACCTAGATAGTCAAGTGCCCTCTAGTTAACCTAGATCGTCCAAGTGCCCGCTAGGTAACCTAGATAGTCCAAGTGCCCGCTATTTAACCTAGATAGTCAAGTGCCCTCTAGTTAACCTAGATCGTCCAAGTGCCCGCTATTTAACCTAGATAGTCCATGTGCCCTCTAGTTACTCTAGATCGTCCAAATGCCCCATAGTTAACCTACATAGTCCAAGGGCCCGCTAGTTAACCTACATAGTCCAAGTGCTCGCTATGTAACCTACATAGTCCATGGGCCCCCTAGTTAATCTAGATAGTCCAAGTGCCCACTAGGTAACCTAGAGAGTACAAGTGACCGTTAGCTAACCTAGATTGTCCACGTGACCGCTAGGAAACCTACATAGTCCAAGTGCCCATTCGCTTACCTAGGTAGTCCAAGTGCCCGCTAGGTAACCTACATAGTCCAAGTGCCCATTCGCTTACCTAGATAGTCCAAGTGACCGCTAGGGAACGTACATAGTCCAAGTGCCCGCTAGGTAACCTAGATAATCCAAGTGCCCGCTAGTTAACGTACATAGTCCAAGTGCCAGCTGTGTAACCTACATAGTCCAAGTGCCCGCTAGTTTACCTAGATAGTCCAAGTGCCTGATAGGGAACCCACATATTCAAAGTGCCCGCTAGGGAACCTACATAGACCAAGTGCCCGCTAGTTAACCTAGATCGTCCAAGTGCCCGCTAGTTAACCTAGATCATCCAAGTGCCTGCTAATTAACTTACATAGTTCAAGGGCCTGCTAGTTAACCTAGATAGTCCAGTGCCCGCTAGTTAACCTAGATCGTCCAAGTGTCCGCTAGTTAACATACATAGTGTAAGTGCCCGCTAGGTTACCTAGACAGTCCAAGTGCCCACTAGGTTACCAACATATTCCAAGTGCCCGTTCGTTAACCTAGATAGTCCAAGTGCCCGCTAGGTAACCTAGGCAATCCCAGTTCCCGATAGGTTACCTACATAGTCCAAGTCACCGCTAGCTAACCTAGATATTCCGAATGCCCGCTAGTTAACCTAGATCGTCCAAGTGCAGTTAGGTAACTTAGATAGTCCAAGGGTCCGCTAGTTAACCTACATAGTCGAAGGGCCCGCTAATTAACCTAGATCGTCTAAGTGCCTGCTAGTTAACCTAGATCGTCCAAGTGCCCACTAGTTAACAGACATAGTCAAGGGCACGCTAGTTAACCTATATCGTCCAAGTGTTCTCTAGTTAACCTATATAGTCCAAGTGCCCGCTAGTTCACCTACAGGGTCCAAGTGCCCGTTAGCTAACCTAGAGAGTCCAAGTGCCTGCTAGTTAACCTAGATAGCCCAAGGGCCCGCTAGTTAACCTACATAGTACAAGTGCCGCTAGGTAACCTAGATAGTCCAAGTGCCCGCTAGTTAACCTACATAGTCCAAGTGCCCACTCGGTAACCTAGATAATCCAAGGGCCCGCTAGTTAACCTACATAGTCCAAGTGACCACTAGGTAACCTGGATAGTCCTAGTGCCCGCTAGGTAAACTACATAGTCCAAGGGCCCGCTAGTTAACCTACATAGTCCAAGTGCCTGATAGGGAGCATACGTAGTCCAAATGCCCGCTAGGGAACCTTCATAGTCCAAGTGCCTGTTAGGGAACGTACATAGTCCAAGTGCCCGCTAGGTAACCTAGATAGTCCAAGTGCCCGCTAGGGAACGTACATAGTCCAAGTGCTCGCTAGGTAACCGAGATAGTCAAAGTGCTCGCTAGTTAACCTACATAGTCTAAGGACCCTCTAGTTTACCTACATAGTCCAAGGGCCCGCTAGTTAACCTACATAGTCAAAGTGCCTGATAGGGAACATACGTAGTCCAAATGCCCGCTAGGGAACCTTCATAGTCCAAGTGCCTGTTAGGGAACGTACATAGTCCAAGTGCCCGCTAGGTAACCTAGATAGTCCAAGTGCCCGCTAGGGAATGTACATAGTCCAAGTGCTCGCTAGGTAACCTAGATAGTCAAAGTGCTCGCTAGTTAACCTACATAGTCTAAGGACCCTCTAGTTTACCTACATAGTCCAAGGGCCCGCTAGTTAACCTACATAGTCCAAGGGCCTGCTAGTTAACCTAGATTGTCCAAGTGCCCGCTAGTTAACCTAGATCGTCCAAGTGTCCGCTAGTTAACCTACATAGTCTAAGTGCCCGCTAGTTTACCTAGACAGTCCAAGTGCCCACTAGGTTACCAACATATTCCAAGTGCCCGTTCATTTACCTAGATAGTCCAAGTGCTCGCTCGGTAACCTAGGCAGTCCCAGTTTCCGCTAGGTTACCTACATAGTCCAAGTCACCGCTAGTTAACCTAGATAGTCCAAGTCCCGCAAGTTAACCTACATAGTCAAAGGCCCCGCTAGTACACCTAGATAGTCCATGTGCCCTCTAGTTACTCTAGATCGTCCAAGTGCCCCCTAGTTAACCTACATAGTCCAAGGGCCCGCTAGTTAACTTACATAGTCCATGGGCCCCCTAGTTAATCTAGATAGTCCAAGTGCCCACTAGGTAACCTCGATAGTCCAAGGGCCCGCTAGTTAACCTAGATAGTCCAAGTGCCCGCTAGTTAACCTAGATAGTCCAAGTGCTCGCTAGGTAACCTAGATAGTCAAAGTGCTCGCTAGTTAACCAACATAGTCTAAGGACCCTCTAGTTTACCTACATAGTCCAAGGGCCCGCTAGTTAACCTACATAGTTCAAGGGCCTGCTAGTTAAACTAGATCGTCCAAGTACCCGCTAGTTAACCTAGATCGTCCAAGTGCCCACTGGTTAACCGACATAGTGAAGGGCCCGCTAGTTAACCAATATCGTCCAAGTGTTCTCTAGTTAACCTACATAGTCCAAGTGCCCGCTAGTTCACCTACAGGGTCCAAGTGCCCGTTAGCTAACCTAGAGAGTCCAAGTGCCCGCTAGTTAACCTAGATAGCCCAAGGGCCCGCTAGTTAACCTACATAGTAAAAGTGCCGCTAGGTAACCTAGATAGTCCAAGTGCCCGCTAGTTAACCTACACAGTCCAAGTGCCCACTCGGTAACCTAGATAGTCCAAGGGCCCGCTAGTTCACCTACATAGTCCAAGTGCCCGCTAGGTAACCTAGATAGTCCAAGTGCGCAGAAGGTAAACTACATAGTCCAAGGGCCCGCTAGTTAACCTACATAGTCCAAGTGCCTGATTGGGAATATACGTAGTCCAAATGCCCGCTAGGGAACTTCATAGTCCAAGTGCCTGTTGGGGAACGTACATAGTCCAAGTGCCCGCTAGGTAACCTAGATAGACCTAGTGCCCGCTAGGGAACGTACATAGTCCAAGTGCTCGCTAGGTAACCTAGATAGTCAAAGTGCTCGCTAGTTAACCTACATAGTCTAAGGACTCTCTAGTTTACCAACATAGTCCAAGGGCCCGCTAGTTAACCTAGATCGTCCAAGTGTCCGCTAGTTAACCTATAATAATCTAAGTGCCCGCTAGGTTACCTAGACAGTCCAAGTGCCCACTAGTTTACCAACATATTCCACGTGCCCGTTCATTAACCTAGATAGTCCAAGTGCTCGCTCGGTAACCTAGGCAGTCCCAGTTTCCGCTAGGTTACCTACATAGTCCAAGTCACCGCTAGTTAATCTAGATAGTCCAAGTGCCCGCAAGTTAACCTAGATCATCCAAGTGCCCGCTAGTTAACCTACATAGTCAAAGGCCCAGCTAGTACACCTAGATAGTCAAGTGCCCTCTAGTTAACCTAGATCGTCCAATTGCCCGCTATTTAACCTAGATTGTCCATGTGCCCTCTAGTTACTCTAGATCGTCCAAGTGCCCGCTAGTTAACCTACATAGTCCAAGGGCCCGCTAGTTAACCTACATAGTCCAAGTGCCCGCTATGTAACCTACATAGTCCATGGGCCCCCTAGTTAATCTAGATATTCCAAGTGCCCACTAGGTAACCTAGATAGTCCAAGGGCCTGCTAGTTAACCTAGATAGTCCAAGTGCCCGCTATTTAACCTAGATCGTCCAAGTGTCCGCTAGTTAACATACGTAGTCCAAGTGCCCGGTAGGGAAACTACATAGTCCAAGTGCCCGTTAGGTAACCTAGATAATCCAAGTGCCTGGTAGGTAACCCACATATTCCAAGTGCTCGCTAGTTAACCTAGAGAGTCCAAGTGACCGTTAGCTAACCTAGATAGTCCAAGTGCCCGCTAGGAAACCTACATAGTCCAAGTGCCCATTCATTAACCTAAATAGTCCAAGTGCCCGCTAGGTAACCTACATAGTCCAAGTGCCCATTCGCTTACCTAGATAGTCCAAGTGCCCGCTAGGGAACGTACATAGTCCAAGGGCCCGCTAGGTAACCTACATAGTGCAAGTGCCCGCTAGTTAACCTACATAGTTCAAGTACCCGCTAGGTAACCTAGATCGTCCAAGGGCCTCCCAGTTAGCCTACATAGTCCAAGTGCCCGCTAGGTAACCTAGATAGTCCAAGTGCCCGTTCGGTAACCTAGATAGTCCAAGTGCCTTTTAGAGAACCTAGATAGTCCAAGGGCCCCTAGTAAACCTACATATTCCAAGTTCCCGCTAGTTAACCTACATAATCTAAGTGCCCGTTAGCTAACCTAGATAGTCCAAGGGCCCGCTAGTTGACCTACATAGTCCAAGTGCCAGCTAGGTAACCTAGATAGTACAATGCCCGCTAGGGAACCTAGATAGTCCAAGTGCCTGTTAGCTAACCTAGATAGTCCAAATGACGGCTAGGTAACCTACATAGTCCAAGTGCCTGTTCATTAACCTAGATAATCCAAGTGCCCGCTAGGTAACCTAGACAGTCCAAGTGCCCGCTAGTTAACCTACATAGTCCATGTGCCCAATAGGGAACCTACATAATCCAAGTGCCCGCTAGGCAACTTACATAGTCCAAGTGCCCGTTAGTTAACCTAGATAGTCAAAGTGCCTCCTAGTTAACCTAGATAGTCCAAGTGCCCGCTAGGTAACCTACATAGTACAAGTGCCCGCTAGGTAACCTAAATATTCCAAATGCCCGCTGGGAAACTACATAGTCCAAGTGCCCGCTAGTTAACCTAGATAGTCCAAGTGCCTGCTAGTAAACCTACATAATCCTTGGGCCCGCTAGTTAACCTACATAGTACAAGGGCCCGCTAGTTAACCTAGATCGTGCAATTGTCTGCTAGTTAACCTACATAGTCGAAGTGCCCGCTAGTTAACCTATATACCAAGTGCCCGCTACGTAACCTAGATAGTCCAAGGGCACGCTAGTTAACCTACATAGTACAAGTGCCCGCTAGGCAACCTAGATAGTCCAAGTGCCCGCTAAGGGACCTACATAGTCCAAGTGCACCCTAGTTAACCTAGATAGTCCAAGTGCCCGCTAGTTAACCTATATAGTCCAAGTGCCTGCTAGGTAACCTACATAGTGCAAGTGTCAACTAGTTAACTTACATATTCCAAGTACCCGCTAGTTAACATAGATAGTCCAAGTGCCCGCTAGGGAACGTACATAGTCCAAGTGCCCGCTAGGTAACTTACATAGTGCAAGTGCCCGCTAGTTAACCTAGATAGTTCTAGTACCCGCTAGGTAACCTAGATCGTCCAAGAGCCCCCTAGTTAGCCTACATACTCCAAGAGCCCGCTAGTTAACCTACATATTCCAAGTGCCCGCTAGGTAACCTACCTAGTCCATGGGCCCACTAGTTAACCTAGATAGTCCAAGTGCCCGCTAGGTAACCTAGATAGTCCAAGTGCCCATTAGGTAACCTAGATAGTCTATGAGCCCGCTTTTTAACCTAGATAGTCCAAGTGTCCGCTAGTTAACCTACATAGTCCAAGGGACCGCTAGTTAACCTACATAGTCCAAGTGCCCGCTATTAACCTACATAGTCCATGGCCCCCCTAGTTAATCTAGATAGTCCAAGTGTCCACAAGGTAACCTAGATAGTCCAAGGGCCCGCTAGTTAACCTAGATAGTCCATGTGCCCGGTATTTAACCTAGATCGTCCAAGTGTCCGCTAGTTAACATACGTAGTCCAAGTGCCCGCTAGGGAAACTACATAGTCCAAGCGCCCGTTAGGTAACCTAGATAATCCAAGTGCCCGCTAGGTAACCCACATAGTCCAAGTGCTCGCTAGTTAACCTAGAGAGTCCAAGTGACCATTAGCTAACCTAGATAGTCCAAGTGCCCGCTAGGAAACCTACATAGTCCAAGTGCCCATTCGTTAACCTAGATAGTCCAAGTGCCCGCTAGGTAACCTACATAGTCCAAGTGCCCATTCGCTTACGTAGATATTCCAAGTGCCCGCTAGGGAACGTACATTGTCCAAGTGCCCGCTAGGTAACCTAGATAATCCAAGTGCCCGCTAGTTAACGTACATAGTCCAAGTGCCCGCTAGGTAACCTATATAGTCCAAATGCCCGCTAGGGAACCTACATAAACCAAGTGCCCGCTAGTTAACCTAGATAGTCCATGTGCCCGCTAATTAACCAGTATCGTCCAACTGCCCTCTAGTAAACTTACATAGTCCAAAGCCCTGCTAGTTAACCTACATAACCAAGGGCCCGCTAGTTAACCTAGATAGTCCACGTGTGCGCTAGTTAACCTACGTAGTCCAAGGGACCGCTAGTTAACCTAGATAGTCCAAGTACGCGCTAGTTAACCCAGAGCGTACAATTGTCCGCTAGTTAACCTACATAATCCAAGTGTCCTTTAGGGAACCTAGATAGTCCAAGTGCCCGCTAGGGAACCTACATAATCTAATTGCCCGCTCTGGAACATACATAGTCCAAGTGCCTGTTAGTTAACCTAGATAATCCAAGTGCCCGCTAGTTAACTTACATAGTCCAAGTGCCCGCTAGGTAACCTATATAGTCCAAATGCCCGCTAGGGAACCTACATAGTCCAAGTGCCCGCTAGTTAAACTAGATAGTCCAAGTGCCCGCTAGTTAACCTAGATATTCCAAGTGCCCGCTAGTTAACCAGTATCGTACAAGTGCCCTCTAGTTAACTTACATAGTCCAAGGGCCTGCTAGTTAACCTACATAGACCATGGGCCCGTTAGTTAACCTAGATAGTCCAAGTGCCCGTTCGTTAACCTACATAGTCCAAGGGACCGCTAGGTAACCTAGATAGTCCAAGTGAGCGCTAGTTACCTACATAGTCCAAGTGCCTGCTAGGTAAACTACATAGTCCAAGTGCCCACTAGGTAACCTAGACAGTCCAATTGCCCACTAGTTAACCTAAACAGTCCAAGTAACCGCTAGGGAACCTACATAGTCCAAGCGCCCGTTAGTTAACCTAGATAGTCAAAGTGCCTGCTAGGTAACCTAGATAGTCCAAGTGCCCGCTAGGTAACATACATAGTCCAAGTGCCCTTTAGGTAACCGAGATAGTCCAAGTGTCCACTAGTTAACCTACATAGTCCAAGTGCCCCTTCGTTAACCTAGATAGTCCAAGTGCCCGCTAGGTAACCTAGACAGTCCAAGTGCCCACTAGGTTACCTACATAGTCCAAGTGCTCGTTCGTTAACCTAGACAGTCCAAGTGCCCGCTGGTAACCTACATTGTCCAAGTTCCCGCTAGGTAACCTAGATTGTCCAAGTGCCCGCTAGGTAACCTATATAGTCCTAATGCTCGCTAGGTAACCTAGATAGTCCAAGTTCCTGTTAGCTAACCTAGATAGTCCAAGTGCCCGCTAGCTAACCTACATAGTCCAAGTGCCCGCTATTAACCTACATAGTCCATGGCCCCCCTAGTTAATCTAGATAGTCCAAGTGCCCACAAGGTAACCTAGATAGTCCAAGGGCCCGCTAGTTAACCTAGATAGTCCAAGTGCCCGGTATTTAACCTAGATCGTCCAAGTGTCCGCTAGTTAACATACGTAGTCCAAGTGCCCGCTAGGGAAACTACATAGTCCAAGCGCCCGTTAGGTAACCTAGATAATCCAAGTGCCCGCTAGGTAACCCACATAGTCCAAGTGCTCGCTAGTTAACCTAGAGAGTCCAAGTGACCGTTAGCTAACCTAGATAGTCCAAGTGCCCGCTAGGAAACCTACATAGTCCAAGTGCCCATTCGTTAACCTAGATAGTCCAAGTGCCCGCTAGGTAACCTACATAGTCCAAGTGCCCATTCGCTTACGTAGATATTCCAAGTGCCCGCTAGGGAACGTACATAGTCCAAGTGCCCGCTAGGTAACCTAGATAATCCAAGTGCCCGCTAGTTAACGTACATAGTCCAAGTGCCCGCTAGGTAACCTATATAGTCCAAATGCCCGCTAGGGAACCTACATAAACCAAGTGCCCGCTAGTTAACCTAGATAGTCCATGTGCCCGCTAATTAACCAGTATCGTCCAACTGCCCTCTAGTAAACTTACATAGTCCAAAGCCCTGCTAGTTAACCTACATAACCAAGGGCCCGCTAGTTAACCTAGATAGTCCACGTGTGCGCTAGTTAACCTACGTAGTCCAAGGGACCGCTAGTTAACCTAGATAGTCCAAGTACGCGCTAGTTAACCCAGAGCGTACAATTGTCCGCTAGTTAACCTACATAATCCAAGTGTCCTTTAGGGAACCTAGATAGTCCAAGTGCCCGCTAGGGAACCTACATAATCTAATTGCCCGCTCTGGAACATACATAGTCCAAGTGCCTGTTAGTTAACCTAGATAATCCAAGTGCCCGCTAGTTAACTTACATAGTCCAAGTGCCCGCTAGGTAACCTATATAGTCCAAATGCCCGCTAGGGAACCTACATAGTCCAAGTGCCCGCTAGTTAAACTAGATAGTCCAAGTGCCCGCTAGTTAACCTAGATATTCCAAGTGCCCGCTAGTTAACCAGTATCGTACAAGTGCCCTCTAGTTAACTTACATAGTCCAAGGGCCTGCTAGTTAACCTACATAGACCATGGGCCCGTTAGTTAACCTAGATAGTCCAAGTGCCCGTTCGTTAACCTACATAGTCCAAGGGACCGCTAGGTAACCTAGATAGTCCAAGTGAGCGCTAGTTACCTACATAGTCCAAGTGCCTGCTAGGTAAACTACATAGTCCAAGTGCCCACTAGGTAACCTAGACAGTCCAATTGCCCACTAGTTAACCTAAACAGTCCAAGTAACCGCTAGGGAACCTACATAGTCCAAGCGCCCGTTAGTTAACCTAGATAGTCAAAGTGCCTGCTAGGTAACCTAGATAGTCCAAGTGCCCGCTAGGTAACATACATAGTCCAAGTGCCCTTTAGGTAACCGAGATAGTCCAAGTGTCCACTAGTTAACCTACATAGTCCAAGTGCCCCTTCGTTAACCTAGATAGTCCAAGTGCCCGCTAGGTAACCTAGACAGTCCAAGTGCCCGCTAGGTTACCTACATAGTCCAAGTGCTCGTTCGTTAACCTAGACAGTCCAAGTGCCCGCTGGTAACCTACATTGTCCAAGTTCCCGCTAGGTAACCTAGATTGTCCAAGTGCCCGCTAGGTAACCTACATAGTCCTAATGCCCGCTAGGTAACCTAGATAGTCCAAGTTCCTGTTAGCTAACCTAGATAGTCCAAGTGCCCGCTAGCTAACCTACATAGTCCAAGTGCCCGCTATTAACCTACATAGTCCATGGCCCCCCTAGTTAATCTAGATAGTCCAAGTGCCCACAAGGTAACCTAGATAGTCCAAGGGCCCGCTAGTTAACCTAGATAGTCCAAGTGCCCGGTATTTAACCTAGATCGTCCAAGTGTCCGCTAGTTAACATACGTAGTCCAAGTGCCCGCTAGGGAAACTACATAGTCCAAGCGCCCGTTAGGTAACCTAGATAATCCAAGTGCCCGCTAGGTAACCCACATAGTCCAAGTGCTCGCTAGTTAACCTAGAGAGTCCAAGTGACCGTTAGCTAACCTAGATAGTCCACGTGCCCGCTAGGAAACCTACATAGTCCAAGTGCCCATTCGTTAACCTAGATAGTCCAAGTGCCCGCTAGGTAACCTACATAGTCCAAGTGCCCATTCGCTTACGTAGATATTCCAAGTGCCCGCTAGGGAACGTACATTGTCCAAGTGCCCGCTAGGTAACCTAGATAATCCAAGTGCCCGCTAGTTAACGTACATAGTCCAAGTGCCCGCTAGGTAACCTATATAGTCCAAATGCCCGCTAGGGAACCTACATAAACCAAGTGCCCGCTAGTTAACCTAGATAGTCCATGTGCCCGCTAATTAACCAGTATCGTCCAACTGCCCTCTAGTAAACTTACATAGTCCAAAGCCCTGCTAGTTAACCTACATAACCAAGGGCCCGCTAGTTAACCTAGATAGTCCACGTGTGCGCTAGTTAACCTACGTAGTCCAAGGGACCGCTAGTTAACCTAGATAGTCCAAGTACGCGCTAGTTAACCCAGAGCGTACAATTGTCCGCTAGTTAACCTACATAATCCAAGTGTCCTTTAGGGAACCTAGATAGTCCAAGTGCCCGCTAGGGAACCTACATAATCTAATTGCCCGCTCTGGAACATACATAGTCCAAGTGCCTGTTAGTTAACCTAGATAATCCAAGTGCCCGCTAGTTAACTTACATAGTCCAAGTGCCCGCTAGGTAACCTATATAGTCCAAATGCCCGCTAGGGAACCTACATAGTCCAAGTGCCCGCTAGTTAAACTAGATAGTCCAAGTGCCCGCTAGTTAACCTAGATATTCCAAGTGCCCGCTAGTTAACCAGTATCGTACAAGTGCCCTCTAGTTAACTTACATAGTCCAAGGGCCTGCTAGTTAACCTACATAGACCATGGGCCCGTTAGTTAACCTAGATAGTCCAAGTGCCCGTTCGTTAACCTACATAGTCCAAGGGACCGCTAGGTAACCTAGATAGTCCAAGTGAGCGCTAGTTACCTACATAGTCCAAGTGCCTGCTAGGTAAACTACATAGTCCAAGTGCCCGTTCGGCAACCTAGATAGTCCAAGTGCCTTTTAGAGAACCTAGATAGTCCAAGGGCCCCTAGTAAACCTACATATTCCAAGTTCCCTCTAGTTAACCTACATAATCTAAGTGCCCGTTAGCTAACCTAGATAGTCCAAGGGCCCGCTAGTTGACCTACATAGTCCAAGTGCCAGCTAGGTAACCTAGATAGTACAATGCCCGCTAGGGAACCTAGATAGTCCAAGTGCCTGTTAGCTAACCTAGATTATCCAAGTGACGGCTAGGTAACCTACATAGTCCAAGTGCCTATTCGTTAACCTAGATAATCCAAGTGCCCGCTAGGTAACCTAGACAGTCCAAGTGCCCGCTAGTTAACCTACATAGTCCATGTGCCCAATAGGGAACCTACATAATCCAAGTGCCCGCTAGGCAACTTACATAGTCCAAGTGCGCGTTAGTTAACCTAGATAGTCAAAGTGCCTCCTAGTTAACCTACATAGTCCAAGTGCCCGATAGGGAACCTAGACAGTCCAAGTGCCCGCTAGGTTACCTGCATATTCCAAGTGCCCGTTCGTTAACCTACATAGTCCAAGTGCCCGCTAGGTAACCAATATAGTCCAAATGCCCGCTAGGGGCCTTAATAGTCCAAATGCCCGCTAGTTAACATAGATAGTCCAAGTGCTCGCTAGTTAACCTAGATAGTCCAAGTGCCTGCTACGGAACCTACATAGTCCAAGTGCGTGCTTGGGAACCTACATAGTCCAAGTGCCCGCTCTGGAACATACATAGTCCAAGTGCCCGCTAGGGAATCTACATAGTCCAAGGGCCCGCTAGTTAAAGTAGATAGTCCAAGTGCGGCTAGTTAATCTATATAGTCCAAGGGCCCGCTAGTTAACCTACATAGTTCACGTACCCGCTAGTTAACCTAGATCGTCCAAGTGTCCGCTAGTTAACCTACATAGTCCAAGTGCCCGCTACGGAACCTACATAGTCCAAGTGCCTGCTTGGGAACCTACATAGTCCAAGTGCCCGCTCTGGAACATACATATTCCAAGTGCCCGCTAGGGAATCTACATAGTCCAAGGGCCCGCTAGTTAAAGTAGATAGTCCAAGTGCGGCTAGTTAATCTACATAGTCCAAGGGCCCGCTAGTTAACCTACATAGTTCACGTACCCGCTAGTTAACCTAGATCGTCAAAGGGCCCGCTAGTTAAACTACATCGTCCAAGGGCCCGCTAGTTAACTTATATACCAAGTGCCCGCTACGTAACCTAGATATTCCAAGGGCACGCTAGTTAACCTATATCGTCCAAGTGCCCGCTAGGCAACCTAGATAGTCCAAGTGCCCGCTAAGGAACCTACATAGTCCAAGTGCACGCTAGTTAACCTAGATAGTACAAGTGCCCGCTAGTTAACCTAGATAGTCCAAGTGCCTGCTAGGTAACCTACATAGTGCAAGTGTCCGGTAGTTAACCTACATATTCCAAGTGCCCGCTAGTTAACATAGATAGCCCAAGTGCCCGCTAGGGAACGTACATAGTCCAAGTGCCCGCTAGGTAACCTAGATACTGCAAGTGCCCGCTAGTTAACCAAGATTGTTCAAGTACCCGCTAGGTAACCTAGATCGTCCAAGGGTCCCCTAGTTAGCTTACATAGTCCAAGTGCCCGCTAGGTATCCTAGATAGACCAAGTTCCCGTTCGGTAACCTAGATAATCCAAGTGCCCTTTAGGGAATCTAGATAGTCCAAGGGCCCGCTAGCAAACCTATATAGTCCATGGGCCCGCTAGATAACCTTCATAGTGCAAGTGTCCGCTACTTAACGTACATATTCCAAGTGCTCGCTAGTTAACCTACATAATCTAAGTGCCTGTTAGCTAACCTAGATAGGCCAAGGGCCCGCTAGTTCACCTACATAGTCCAAGTGCCAGCTAGTAACCTAGATAGTACAAGTGCCTGCTAGAGAACCTAGATAGTCCAAGTGCCTGTTAGCTAACCTAGATAGTCCAAGTGGCGGCTAGGTAACCTACATAGTCCAAGTGCCCGTTCGTTAACCTAGATAATCCAAGTGCCCACTAGGTAACCTAGACAGTCCAAGTGCCCGCTAGTTAACCTACATAGTCCAAGTGCCCGATAGGGAACCTACATAATCCAAGTGCCCGCTAGGCAACCTACATAGTTCAAGTGCCCGTTAGTTAACCTAGATAGTCAAAGTGCCCGCTAGGTAACCTACATAGTCCAAGTGCCCGCTAGGGAAACTTCATAGTCCAAGTGCCCGCTAGTTAACCTAGATAGTCCACGTGCCTGCTAGTAAACCTACATAATCCATGGGCCCGCTAGTTAACCTACATAGTGCAAGGGCCCGCTAGTTAACCTACATTGTCAAAGGGTCCGCTAGTTAACCTAGATAGTTGAAGTGCCCGCTAGTTAACCTACATAGTCCAAGTGCCCGCTAGGTAACCCAGACAGTTCAAGTGACCACTAGGTTACCTACATAGTCCAAGTGCCCGTTCGTTAACCTACATAGTCCAAGTGCCCGCTAGGTAACCAATATAGTCCAAATGCCCGCTAGGGGCCCTAATAGTCCAAATGCCCGCTAATTAACCTAGATAGTCCAAGTGCTCGCTAGTTAACCTAGATAGTCCAAGTGCCCGCTAGTTAACCTAGATAGACCAAGTGCCCGCTAGGGAACCTATCTAGTCCAAGTACCCGCTAGGAAACGTACATAGTCCAAGTGCCCGCTAGGTAACGTACATAGTTCAAGTGCCCGCTAGGTAACATAGATAGTCCAATTGCCCGCTAGTGAACGTACATAGTCCAAGTGCCCGCTAGGTAACCTAGATAGTCCAAGTGCCCGCTAGTTAACCTACAAAGTCCAAGGGCCTGCTAGGTAACCTAGATAGTCCAAGTGCCCACTAGTTAACCTACATAGTCCAGGTTCCCCCTAGGTAACCTAGATAATCCAAGGGCCCGCTAGGCAACCTACATTGTCCTAGTGCCCCCTAGTTAACCTACATTCTCCAAGTGCCCGATAGGGAACCTACATAGTCCAAGTGCCCGCTAGGTAACCTACATAATCCAAATGCCCGCTAGTTAACCTACATAGTCCAAATGCCCGATAGGGAACCTACATAGTGAAAGTGTCCACTAGTTAACCTAAGTAGTCCAAGGGCCCGCTAGTTAACATACATAGTCCAAGTGCCCGGTAGTTAACTTACATAGTTAAAGTGTCCGTAGGGAACATTCATAGTCCAAGTGCCCGCTAGGGAACCTACATAGTCCAAGTGCCCGCTAGGGAACCTACGTAGTCCAAGTGCCCGCTAGGGAATCTACATAGTCCAAGGGCCCGCTAGTTAACGTAGACAGTCCAAGTGCTGCTAGTTAATCTACATAGTCCAAGGGCCCGCTAGTTAACCTACATAATCCAAGTACCCGCTAGTTAACCTAGATCGTCCAAGTGTCCGCTAGTTAACCTACTTAGTCCAAGTGCCCGCTACGGAACCTACATAGTCCAAGTGCCTGCTTGGGAACCTACATAGTCCAAGTGCCCGCTCTGGAACATACATAGTCCAAGTGCCCGCTAGGGAATCTACATAGTCCAAGGACCCGCTAGTTAACCTACATAGTTCACGTACCCGCTAGTTAACCTAGATCGTCAAAGGGCCCGCTAGTTAACCTACATCATCCAAGGGCCCGCTAGTTAACCTAGATAGTCCAAGTGCCCGCTAGTTAACCTACATAATCCAAGTGCCCTAAAGGGAACCTACATAATCCAAGTGACCCCTAGGGAACCTACATAGTCCAAGTGCTCGCTAGGTAACCTACATAGTCCAAGTGCCCGCTTGGTAACCTAAATAGTCCAAATGCCCGCTAGGGAAACTACAAAGTCCAAGTGCCCGCTAGTTAACCTAGATAGTCCAAGTGCCTGCTAGTAAACCTACATAATCCATGGGCCCGCTAGTTAACCTACATAGTGTAAGGGCCCGCTAGTTAACCTAGATCGTGCAAGTGTCCGCTAGTTAACTTACATAGTCCAAGTGCCCGCTAGGTAACCTAGATAGTCCAAGTGGTCGCTAGTTAACCTAGATAGTCCAAGTGCGCAATAGGGGACGTACATTGTCCTAGTGCCCGCTAGGTAACCTAGATAGTTCTAGTGCCCGATACCTAACCTAGATAGTCCAAGTGCCAGCTAGGCAACCTACATAGTCCAAGTGCCCGTTCGTTAACCTAGAAGTCCAAGTGCCTGCTATGTAACCTAGACAGTCAAAGTGCCCGCTATGTAAACTAGACAGTCCAAGTGCCCGCTAGGTTACCTGCATAGTCCAAGTGCCCGTTCGTTAACCTAGATAGTGCAAGTGCCCTCTAGTTAACCTACATAGTCCAAGTAACTGCTAGGTAACCTAGATAGTCGAAGGACCTGCTAGTTAACCTACATAGTCCAAGTGCCCGCTAGGTAACCTACATAGTGCAAGTGTCCGCTAGTTAACCTAAGTAGTCCAAGGGCCCACAGGTTAACATACATAGTCCAAGTGCCCAGTAGTTAACTTAAATAGTTCAAGTGTCCGTAGGGAACATACATAGTCCAAGTGTCCGCCTGGGAACATACATAGTCCAAGTGCCCGCTAGGGAACCTACATTGTCCAAGTGCCGCTAGGAAATATACATAGTCCAAGGGCCCGCTAGTTAACGTAGATAGTCCAAGTGCTGCTAGTTAATCTACATAGTCCAAGGGCCCGCAAGTTAACCTACATAGTCCAAATACCTGCTAGTTAACCTAGATCATCCAAGTGTCCGCTAGTTAACCTACATAGTCCAAGTGCCCGTAAGGGAACCTAGATAGTCCAAGTGCCCGCTCTGGAACCTACATAGTCCAAGTACCTGCTAGGGAACCTACATAGTCCAAGTGCCCGCTCTGGAACATACATAGTCCAAGTGCCCGCTAGGGAATCTACATAGTCCAAGGGCCCGCTAGGTAACCTACATAGTCCAAGTTCCCGCTAGGGAATCTACATAGTCCAAGGGCCCGCTAGGTAACATACATAGTCCAGGGGCCCGCTAGTTAACCTACATAGTCCAAGCACCCGCTAGTTAACCTAGATCGTCCTAGTGCCCGCTAGTTAACCTACATAGTCCAAAGGCCCGCTAGGTTACCTAGACAGTTAAAGTGACCACTAGGTTACCTACATAGTCCAAGTGCCTGTTCGTTATCCTACATAGTCCAAGTGCCCGCTAGGTAACCTATATAGTACAAATGCCTGCTAGGGACCCTAATAGTCCAAGTGCCCGCTAGTTATCCTAGATAGTCCAAGAGCTCGCTAGTTAACCTAGATAGTCCAAGTGCCCGATAGGGAACCTACATAGTCCAGGTGCCCGCTAGTTAACATAGATAGTCCAAGTACCCGCTAGGAAACGTACATAGTCCAAGTGCCTGCTAGGTAACCTAGATAGTCCAAGTGCCCACTAGTTAACCTACATAGTCCAAGTTCTCCCTAGGTAACCTAGATAGTCCAAGGGCCCGCTAGGTAAACTATATTGTCCTAGTGTCCCCTAGCTAACCTACATTCTCCAAGTGCCCGCTAGGGAACCTACATAGTTCAAGTGCCCGCTCTGGAACATACATAGTCCAAGTGCCCGCTAGTTAATCTACATAGTCCAAGGGCCCGCTAGTTAACCTAGAAAGTCCAAGTACCCGCTAGTTAACCTAGATTGTCCTATTGCCCGCTAGTTTACCTACATAGTCCAAGTTCTCCCTAGGTAACCTAGATAGTCCAAGGGCCCGCTAGGTAACCTACATTGTCCTAGTGTCCCCTAGTTAACCTACATTCTCCAGGTGCCTTCTAGGGAACCTACATAGTCCAAGTGCCCGCTAGGTAACTTAGATAGTCCAACAGACCGGTAGGTAACCTATATACTCCAAGTACCCGCTAGGTAACGTAGATAGTTCAAGTGCCAGCTAGGTAACCTAGATAGTCCAAGTGCCCGCTAGGTAACCTACAAAGTCTAAGTGCCCGCTAGGTAATCTACATAGTCCAAATGCCCGCTAGGGAGCCTACATAGTCCAAATGCCCGCTAGGTAACCTAGATAGTCTAAGGGCCCGCTAGGTAACCTACATAGTCCTAGTGCCCCCTAGTTAACCTACATTCTCCAAGTGCCCCATAGGGAACCTACATAATCCAAGTGCCCGCTAGGTAACCTACAAAGTCCAAAAGCCCGCTAGTTAACCTACATAGTCCAAGTGCCCGATAGGGAACCTAGACAGTCCAAGTGCCCGCTAGGTTACCTGCATATTCCAAGTGCCCGTTCGTTAACCTACATAGTCCAAGTGCCCGCTAGGTAACCAATATAGTCCAAATGCCCGCTAGGGGCCCTAATAGTCCAAATGCCCGCTAGTTAACATAGATAGTCCAAGTACTCGCTAGTTAACCTAGATTGTCCAAGTGCCCGCTAGTTAACCTAGATAGACCAAGTGCCCGCTAGGGAACATATCTAGTCCAAGTACCCGCTAGGAAACGTACATAGTCCAAGTGCCCGCTAGGTAACGTACATAATCCAAGTGCCTGCTAGGTAACGTAGATAGTCTAAGTGCCCGCTAGGGAACGTACATAGTCCAAGTGCCCGCTAGGTAACCTAGATAGTCCATGTGCCCGCTAGTTAACCTACATAGTCCAAGTGCCTGCTAGGTAACCTAGATAGTCCAAGTGCCCAGTAGTTAACCTACATAGTCCAGGTTCACCCTAAGTAACCTAGATAGTCCAAGGGTCTGCTAGGTAACCTACATTGTCCTAGTGCCCCCTAGTTAACCTACATTCTCCAAATGCTCGATAGGCAACCTACATAGTCCAAGTGCCCGCTAGGTAACCTACATAGACAAATGCCCGCTAGTTAACCTAGATAGTCCAAGTGCCCGCTAGTTAACCTAGATAGACCAAGTGCCCGCTAGGGAACCTATCTAGTCCAAGTACCCGCTAGGAAACGTACATAGTCCAAGTGCCCGCTAGGTAACGTACATAATCCAAGTGCCTGCTAGGTAACGTAGATAGTCTAAGTGCCCGCTAGGGTACGTACATAGTCCAAGTGCCCGCTAGGTAACCTAGATAGTCCATGTGCCCGCTAGTTAACCTACATAGTCCAAGTGCCTGCTAGGTAACCTAGATAGTCCAAGTGCCCAGTAGTTAACCTACATAGTCCAGGTTCACCCTAAGTAACCTAGATAGTCCAAGGGTCTGCTAGGTAAACTACATTGTCCTAGTGCCCCCTACTTAACCTACATTCTCCAAATGCTCGATAGGCAACCTACATAGTCCAAGTGCCCGCTAGGTAACCTACATAGACAAATGCCCGCTAGTTAACCTACATAGTCCAAGGGCCCACAAGTTAACCTAGATAGTCCAAGTGTCCTCTAGTTAACCTACATAGTCCAAGTTCCCCCTAGGTAACCTACATAGTGCAAGTGTCTGCTAGGTAACCTACATAGTCCAAGTGCCCGTTAGGTAACCTGCATAGTGCAAGTGTCCGCTAGTTAACCTAAGTAGTCCAAGGGCCCGCTAGTTAACATACATAGTCCAACTGCCCGGTAGTTAACTTACATAGTTCAAGTGTCCGTAGGGAACATTCATAGTCCAAGTGCCCGCTAGGGAACCTACATAGTCCAAGTGCCCTCTAGGGAACCTACGTAGTCCAAGTGCCCGCTAGGGAATCTACATTGTCCAAGGACCCGCTGGTTAATGTAGATAGTCCAAGTGCTGCTAGTTAATCTACATAGTCCAAGGGCCCGGTAGTTAACCTACATAGTCCAAGTAACCTCTAGTTAACCTAGATCGTCCAAGTGTCCGCTAGTTAACCTACATAGTCCAAGTGCCCGCTAGGGAACCCACATTGTCCAAGTGGCCGCTCTGGAACATACATAGTCCAAGTGCCCGCTAGAGAATCTACATAGTCCAAGGGCCCGCTAGTTAACGTAGATAGTCCAAGTTTCGCTAGTTTATGTACATATTCCAAGGGCCCGTTATTTAACCTACATAGTAAAAATACCCGCTAGTTAACCTAGATCGTCCAAGGGCCCGCTAGTTAACCTACATCGTCCAAGGGCCCGCTAGTTAACCTAGATAGTCCAAGTGCCCGCTAGTTAACCTACATAATCCAAGTGCCCGCTAGGTAACCTAGACAGTTCAATTGACCACTAGGTTACCTACATAGTCCATGTGCCCTCTAGTTATCCTAGATAGTCCAAGTGCTCACTAGTTAACCTAGATAGTCCAAGTGCCCGCTAGTTAACCTAGATGGACCAAGTGCCCGCTAGGGAACCTACCTAGTTCAAGTGCCCCATAGGGAATCTACATATTCCAAGTGCCCGCTAGTTAACATAGATAGTCCAAGTACCCGCTAGGAAACGTACATAGTCCACGTGCCCGCTAGTTAACGTACATAGTCCAAGTGCCCGCTAGGTAAGGTAGATAGTCCATGTGCCCACTATTGAACGTACATAGTCCAAATGCCCGCTACGTAACCTAGATAGTCCAAGTGCCCGCTAGTTAACCTACATAGTCCAAGTGCCTGCTAGGTAACCTAGATAGTCCAAGTGCCCACTAGTTAACCTACATAGTCAAAGTTCCCTCTAGGTAACCTAGATCGTCCAAGTGCCCGCTAGTTAACCTAAATAGTCAATGGGCCCGCTAGTTAACCTACATAGTGAAAGAGCCCCCTAGTTAACCTAGATCGTGCAAGTGTCCGCTAGTTAACCTACATAGTCCACGTGCCAGTTAGCTAACCTAGATAGTCCAAGGGCCCGCTAGTTGACCTACATAGTCCAAGTGCCCGCTAGGGAACCTTCATAGTCCAAGTGCCAGCTAGGTAACCTAGATAGTCCAAGTGCCCGCTAGTTAACCTAGATAGTCCTAGTGCCCGTTAGTTAACCTAGATAGTCCAAATGCCCACTAGGGGACGTACTTAATCCATGTGCCCGTTAGCTAAGCTAGATAGTCCAAGTGCCCGTTAGTTAACAATGATCATCCAAGTGCCCGCTAGTTAACCTAGATAATCCAAGTGCCCTCTAGGTAACCTAGATAGTCCAAATGCCCGCTAGTTAACCTACATAGTCCAAGTGCCCCATAGGGAACCTAGACAGTCCAAGTGCTTCCTAGGTTACCTGCATATTCCAAGTGCCCGTTCGTTAACCTACATAGTCCAAGTGCCCGCTAGGTAACCAATATAGTCCAAATGCCCACTAGGGGCCCTAATAATCCAAATGCCCGCTAGTTAACCTAGATAGTCCAAGTGCTCTCTAGTTAACCTATATAGTCCAAGTGCCCGCTAGTTAACCTAGATAGAACAAGTACCCGCTAGTGAACCTATCTAGTCCAAGTACCCGCTAGAAACGTACATAGTCCAAGTGCCCGCTAGGTAACGTATATAGTCCAAGTGCCCGCTAGGTATCGTAGATAGTCCAAGTGCCCGCTAGGGAACGTACATAGTCCAAGTGCCCGCTAGGTAAGCTAGATAGTCCAAGTGCCCAATAGTTAACCTACATAGTCCAGGTTCCCCCTAAGTAACCTAGATAGTCCAAGTTTCCGCTAGGTAACCTACATTGTCCTAGTGCCCCTAGATAGCCTACATTCTCCAAGTGCCCGATAGGCAACCTACATAGTACAAGTGCCCGCTAGGTAACCTACATAGTCCAAATGCCCGCTAGTTAACCTACATAGTCCAAGTGCCCGATAGGGAACCTGTATAATCCAAGTGCCCGCTAGGGAACCTACATAGTTTGAGTGCCCGTTAGGTAACCTACATAGTGCAAGTGTCCGCTAGTTAACCTAAGTAGTCCAAGGGCCCGCTAGTTAACATACATAGTTCAAGTGTCCACTAGTTAACTTACATAGTTCAAGTGTCCGTAGGGAACATTCATAGTCCATATTCCCGCTAGGGAACCTACATAGTCCAAGTGCCCGCTAGGGAACCTATGTAGTTCAAGTGCCCGCTAGGGAATGTACATAGTCCAAGGGACCGCTGGTTAACGTAGATAGTCCAAGTGCCGCTAGTTAATCTACATAGTCCAAGGGCCCGTTAGTTAACCTACATAGTCCAAATACCCGCTAGTTAACCTAGATCGTCCAAGGGCCCGCTAGTTAACCTACATAATCCAAGTGCCCGCTAGGTAACCTAGACAGTTCAAGTGACCACTAGGTTACCTACATAGTCCAAGTGCCCCCTACTTATCCTAGATAGTCCAAGTGCTCACTAGTTAACCAAGATATTCCAAGTGCCCGCTAGTTAACCTAGATAGACCAAGTGCCCGCTAGGGAACCTACCTAGTCAAGTGCCCCATAGGGAACCTACATAGTCCAAGTGCCCGCTAGTTAACATAGATAGTCCAAGTACCCGCTAGGAAACGTACATAGTCCAAGTGCCCGCTAGTTAACGTACATAGTCCAAGTGCCCGCTAGGTAAGGTAGATAGTCCAAGTGCCCGCTAGGGAACGTACATAGTCGAAGTGCCCGCTACGTAACCTAGATAGTCCAAGTGCCCACTAGTTAACCTACATAGTCAAAGTTCCCCCTAGGTAACCTAGATCGTCCAAGTGCCCACTAGTTAACCTAAATAGTCAATGGGCCCGCTAGTTAACCTACATAGTGCAACAGCCCGGTAACCTAGATAGTCCAAGTGCCCGCTAGGTAACCTACATAGTCCAAGTGCCTGTTAGGTAACCTTGAGAGTCCAATTGCCCGTTAGGTAACCTAGATAGTCCAAGTGTCCGCTAGTTAACCTACATAGTCCAAGTGCCCCTTCGTTAACCTAGATAGTCCAAGTGCCCGCTAGGTAACCTACACAGTCCAAGTTCCCGCTTAGTTACCTACATAGTCCAAGTGCTCGTTCATTAACCTAGATAGTCCAAGTGCCCGTTACCTAACCTAGATCGTCCAAGTGCCCGCTAGGCAACCTACATAGTCCAAGTGCTCGTTCGTTAACCTAGATAGTCCAAGTGCCCGTTACCTAACCTAGATCGTCCAAGTGCCCGCTAGGCAACCTACATAGCCCAAGTGCCCGTTCGTTAACCTAGAAGTCCAAGTGCCCGCTAGGTAACCTAGACAGTCCAAATGCCCGCTAGGTTACCTGCATTGTCCAAGTGCCCATTAGGTAACCTAGATAGTCCAAGTGCCCGCTAGTTAACCTACATAGTCCAAGTGCCCGCTATGTAACCTAGATAGTCAAAGTGCCCGTTAAGTAACCTAGATAGTCCAAGTGCCCGCTAGGAACCTACATTGTCCAAGTTCCCGCTGGGTAACCTAGATAGTACAAGTGCCCGTTACCTAACCTAGATAGTCCAAGTGCCCGCTAGTTAACCTACATAGTCCAAGTGCCCGCTAGGTAACCTAGATAGTAAAAGTGCCCGTTAGGTAACCTAGATAGTCCAAGTGCCCGCTAGGTATCCTACATAGTCCAAGTGCCCATTCGTTAACCTAGAAGTCCAAGTGCCCGCTATGTAACCTAGACAGTCCAAGTGCCGGCTGGGTTACCTGCATAGTCCAAGTGCCTGTTCGTTAACCTAGATAGTCCAAGTGCCGGCTAAGGAACCTATTTAGTCCAAGTGCTATCTAGGTAACCTAGATAGTCCAAGTGCCCGCTAGTTAACCTACAAAGTCCAAGGGCTCGCTTGTTAACTTTGATAGTCCAAGTGCCCGCCGGTTAACCTAGATCGTCCAAGTGCCCGCTAGTTAACCTAGATCGTCCAAGTGCCGGTTAGTTAACCTACATATTCCAAGGACCCACTTGTTAACCTTGATCGTCCTAGTGTCCTCTAGTTAACCTACATAGTCCAAGTGCCCGCTAGGTAACCTACAGAGTGCAAGTGTCCGCTAGGTAACCTACATATTCCAAGTGACCGCTAGTTAACATAGATATTCCAAGTTCCCGCTAGGGAAGGTACATAGTCCAAGTGCCCGCTAGTTAACCAGTATCGTCCAATTGCCCTCTAGTTAACTTACATAGTCCAAGGGCCTGCTAGTTACCCTACATAAACTATGGGCCCGCTAGTTAACCTAGATAGTCCAAGTGCCCGCTAGTTAACCTACATAGTCCAAGTGCCCGCTAGGTAACCTAGACAGTCCAAGTGACCACTAGGTTACCTACATAGTCCAAGTGCCCGTTCGTTAACCTACATAGTCCAAGTGCCCGCTAGGTAACCTACATAGTGCAAGTGTCCTCTAGTTAACCTACGTAGTCCAAGGGACCGCTAGTTAACCTAGATAGTCCAAGTACACGCTAGTTAACCCAGATTGTCCAATTGTCCGCTAGTTAAATTACATAGTCCAAGTGCCCTTTAGGGAACCTAGATATTCCAAGTGCCCGCTAGGGAACCTACATAATCTAATTGCCCGCTCTGGAACATACATTGTCCAAGTGCCTGTTAGTTAACCTAGCTAATCCAAGTGCCCGCTAGTTAACCTACATAGTCCAAGTGCCCGCTAGGTAACCTATATAGTCCAAATGCCCGCTAGGGAACCTACATAGTCCAAGTTCCCGCTAGTTAACCTAGATAGTCCAAGTGCCCGCTAGTTAACCTAGATATTCCATGTGCCCGCTAGTTAACCAGTATCTTCCAAGTGCCCTCTAGTTAACTTACATAGTCCAAGGGCCTGCTAGTTAACCTAGATAGTCCAAGTACGCGCTAGTTAACCTAGATCGTCCAATTGTCCGCTAGTTAACCTACATAGTCCACGTGCCCGCTAGGTAACCTAGACAGTCCAAGTGACCACTAGGTTACCTACATAGTCCAAGTGCCCGTTCGTTAACCTACATAGTCCAAGTGCCCGCTAGGTAACGTAGATAGCCCAAGTGCCCGCTTGGGAACGTATATTGTCCAAGTGCCCGCTAGGGAACTTAGATAGTCCAAGTGTGCGCTAGTTAACCTACATAGTACAAGTGCCTGCTAGGTAAACTACATAGTCCAAGTGCCCACTAGGTAACCTAGACAGTCCAATTGCCCGCTAGTTAACCTAGACAGTCCAAGTAACTGCTAGGGAACCTACATAGTCCACTTGCCCGCTAGGGAACCTACATAGTCCAAGTGCTCGCTAGGCAACCTACATAGTCCAAGTGCCCATTCGTTAACCTACATAGTCCAAGTGCCCATTAGGTAACCTAAATAGTCCAAGTGAGCGCTAGTTAACCTACATAGTCCAAGTGCCTGCTAGGTAAACTACATAGTCCAAGTGCCCACTAGGTAACCTAGACAGTCCAATTGCCCACTAGTTAACCTAGACAGTCCAAGTAACCGCTAGGGAACCTACATAGTCCAAGTGCCCGCTAGGGAACCTACATAGTCCAAGTGCTCACTAGGCAACCTACATAGTCCAAGTGCCCGTTAGTTAACCTAGATAGTCAAAGTGCCTGCTAGGTAACCTAGATAGTCCAATTGCCCGCTAGGTAACCTACATAGTCCAAGTGCCCGTTAGGTAACCTTGATAGTCCAATTGCCCGTTAGCTAACCTAGATAGTCCAAGTGTCCGCTAGTTAACCTACATAGTCCAAGTGCCCGTTCGTTAACCTGGATAGTCCAAGTGCCTGCAGGGTAACCTAGACAGTCCAAGTGCCCGCTGGGTTACCTACATAGTCCAAGTGCTCATTTGTTAACCTAGATAGTCCAAGTGCCCGCTGGTAACCTACATTGTCCAAGTTCCCGCTAGGTAACCTAGATAGTCCAAGTGCCCGCTAGTTAACCTACATAGTCCTAGTGCCCGCTAGGTAACCTAGATAGTCAAAGTTCCTGTTAGCTAACCTAGAGAGTCCAAGTGCCCGTTGCCTAACCTAGATCGTCCAAGTGCCCGCTAGGCAACCTACATAGTCCAAGTGCCCGCTAGTTAACATAGATAGTCCAAGTGCCCGCTAGGTAAACTAGAGAGTGCAAGTGCCCGCTAGTTAACCTACATAGTCCAAGTGCCTGCTAGGTAACCTAGAGAGTCCAAAGGCCTGCTAGTTAACCTACATAGTCCAAGTGCCCGCTAGGAAACCTACATAGTGCAAGTGTCTGCTAGTTAACCTACGTAGTCCAAGTACACGCTAGTTAACCTAGATCGTCCAGTTGTCCGCTAGTTAACCTAGATAGTCCAAGTGCCCTTTAGGGAACCTAGATAGTCCAAGTGCCCACTAGGGAACCTACATAATCTAATTGCCCGCTCTGGAACATACATAGTCCAAGTGCCTGTTAATTAACCAAGATAATCCAAGTGCCCGCTAGTTAACCTGCATAGTCCAAGTGCCCGCTAGGTAACCTATATAGTCCAAATGCCCGCTAGGGAACCTACATAGACCAAGTGCCCGCTAGTTAACCTAGATAGTCCATGTGCCCGCTAGTTAACCAGTATCGTCCAAGTGCCCTCTAGTAAACTTACATAGTCCAAGGGCCTGCTAGTTAACCTACATAACCAAGTGCCCGCTAGTTAACCTAGATAGTCCAAGAGTGCGCTAGTTAACCTACGTAGTCCAAGGGACCGCTAGTTAACCTAGATAGTCCAAGTACGTGCTAGTTAACCCAGATCGTCCAATTGTCCGCTAGTTAACCTACATAGTCCAAGTGCCCTTTAGGGAACCTAGATAGTCCAAGTGCCCGCTAGGGAACCTACATAATCTAATTGCCCGCTCTGGAACATACATAGTCCAATTGCCTGTTAGTTAACCTAGATAATCCAAATGCCCGCTAGTTAATTTACATAGTCCAAGTTCCCGCTAGGTAACCTATATAGTCCAAATGCCCGCTGGGGAACCTACATAGTCCAAGTGCCCGCTAGTTAAACTAGATAGTCCAAGTGCCCGCTAGTTAACCTAGATATTCCAAGTGCCCGCTAGTTAACCAGTATCGTCCAAGTGCCCTCTAGTTAACTTACATAGTCCAAGGGCATGCTAGTTAACCTACATAGACCATGGGCCCGCTAGTTAACCTAGATTGTCCAAGTGCCCGTTCGTTTACCTACATAGTCCAAGTGCCCGCTAGGTAACCTAGATAGTCCAAGTGAGCGCTAGTTAACCTACATAGTCCAAGTGCCTGCTAGGTAAACTACATAGTCCAAGTGCCCACTAGGTAACCTAGACATTCCAATTGCCCGCTAGTTAACCTAGACAGTCAAAGTAACCGCTAGGGAACCTACATAGTCCAAGCGCCCGCTAGGGAACCTACATAGTCCAAGAGCTCGCTAGGCAACCTACATAGTCCAAGTGCCCTTTAGTTAACCTAGATAGTCAAAGTGCCTGCTAGGTAACCTAGATAGTCCAAGTGCCCGCTAGGTAACATACATAGTCCAAATGCCCGTTAAGTAACCTAGATAGTCTAATTGTCCGCTAGTTAACCAACATAGTCCAAGTGCCCCTTCGTTAACCTGGATAGTCCAAGTGCCCGCTAGGTAACCTAGACAGTCCAAGTGCCCGCTAGGTTACCTACATAGTCCAAGTGCTCGTTCGTTAACCTAGACAGTCCAAGTGCCCGCTGGTAACCTACATTGTCCAAGTTCCCGCTAGGTAACCTAGATTGTCCAAGTGCCCGCTAGGTAACCTACATAGTCCTAGTGCCCGCTAGGTAACCTAGATAGTCCAAGTACCTGTTAGCTAACCTAGATAGTCCAAGTGCCCGCTAGGGAACATACATAATCCAAGTGCCCGCTAGTTAACCTACATAGTCCAAGTGCCCGCTATGTAACATACATAGTCCAAGTGCCCGCTAGTTAACCTATATAGTCCAAGTGCCTGATAGGGAAACTACATAGTCCAAGTGCGCGCTATTTAACCTAGATAGTCCTAGTGCCCTCTAGTTAACCTAGATCGTCCAAGTGCCCGCTATTTAACCTAGATAGTCCAAGTGCCCTCTAGTTAACCTAGATCGTCCAAGTGCCCGCTAGTTAACCTACATAGTCCAAGGGCCCGCTAGTTAAACTACATAGTCCAAGTGTCCGCTAGGTAATCTACATAGTCAATGGGCCCGCTAGTTAACCTAGATATTCCAAGTGCCCGCTAGGTAACCTAGAGAGTCCAAGGGCCTGCTAGTTAACCTAGATAGTCCAAGTGCCCGCTATTTAACCTAGATCATCCAAGTGTCCGCTAGTTAACATACGTAGTCCAAGTAACCGCTAGTGAAACTACATAGTCCAAGTGCCCGTTAGGTAACCTAGATAATCCAAGTGCCCGCTAGTTAACCTACATAGTCCAAGTGCCAGCTATGTAACCTACATAGTCCAAGTGCCAGCTAGGTATCATAGATAATCCAAGTGCCCGCTAGTTAACCTACATAGTCCAAGTGCCAGCTATGTAACCTACATAGTCCAAGTGCCAGCTAGTTGACCTAGATAGTCCAAGTGCCTGATAGGGAACCTACATTGTCAAAGTGCCCGCTAGGGAACCTACATAATGCAAGTGCTCGCTAGTTAACCTACATAGTCCAAGTGCCCGCTAGGGAACCTTCATAGTCCAAATGCCCACTAGGGAACCTACATAGTCCAAGTGCCCTTTAGGGAACCTAGATAGTCCAAGTGCCCGTTATTTAACCTAGATAGTTCAAGTGCCCTCTAGTTAACCTACATAGTCCAAGTGCCCGCTAGGTAACCTAGATAGTCCAAGTGCCCGCTAGGGAAACTACATATTCCAAATGCCCTTTAGGTAACCTAGATCGTCCACATGCCCGGTAGTTAACCTACATATTCGAAGTGCCTTATAGGGAACCTACATAGTCCAAGTGCCCGCTAGGGAACCTAAATAGTCCAAGTGCCCTCTAAGGAAACTACATAGTCCAAATGCCCTTTACGTAACCTTGATCGTCCAAGTGCCCGCTAGTTAACCTACATAGTTCAAGGGCTGCTAGGTAACCTAGATAGTCCTAGTGCCCGCTAGTTAACCTAGATCGTCCAAGTGTCCGCTATTTAACCTACATAGTACAAGTGCCCGTTAGGTAACCTAGATAGTCCAAGTACCCGTTCGTTAACCTACATAGTCCAAGTGCCTGCTAGGTAACCTACATAGTCCAAGTGCCCGCAAGGGCCCTACATAGTCCAAGTGCCCGTTAGTTAACCTAGATAGTCCAAGTGTCCGCTAGGTAACCTAGAATGTCCAACAGCCCGCTAGTTAACCTACATTGTCCAAGTACCCGCTAGGTAACCTAGATAGTCCAAGTGCCTTCTAGGTAACCTAAATATTTCAAGTGCCCACTAGGTAATCTATATAGTCCAAATGCCCGCTAGGGAACCAACATAGTCCAAGTGCCCGCTAGTTAACCTAGATAGTCCAAGTGCCCGCTAATTAACCTAGATCGTCCAAGTGTCCGCTATTTAACCTACATAGTACAAGTGCCCGCTAGGTAACCTAGATAGTCCAAGTGCCCGTTCGTTAACCTAGATAGTCCAAGTGCCCATTAGCTAACATAGATAGTCCAAGTGCCCGCTAGGTAACCTACATAGTCCAATTGACCATTCGCTTACCTAGATAGTCCAAGTGCCCGCTCATTAACTTAGATCGTCCAAGTTCCCGCTAATTAACTTACATAGTCCAAGGGCCCGCTAGTTAACCTACATAGTCCAAGGGCCCGCTAGATAATCTAGATGGTCTAAATGCCCGCTAGGTAACCTAGATAATCCAAATGCCCGCTAGTTAACCTACATAATCCAAATGCCTGTTAGGGAAAATACATAGTCCAAGTGCCCGCTAGGGAACCTTAATAGTCCAAGTGCCCTTTAGGGAACTAAGATAGTCCAAGTGCCCGCTAGGAAACCTACATAGTCCAAGTGCCCGCAAGGGCCCTACATAGTCCAAGTGCCCGTTAGTTAACCTAGATAGTCCAAGTGTCCGCTAGGTAACCTAGAAAGTCCAACAGCCCGCTAGTTAACCTACATTGTCCAAGTACCCGCTAGGTAACCTAGATAGTCCAAGTGCCTGCTAGGTAACCTAAATATTTCAAGTGCCCACTAGGTAACCTATATACTCCAAATGCCCCTAGGGAACCAACATAGTCCAAGTGCCCGCAAGGGCCCTACATAGTCCAAGTGCCCGTTAGTTAACCTAGATAGTCCAAGTGTCCGCTAGGTAACCTAGAAAGTCCAACAGCCCGCTAGTTAACCTACATTTTCCAAGTGCCCGCTAGGTAACCTAGATAGTTCAAGTGCCCGTTCGTTAACCTAGATAGTCCAAGTGCCCGCTAGGTAACCTAGACAGTCCAAGTGCCCGCTAGGTTACCTACATAGTCCAAGTGCTCGTTCGTTAACCTAGACAGTCCAAGTGCCCGCTGGTAACCTACATTGTCCAAGTTCCCGCTAGGTAACCTAGATTGTCCAAGTGCCCGCTAGGTAACCTACATAGTCCTAGTGCCCGCTAGGTAACCTGGATAGTCCAAGTACCTGTTAGCTAACCTAGATAGTCCAAGTGCCCGCTAGGGAACATACATAATCCAAGTGCCCGCTAGTTAACCTACATAGTCCAAGTGCCCGCTATGTAACATACATAGTCCAAGTGCCCGCTAGTTAACCTATATAGTCCAAGTGCCTGATAGGGAAACTACATAGTCCAAGTGCGCGCTATTTAACCTAGATAGTCCTAGTGCCCTCTAGTTAACCTAGATCGTCCAAGTGCCCGCTATTTAACCTAGATAGTCCAAGTGCCCTCTAGTTAACCTAGATCGTCCAAGTGCCCGCTAGTTAACCTACATAGTCCAAGGGCCCGCTAGTTAAACTACATAGTCCAAGTGTCCGCTAGGTAATCTACATAGTCAATGGGCCCGCTAGTTAACCTAGATATTCCAAGTGCCCGCTAGGTAACCTAGAGAGTCCAAGGGCCTGCTAGTTAACCTAGATAGTCCAAGTGCCCGCTATTTAACCTAGATCATCCAAGTGTCCGCTAGTTAACATACGTAGTCCAAGTAACCGCTAGTGAAACTACATAGTCCAAGTGCCCGTTAGGTAACCTAGATAATCCAAGTGCCCGCTAGTTAACCTACATAGTCCAAGTGCCAGCTATGTAACCTACATAGTCCAAGTGCCAGCTAGGTATCATAGATAATCCAAGTGCCCGCTAGTTAACCTACATAGTCCAAGTGCCAGCTATGTAACCTACATAGTCCAAGTGCCAGCTAGTTGACCTAGATAGTCCAAGTGCCTGATAGGGAACCTACATTGTCAAAGTGCCCGCTAGGGAACCTACATAATGCAAGTGCTCGCTAGTTAACCTACATAGTCCAAGTGCCCGCTAGGGAACCTTCATAGTCCAAATGCCCACTAGGGAACCTACATAGTCCAAGTGCCCTTTAGGGAACCTAGATAGTCCAAGTGCCCGTTATTTAACCTAGATAGTTCAAGTGCCCTCTAGTTAACCTACATAGTCCAAGTGCCCGCTAGGTAACCTAGATAGTCCAAGTGCCCGCTAGGGAAACTACATATTCCAAATGCCCTTTAGGTAACCTAGATCGTCCACATGCCCGGTAGTTAACCTACATATTCGAAGTGCCTTATAGGGAACCTACATAGTCCAAGTGCCCGCTAGGGAACCTAAATAGTCCAAGTGCCCTCTAAGGAAACTACATAGTCCAAATGCCCTTTACGTAACCTTGATCGTCCAAGTGCCCGCTAGTTAACCTACATAGTTCAAGGGCTGCTAGGTAACCTAGATAGTCCTAGTGCCCGCTAGTTAACCTAGATCGTCCAAGTGTCCGCTATTTAACCTACATAGTACAAGTGCCCGTTAGGTAACCTAGATAGTCCAAGTACCCGTTCGTTAACCTACATAGTCCAAGTGCCTGCTAGGTAACCTACATAGTCCAAGTGCCCGCAAGGGCCCTACATAGTCCAAGTGCCCGTTAGTTAACCTAGATAGTCCAAGTGTCCGCTAGGTAACCTAGAATGTCCAACAGCCCGCTAGTTAACCTACATTGTCCAAGTACCCGCTAGGTAACCTAGATAGTCCAAGTGCCTTCTAGGTAACCTAAATATTTCAAGTGCCCACTAGGTAATCTATATAGTCCAAATGCCCGCTAGGGAACCAACATAGTCCAAGTGCCCGCTAGTTAACCTAGATAGTCCAAGTGCCCGCTAATTAACCTAGATCGTCCAAGTGTCCGCTATTTAACCTACATAGTACAAGTGCCCGCTAGGTAACCTAGATAGTCCAAGTGCCCGTTCGTTAACCTAGATAGTCCAAGTGCCCATTAGCTAACATAGATAGTCCAAGTGCCCGCTAGGTAACCTACATAGTCCAATTGACCATTCGCTTACCTAGATAGTCCAAGTGCCCGCTCATTAACTTAGATCGTCCAAGTTCCCGCTAATTAACTTACATAGTCCAAGGGCCCGCTAGTTAACCTACATAGTCCAAGGGCCTGCTAGATAATCTAGATGGTCTAAATGCCCGCTAGGTAACCTAGATAATCCAAATGCCCGCTAGTTAACCTACATAATCCAAATGCCTGTTAGGGAAAATACATAGTCCAAGTGCCCGCTAGGGAACCTTAATAGTCCAAGTGCCCTTTAGGGAACTAAGATAGTCCAAGTGCCCGCTAGGAAACCTACATAGTCCAAGTGCCCGCAAGGGCCCTACATAGTCCAAGTGCCCGTTAGTTAACCTAGATAGTCCAAGTGTCCGCTAGGTAACCTAGAAAGTCCAACAGCCCGCTAGTTAACCTACATTGTCCAAGTACCCGCTAGGTAACCTAGATAGTCCAAGTGCCTGCTAGGTAACCTAAATATTTCAAGTGCCCACTAGGTAACCTATATACTCCAAATGCCCCTAGGGAACCAACATAGTCCAAGTGCCCGCAAGGGCCCTACATAGTCCAAGTGCCCGTTAGTTAACCTAGATAGTCCAAGTGTCCGCTAGGTAACCTAGAAAGTCCAACAGCCCGCTAGTTAACCTACATTTTCCAAGTGCCCGCTAGGTAACCTAGATAGTTCAAGTGCCCGTTCGTTAACCTAGATAGTCCAAGTGCCCGCTAGGATACCTATATAGTCCAAGTGTCCGCTAGTTAAACTACATCGTCCAAGTGCCCGCTAGTTAACCTATATAATCAAAGGCCCCACAAGTTAACCTAGATAGTCCAAGTGCCCGCTAGTTAACCTAGATCGTTCAAGTGCCCGCTAGTTAACATAGATCGTGGAAGTGCCCGCTAGATAACCTACATAGTCCAAGGGCCCGCTAGTTAACCTACATAGTCCAAGTGCCCGCGAGGTAACCTACATAGTCCATGGGCTCACTAGTTAACCTAGATAGTCTAAGTGATCGCTAGGTAACCTAGATAGTCCAAGTGCCCGTTAGGTAACCTAGATAGTCTATGTGCCCGCTTTTTAACCTAGATAGTCCAAGTGCCCGCTAGGTAACCTAGATAGTCCAAGTGCCCGCTATTTAACCTAGATAGTCAAGTGCCCTCTAGTTAACCTAGATCGTCCAAGTGCCCGCTAGGTAACCTAGATAGTCCATGTGCCCTCTAGTTACTCTAGATCGTCCAAATGCCCCATAGTTAACCTACATAGTCCAAGGGCCCGCTAGTTAACCTACATAGTCCAAGTGCTCGCTATGTAACCTACATAGTCCATGGGCCCCCTAGTTAATCTAGATAGTCCAAGTGCCCACTAGGTAACCTAGAGAGTACAAATGACCGTTAGCTAACCTAGATTGTCCACGTGACCGCTAGGAAACCTACATAGTCCAAGTGCCCATTCGTTAACCTAGATAGTCCAAGTGCCCTCTAGGTAACCTACATAGTCCAAGTGCCCATTCGCTTACCTAGGTAGTCCAAGTGCCCGCTAGGTAACCTACATAGTCCAAGTGCCCATTCGCTTACCTAGATAGTCCAAGTGACCGCTAGGGAACGTACATAGTCCAAGTGCCCGCTAGGTAACCTAGATAATCCAAGTGCACGCTAGTTAACGTACATAGTCCAAGTGCCCGCTAGTTAACCTAGATAGTCCAAGTGCCTGATAGGGAACCCACATAGTCAAAGTGCCCGCTAGGGAACCTACATAGTCAAAGTGCCCGCTAGGGAACCTACATAGACCAAGTGCACGCTAGTTAACCTAGATCATCCAAGTGCCCGCTAATGAACTTACATAGTTCAAGGGCCTGCTAGTTAACCTAGATAGTCCAAGTGCCCGCTAGTTAACCTAGATCGTCCAAGTGTCCGCTAGTTAACATACATAGTGTAAGTGCCCGCTAGGTTACCTAGACAGTCCAAGTGCCCACTAGGTTACCAACATATTCCAAGTGCCCGTTCGTTAACCTAGATAGTCCAAGTGCCCGCTAGGTAACCTAGGCAATCCCAGTTCCCGATAGATTACCTACATAGTCCAAGTCACCGTTAGCTAACCTAGATATTCCAAATGCCCGCTAGTTAACCTAGATCGTCCAAGTGCAGTTAGGTAACTAAGATAGTCCAAGGGTCCGCTAGTTAACCTACATAGTCGAAGGGCCCGCTAATTAACCTAGATCGTCCAAGTGCCTGCTAGTTAACCTAGATCGTCCAAGTGCCCACTAGTTAACAGACATAGTCAAGGGCACGCTAGTTAACCTATATCGTCCAAGTGTTCTCTAGTTAACCTACATAGTCCAAGTGCCCGCTAGTTCACCTACAGGGTCCAAGTGCCCGTTAGCTAACCTAGAGAGTCCATGTGCCTGCTAGTTAACCTAGATAGCCAAAGGGCCCGCTAGTTAACCTACATAGTACAAGTGCCGCTAGGTAACCTAGATAGTCCAAGTGCCCGCTAGTTAACCTACATAGTCCAAGTGCCCACTCGGTAACCTAGATAATCCAAGGGCCCGCTAGTTAACCTACATAGTCCAAGTGCCCACTCGGTAACCTAGATAATCCAAGGGCCCGCTAGTTAACCTACATAGTCCAAGTGACCACTAGGTAACCTGGATAGTCCAAGTGCCCGCTAGGTAAACTACATAGTCCAAGGGCCCGCTAGTTAACCTACATAGTCCAAGTGCCTGATAGGGAGCATACGTAGTCCAAATGCCCGCTAGGGAACCTTAATAGTCCAAGTGCCTGTTAGGGAACGTACATAGTCCAAGTGCCCGCTAGGTAACCTAGATAGTCCAAGTGCCCGCTAGGGAACGTACATAGTCCAAGTGCTCGCTAGGTAACCTAGATAGTCAAAGTGCTCGCTAGTTAACCTACATAGTCTAAGGACCCTCTAGTTTACCTACATAGTCCAAGGGCCCGCTAGTTAACCTACATAGTCAAAGTGCCTGATAGGGAGCATACGTAGTCCAAATGCCCGCTAGGGAACCTTCATAGTCCAAGTGCCTGTTAGGGAACGTACATAGTCCAAGTGCCCGCTAGGTAACCTAGATAGTCCAAGTGCCCGCTAGGGAACGTACATAGTCCAAGTGCTCGCTAGGTAACCTAGATAGTCAAAGTGCTCGCTAGTTAACCTACATAGTCTAAGGACCCTCTAGTTTACCTACATAGTCCAAGGGCCCGCTAGTTAACCTACATAGTCAAAGTGCCTGATAGGGAACATACGTAGTCCAAATGCCCGCTAGGGAACCTTCATAGTCCAAGTGCCCGCTAGGGAATGTACATAGTCCAAGTGCTCGCTAGGTAACCTAGATAGTCAAAGTGCTCGCTAGTTAACCTACATAGTCTTAGGACCCTCTAGTTTACCTACATAGTCCAAGGGCCCGCTAGTTAACCTACATAGTCCAAGGGCCTGCTAGTTAACCTAGATAGTCCAAGTGCCCGCTAGTTAACCTAGATCGTCCAAGTGTCCGCTAGTTAACCTATATAGTCTTAGTGCCCGCTAGGTTACCTAGACAGTCCAAGTGCCCGCTAGGTAACCTAGATAGTCCAAGTGCCCGTTCGGTAACCTAGATAGTCCAAGTGCCCTTTAGGGAATCTAGATAGTCCAAGGTCCAGCTACTAAACCTACATAGTCCATGGGCCCGCTAGTTAACCTTCATACTGCAAGTGTCCGCTACTAAACGTACATATTCCAAGTGCTCGCTAGTTAACCTACATAAACTAAGTGCCTGTTAGCTAACCTAGATAGGCCAAGGGCCCGCTAGTTGACCTACATAGTCCAAGTGCCAGCTAGGTCACCTAGATAGTACAAGTGCCCGCTATAGAACCTAGATAGTCCAAGTGCCTGTTAGCTAACCTAGATAGTCCAAATAGCGGCTAGGTAACCTACATAGTCCATGTGCCCGTTCGTTAACCTAGATAATCCAAGTGCCCACTAGGTAACCTTGACAATCCAAGTGCCCGCTAGTTAACCTACATAGTCCAAGTGCCCGATAGGGAACCTACATAATCCAAGTGCCCGCTAGGCAACCTACATAGTCCAAGTGCCCGTTAGTTAACCTACATAGTCCAAGTGCCCGCTAGGTAACCTAAATAGTCCAAATGCCCGCTAGGGAAACTACATAGTCCAAGTGCCCGTTAGTTAACCTAGATAGTCCAAGTGCCTGCTAGTAAACCTACATAATCCATGGGCCCGCTAGTTAACCTACATTGTGCAAGGGCCCGCTAGTTAACCTACATCGTCCATGGGCCCGCTAGTTAACCTAGATAGTCCAAGTGCCCGCTAGTTAACCTACATAGTCCATGTGCCCGCTAGGCAACCTAGATAGTCCAAGTGCCCCCAAAGGAACCTACATAGTCCAAGTGCACGCTAGTTAACCTAGATAGTCCATGTTCCCGCTAATTAACCTAGATAGTTCAAGTACCCGCTAGGTAACCTAGATCGTCCAAGGGCCCTTAGTTAGCCTACATAGTCCAAGTGCCCGCTAGGTAACCTAGATAGTCCAAGTGCCCGTTCGGTAACCTAGATAGTCCAAGTGCACTTTAGGGAATCTAGATAGTCCAAGGGCCAGCTAGTAAACCTACATAGTCCATGGGCCCGCTAGTTAACGTTCATACTGCAAGTGTCCGCTACTTAACGTACATATTCCAATTGCTCGCTAGTTAACCCACATAATCTAAGTGCCCGTTAGCTAACCTAGATAGTCCAAGGGCCCGCTAGTTGACCTACATAGTCCAAGTGCCAGCTAGGTAACCTAGATAGTACAATTGCCCGCTAGAGAACCTTGATAGTCCAAGTGCCTGTTAGCTAACCTAGATAGTCCAAGTGGCGACTAGGTAACCTACATAGTCCAAGTGCCCGTTCGTTAACCTAGATAATCCAAGTGCCCTCTAGGTTACCTTGACAGTCCAAGTGCCCGCTAGTTAACCTACATAGTCCAAGTGCCCGATAGGGAACCTACATAATCCAAGTGCCTGCTAGGCAACCTACATAGTCCAAGTGACCGTTAGTTAACCTAGATAGTCAAAGTGCCTGCTAGGTAACCTCGATAGTCCAAGTGCCCGCTAGGTAACCTACATCGTCCAAGTGCCCGCTATGTAACCTAAATAGTCAAAATGCCCGCTAGGGAAACTACATAGTCCAAGTGCCCGCTAGTTAACCTAGATAGTCCAAGTGCCTGCTAGTAAACCTACATAATCCATGGGCTCGCTAGTTAACCTACATAGTGCAAGGGCCCGCTAGTTAACCTACATCGTCTAAGGGCCTGCTAGTTAAACTAGATAGTCCAAGTGCCCGCTAGTTAACCTACATAGTCCAAGGGCCCGCTAGGTAACCTAGACAGTTCAAGTGACCACTGGGTTAGATACATAGTCCAAGTGCCCGTTCGTTAACCTACATAGTCCAAGTGCCCGCTAGGTAACCAATATAGTCCAAATGCCCGCTAGGGGCCCTAATAGTCCAAATGCCCGCTAGTTAACCTAGATAGTCCAAGTGCTCGCTAGTTAACCTAGATAGTCCAAGTGCCCGCTAGTTAACCTAGATACACCAAGTGCCCGCTAGGGAACCTATCTAGTCCAAGTACCCGCTAGGAAACGTACATAGTCCATGTGCCCGCTAGGTAACGTACATAGTCCATGTGCCCGCTAGATAACCTAGATAGTCCAAGTGCCCGCTAGTCAACCTACATAGTCCAAGTGCCTGCTAGGTAACCTAGATAGTCCAAGTGCCCACTAGTTAACCTACATAGTCCAGGTTCCCCCTAGGTAACCTAGATAGTCCAAGGGCCCGCTAGGTAACCTACATTGTCCTAGTGCCCCCTAGTTACCCTACATTCTCCAAGTGCCCGATAGGGAACATACATAATCCAAGTGCCCGCTAGGTAACCTACATAGTCAAAATGCCCGCTAGCTAACCTACATAGTCCAAGTGCCCGATAGGGAACCTACATAGTGCAAGTGTCCGCTAGTTAACCTAAGTAGTCCAAGGGCCCGCTAGTTAACATACATAGTCCAAGTACCCGGTAGTTAACTTACATAGTTCAAGTGTCCGTAGGGAACATTTATAGTGCAAGTGCCCGCTAGGGAACCTACGTAGTCCAAGTGCCCGCTAGGGAATCTACATAGTCCAAGGGCCCGCTAATTAACGTAGATAGTCCAAGTGCTGCTAGTTAATCTACATAGTCCAAGGGCCCGCTAGTTAACCTACATAGTCCAAGTGCCCGCTACGGAACCTACATAGTCCAAGTGCCTGCTAGGGAACCTACATAGTCCAAGTGCCTGCTCTGGAACATACATAGTCCAAGTGCCCGCTAGGGAATCTACATAGTCCAAGGGCCCGCTAGTTAACTTAGATAATCCAAGTTCCGCTAGTTAATCTACACAGTCCAAGGGCCCGCTAGTTAACCTACATAGTCAAAGTACCCGCTAGTTAACCGAGATCGTCCAAGGGCCCGCTAGTTAACCTACATCGTCCAAGGGCCCGCTAGTTAACCTAGATAGCCCAAGTGCCCGCTAGTTAACCTACATAATCCAAGTGCCCTAATGGGAACCTACATAATCCAAGTGCCAGGTAGGGAATCTACATAGTCCAAGTGCTCGCTAGGTAACCTACATAATCCAAGTGCCCACTTGGTAACCTAAATTGTCCAAATGCCCGCTAGGGAAACTACATAGTCCAAGTGCCCGCTAGTTAACCTAGATAGTCCAAGTGCCTGCTAGTAAACCTACATAATTCATGGGCCCGCTAGTTAACCTAGATCGTGCAAGTGTCCGCTAGTTAAGCTACATAGTCCAAGTGCCCGCTAGGCAACCTACATAGTCCAAGTGCCCGTTCGTTAACCTAGAAGTCCAAGTGCCCGCTATGTATCCTAGACAGTCCAAGTGCCCGCTATGTAACCTAGACAGTCCAAGTGCCCGCTAGGGAACATACATAGTCCAAGTGTCCGCTAGGGAACATACATAGTCCAAGTGCCCGCTAGGGAACCTACATAGTCCAAGTGCCCGCTAGGGAATATACATAGTCCAAGGGCCCGCTAGTTAACGTAGATAGTCCAAGTGCTGCTAGTTAATCTACATAGTCCAAGGGCCCGCAAGTTAACCTACATAGTCCAAGTACCCGCTAGTTAACCTAGATCATCCAAGTGTCCGCTAGTTAACCTACATAGTCCAAGTGCCCGTAAGGGAACCTAGATAGTCCAAGTGCCCGCTCTGGAACCTACATAGTCCAAGTACCTGCTAGGGAACCTACATAGTCCAAGTGCCCGCTCTGGAACATACATAGTCCAAGTGCCCGCTAGGGAATCTACATAGTCCAAGGGCCCGCTAGGTAACCTACATAGTCCAAGTTCCCGCTAGGGAATCTACATAGTCCAAGGGCCCGCTAGGTAACATACATAGTCCAAGGGCCCGCTAGTTAACCTACATAGTCCAAGTTCCCGCTAGTTAACCTAGATCGTCCTAGTGCCCGCTAGTTAACCTACATAGTCCAAGGGCCCGCTAGGTAACCTAGACAGTTAAAGTGACCACTAGGTTACCTACATAGTCCAAGTGCCTGTTCGTTATCCTACATAGTCCAAGTGCCCGCTAGGTAACCTATATAGTACAAATGCCTGCTAGGGACCCTAATAGTCCAAGTGCCCGCTAGTTATCCTAGATAGTCCAAGAGCTCGCTAGTTAACCTAGATAGTCCAAGTGCCCGATAGGGAACCTACATAGTCCAGGTGCCCGCTAGTTAACATAGATAGTCCAAGTACCCGCTAGGAAACGTACATAGTCCAAGTGCCTGCTAGGTAACCTAGATAGTCCAAGTGCCCACTAGTTAACCTACATAGTCCAAGTTCTCCCTAGGTAACCTAGATAGTCCAAGGGCCCGCTAGGTAAACTATATTGTCCTAGTGTCCCCTAACTAACCTACATTCTCCAAGTGCCCGCTAGGGAACCTACATAGTTCAAGTGCCCGCTCTGGAACATACATAGTCCAAGTGCCCGCTAGTTAATCTACATAGTCCAAGGGCCCGCTAGTTAACCTACAAAGTCCAAGTACCCGCTAGTTAACCTAGATTGTCCTATTGCCCGCTAGTTTACCTACATAGTCCAAGTTCTCCCTAGGTAACCTAGATAGTCCAAGGGCCCGCTAGGTAACCTACATTGTCCTAGTGTCCCCTAGTTAACCTACATTCTCCAAGTGCCTTCTAGGGAACCTACATAGTCCAAGTGCCCGTTAGTTAACCTAGATAATCCAAGTGCCCGCTAGGTAACTTAGATAGTCCAACAGCCCGGTAGGTAACCTATATACTCCAAGTACCCGCTAGGTAACGTAGATAGTTCAAGTGCCAGCTAGATAACCTAGATAGTCCAAGTGCCCGTTAGGTAACCTACAAAGTCTAAGTGCCTGCTAGGTAATCTATATAGTCCAAATGCCCGCTAGGGAGCCTACATAATCCAAATGCCCGCTAGGTAACCTAGATAGTCCAAGGGCCCGCTAGGTAACCTACATAGTCCTAGTGCCCCGTAGTTAACCTACATTCTCCAAGTGCCCCATAGGGAACCTACATAATCCAAGTGCCCGCTAGGTAACCTACAAAGTCCAAAAGCCTCTAGTTAACCTACATAGTCCAAGTGCCCGATAGGGAACCTAGACAGTCCAAGTGCCCGCTAGGTTACCTGCATATTCCAAGTGCCCGTTCGTTAACCTACATAGTCCAAGTGCCCACTAGGTAACCAATATAGTCCAAATGCCCGCTAGGGGCCCTAATAGTCCAAATGCCCGCTAGTTAACATAGATAATCCAAGTGCTCGCTAGTTAACCTAGATAGTCCAAGTGCCCGCTACGGAACCTACATAGTCCAAGTGCGTGCTTGGGAACCTACATAGTCCAAGTGCCCGCTCTGGAACATACATAGTCCAAGTGCCCGCTAGGGAATCTACATAGTCCAAGGGCCCGCTAGTTAAAGTAGATAGTCCAAGTGCGGCTAGTTAATCTACATAGTCCAAGGGCCTGCTAGTTAACCTACATAGTTCACTTACCCGCTGGTTAACCTAGATCGTCCAAGTGTCCGCTAGTTAACCTACATAGTCCAAGTGCCCGCTACGGAACCTACATAGTCCAAGTGCCTGCTTGGGAACCTACATAGTCCAAGTGCCCGCTCTGGAACATACATAGTCCAAGTGCCAAATAGGGAATCTACATAGTCCAAGGACCCGCTAGTTAAAGTAGATAGTCCAAGTGCGGCTAGTTAATCTACATAGTCCAAGGGCCCGCTAGTTAACCTACATAGTTCACGTACCCGCTAATTAACCTAGATCGTCAAAGGGTCCGCTAGTTAACCTACATCGTCCAAGGGACCGCTAGTTAACCTAGATAGTCCAAGTGTCCTCTAGTTAATCTACATAGTCCAAGTGCCCGCTAGTTAACTTATATACCAAGTGCCCGCTACGTAACCTAGATATTCCAAGGGCACGCTAGTTAACCTATATCGTCCAAGTGCCCGCTAGGCAACCTAGATAGTCCAAGTGCCCGCTAAGGAACCTACATAGTCCAAGTGCACGCTAGTTAACCTAGATAGTACAAGTGCCCGCTAGTTAACCTAGATAGTCCAAGTGCCTGCTAGGTAACCTACATAGTGCAAGTGTCCGGTAGTTAACCTACATATTCCAAGTGCCCACTACTTAACATAGATAGCCCAAGTGCCCGCTAGGGAACGTACATAGTCCAAATGCCCGCTAGGTAACCTAGATACTGCAAGTGCCCGCTAGTTAACCTAGATAATTCAAGTACCCGCTAGGTAACCCAGATCGTCCAAGGGCCCCCTAGTTAGCCTACATAGTCCAAGTGCCCGCTAGGTAACCTAGATAGACCAAGTGCCCGTTCGGTAACCTAGATAATCCAAGTGCCCTTTAGGGAATCTAGATAGTCCAAGGGCCCGCTAGTAAACCTATATAGTCCATGGGCCCGCTAGTTAACCTTCATACTGCAAGTGTCCGCTACTTAACGTACATATTCCAAGTGCTCGCTAGTTAACCTACATAAACTAAGTGCCTGTTAGCTAACCTAGATAGGCCAAGGGCCCGCTAGTTGACCTACATAGTCCAAGTGCCAGCTAGGTCACCTAGATAGTATAAGTGCCCGCTATAGAACCTAGATAGTCCAAGTGCCTGTTAGCTAACCTAGATAGTCCAAATGGCGGCTAGGTAACCTACATAGTCCAAGTGACCGTTCGTTAACCTAGATAATCCAAGTGCCCACTAGGTAACCTTGACAATCCAAGTGCCCGCTAGTTAACCTACATAGTCCAAGTGCCCGATAGGGAACCTACATAATCCAAGTGCCCGCTAGGCAACCTACATAGTCCAAGTGCCCGTTAGTTAACCTACATAGTCCAAGTGCCCGCTAGGTAACCTAAATAGTCCAAATGCCCGCTAGGGAAACTACATAGTCCAAGTGCCCGCTAGTTAACCTAGATAGTCCAAGTGCCCGCTAGTAAACCTACATAATCCATGGGCCCGCTAGTTAACCTACATTGTGCAAGGGCCCGCTAGTTAACCTAGATAGTCCAAGTGCCCGCTAGTTAACCTACATAGTCCATGTGCCCGCTAGGTAACCTATATAGTCCAAGTGCCCCCAAAGGAACCTACATAGTCCAAGTGCACGCTAGTTAACCTAGATAGTCCATGTGCCCGCTAGTTAACCTAGATAGTTCAAGTACCCGCTTGGTAACCTAGATCGTCCAAGGGCCCTTAGTTAGCCTACATAGTCCAAGTGCCCGCTAGGTAACCTAGATAGACCAAGTGCCCGTTCGGTAACCTAGATAGTCCAAGTGCCCTTTAGGGAATCTAGATATTCCAAGGGCCAGCTAGTAAACCTACATAGTCCATGGGCCCGCTAGTTAACCTTCATACTGCAAGTGTCCGCTACTTAACGTACATATTCCAAGTGCTCGCTAGTTAACCTACATAAACTAAGTGCCTGTTAGCTAACCTAGATAGGCCAAGGGCCCGCTAGTTGACCTACATAGTCCAAGTGCCAGCTAGGTCACCTAGATAGTACAAGTGCCCGCTATAGAACCTAGATAGTCCAAGTGCCTGTTAGCTAACCTAGATAGTCCAAATGGCGGCTAGGTAACCTACATAGTCCAAGTGCCCGTTCGTTAACCTAGATAATCCAAATGCCCACTAGGTAACCTTGACAATCCAAGTGCCCGCTAGTTAACCTACATAGTCCAAGTGCCCGATAGGGAACCTACATAATCCAAGTGCCCGCTAGGCAACCTACATAGTCCAAGTGCCCGTTAGTTAACCTACATAGTCCAAGTGCCCGCTAGGTAACCTAAATAGTCCAAATGCCCGCTAGGGAAACTACATAGTTCAAGTGCCCGCTAGTTAACCTAGATAGTCCAAGTGCCTGCTAGTAAACCTACATAATCCATGGGCCCGCAAGTTAACCTACATTGTGCAAGGGCCCGCTAGTTAACCTACATCGTCCAAGGGCCCGCTAGTTAACCTAGATAGTCCAAGTGCCCGCCTGTTAACCTACATAGTCCATGTGCCCGCTAGGCAACCTAGATAGTCCAAGTGCCCCCAAAGGAACCTACATAGTCCAAGTGCACGCTAGTTAACCTAGATAGTCCATGTGCCCGCTAGTTAACCTAGATAGTCCAAGTGCCTGCTAGGTAACCTACATAGTGCAAGTGTCCGGTAGTTAACCTACATATTCCAAGTGCCCGCTAGTTAACATAGATAGCCCAAGAGCCCGCTAGGGAACGTACATAGTCCAAGTGCCCGCTAGGTATCCTAGATACTGCAAGTGCCCGCTAGTAAACCTAGATAGTTCAAGTACCCGCTAGGTAACCTAGATCGTCCAAGGGCCCCCTAGTTAGCCTACATAGTCCAAGTGCCCGCTAGGCAACCTAGATAGACCAAGTGCCCGTTCGGTAACCTAGATAATCCAAGTGCCCTTTAGGGAATCTAGATAGTCCAAGGGCCCGCTAGTAAACCTATATAGTCCATGGGCCCGCTAGTTAACCTTCATAGTGCAAGTGTACGCTACTTAACGTACATATCCCAAGTGCTCGCTAGTTAACCTACATAATCTAAGTGCCTGTTAGCTAACCTAGATAGGCCAAGGGCCCGCTAGTTGACCTACATAGTCCAAGTGCCAGCTAGGTAACCTAGATAGTACAAGTGCCCGCTAGAGAACCTAGATAGTCCAAGTGCCTGTTAGCTAACCTAGATAGTCCAAGTGGCGGCTAGGTAACCTTCATAGTCCAAGTGCCCGTTCGTGAACCTAGATAATCCAAGTGCCCACTAGGTAACCTAGACAGTCCAAGTGCCCGCTGGTTAACCTACATAGTCCAAGTGCCCGATAGGGAACCTACATAGTTCAAGTGCCCGTTAGTTAACCTAGATAGTCAAAGTGCCTGCTAGGTAACCTAGATAGTCCAAGTGCCCGCTAGGTAACCTACATAGTCCAAGTGTCCACTAGGGAAACTACATAATCCAAGTGCCCACTAGTTAACCTAGATAGTCCAAGTGCCTTCTAGTAAACCTACATAATCCATGGGCCCGCTAGTTAACCTACATAGTGCAAGGGCCCGCTAGTTAACCTACATTGTCAAAGGGTCCGCTAGTTAACCTAGATAGTTAAAGTGCCCGCTTGTTAACCTACATAGTCCAAGTGCCCGCTAGGTAACCTAGACAGTTCAAGTGACCACTAGGTTACCTACATAGTCCAAGTGCCCGTTCGTTAACCTACATAGTCCAAGTGCCCGCTAGGTAACCAATATAGTCCAAATGCCCGCTAGGGGCCCTAATAGTCCAAATGCCCGCTAATTAACCTAGATAGTCCAAGTGCTCGCTAGTTAACCTAGATAGTCCAAGTGCCCGCTAGTTAACCTAGATAGACCAAGTGCCCGCTAGGGAACCTATCTAGTCCAAGTACCCGCTAGGAAACGTACATAGTCCAAGTGCCCGCTAGGTAACGTACATAGTCCAAGTGCCCCCTAGGTAACATAGATAGTCCAATTGCCCGCTAGGGAACGTACATAGTCCAAGTGCCCACTAGGTAACCTAGGTAGTCCAAGTGCCCGCTAGTTAACCTACATAGTCCAAGTGCCTGCTAGGTAACCTAGATAGTCCAAGTGCCCACTAGTTAACCTACATAGTCCAGGTTCCCCCTAGGTAACCTAGATAGTCCAAGGGCCCGCTAGGCAACCTACATTGTCCTAGTGCCCCCTAGTTTACCTACATTCTCCAAGTGCCCGATAGGGAACCTACATAGTCCAAGTGCCCGCTAGGGAACCTACATAGTGAAAGTGTCCACTAGATAACCTAAGTAGTCCAAGGGCCCGCTAGTTAACATACATAGTCCAAGTGCCCGGTAGTTAACTTACATAGTTAAAGTGTCCGTAGGGAACATTCATAGTCCAAGTGCCCGCTAGGGAACCTACATAGTCCAAGTGCCCGCTAGGGAACCTACGTAGTCCAAGTGCCCTCTAGGGAATCTACATAGTCCAAGGGCCCGCTAGTTAACGTAGACAGTCCAAGTGCTGCTAGTTAATCTACATAGTCCAAGGGCCCGCTAGTTAACCTACATAGTCCAAGTACCCGCTAGTTAACCTAGATCGTCCAAGTGTCCGCTAGTTAACCTACATAGTCCAAGTGCCCGCTACGGAACCTACATAGTCCAAGTGCCTGCTTGGGAACCTACATAGTCCAAGTGCCCGCTCTGGAACATACATAGTCCAAGTGCCCGCTAGGGAATCTACATAGTCCAAGGGCCCGCTAGTTAACGTAGATAGTCCAAGTGCTGCTAGTTAATCTACATAGTCCAAGGGCCCGCTAGTTAACCTACATAGTTCACGTACCCGCTAGTTAACCTAGATCGTCAAAGGGCGCGCTAGTTAACCTACATCGTCCAAGTGCCCGCTAGTTAACCTAGATAGTCCAAGTGCCCGCTAGTTAACCTACATTATCCAAGTGCCCTAAAGGGAACCTACATAATCCAAGTGACCGCTAGGGAACCTACATAGTCCAAGTGCTCCCTAGGTAACCTACATAGTCCAAGTGCCTGCTTGGTAACCTAAATAGTCCAAATGCCCGCTGGGGAAACTACAAAGTCCAAGTGCCCGCTAATTAACCTAGATAGTCCAAGTGCTCGCTAGTTAACCTAGATAGTCCAAGTGCCCGCTAGTTAACCTAGATAGACCAAGTGCCCGCTAGGGAACCTATCTAGTCCAAGTACCCGCTAGGAAACGTACATAGTCCAAGTGCCCCCTAGGTAACATAGATAGTCCAATTGCCCGCTAGGTAACGTACATAGTCCAAGTGCCCGCTAGGTAACCTAGATAGTCCAAGTGCCCGCTAGTTAACCTACATAGTCCAAGTGCCTGCTAGGTAACCTAGATAGTCCAAGTGCCCACTAGTTAACCTACATAGTCCAGGTTCCCCCTAGGTAACCTAGATAGTCCAAGGGCCCGCTAGGCAACCTACATTGTCCAAGTACCCGCTAGGTAACCTAGATAGTCCAAGTGCCTGCTAGGTAACCTAAATATTTCAAGTGCCCACTACGTAATCTATATAGTCCAAATGCCCGCTAGGGAACCAACATAGTCCAAGTGCCCGCTAGTTAACCTAGATAGTCCAAGTGCCCGCTAATTAACCTAGATCGTCCAAGTGTCCGCTATTTAACCTACATAGTACAAGTGCCCGCTAGGTAACCTAGATAGTCCAAGTGCCCGTTCGTTAACCTAGATAGTCCAAGTGCCCATTAGCTAACATAGATAGTCCAAGTGCCCGCTAGGTAACCTACATAGTCCAATTGACCATTCGCTTACCTAGATAGTCCAAGTGCCCGCTCATTAACTTAGATCGTCCAAGTTCCCGCTAATTAACTTACATAGTCCAAGGGCCCGCTAGTTAACCTACATAGTCCAAGGGCCCGCTAGATAATCTAGATGGTCTAAATGCCCGCTAGGTAACCTAGATAATCCAAATGCCCGCTAGTTAACCTACATAATCCAAATGCCTGTTAGGGAAAATACATAGTCCAAGTGCCCGCTAGGGAACCTTAATAGTCCAAGTGCCCTTTAGGGAACTAAGATAGTCCAAGTGCCCGCTAGGAAACCTACATAGTCCAAGTGCCCGCAAGGGCCCTACATAATCCAAGTGCCCGTTAGTTAACCTAGATAGTCCAAGTGTCCGCTAGGTAACCTAGAAAGTCCAACAGCCCGCTAGTTAACCTACATTGTCCAAGTACCCGCTAGGTAACCTAGATAGTCCAAGTGCCTGCTAGGTAACCTAAATATTTCAAGTGCCCACTAGGTAACCTATATACTCCAAATGCCCCTAGGGAACCAACATAGTCCAAGTGCCCGCAAGGGCCCTACATAGTCCAAGTGCCCGTTAGTTAACCTAGATAGTCCAAGTGTCCGCTAGGTAACCTAGAAAGTCCAACAGCCCGCTAGTTAACCTACATTTTCCAAGTGCCCGCTAGGTAACCTAGATAGTTCAAGTGCCCGTTCGTTAACCTAGATAGTCCAAGTGCCCGCTAGGATACCTATATAGTCCAAGTGTCAGCTAGTTAAACTACATCGTCCAAGTGCCCGCTAGTTAACCTATATAATCAAAGGCCCCACAAGTTAACCTAGATAGTCCAAGTGCCCGCTAGTTAACCTAGATCGTTCAAGTGCCCGCTAGTTAACATAGATCGTGGAAGTGCCCGCTAGATAACCTACATAGTCCAAGGGCCCGCTAGTTAACCTACATAGTCCAAGTGCCCGCGAGGTAACCTACATAGTCCATGGGCTCACTAGTTAACCTAGATAGTCTAAGTGATCGCTAGGTAACCTAGATAGTCCAAGTGCCCGTTAGGTAACCTAGATAGTCTATGTGCCCGCTTTTTAACCTAGATAGTCCAAGTGCCCGCTAGGTAACCTAGATAGTCCAAGTGCCCGCTATTTAACCTAGATAGTCAAGTGCCCTCTAGTTAACCTAGATCGTCCAAGTGCCCGCTAGGTAACCTAGATAGTCCATGTGCCCTCTAGTTACTCTAGATCGTCCAAATGCCCCATAGTTAACCTACATAGTCCAAGGGCCCGCTAGTTAACCTACATAGTCCAAGTGCTCGCTATGTAACCTACATAGTCCATGGGCCCCCTAGTTAATCTAGATAGTCCAAGTGCCCACTAGGTAACCTAGAGAGTACAAGTGACCGTTAGCTAACCTAGATTGTCCACGTGACCGCTAGGAAACCTACATAGTCCAAGTGCCCATTCGTTAACCTAGATAGTCCAAGTGCCCTCTAGGTAACCTACATAGTCCAAGTGCCCATTCGCTTACCTAGGTAGTCCAAGTGCCCGCTAGGTAACCTACATAGTCCAAGTGCCCATTCGCTTACCTAGATAGTCCAAGTGACCGCTAGGGAACGTACATAGTCCAAGTGCCCGCTAGGTAACCTAGATAATCCAAGTGCCCGCTAGTTAACGTACATAGTCCAAGTGCCAGCTGTGTAACCTACATAGTCCAAGTGCCCGCTAGTTAACCTAGATAGTCCAAGTGCCTGATAGGGAACCCACATAGTCAAAGTGCCCGCTAGGGAACCTACATAGACCAAGTGCACGCTAGTTAACCTAGATCGTCCAAGTGCCCGCTAGTTAACCTAGATCATCCAAGTGCCCGCTAATTAACTTACATAGTTCAAGGGCCTGCTAGTTAACCTAGATAGTCCAAGTGCCCGCTAGTTAACCTAGATCGTCCAAGTGTCCGCTAGTTAACATACATAGTGTAAGTGCCCGCTAGGTTACCTAGACAGTCCAAGTGCCCACTAGGTTACCAACATATTCCAAGTGCCCGTTCGTTAACCTAGATAGTCCAAGTGCCCGCTAGGTAACCTAGGCAATCCCAGTTCCCGATAGATTACCTACATAGTCCAAGTCACCGTTAGCTAACCTAGATATTCCAAATGCCCGCTAGTTAACCTAGATCGTCCAAGTGCAGTTAGGTAACTTAGATAGTCCAAGGGTCCGCTAGTTAACCTACATAGTCGAAGGGCCCGCTAATTAACCTAGATAGTCCAAGTGCCCTCTAGGTAACCTACATAGTCCAAGTGCCCATTCGCTTACCTAGGTAGTCCAAGTGCCCGCTAGGTAACCTACATAGTCCAAGTGCCCATTCGCTTACCTAGATAGTCCAAGTGACCGCTAGGGAACGTACATAGTCCAAGTGCCCGCTAGGTAACCTAGATAATCCAAGTGCCCGCTAGTTAACGTACATAGTCCAAGTGCCAGCTGTGTAACCTACATAGTCCAAGTGCCCGCTAGTTAACCTAGATAGTCCAAGTGCCTGATAGGGAACCCACATAGTCAAAGTGCCCGCTAGGGAACCTACATAGACCAAGTGCACGCTAGTTAACCTAGATCGTCCAAGTGCCCGCTAGTTAACCTAGATCATCCAAGTGCCCGCTAATTAACTTACATAGTTCAAGGGCCTGCTAGTTAACCTAGATAGTCCAAGTGCCCGCTAGTTAACCTAGATCGTCCAAGTGTCCGCTAGTTAACATACATAGTGTAAGTGCCCGCTAGGTTACCTAGACAGTCCAAGTGCCCACTAGGTTACCAACATATTCCAAGTGCCCGTTCGTTAACCTAGATAGTCCAAGTGCCCGCTAGGTAACCTAGGCAATCCCAGTTCCCGATAGATTACCTACATAGTCCAAGTCACCGTTAGCTAACCTAGATATTCCAAATGCCCGCTAGTTAACCTAGATCGTCCAAGTGCAGTTAGGTAACTTAGATAGTCCAAGGGTCCGCTAGTTAACCTACATAGTCGAAGGGCCCGCTAATTAACCTAGATCGTCCAAGTGCCCGCTAGTTAACCTAGATCGTCCAAGTGCCCACTAGTTAACAGACATAGTCAAGGGCACGCTAGTTAACCTATATCGTCCAAGTGTTCTCTAGTTAACCTACATAGTCCAAGTGCCCGCTAGTTCACCTACAGGGTCCAAGTGCCCGTTAGCTAACCTAGAGAGTCCAAGTGTCTGCTAGTTAACCTAGATAGCCAAAGGGCCCGCTAGTTAACCTACATAGTACAAGTGCCGCTAGGTAACCTAGATAGTCCAAGTGCCCGCTAGTTAACCTACATAGTCCAAGTGCCCACTCGGTAACCTAGATAATCCAAGGGCCCGCTAGTTAACCTACATAGTCCAAGTGCCCACTCGGTAACCTAGATAATCCAAGGGCCCGCTAGTTAACCTACATAGTCCAAGTGACCACTAGGTAACCTGGATAGTCCAAGTGCCCGCTAGGTAAACTACATAGTCCAAGGGCCCGCTAGTTAACCTACATAGTCCAAGTGCCTGATAGGGAGCATACGTAGTCCAAATGCCCGCTAGGGAACCTTCATAGTCCAAGTGCCTGTTAGGGAACGTACATAGTCCAAGTGCCCGCTAGGTAACCTAGATAGTCCAAGTGCCCGCTAGGGAACGTACATAGTCCAAGTGCTCGCTAGGTAACCTAGATAGTCAAAGTGCTCGCTAGTTAACCTACATAGTCTAAGGACCCTCTAGTTTACCTACATAGTCCAAGGGCCCGCTAGTTAACCTACATAGTCAAAGTGCCTGATAGGGAACATACGTAGTCCAAATGCCCGCTAGGGAACCTTCATAGTCCAAGTGCCCGCTAGGGAATGTACATAGTCCAAGTGCTCGCTAGGTAACCTAGATAGTCAAAGTGCTCGCTAGTTAACCTACATAGTCTTAGGACCCTCTAGTTTACCTACATAGTCCAAGGGCCTGCTAGTTAACCTAGATAGTCCAAGTGCCCGCTAGTTAACCTAGATCGTCCAAGTGTCCGCTAGTTAACCTACATAGTCTTAGTGCCCGCTAGGTTACCTAGACAGTCCAAGTGCCCGCTAGGTAACCTAGATAGTCCATGTGCCCGTTCGGTAACCTAGATAGTCCAAGTGCCCTTTAGGGAATCTAGATAGTCCAAGGGCCAGCTACTAAACCTACATAGTCCATGGGCCCGCTAGTTAACCTTCATACTGCAAGTGTCCGCTACTAAACGTACATATTCCAAGTGCTCGCTAGTTAACCTATATAAACTAAGTGCCTGTTAGCTAACCTAGATAGGCCAAGGGCCCGCTAGTTGACCTACATAGTCCAAGTGCCAGCTAGGTCACCTAGATAGTACAAGTGCCCGCTATAGAACCTAGATAGTCCAAGTGCCTGTTAGCTAACCTAGATAGTCCAAATAGCGGCTAGGTAACCTACATAGTCCATGTGCCCGTTCGTTAACCTAGATAATCCAAGTGCCCACTAGGTAACCTTGACAATCCAAGTGCCCGCTAGTTAACCTACATAGTCCAAGTGCCCGATAGGGAACCTACATAATCCAAGTGCCCGCTAGGCAACCTACATAGTCCAAGTGCCCGTTAGTTAACCTACATAGTCCAAGTGCCCGCTAGGTAACCTAAATAGTCCAAATGCCCGCTAGGGAAACTACATAGTCCAAGTGCCCGTTAGTTAACCTAGATAGTCCAAGTGCCTGCTAGTAAACCTACATAATCCATGGGCCCGCTAGTTAACCTACATTGTGCAAGGGCCCGCCAGTTAACCTACATCGTCCAAGGGCCCGCTAGTTAACCTAGATAGTCCAAGTGCCCGCTAGTTAACCTACATAGTCCATGTGCCCGCTAGGCAACCTAGATAGTCCAAGTGCCCCCAAAGGAACCTACATAGTGCAAGTGCACGCTAGTTAACCTAGATAGTCCATGTGCCCGCTAGTTAACCTAGATAGTTCAAGTACCCGCTAGGTAACCTAGATCGTCCAAGGGCCCTTAGTTAGCCTACATAGTCCAAGTGCCCGCTAGGTAACCTAGATAGTCCAAGTGCCCGTTCGGTAACCTAGATAGTCCAAGTGCCATTTAGGGAATCTAGATAGTCCAAGGGCCAGCTAGTAAACCTACATAGTCCATGGGCCCGCTAGTTAACCTTCATACTGCAAGTGTCCGCTACTTAACATACATATTCCAATTGCTCGCTAGTTAACCCACATAATCTAAGTGCCCGTTAGCTAACCTAGATAGTCCAAGGGCCCGCTAGTTGACCTACATAGTCCAAGTGCCAGCTAGGTAACCTAGATAGTACAATTGCCCGCTAGAGAACCTAGATAGTCCAAGTGCCTGTTAGCTAACCTAGATAGTCCAAGTGGCGACTAGGTAACCTACATAGTCCAAGTGCCCGTTCGTTAACCTAGATAATCCAAGTGCCCTCTAGGTTACCTTGACAGTCCAAGTGCCCGCTAGTTAACCTACATAGTCCAAGTGCCCGATAGGGAACCTACATAATCCAAGTGCCTGCTAGGCAACCTACATAGTCCAAGTGACCGTTAGTTAACCTAGATAGTCAAAGTGCCTGCTAGGTAACCTCGATAGTCCAAGTGCCCGCTAGGTAACCTACATCGTCCAAGTGCCCGCTATGTAACCTAAATAGTCAAAATGCCCGCTAGGGAAACTACATAGTCCAAGTGCCCGCTAGTTAACCTAGATAGTCCAAGTGCCTGCTAGTAAACCTACATAATCCATGGGCTCGCTAGTTAACCTACATAGTGCAAGGGCCCGCTAGTTAACCTACATCGTCTAAGGGCCTGCTAGTTAAACTAGATAGTCCAAGTGCCCGCTAGTTAACCTACATAGTCCAAGGGCCTGCTAGGTAACCTAGACAGTTCAAGTGACCACTGGGTTAGATACATAGTCCAAGTGCCCGTTCGTTAACCTACATAGTCCAAGTGCCCGCTAGGTAACCAATATAGTCCAAATGCCCGCTAGGGGCCCTAATAGTCCAAATGCCCGCTAGTTAACCTAGATAGTCCAAGTGCTCGCTAGTTAACCTAGATAGTCCAAGTGCCCGCTAGTTAACCTAGATACACCAAGTGCCCGCTAGGGAACCTATCTAGTCCAAGTACCCGCTAGGAAACGTACATAGTCCATGTGCCCGCTAGGTAACGTACATAGTCCATGTGCCCGCTAGATATCCTAGATAGTCCAAGTGCCCGCTAGTCAACCTACATAGTCCAAGTGCCTGCTAGGTAACCTAGATAGTCCAAGTGCCCACTAGTTAACCTACATAGTCCAGGTTCCCCCTAGGTAACCTAGATAGTCCAAGGGCCCGCTAGGTAACCTACATTGTCCTAGTGCCCCCTAGTTACCCTACATTCTCCAAGTGCCCTATAGGGAACCTACATAATCCAAGTGCCCGCTAGGTAACCTACATAGTCAAAATGCCCGCTAGCTAACCTACATAGTCCAAGTGCCCGATAGGGAACCTACATAGTGTAAGTGTCCGCTAGTTAACCTAAGTAGTCCAAGGGCCCGCTAGTTAACATACATAGTCCAAGTACCCGGTAGTTAACTTACATAGTTCAAGTGTCCGTAGGGAACATTTATAGTGCAAGTGCCCGCTAGGGAACCTACGTAGTCCAAGTGCCCGCTAGGGAATCTACATAGTCCAAGGGCCCGCTAATTAACGTAGATAGTCCAAGTGCTGCTAGTTAATCTACATAGTCCAAGGGCCCGCTAGTTAACCTACATAGTCCAAGTGCCCGCTACGGAACCTACATAGTCCAAGTGCCTGCTAGGGAACCTACATAGTCCAAGTGCCCGCTCTGGAACATACATAGTCCAAGTGCCCGCTAGGGAATCTACATAGCCCAAGGGCCCGCTAGTTAACTTAGATAATCCAAGTTCCGCTAGTTAATCTACACAGTCCAAGGGCCCGCTAGTTAACCTACATAGTCAAAGTACCCGCTAGTTAACCGAGATCGTCCAAGGGCCCGCTAGTTAACCTACATCGTCCAAGGGCCCGCTAGTTAACCTAGATAGCCCAAGTGCCCGCTAGTTAACCTACATAATCCAAGTGCCCTAATGGGAACCTACATAATCCAAGTGCCAGGTAGGGAATCTACATAGTCCAAGTGCTCGCTAGGTAACCTACATAATCCAAGTGCCCACTTGGTAACCTAAATTGTCCAAATGCCCGCTAGGGAAACTACATAGTCCAAGTGCCCGCTAGTTAACCTAGATAGTCCAAGTGCCTGCTAGTAAACCTACATAATTCATGGGCCCGCTAGTTAACCTAGATCGTGCAAGTGTCCGCTAGTTAAGCTACATAGTCCAAGTGCCCGCTAGGCAACCTACATAGTCCAAGTGCCCGTTCGTTAACCTAGAAGTCCAAGTGCCCGCTATGTATCCTAGACAGTCCAAGTGCCCGCTATGTAACCTAGACAGTCCAAGTGCCCGCTAGGGAACATACATAGTCCAAGTGTCCGCTAGGGAACATACATAGTCCAAGTGCCCGCTAGGGAACCTACATAGTCCAAGTGCCCGCTAGGGAATATACATAGTCCAAGGGCCCGCTAGTTAACGTAGATAGTCCAAGTGCTGCTAGTTAATCTACATAGTCCAAGGGCCCGCAAGTTAACCTACATAGTCCAAGTACCCGCTAGTTAACCTAGATCATCCAAGTGTCCGCTAGTTAACCTACATAGTCCAAGTGCCCGTAAGGGAACCTAGATAGTCCAAGTGCCCGCTCTGGAAATACATAGTCCAAGTACCTGCTAGGGAACCTACATAGTCCAAGTGCCCGCTCTGGAACATACATAGTCCAAGTGCCCGCTAGGGAATCTACATAGTCCAAGGGCCCGCTAGGTAACCTACATAGTCCAAGTTCCCGCTAGGGAATCTACATAGTCCAAGGGCCCGCTAGGTAACATACATAGTCCAAGGGCCCGCTAGTTAACCTACATAGTCCAAGTTTCCGCTAGTTAACCTAGATCGTCCTAGTGCCCGCTAGTTAACCTACATAGTCCAAGGGCCCGCTAGGTAACCTAGACAGTTAAAGTGACCACTAGGTTACCTACATAGTCCAAGTGCCTGTTCGTTATCCTACATAGTCCAAGTGCCCGCTAGGTAACCTATATAGTACAAATGCCTGCTAGGGACCCTAATAGTCCAAGTGCCCGCTAGTTATCCTAGATAGTCCAAGAGCTCGCTAGTTAACCTAGATAGTCCAAGTGCCCGATAGGGAACCTACATAGTCCAGGTGCCCGCTAGTTAACATAGATAGTCCAAGTACCCGCTAGGAAACGTACATAGTCCAAGTGCCTGCTAGGTAACCTAGATAGTCCAAGTGCCCACTAGTTAACCTACATAGTCCAAGTTCTCCCTAGGTAACCTAGATAGTCCAAGGGCCCGCTAGGTAAACTATATTGTCCTAGTGTCCCCTAACTAACCTACATTCTCCAAGTGCCCGCTAGGGAACCTACATAGTTCAAGTGCCCGCTCTGGAACATACATAGTCCAAGTGCCCGCTAGTTAATCTACATAGTCCAAGGGCCCGCTAGTTAACCTACAAAGTCCAAGTACCCGCTAGTTAACCTAGATTGTCCTATTGCCCGCTAGTTTACCTACATAGTCCAAGTTCTCCCTAGGTAACCTAGATAGTCCAAGGGCCCGCTAGGTAACCTACATTGTCCTAGTGTCCCCTAGTTAACCTACATTCTCCAGGTGCCTTCTAGGGAACCTACATAGTCCAAGTGCCCGTTAGTTAACCTAGATAATCCAAGTGCCCGCTAGGTAACTTAGATAGTCCAACAACCCGGTAGGTAACCTATATACTCCAAGTACCCGCTAGGTAACGTAGATAGTTCAAGTGCCAGCTAGATAACCTAGATAGTCCAAGTGCCCGTTAGGTAACCTACAAAGTCTAAGTGCCCGCTAGGTAATCTATATAGTCCAAATGCCCGCTAGGGAGCCTACATAATCCAAATGCCCGCTAGGTAACCTAGATAGTCCAAGGGCCCGCTAGGTAACCTACATAGTCCTAGTGCCCCGTAGTTAACCTACATTCTCCAAGTGCCCCATAGGGAACCTACATAATCCAAGTGCCCGCTAGGTAACATACAAAGTCCAAAAGCCTCTAGTTAACCTACATAGTCCAAGTGCCCGATAGGGAACCTAGACAGTCCAAGTGCCCGCTAGGTTACCTGCATATTCCAAGTGCCCGTTCGTTAACCTACATAGTCCAAGTACCCACTAGGTAACCAATATAGTCCAAATGCCCGCTAGGGGCCCTAATAGTCCAAATGCCCGCTAGTTAACATAGATAATCCAAGTGCTCGCTAGTTAACTTAGATAGTCCAAGTGCCCGCTACGGAACCTACATAGTCCAAGTGCGTGCTTGGGAACCTACATAGTCCAAGTGCCCGCTCTGGAACATACATAGTCCAAGTGCCCGCTAGGGAATCTACATAGTCCAAGGGCCCGCTAGTTAAAGTAGATAGTCCAAGTGCGGCTAGTTAATCTACATAGTCCAAGGGCCCGCTAGTTAACCTACATAGTTCACTTACCCGCTGGTTAACCTAGATCGTCCAAGTGTCCGCTAGTTAACCTACATAGTCCAAGTGCCCGCTACGGAACCTACATAGTCCAAGTGCCTGCTTGGGACCTACATAGTCCAAGTGCCCGCTCTGGAACATACATAGTCCAAGTGCCCGCTAGGGAATCTACATAGTCCAAGGACCCGCTAGTTAAAGTAGATAGTCCAAGTGCGGCTAGTTAATCTACATAGTCCAAGGGCCCGCTAGTTAACCTACATAGTTCACGTACCCGCTAATTAACCTAGATCGTCAAAGGGTCCGCTAGTTAACCTACATCGTCCAAGGGACCGCTAGTTAACCTAGATAGTCCAAGTGTCCTCTAGTTAATCTACATAGTCCAAGTGCCCGCTAGTTAACTTATATACCAAGTGCCCGCGACGTAACCTAGATATTCCAAGGGCACGCTAGTTAACCTATATCGTCCAAGTGCCCGCTAGGCAACCTAGATAGTCCAAGTGCCCGCTAAGGAACCTACATAGTCCAAGTGCACGCTAGTTAACCTAGATAGTACAAGTGCCCGCTAGTTAACCTAGATAGTCCAAGTGCCTGCTAGGTAACCTACATAGTGCAAGTGTCCGGTAGTTAACCTACATATTCCAAGTGCCCACTACTTAACATAGATAGCCCAAGTGCCCGCTAGGGAACGTACATAGTCCAAATGCCCGCTAGGTAACCTAGATACTGCAAGTGCCCGCTAGTTAACCTAGATAATTCAAGTACCCGCTAGGTAACCCAGATCGTCCAAGGGCCCCCTAGTTAGCCTACATAGTCCAAGTGCCCGCTAGGTAACCTAGATAGACCAAGTGCCCGTTCGGTAACCTAGATAATCCAAGTGCCCTTTAGGGAATCTAGATAGTCCAAGGGCCCGCTAGTAAACCTATATAGTCCATGGGCCCGCTAGTTAACCTTCATACTGCAAGTGTCCGCTACTTAACGTACATATTCCAAGTGCTCGCTAGTTAACCTACATAAACTAAGTGCCTGTTAGCTAACCTAGATAGGCCAAGGGCCCGCTAGTTGACCTACATAGTCCAAGTGCCAGCTAGGTCACCTAGATAGTATAAGTGCCCGCTATAGAACCTAGATAGTCCAAGTGCCTGTTAGCTAACCTAGATAGTCCAAATGGCGGCTAGGTAACCTACATAGTCCAAGTGACCGTTCGTTAACCTAGATAATCCAAGTGCCCACTAGGTAACCTTGACAATCCAAGTGCCCGCTAGTTAACCTACATAGTCCAAGTGCCCGATAGGGAACCTACATAATCCAAGTGCCCGCTAGGCAACCTACATAGTCCAAGTGCCCGTTAGTTAACCTACATAGTCCAAGTGCCCGCTAGGTAACCTAAATAGTCCAAATGCCCGCTAGGGAAACTACATAGTCCAAGTGCCCGCTAGTTAACCTAGATAGTCCAAGTGCCCGCTAGTAAACCTACATAATCCATGGGCCCGCTAGTTAACCTACATTGTGCAAGGGCCCGCTAGTTAACCTAGATAGTCCAAGTGCCCGCTAGTTAACCTACATAGTCCATGTGCCCGCTAGGTAACCTATATAGTCCAAGTGCCCCCAAAGGAACCTACATAGTCCAAGTGCACGCTAGTTAACCTAGATAGTCCATGTGCCCGCTAGTTAACCTAGATAGTTCAAGTACCCGCTAGGTAACCTAGATCGTCCAAGGGCCCTTAGTTAGCCTACATAGTCCAAGTGCCCGCTAGGTAACCTAGATAGACCAAGTGCCCGTTCGGTAACCTAGATAGTCCAAGTGCCCTTTAGGGAATCTAGATATTCCAAGGGCCAGCTAGTAAACCTACATAGTCCATGGGCCCGCTAGTTAACCTTCATACTGCAAGTGTCCGCTACTTAACGTACATATTCCAAGTGCTCGCTAGTTAACCTACATAAACTAAGTGCCTGTTAGCTAACCTAGATAGTCCAAGGGCCCGCTAGTTGACCTACATAGTCCAAGTGCCAGCTAGGTCACCTAGATAGTACAAGTGCCCGCTATAGAACCTAGATAGTCCAAGTGCCTGTTAGCTAACCTAGATAGTCCAAATGGCGGCTAGGTAACCTACATAGTCCAAGTGCCCGTTCGTTAACCTAGATAATCCAAATGCCCACTAGGTAACCTTGACAATCCAAGTGCCCGCTAGTTAACCTACATAGTCCAAGTGCCCGATAGGGAACCTACATAATCCAAGTGCCCGCTAGGCAACCCACATAGTCCAAGTGCCCGTTAGTTAACCTACATAGTCCAAGTGCCCGCTAGGTAACCTAAATAGTCCAAATGCCCGCTAGGGAAACTACATAGTTCAAGTGCCCGCTAGTTAACCTAGATAGTCCAAGTGCCTGCTAGTAAACCTACATAATCCATGGGCCCGCAAGTTAACCTACATTGTGCAAGGGCCTGCTAGTTAACCTACATCGTCCAAGGGCCCGCTAGTTAACCTAGATAGTCCAAGTGCCCGCTAGTTAACCTACATAGTCCATGTGCCCGCTAGGCAACCTAGATAGTCCAAGTGCCCCCAAAGGAACCTACATAGTCCAAGTGCACGCTAGTTAACCTAGATAGTACAAGTGCCCGCTAGTTAACCTAGATAGTCCAAGTGCCTGCTAGGTAACCTACATAGTGCAAGTGTCCGGTAGTTAACCTACATATTCCAAGTGCCCGCTAGTTAACATAGATAGCCCAAGTGCCCGCTAGGGAACGTACATAGTCCAAGTGCCCGCTAGGTATCCTAGATACTGCAAGTGCCCGCTAGTAAACCTAGATAGTTCAAGTACCCGCTAGGTAACCTAGATCGTCCAAGGGCCCCCTAGTTAGCCTACATAGTCCAAGTGCCCGCTAGGCAACCTAGATAGACCAAGTGCCCGTTCGGTAACCTAGATAATCCAAGTGCCCTTTAGGGAATCTAGATAGTCCAAGGGCCCGCTAGTAAACCTATATAGTCCATGGGCCCGCTAGTTAACCTTCATAGTGCAAGTGTACGCTACTTAACGTACATATCCCAAGTGCTCGCTAGTTAACCTACATAATCTAAGTGCCTGTTAGCTAACCTAGATAGGCCAAGGGCCCGCTAGTTGACCTACATAGTCCAAGTGCCAGCTAGGTAACCTAGATAGTACAAGTGCCCGCTAGAGAACCTAGATAGTCCAAGTGCCTGTTAGCTAACCTAGATAGTCCAAGTGGCGGCTAGGTAACCTTCATAGTCCAAGTGCCCGTTCGTGAACCTAGATAATCCAAGTGCCCACTAGGTAACCTAGACAGTCCAAGTGCCCGCTGGTTAACCTACATAGTCCAAGTGCCCGATAGGGAACCTACATAATCCAAGTGCCCGCTAGGCAACCTACATAGTTCAAGTGCCCGTTAGTTAACCTAGATAGTCAAAGTGCCTGCTAGGTAACCTAGATAGTCCAAGTGCCCGCTAGGTAACCTACATAGTCCAAGTGTCCACTAGGGAAACTACATAATCCAAGTGCCCGCTAGTTAACCTAGATAGTCCAAGTGCCTTCTAGTAAACCTACATAATCCATGGGCCCGCTAGTTACCCTACATAGTGCAAGGGCCCGCTAGTTAACCTACATTGTCAAAGGGTCCGCTAGTTAACCTAGATAGTTAAAGTGCCCGCTTGTTAACCTACATAGTCCAAGTGCCCGCTAGGTAACCTAGACAGTTCAAGTGACCACTAGGTTACCTACATAGTCCAAGTGCCCGTTCGTTAACCTACATAGTCCAAGTGCCCGCTAGGTAACCAATATAGCCCAAATGCCCGCTAGGGGCCCTAATAGTCCAAATGCCCGCTAATTAACCTAGATAGTCCAAGTGCTCGCTAGTTAACCTAGATAGTCCAAGTGCCCGCTAGTTAACCTAGATAGACCAAGTGCCCGCTAGGGAACCTATCTAGTCCAAGTACCCGCTAGGAAACGTACATAGTCCAAGTGCCCGCTAGGTAACGTACATAGTCCAAGTGCCCCCTAGGTAACATAGATAGTCCAATTGCCCGCTAGGGAACGTACATAGTCCAAGTGCCCACTAGGTAACCTAGGTAGTCCAAGTGCCCGCTAGTTAACCTACATAGTCCAAGTGCCTGCTAGGTAACCTAGATAGTCCAAGTGCCCACTAGTTAACCTACATAGTCCAGGTTCCCCCTAGGTAACCTAGATAGTCCAAGGGCCCGCTAGGCAACCTACATTGTCCTAGTGCCCCCTAGTTTACCTACATTCTCCAAGTGCCCGATAGGGAACCTACATAGTCCAAGTGCCCGCTAGGGAACCTACATAGTGAAAGTGTCCACTAGATAACCTAAGTAGTCCAAGGGCCTGCTAGTTAACATACATAGTCCAAGTACCCGGTAGTTAACTTACATAGTTAAAGTGTCCGTAGGGAACATTCATAGTCCAAGTGCCCGCTAGGGAACCTACATAGTCCAAGTGCCCGCTAGGGAACCTACGTAGTCCAAGTGCCCGCTAGGGAATCTACATAGTCCAACGGTCCGCTAGTTAACGTAGACAGTCCAAGTGCTGCTAGTTAATCTACATAGTCCAAGGGCCCGCTAGTTAACCTACATAGTCCAAGTACCCGCTAGTTAACCTAGATCGTCCAAGTGTCCGCTAGTTAACCTACATAGTCCAAGTGCCCGCTACGGAACCTACATAGTCCAAGTGCCTGCTTGGGAACCTACATAGTCCAAGTGCCCGCTCTGGAACATACATAGTCCAAGTGCCCGCTAGGGAATCTACATAGTCCAAGGGCCCGCTAGTTAACGTAGATAGTCCAAGTGCTGCTAGTTAATCTACATAGTCCAAGGGCCCGCTAGTTAACCTACATAGTTCACGTACCCGCTAGTTAACCTAGATCGTCAAAGGGCGCGCTAGTTAACCTACATCGTCCAAGGGCCCGCTAGTTAACCTAGATAGTCCAAGTGCCCGCTAGTTAACCTACATTATCCAAGTGCCCTAAAGGGAACCTACATAATCCAAGTGACCGCTAGGGAACCTACATAGTCCAAGTGCTCGCTAGGTAACCTACATAGTCCAAGTGCCTGCTTGGTAACCTAAATAGTCCAAATGCCCGCTGGGGAAACTACAAAGTCCAAGTGCCCGCTAATTAACCTAGATAGTCCAAGTGCTCGCTAGTTAACCTAGATAGTCCAAGTGCCCGCTAGTTAACCTAGATAGACCAAGTGCCCGCTAGGGAACCTATCTAGTCCAAGTACCCGCTAGGAAACGTACATAGTCCAAGTGCCCCCTAGGTAACATAGATAGTCCAATTGCCCGCTAGGGAACGTACATAGTCCAAGTGCCCGCTAGGTAACCTAGATAGTCCAAGTGCCCGCTAGTTAACCTACATAGTCCAAGTGCCTGCTAGGTAACCTAGATAGTCCAAGTGCCCACTAGTTAACCTACATAGTCCAGGTTCCCCCTAGGTAACCTAGATAGTCCAAGGGCCCGCTAGGCAACCTACATTGTCCTAGTGCCCCCTAGTTAACCTACATTCTCCAAGTGCCCGATAGGGAACCTACATAGTCCAAGTGCCCGCGAGGTAACCTACATAGTCCAAATGCCCGCTAGTTAACCTACATAGTCCAACTGCCCGATAGGGAATCTACATAGTGAAAGTGTCCACTAGATAACCTAAGTAGTCCAAGGGCCCGCTAGTTAACATACATAGTCCAAGTGCCCGGTAGTTAACTTACATAGTTAAAGTGTCCGTAGGGAACATACATAGTCCAAGTGCCCGCTAGGGAACCTACATAGTCCAAGTGCCCGCTAGGGAACCTACGTAGTCCAAGTGCCCGCTAGGGAATCTACATAGTCCAAGGGCCCGCTAGTTAACGTAGACAGTCCAAGTGCTGCTAGTTAATCTACATAGTCCAAGGGCCCGCTAGTTAACCTACATAGTCCAAGTACCCGCTAGTTAACCTAGATCGTCCAAGTGTCCGCTAGTTAACCTACATAGTCCAAGTGCCCGCTACGGAACCTACATAGTCCAAGTGCCTGCTTGGGAACCTACATAGTCCAAGTGCCCGCTCTGGAACATACATAGTCCAAGTGCCCGCTAGGGAATCTACATAGTCCAAGGACCCGCTAGTTAAAGTAGATAGTCCAAGTGCGGCTAGTTAATCTACATAGTCCAAGGGCCCGCTAGTTAACCTACATAGTTCACGTACCCGCTAGTTAACCTAGATCGTCAAAGGGCCCGCTAGTTAACCTACATCGTCCAAGGGCCCGCTAGTTAACCTAGATAGTCCAAGTGCCCGCTAGTTAACCTACATAATCCAAGTGCCCTAAAGGGAACCTACATAATCCAAGTGACCGCTAGGGAACCTACATAGTCCAAGTGCTCGCTAGATAACCTACATAGTCCAAGTGCCTGCTTGGTAACCTAAATAGTCCAAATGCCCGCTGGGGAAACTACAAAGTCCAAGTGCCCGCTAATTAACCTAGATAGTCCAAGTGCTCGCTAGTTAACCTAGATAGTACAAGTGCCCGCTAGTTAACCTAGAAAGACCAAGTGCCCGATAGGGAACCTATCTAGTCCAAGTACCCGCTAGGAAACGTACATAGTCCAAGTGCCCCCTAGGTAACATAGATAGTCCAATTGCCCGCTAGGGAACGTACATAGTCCAAGTGCCCACTAGGTAACCTAGATAGTCCAAGTGCCCGCTAGTTAGCCTACATAGTCCAAGTGCCTGCTAGGTAACCTAGATAGTCCAAGTGCCCACTAGTTAACCTACATAGTCCAGGTTCCCCCTAGGTAACCTAGATAGTCCAAGGGCCCGCTAGGCAACCTACATTGTCCTAGTGCCCCCTAGTTAACCTACATTCTCCAAGTGCCCGATAGGGAACCTACATAGTCCAAGTGCCCGCTAGGTAACCTACATAGTCCAAATGCCCGCTAGTTAACCTACATAGTCCAAATGCCCGATAGGGAACCTACATAGTGAAAGTGTCCACTAGATAACCTAAGTAGTCCAAGGGCCCGCTAGTTAACATACATAGTCCAAGTGCCCGGTAGTTAACTTACATAGTTAAAGTGTCCGTAGGGAACATTCATAGTCCAAGTGCCCGCTAGGGAACCTACATAGTCCAAGAGCCCGCTAGGGAACCTACGTAGTCCAAGTGCCCGCTAGGGAATCTACATAGTCCAAGGGCCCGCTAGTTAACGTAGACAGTCCAAGTGCTGCTAGTTAATCTACATAGTCCAAGGGCCCGCTAGTTAACCTACATAGTCCAAGTACCCGCTAGTTAACCTAGATCGTCCAAGTGTCCGCTAGTTAACCTACATAGTCCAAGTGCCCGCTACGGAACCTACATAGTCCAAGTGCCTGCTTGGGAACCTACATAGTCCAAGTGCCCGCTCTGGAACATACATAGTCCAAGTGCCCGCTAGGGAATCTACATAGTCCAAGGGCCCGCTAGTTAACGTAGATAGTCCAAGTGCTGCTAGTTAATCTACATAGTCCAAGGGCCCGCTAGTTAACCTACAGAGTTCACGTACCCGCTAGTTAACCTAGATCGTCAAAGGGCGCGCTAGTTAACCTACATCGTCCAAGGGCCCGCTAGTTAACCTAGATAGTCCAAGTGCCCGCTAGTTAACCTACATAATCCAAGTGCCCTAAAGGGAACCTACATAATCCAAGTGACCGCTAGGGAACCTACATAGTCCAAGTGCTCGCTAGGTAACCTACATAGTCCAAGTGCCTGCTTGGTAACCTAAATAGTCCAAATGCCCGCTGGGGAAACTACAAAGTCCAAGTGCCCGCTAATTAACCTAGATAGTCCAAGTGCTCGCTAGTTAACCTAGATAGTCCAAGTGCCCGCTAGTTAACCTAGATAGACCAAGTGCCCGCTAGGGAACCTATCTAGTCCAAGTACCCGCTAGGAAACGTACATAGTCCAAGTGCCCCCTAGGTAACATAGATAGTCCAATTGCTCGCTAGGGAACGTACATAGTCCAAGTGCCCGCTAGGTAACCTAGATAGTCCAAGTGCCCGCTAGTTAACCTACATAGTCCAAGTGCCTGCTAGGTAACCTAGATAGTCCAAGTGCCCACTAGTTAACCTACATAGTCCAGGTTCCCCCTAGGTAACCTAGATAGTCCAAGGGCCCGCTAGGCAACCTACATTGTCCTAGTGCCCCCTAGTTAACCTACATTCTCCAAGTGCCCGATAGGGAACCTACATAGTCCAAGTGCCCGCTAGGTAACCTACATAGTCCAAATGCCCGCTAGTTAACCTACATAGTCCAAATGCCCGATAGGGAACCTACATAGTGAAAGTGTCCACTAGATAACCTAAGTAGTCCAAGGGCCTGCTAGTTAACATACATAGTCCAAGTGCCCGGTAGTTAACTTACATAGTTAAAGTGTCCGTAGGGAACATACATAGTCCAAGTGCCCGCTAGGGAACCTACATAGTCCAAGTGCCCGCTAGGGAACCTACGTAGTCCAAGTGCCCGCTAGGGAATCTACATAGTCCAAGGGCCCGCTAGTTAACCTACATAATCCAAGTACCCGCTAGTTAACCTAGATCGTCCAAGTGTCCGCTAGTTAACCTACATAGTCCAAGTGCCCGCTACGGAACCTACATAGTCCAAGTGCCTGCTTGGGAACCTACATAGTCCAAGTGCCCGCTCTGGAACATACATAGTCCAAGTGCCCGCTAGGGAATCTACATAGCCCAAGGACCCGCTAATTAAAGTAGATAGTCCAAGTGCTGCTAGTTAATCTACATAGTCCAAGGGCCCGCTAGTTAACCTACATAATCCAAGTACCCGCTAGTTAACCTAGATCGTCCAAGTGTCCGCTAGTTAACCTACATAGTCCAAGTGCCCGCTACGGAACCTACATAGTCCAAGTGCCTGCTTGGGAACCTACATAGTCCAAGTGCCCGCTCTGGAACATACATAGTCCAAGTGCCCGCTAGGGAATCTACATAGCCCAAGGACCCGCTAATTAAAGTAGATAGTCCAAGTGCGGCTAGTTAATCTACATAGTCCAAGGGCCCGCTAGTTAACCTACATAGTTCACGTACCCGCTAGTTAACCTAGATCGTCAAAGGGCCCGCTAGTTAACCTACATCGTCCAAGGGCCCGCTAGTTAACCTAGATAGTCCAAGTGCCCGCTAGTTAACCTACATAATCCAAGTGCCCTAAAGGGAACCTACATAATCCAAGTGACCCCTAGGGAACCTACATAGTCCAAGTGCCCGCTTGGTAACCTAAATAGTCCAAATGCCCGCTAGGGAAACTACAAAGTCCAAGTGCCCGCTAGTTAACCTAGATAGTCCAAGTGCCTGCTAGTAAACCTACATAATCCATGGGCCCGCTAGTTAACCTACATAGTGTAAGGCCCCGCTAGTTAACCTAGATCGTGCAAGTGTCCGCTAGTTAACTTACATAGTCCAAGTGCCCGCTAGGTAACCTAGATAGTCCAAGTGGTCGCTAGTTAACCTAGATAGTCCAAGTGCGCAATAGGGGACGTACATTGTCCTAGTGCCCGCTAGGTAACCTAGATAGTTCTAGTGCCCGATACCTAACCTAGATAGTCCAAGTGCCAGCTAGGCAACCTACATAGTCCAAGTGCCCGTTCGTTAACCTAGAAGTCCAAGTGCCCGCTATGTAACCTAGACAGTCCAAGTGCCCGCTATGTAAACTAGACAGTCCAAGTGCCCGCTAGGTTACCTGCATAGTCCAAGTGCCCGTTCGTTAACCTAGATAGTGCAAGTGCCCTCTAGTTAACCTACATAGTCCAAGTGCCTGCTAGGTAACCTAGATAGTCGAAGGACCTGCTAGTTAACCTACATAGTCCAAGTGCCCGCTAGGTAACCTACATAGTGCAAGTGTCCGCTAGTTAACCTAAGTAGTCCAAGGGCCCACAGGTTAACATTCATAGTCCAAGTGCCCAGTAGTTAACTTAAATAGTTCAAGTGTCCGTAGGGAGCATACATAGTCCAAGTGTCCGCCTGGGAACATACATAGTCCAAGTGCCCGCTAGGGAACCTACATTGTCCAAGTGCCGCTAGGAAATATACATAGTCCAAGGGCCCGCTAGTTAACGTAGATAGTCCAAGTGCTGCTAGTTAATCTACATAGTCCAAGGGCCCGCAAGTTAACCTACATAGTCCAAGTACCTGCTAGTTAACCTAGATCATCCAAGTGTCCGCCAGTTAACCTACATAGTCCAAGTGCCCGTAAGGGAACCTAGATAGTCCAAGTGCCCGCTCTGGAACCTACATAGTCCAAGTACCTGCTAGGGAACCTACATAGTCCAAGTGCCCGCTCTGGAACATATATAGTCAAAGTGCCCGCTAGGGAATCTACATAGTCCAAGGGCCCGCTAGGTAACCTACATAGTCCAAGTTCCCGCTAGGGAATCTACATAGTCCAAGGGCCCGCTAGGTAACATACATAGTCCAGGGGCCCGCTAGTTAACCTACATAGTCCAAGTACCCGCTAGTTAACCTAGATCGTCCTAGTGCCCGCTAGTTAACCTACATAGTCCAAGGGCCCGCTAGGTAACCTAGACAGTTAAAGTGACCACTAGGTTACCTACATAGTCCAAGTGCCTGTTCGTTATCCTACATAGTCCAAGTGCCCGCTAGGTAACCTATATAGTACAAATGCCTGCTAGGGACCCTAATAGTCCAAGTGCCCGCTAGTTATCCTAGATAGTCCAAGAGCTCGCTAGTTAACCTAGATAGTCCAAGTGCCCGATAGGGAACCTACATAGTCCAGGTGCCCGCTAGTTAACATAGATAGTCCAAGTACCCGCTAGGAAACGTACATAGTCCAAGTGCCTGCTAGGTAACCTAGATAGTCCAAGTGCCCACTAGTTAACCTACATAGTCCAAGTTCTCCCTAGGTAACCTAGATAGTCCAAGGGCCCGCTAGGTAAACTATATTGTCCTAGTGTCCCCTAGCTAACCTACATTCTCCAAGTGCCCGCTAGGGAACCTACATAGTTCAAGTGCCCGCTCTGGAACATACATAGTCCAAGTGCCCGCTAGTTAATCTACATAGTCCAAGGGCCCGCTAGTTAACCTACAAAGTCCATGTACCCGCTAGTTAACCTAGATTGTCCTATTGCCCGCTAGTTTACCTACATAGTCCAAGTTCTCCCTAGGTAACCTAGATAGTCCAAGGGCCCGCTAGGTAACCTACATTGTCCTAGTGTCCCCTAGTTAACCTACATTCTCCAGGTGCCTTCTAGGGAACCTACATAGTCCAAGTGCCCGTTAGTTAACCTAGATAATCCAAGTGCCCGCTAGGTAACTTAGATAGTCCAACAGCCCGGTAGGTTACCTATATACTCCAAGTACCCGCTAGGTAACGTAGATAGTTCAAGTGTCAGCTAGGTAACCTAGATAGTCCAAGTGCCCGCTAGGTAACCTACAAAGTCTAAGTGCCCGCTAGGTAATCTATATAGTCCAAATGCCCGCTAGGGAGCCTACATAGTCCAAATGCCCGCTAGGTAACCTAGATAGTCCAAGGGCCCGCTAGGTAACCTACATAGTCCTAGTGCCCCCTAGTTAACCTACATTCTCCAAGTGCCCCATAGGGAACCTACATCATCCAAGTGCCCGCTAGGTAACCTACAAAGTCCAAAAGCCCGCTAGTTAACCTACATAGTCCAAGTGCCCGATAGGGAACCTAGACAGTCCAAGTGCCCGCTAGGTTACCTGCATATTCCAAGTGCCCGTTCGTTAACCTACATAGTCCAAGTGCCCGCTAGGTAACCAATATAGTCCAAATGCCCGCTAGGGGCCCTAATAGTCCAAATGCCCGCTAGTTAACATAGATAGTCCAAGTACTCGCTAGTTAACCTAGATAGTCCAAGTGCCCGCTAGTTAACCTAGATAGACCAAGTGCCCGCTAGGGAACTATCTAGTCCAAGTACCCGCTAGGAAAGGTACATAGTCCAAGTGCCCGCTAGGTAACGTACATAATCCAAGTGCCTGCTAGGTAACGTAGATAGTCTAAGTGCCCGCTAGGGAACGTACATAGTCCAAGTGCCCGCTAGGTAACCTAGATAGTCCATGTGCCCGCTAGTTAACCTACATAGTCCAAGTGCCTGCTAGGTAACCTAGATAGTCCAAGTGCCCAGTAGTTAACCTACATAGTCCAGGTTCACCCTAAGTAACCTAGATAGTCCAAGGGTCTGCTAGGTAACCTACATTGTCCTAGTGCCCCCTAGTTAACCTACATTCTCCAAATGCTCGATAGGCAACCTACATAGTCCAAGTGCCCGCTAGGTAACCTACATAGACAAATGCCCGCTAGTTAACCTATATAGTCCAAGGGCCCACAAGTTAACCTAGATAGTCCAAGTGTCCTCTAGTTAACCTACATAGTCCAAGTTCCCCCAAGTAACCTACATAGTGCAAGTGTCTGCTAGGTAACCTACATAGTCCAAGTGCCCGTTAGGTAACCTACATAGTGCAAGTGTCCGCTAGTTAACCTAAGTAGTCCAAGGGCCCGCTAGTTAACATACATAGTCCAACTGCCCGGTAGTTAACTTACATAGTTCAAGTGTCCGTAGGGAAAATTCATAGTCCAAGTGCCCGCTAGGGAACCTACATAGTCCAAGTGCCCTCTAGGGAACCTACGTAGTCCAAGTGCCCGCTAGGGAATCTACATTGTCCAAGGACCCGCTGGTTAATGTAGATAGTCCAAGTGCTGCTAGTTAATCTACATAGTCCAAGGGCCCGCTAGTTAACCTACATAGTCCAAGTACCCTCTAGTTAACCTAGATCGTCCAATTGTCCGCTAGTTAACCTACATAGTCCAAGTGCCCGCTAGGGAACCTACATTGTCCAAGTGGCCGCTCTGGAACATACATAGTCCAAGTGCCTGCTAGAGAATCTACATAGTCCAAGGGCCCGCTAGTTAACGTAGATAGTCCAAGTTTCGCTAGTTTATCTACATATTCCAAGGGCCCGTTAGTTAACCTACATAGTAAAAATATCCGCTAGTTAACCTAGATCGTCCAAGGGCCCGCTAGTTAACCTACATCGTCCAAGGGCCCGCTAGTTAACCTAGATAGTCCAAGTGCCCGCTAGTTAACCTACATAATCCAAGTGCCCGCTAGGTAACCTAGACAGTTCAATTGACCACTAGGTTACCTACATAGTCCATGTGCCCTCTAGTTATCCTAGATAGTCCAAGTGCTCACTAGTTAACCTAGATAGTCCAAGTGCCCGCTAGTTAACCTAGATGGACCAAGTGCCCGCTAGGGAACCTACCTAGTTCAAGTGCCCCATAGGGAATCTACATAGTCCAAGTGCCCGCTAGTTAACATAGATAGTCCAAGTACCCGCTAGGAAACGTACATAGTCCACGTGCCCGCTAGTTAACGTACATAGTCCAAGTGCCCGCTAGGTAAGGTAGATAGTCCAAGTGCCCACTATTGAACGTACATAGTCCAAATGCCCGCTACGTAACCTAGATAGTCCAAGTGCCCGCTAGTTAACCTACATAGTCAAAGTGCCTGCTAGGTAACCTAGATAGTCCAAGTGCCCACTAGTTAACCTACATAGTCAAAGTTCCCTCTAGGTAACCTAGATCGTCCAAGTGCCCGCTAGTTAACCTAAATAGTCAATGGGCCCGCTAGTTAACCTACATAGTGAAAGAGCCCCCTAGTTAACCTAGATCGTGCAAGTGTCCGCTAGTTAACCTACATAGTCCACGTGCCAGTTAGCTAACCTACATAGTCCAAGGGCCCGCTAGTTGACCTACATAGTCCAAGTGCCCGCTAGGGAACCTTCAAAATCCAAGTGCCAGCTAGGTAACCTAGATAGTCCAAGTGCCCGCTAGTTAACCTAGATAGTCCTAGTACCCGTTAGTTAACCTAGATAGTCCAAATGCCCACTAGGGGACGTACTTAGTCCATGTGCCCGTTAGCTAAGCTAGATAGTCCAAGTGCCCGTTAGTTAACAATGATCATCCAAGTGCCCGCTAGTTAACCTAGATAATCCAAGTGCCCTCTAGGTAACCTAGATAGTCCAAATGCCCGCTAGTTAACCTACATAGTCCAAGTGCCCCATAGGGAACCTAGACAGTCCAAGTGCTTCCTAGGTTGCCTGCATATTCCAAGTGCCCGTTCGTTAACCTACATAGTCCAAGTGCCCGCTAGGTAACCAATATAGTCCAAATGCCCGCTAGGGGCCCTAATAATCCAAATGCCCGCTAGTTAACCTAGATAGTCCAAGTGCTCTCTAGTTAACCTATATAGTCCAAGTGCCCGCTAGTTAACCTAGATAGAACAAGTACCCGCTAGTGAACCTATCTAGTCCAAGTACCCGCTAGAAACGTACATAGTCCAAGTGCCCGCTAGGTAACGTATATAGTCCAAGTGCCCGCTAGGTATCGTAGATAGTCCAAGTGCCCGCTAGGGAACGTACATAGTCCAAGTGCCCGCTAGGTAAGCTAGATAGTCCAAGTGCCCAATAGTTAACCTACATAGTCCAGGTTCCCCCTAAGTAACCTAGATAGTCCAAGTTTCCGCTAGGTAACCTACATTGTCCTAGTGCCCCTAGATAGCCTACATTCTCCAAGTGCCCGATAGGCAACCTACATAGTACAAGTGCCCGCTAGGTAACCTACATAGTCCAAATGCCCGCTAGTTAACCTACATAGTCCAAGTGCCCGATAGGGAACCTGTATAATCCAAGTGCCCGCTAGGGAACCTACATAGTTTGAGTGCCCGTTAGGTAACCTACATAGTGCAAGTGTCCGCTAGTTAACCTAAGTAGTCCAAGGGCCCGCTAGTTAACATACATAGTTCAAGTGTCCACTAGTTAACTTACATAGTTCAAGTGTCCGTAGGGAACATTCATAGTCCATATTCCCGCTAGGGAACCTACATAGTCCAAGTGCCCGCTAGGGAACCTATGTAGTCCAAGTGCCCGCTAGGGAATGTACATAGTCCAAGGGACCGCTGGTTAACGTAGATAGTCCAAGTGCCGCTAGTTAATCTACATAGTCCAAGGGCCCGTTAGTTAACCTACATAGTCCAAATACCCGCTAGTTAACCTAGATCGTCCAAGGGCCCGCTAGTTAACCTACATAATCCAAGTGCCGGCTAGGTAACCTAGACAGTTCAAGTGACCACTAGGTTACCTACATAGTCCAAGTGCCCCCTACTTATGCTAGATAGTCCAAGTGCTCACTAGTTAACCAAGATAGTCCAAGTGCCCGCTAGTTAACCTAGAAAGACCAAGTGCCCACTAGGGAACCTACCTAGTCAAGTGCCCCATAGGGAACCTACATAGTCCAAGTGCCCGCTAGTTAACATAGATAGTCCAAGTACCCACTAGGAAACGTACATAGTCCAAGTGCCCGCTAGTTAACGTACATAGTCCAAGTGCCCGCTAGGTAAGGTAGATAGTCCAAGTGCCCGCTAGGGAACGTACATAGTCGAAGTGCCCGCTACGTAACCTAGATAGTCCAAGTGCCCACTAGTTAACCTACATAGTCAAAGTTCCCCCTAGGTAACCTAGATCGTCCAAGTGCCCACTAGTTAACCTAAATAGTCGATGGGCCCGCTAGTTAACCTACATAGTGCAACAGCCCGGTAACCTAGATAGTCCAAGTGCCCGCTAGGTAACCTACATAGTCCAAGTGCCTGTTAGGTAACCTTGAGAGTCCAATTGCCCGTTAGGTAACCTAGATAGTCCAAGTGTCCGCTAGTTAACCTACATAGTCCAAGTGCCCCTTCGTTAACCTAGATAGTCCAAGTGCCCGCTAGGTAACCTACACAGTCCAAGTGCCCGCCTAGTTACCTACATAGTCCAAGTGCTCGTTCATTAACCTAGATAGTCCAAGTGCCCGTTACCTAACCTAGATCGTCCAAGTGCCCGCTAGGCAACCTACATAGTCCAAGTGCTCGTTCGTTAACCTAGATAGTCCAAGTGCCCGTTACCTAACCTAGATCGTCCAAGTGCCCGCTAGGCAACCTACATAGCCCAAGTGCCCGTTCGTTAACCTAGAAGTCCAAGTGCCCGCTAGGTAACCTAGACAGTCCAAATGCCCGCTAGGTTACCTGCATTGTCCAAGTGCCCGTTAGGTAACCTAGATAGTCCAAGTGTCCGCTAGTTAACCTACATAGTCCAAGTGCCCGCTATGTAACCTAGATAGTCAAAGTGCCCGTTAAGTAACCTAGATAGTCCAAGTGCCCGCTAGGAACCTACATTGTCCAAGTTCCCGCTGGGTAACATAGATAGTACAAGTGCCCGTTACCTAACCTAGATAGTCCAAGTGCCCGCTAGTTAACCTACATAGTCCAAGTGCCCGCTAGGTAACCTAGATAGTAAAAGTGCCCGTTAGGTAACCTAGATAGTCCAAGTGCCCGCTAGGTATCCTACATAGTCCAAGTGCCCATTCGTTAACCTAGAAGTCCAAGTGCCCGCTATGTAACCTAGACAGTCCAAGTGCCGGCTGGGTTACCTGCATAGTCCAAGTGCCTGTTCGTTAACCTAGATAGTCCAAGTGCCGGCTAAGGAACCTATTTAGTCCAAGTGCTATCTAGGTAACCTAGATAGTCCAAGGGCCCGCTAGTTAACCTACAAAGTCCAAGGGCTCGCTTGTTAACTTTGATAGTCCAAGTGCCCGCCGGTTAACCTAGATCGTCCAAGTGCCCGCTAGTTAACCTAGATCGTCCAAGTGCCGGTTAGTTAACCTACATATTCCAAGGACCCACTTGTTAACCTTGATCGTCCTAGTGTCCTCTAGTTAACCTACATAGTCCAAGTGCCCGCTAGGTAACCTACAGAGTGCAAGTGTCCGCTAGGTAACCTACATACTCCAAGTGACCGCTAGTTAACATAGATATTCCAAGTTCCCTCTAGGGAAGGTACATAGTCCAAGTGCCCGCTAGTTAACCAGTATCGTCCAAGTGCCCTCTAGTTAACTTACATAGTCCAAGGGCCTGCTAGTTACCCTACATAAACTATGGGCCCGCTAGTTAACCTAGATAGTCCAAGTGCCCGCTAGTTAACCTACATAGTCCAAGTGCCCGCTAGGTAACCTAGACAGTCCAAGTGACCACTAGGTTACCTACATAGTCCAAGTGCCCGTTCGTTAACCTACATAGTCCAAGTGCCCGCTAGGTAACCTACATAGTGCAAGTGTCCTCTAGTTAACCTACGTAGTCCAAGGGACCGCTAGTTAACCTAGATAGTCCAAGTACGCGCTAGTTAACCCAGATGGTCCAATTGTCCGCTAGTTAAACTACATAGTCCAAGTGCCCTTTAGGGAACCTAGATAGTCCAAGTGCCCGCTACGGAACCTACATAATCTAATTGCCCGCTCTGGAACATACATAGTCCAAGTGCCTGTTAGTTAACCTAGCTAATCCAAGTGCCCGCTAGTTAACCTACATAGTCCAAGTGCCCGCTAGGTAACCTATATAGTCCAAATGCCCGCTGGGGAACCTACATAGTCCAAGTGCCCGCTAGTTAACCTAGATAGTCCAAGTGCCCGCTAGTTAACCTAGATATTCCATGTGCCCGCTAGTTAACCAGTATCTTCCAAGTGCCCTCTAGTTAACTTACATAGTCCAAGGGCCTGCTAGTTAACCTAGATAGTCCAAGTACGCGCTAGTTAACCTAGATCGTCCAATTGTCCGCTAGTTAACCTACATAGTCCACGTGCCTGCTAGGTAACCTAGACAGTCCAAGTGACCACTAGGATACCTACATAGTCCAAGTGCCCGTTCGTTAACCTACATAGTCCAAGTGCCCGCTAGGTAACGTAGATAGCCCAAGTGCCCGCTTGGGAACGTATATTGTCCAAGTGCCCGCTAGGGAACTTAGATAGTCCAAGTGTGCGCTAGTTAACCTACATAGTACAAGTGCCTGCTAGGTAAACTACATAGTCCAAGTGCCCACTAGGTAACCTAGACAGTCCAATTGCCCGCTAGTTAACCTAGACAGTCCAAGTAACCGCTAGGGAACCTACATAGTCCACTTGCCCGCTAGGGAACCTACATAGTCCAAGTGCTCGCTAGGCAACCTACATAGTCCAAGTGCCCGTTCGTTAACCTACATAGTCCAAGTGCCCACTAGGTAACCTAAATAGTCCAAGTGAGCGCTAGTTAACCTACATAGTCCAAGTGCCTGCTAGGTAAACTACATAGTCCAAGTGCCCACTAGGTAACCTAGACAGTCCAATTGCCCACTAGTTAACCTAGACAGTCCAAGTAACCGCTAGGGAACCTACATAGTCCAAGTGCCCGCTAGGGAACCTACATAGTCCAAGTGCTCACTAGGCAACCTACATAGTCCAAGTGCCCGTTAGTTAACCTAGATAGTCAAAGTGCCTGCTAGGTAACCTAGATAGTCCAATTGCCCGCTAGGTAACCTACATAGTCCAAGTGCCCGTTAGGTAACCTTGATAGTCCAATTGCCCGTTAGCTAACCTAGATAGTCCAAGTGTCCGCTAGTTAACCTACATAGTCCAAGTGCCCGTTCGTTAACCTAGATAGTCCAAGTGCCCGCTAGGTAACCTAGACAGTCCAAGTGCCCGCTAGGTTACCTACGTAGTCCAAGTGCTCATTCGTTAACCTAGATAGTCCAAGTGCCCGCAGGTAACCTACATTGTCCAAGTTCCCGCTAGGAAACCTAGATAGTCCAAGTGCCCGCTAGTTAACCTACATAGTCCTAGTGCCCGCTAGGTAACCTAGATAGTCAAAGTTCCTGTTAGCTAACCTAGATAGTCCAAGTGCCCGTTGCCTAACCTAGATCGTCCAAGTGCCCGCTAGGCAACCTACATAGTCCAAGTGCCCGCTAGTTAACATAGATAGTCCAAGTGCCCGCTAGGTAAACTAGAGAGTGCAAATGCCCGCTAGTTAACCTACATAGTCCAAGTGGCTGCTAGGTAACCTAGAGAGTCCAAAGGCCTGCTAGTTAACCTACATAGTCCAAGTGCCCGCTAGGAAACCTACATAGTGCAAGTGTCTGCTAGTTAACCTAGGTAGTCCAAGTACACGCTAGTTAACCTAGATCGTCCAATTGTCCGCTAGTTAACCTTGATCGTCCAATTGTCTGCTAGTTAACCTAGATAGACCAAGTGCCCTTTAGGGAACCTAGATAGTCCAAGTGCCCGCTAGTGAACCTATATACTCTAATTGCCCGCTCTGGAACATGCATAGTCCAAGTGCCTGTTAATTAACCAAGATAATCCAAGTGCCCGCTAGTTAACCTACATAGTTCAAAGGCCTGCTAGTTAACCTACATAACCAAGGGCCCGCTAGTTAACCTAGATAGTCCACGTGTGCGCTAGTTAACCTACGTAGTCCAAGGGACCGCTAGTTAACCTAGATAGTCCAAGTATGCGCTAGTTAACCCAGAGCGTACAATTGTCCGCTAGTTAACCTACATAGTCCAAGTGTCCTTTAGGGAACCTAGATAGTCCAAGTGCGCGCTAGGGAACCTACATAATGTAATTGCCCGCTCTGGAACATACATAGTCCAAGTGCCTGTTAGTTAACCTAGATAATCCAAGTGCCCGCTAGTTAACTTACATAGTCCAAGTGCCCGCTAGGTAACCTATATAGTCCAAATGCCCGCTAGGGAACCTACATAGTCCAAGTGCCCGCTAGTTAAACTAGATAGTCCAAGTGCCCGCTAGTTAACCTAGATATTCCAAGTGCCCGCTAGTTAACCAGTATCGTCCAAGTGCCCTCTAGTTAACTTACATAGTCCAAGGGCCTGCTAGTTAACCTACATAGACCATGGTCCCGTTAGTTAACCTAGATAGTCCAAGTGCCCGTTCGTAAACCTACATAGTCCAAGTGCCCGCTAGGTAACCGAGATAGTCCAAGTGAGCGCTAGTTACCTACATAGTCCAAGTGCCCCTTCGTTAACCTAGATAGTCCAAGTGCCCGCTAGGTAACCTAGAGAGTCCAAGTGCCCGCTGGTAACCTACATTGTCCAAGTTCCCGCTAGGTAACCTAGATTGTCCAAGTGCCCGCTAGGTAACCTACATAGTCCTAATGCCCGCTAGGTAACCTAGATAGTCCAAGTTCCTGTTAGCTAACCTAGATAGTCCAAGTGCCCGCTAGCTAACCTACATAGTCCAAGTGCCCGCTAGCTAACCTACATAGTCCAAGTGCCCGCTAGGTAACCTATATAGTGCAAATGCCCGCTAGGGAACCTACATAGTCCAAGTGCCCGCTAGTTAACCTAGATAGTCCAAGTGCCCGCTAGTTAACCTAGATATTCCATGTGCCCGCTAGTTAACCAGTATCTTCCAAATGCCCTCTAGTTAACTTACATAGTCCAAGGGCCTGCTAGTTAACCTAGATAGTCCAAGTACACGCTAGTTAACCTAGATCGTCCAATTGTCCGCTAGTTAACCTACATAGTCCAAGTGCCCGCTAGGTAACCTAGACAGTCCAAGTGACCACTAGGTTACCTACATAGTCCAAGTGCCCGTTCGTTAACCTACATAGTCCAAGTGCCCGCTAGGTAACGTAGATAGTCCAAGTGTCCGCTAGGTAACCTAGATAGTCCAAGTGTGTGCTAGTTAACCTACATAGTACAAGTGCTTGCTAGGTAAACTACATAGTCCAAGTGCCCACTAGGTAACCTAGACAGTCCAATTGCCCGCTAGTTAACCTAGACAGTCCAAGTAACCGCTAGGGAACCTACATAGTCCACTTGCCCGCTAGGGAACCTACATAGTCCCAGTGCTCGCTAGGCAACCTACATAGTCCAAGTGCCCGTTCGTTAACATACATAGTCCAAGTGCCCGCTAGGTAACCTAGATAGTCCAAGTGAGCGCTAGTTAACCTACATAGTCCAAGTGCCTGCTAGGTAAACTACATAGTCCAAGTGCCCACTAGGTAACCTAGACAGTCCAATTGCCCGCTAGTTAACCTAGACAGTCCAAGTAACCGCTAGGGAACCTCCATAGTCCAAGTGCCCGCTAGGGAACCTACATAGTCCAAGTGCTCGCTAGGCAACCTACATAGTCCAAGTGCCCGTTAGTTAACCTAGATAGTCAAAGTGCCTGCTAGGTAACCTAGATAGTCCAATTGCCCGCTAGGTAACCTACATAGTCCAAGTGCCCGTTAGGTAACCTTGATAGTCCAATTGCCCGTTAGCTAACCTAGATAGTCCAAGTGTCCGCTAGTTAACCTACATAGTCCAAGTGCCCGTTCGTTAACCTGGATAGTCCAAGTGCCCGCTAGGTAACCTAGACAGTCCAAGTGCCCGCTGGCTTACCTACATAGTCCAAGTGCTCATTCGTTAACCTAGATAGTCCAAGTGCCCGCTGGTAACCTACATTGTCCAAGTTCCCGCTAGGTAACCTAGATAGTCCAAGTGCCCGCTAGTTAACCTACATAGTCCTAGTGCCCGCTAGGTAACCTAGATAGTCAAAGTTCCTGTTAGCTAACCTAGAGAGTCCAAGTGCCCGTTGCCTAACCTAGATCGTCCTAGTGCCCGCTAGGCAACCTACATAGTCCAAGTGCCCGCTAGTTAACATAGATAGTCCAAGTGCCCGCTAGGTAAACTAGAGAGTGCAAGTGCCCGCTAGTTAACCTACATAGTCCAAGTGCCTGCTAGGTAACCTAGAGAGTCCAAAGGCCTGCTAGTTAACCTACATAGTCCAAGTGCCCGCTAGGATACCTACATAGTGCAAGTGTCTGCTAGTTAACCTACGTAGTCCAAGTACACACTAGTTAACCTAGATCGTCCAGTTGTCCGCTAGTTAACCTAGATAATCCAAGTGCCCTTTAGGGAACCTAGATAGTCCAAGTGCCCACTAGGGAACCTACATAATCTAATTGCCCGCTCTGGAACATACATAGTCCAAGTGCCTGTTAATTAACCAAGATAATCCAAGTGCCCGCTAGTTAACCTGCATAGTCCAAGTGCCCGCTAGGTAACCTATATAGTCCAAATGCCCGCTAGGGAACCTACATAGACCAAGTGCCCGCTAGTTAACCTAGATAGTCCATGTGCCCGCTAGTTAACCAGTATCGTCCAAGTGCCCTCTAGTAAACTTACATAGTCCAAGGGCCTGCTAGTTAACCTACATAACCAAGGGCCCGCTAGTTAACCTAGATAGTCCAAGTGTGCGCTAGTTAACCTACGTAGTCCAAGGGACCGCTAGTTAACCTAGATAGTCCAAGTACGTGCTAGTTAACCCAGATCGTCCAATTGTCCGCTAGTTAACCTACATAGTCCAAGTGCCCTTTAGGGAACCTAGATAGTCCAAGTGCCCGTTAGGGAACCTACATAATCTAATTGCCCGCTCTGGAACATACATAGTCCAATTACCTGTTAGTTAACCTAGATAATCCAAGTGCCCGCTAGTTAACTTACATAGTCCAAGTTCCCGCTAGGTAACATATATAGTCCAAATGCCCGCTGGGGAACCTACATAGTCCAAGTGCCCGCTAGTTAAACTAGATAGTCCAAGTGCCCGCTAGTTAACCTAGATATTCCAAGTGCCCGCTAGTTAACAAGTATCGTCCAAGTGCCCTCTAGTTAACTTACATAGTCCAAGGGCATGCTAGTTAACCTACATAGACCATGGGCCCGCTAGTTAACCTAGATTGTCCAAGTGCCCGTTCGTTTACCTACATAGTCCAAGTGCCCGCTAGGTAACCTAGATAGTCCAAGTGAGCGCTAGTTAACCTACATAGTCCAAGTGCCTGCTAGGTAAACTACATAGTCCAAGTGCCCACTAGGTAACCTAGACATTCCAATTGCCCGCTAGTTAACCTAGACAGTCAAAGTAACCGCTAGGGAACCTACATAGTCCAAGCGCCCGGTAGGGAACCTACATAGTCCAAGAGCTCGCTAGGCAACCTACATAGTCCAAGTGCCCGTTAGTTAACCTAGATAGTCAAAGTGCCTGCTAGGTAACCTAGATAGTCCAAGTGCCCGCTAGGTAACATACATAGTCCAAATGCCCGTTAGGTAACCTAGATAGTCCAGTGTCCGCTAGTTAACCAACATAGTCCAAGTGCCCCTTCGTTAACCTAGATAGTCCAAGTGCCCGCTAGGTAACCTAGACAGTCCAAGTGCCCGCTAGGTTACCTACATAGTCCAAGTGCTCGTTCGTTAACCTAGACAGTCCAAGTGCCCGCTGGTAACCTACATTGTCCAAGTTCCCGCTAGGTAACCTAGATTGTCCAAGTGCCCGCTAGGTAACCTACATAGTCCTAGTGCCCGCTAGGTAACCTAGATAGTCCAAGTTCCTGTTAGCTAACCTAGATAGTCCAAGTGCCCGCTAGGGAACATACATAATCCAAGTGCCCGCTAGTTAACCTACATAGTCCAAGTGCCCGCTATGTAACATACATAGTCCAAGTGCCCGCTAGTTAACCTATATAGTCCAAATGCCTGATAGGGAAACTACATAGTCCAAGTGCGCGCTATTTAACCTAGATAGTCCTAGTGCCCTCTAGTTAACCTAGATCGTCCAAGTGCCCGCTATTTAACCTAGATAGTCCAAGTGCCCTCTAGTTAACCTAGATCGTCCAAGTGCCCGCTAGTTAACCTACATAGTCCAAGGGCCCGCTAGTTAAACTACATAGTCCAAGTGTCCGCTAGGTAATCTACATAGTCCATGGGCCCGCTAGTTAACCTAGATATTCCAAGTGCCCGCTAGGTAACCTAGATAGTCCAAGGGCCTGCTAGTTAACCTAGATAGTCCAAGTGCCCGCTATTTAACCTAGATCATCCAAGTGTCCGCTAGTTAACATACGTAGTCCAAGTAACCGCTAGTGAAACTACATAGTCCAAGTGCCCGTTAGGTAACCTAGATAATCCAAGTGCCCGCTAGTTAACCTACATAGTCCAAGTGCCAGCTATGTAACCTACATAGTCCAAGTGCCAGCTAGGTATCATAGATAATCCAAGTGCCCGCTAGTTAACCTACATTGTCCAAGTGCCAGCTATGTAACCTACATAGTCCAAGTGCCAGCTAGTTGACCTAGATAGTCCAAGTGCCTGATAGGGAACCTACATTGTCAAAGTGCCCGCTAGGGAACCTACATAATGCAAGTGCTCGCTAGTTAACCTACATAGTCCAAGTGCCCGCTAGGGAACCTTCATAGTCCAAATGCCCACTAGGGAACCTACATAGTCCAAGTGCCCTTTAGGGAACCTAGATAGTCCAAGTGCCCGTTATTTAACCTAGATAGTTCAAGTGCCCTCTAGTTAACCTACATAGTCCAAGTGCCCGTTAGGTAACCTAGATAGTCCAAGTGCCCGCTAGGGAAACTACATATTCCAAATGCCCTTTAGGTAACCTAGATCGTCCACGTGCCCGGTAGTTAACCTACATATTCGAAGTGCCTTATAGGGAACCTACATAGTCCAAGTGCCCGCTAGGGAACCTAAATAGTCCAAGTGCCCTCTAAGGAAACTACATAGTCCAAATGCCCTTTACGTAACCTTGATCGTCCAAGTGCCCGCTAGTTAACCTACATAGTTCAAGGGCTGCTAGGTAACCTAGATAGTCCTAGTGCCCGCTAGTTAACCTAGATCGTCCAAGTGTCCGCTATTTAACCTACATAGTACAAGTGCCCGTTAGGTAACCTAGATAGTCCAAGTACCCGTTCGTTAACCTACATAGTCCAAGTGCCTGCTAGGTAACCTACATAGTCCAAGTGCCCGCAAGGGAACCTACATAGTCCAAGTGCCCGTTAGTTAACCTAGATAGTCCAAGTGTCCGCTAGGTAACCTAGAATGTCCAACAGCCCGCTAGTTAACCTACATTGTCCAAGTACCCGCTAGGTAACCTAGATAGTCCAAGTGCCTGCTAGGTAACCTAAATATTTCAAGTGCCCACTAGGTAATCTATATAGTCCAAATGCCCGCTAGGGAACCAACATAGTCCAAGTGCCCGCTAGTCAACCTAGATAGTCCAATTGCCCGCTAATTAACCTAGATCGTCCAAGTGTCCGCTATTTAACCTACATAGTACAAGTGCCCGCTAGGTAACCTAGATAGTCCAAGTGCCCGTTCGTTAACCTAGATAGTCCAAGTGCCCATTAGCTAACATAGATAGTCCAAGTGCCCGCTAGGTAACCTACATAGTCCAATTGACCATTCGCTTACCTAGATAGTCCAAGTGCCCGCTCATTAACTTAGATCGTCCAAGTTCCCGCTAATTAATTTACATAGTCCAAGGGCCCGCTAGTTAACCTACATAGTCCAAGGGCCCGCTAGATAATCTAGATGGTCTAAATGCCCGCTAGGTAACCTAGATAATCCAAATGCCCGCTAGTTAACCTACATAATCCAAATGCCTGTTAGGGAAAATACATAGTCCAAGTGCCCGCTAGGGAACCTTAATAGTCCAAGTGCCCTTTAGGGAACTAAGATAGTCCAAGTGCCCGCTAGGAAACCTACATAGTCCAAGTGCCCGCAAGGGCCCTACATAGTCCAAGTGCCCGTTAGTTAACCTAGATAGTCCAAGTGTCCGCTAGGTAACCTAGAAAGTCCAACAGCCCGCTAGTTAACCTACATTGTCCAAGTACCCGCTAGGTAACCTAGATAGTCCAAGTGCCTGCTAGGTAACCTAAATATTTCAAGTGCCCACTAGGTAACCTATATACTCCAAATGCCGCTAGGGAACAAACATAGTCCAAGTGCCCGCAAGGGCCCTACATAGTCCAAGTGCCCGTTAGTTAACCTAGATAGTCCAAGTGTCCGCTAGGTAACCTAGAAAGTCCAACAGCCCGCTAGTTAACCTACATTTTCCAAGTGCCCGCTAGGTAACCTAGATAGTTCAAGTGCCCGTTCGTTAACCTAGATAGTCCAAGTGCCCGCTAGGATACCTATATAGTCCAAGTGTCCGCTAGTTAACCTACATCGTCCAAGTGCCCGCTAGTTAACCTATATAATCAAAGGCCCCACAAGTTAACCTAGATAGTCCAAGTGCCCGCTAGTTAACCTAGATCGTTCAAGTGCCCGCTAGTTAACATAGATCGTGGAAGTGCCCGCTAGATAACCTACATAGTCCAAGGGCCCGCTAGTTAACCTACATAGTCCAAGTGCCCGCTAGGTAACCTACATTGTCCATGGGCCCACTAGTTAACCTAGATAGTCCAAGTGCCCGCTAGGTAACCTAGATAGTCCAAGTGCCCGTTAGGTAACCTAGATAGTCTATGTGCCCGCTTTTTAACCTAGATAGTCCAAGTGCCCGCTAGGTAACCTAGATAGTCCAAGTGCCCGCTATTTAACCTAGATAGTCAAGTGCCCTCTAGTTAACCTAGATCGTCCAAGTGCCCGCTAGGTAACCTAGATAGTCCAAGTGCCCGCTATTTAACCTAGATAGTCAAGTGCCCTCTAGTTAACCTAGATCGTCCAAGTGCCCGCTATTTAACCTAGATAGTCCATGTGCCCTCTAGTTACTCTAGATCGTCCAAATGCCCCATAGATAACCTACATAGTCCAAGGGCCCGCTAGTTAACCTACATAGTCCAAGTGCTCGCTATGTAACCTACATAGTCCATGGGCCCCCTAGTTAATCTAGATAGTCCAAGTGCCCACTAGGTAACCTAGAGAGTCCAAGTGACCGTTAGCTAACCTAGATTGTCCACGTGACCGCTAGGAAACCTACATAGTCCAAGTGCCCATTCGTTAACCTAGATAGTCCAAGTGCCCTCTAGGTAACCTACATAGTCCAAGTGCCCATTCGCTTACCTAGGTAGTCCAAGTGCCCGCTAGGTAACCTACATAGTCCAAGTGCCCATTCGCTTACCTAGATAGTCCAAGTGACCGCTAGGGAACTTCATAGTCCAAGTGCCTGTTGGGGAACGTACATAGTCCAAGTGCCCGCTAGGTAACCTAGATAGACCTAGTGCCCGCTAGGGAACGTACATAGTCCAAGTGCTCGCTAGGTAACCTAGATAGTCAAAGTGCTTGCTAGTTAACCTACATAGTCTAAGGACTCTCTAGTTTACCAACATAGTCCAAGGGCCCGGTAGTTAACCTAGATCGTCCAAGTGTCCGCTAGTTAACCTATAATAATCTAAGTGCCCGCTAGGTTACCTAGACAGTCCAAGTGCCCACTAGTTTACCAACATATTCCAAGTGCCCGTTCATTAACCTAGATAGTCCAAGTGCTCGCTCGGTAACCTAGGCAGTCCCAGTTTCCGCTAGGTTACCTACATAGTCCAAGTCACCGCTAGTTAATCTAGATAGTCCAAGTGCCCGCAAGTTAACCTAGATCATCCAAGTGCCCGCTAGTTAACCTACATAGTCAAAGGCCCAGCTAGTACACCTAGATAGTCAAGTGCCCTTTAGTTAACCTAGATCATCCAATTGCCCGCTATTTAACCTAGATTGTCCATGTGCCCTCTAGTTACTCTAGATCGTCCAAGTGCCCGCTAGTTAACCTACATAGTCCAAGGGCCCGCTAGATAACCTACATAGTCCAAGTGCCCGCTATGTAACCTACATAGTCCATGGGCCCCCTAGTTAATCTAGATAGTCCAAGTGCCCACTAGGTAACCTAGATAGTCCAAGGGCCCGTTCGGTAACCTAGATAGTCCAAGTGCCTTTTAGAGAACCTAGATAGTCCAAGGGCCCCTAGTAAACCTACATATTCCAAGTTCCCGCTAGTTAACCTACATAATCTAAGTGCCCGTTAGCTAACCTAGATAGTCCAAGGGCCCGCTAGTTGACCTACATAGTCCAAGTGCCAGCTAGGTAACCTAGATAGTACAATGCCCGCTAGGGAACCTAGATAGTCCAAGTGCCTGTTAGCTAACCTAGATAGTCCAAGTGCCCGTTAGTTAACCTAGATAGTCAAAGTGCCTCCTAGTTAACCTAGATAGTCCAAGTGCCCGCTAGGTAACCTACATAGTACAAGTGCCCGCTAGGTAACCTAAATAGTCCAAATGCCCGCTGGGAAACTACATAGTCCAAGTGCCCGCTAGTTAACCTAGATAGTCCAAGTGCCTGCTAGTAAACCTACATAATCCTTGGGCCCGCTAGTTAACCTACATAGTACAAGGGCCCGCTAGTTAACCTAGATCGTGCAATTGTCTGCTAGTTAACCTACATAGTCGAAGTGCCCGCTAGTTAACCTATATACCAAGTGCCCGCTACGTAACCTAGATAGTCCAAGGGCACGCTAGTTAACCTACATAGTACAAGTGCCCGCTAGGCAACCTAGATAGTCCAAGTGCCCGCTAAGGGACCTACATAGTCCAAGTGCACGCAAGTTAACCTAGATAGTCCAAGTGCCCGCTAGTTAACCTAGATAGTCCAAGTGCCTGCTAGGTAACCTACATAGTGCAAGTGTCCACTAGTTAACTTACATATTCCAAGTACCCGCTGGTTAACATAGATAGTCCAAGTGCCCGCTAGGGAACGTACATAGTCCAAGTGCCCGCTAGGTAACTTAGATAGTGCAAGTGCCCGCTAGTTAACCTAGATAGTTCTAGTACCCGCTAGGTAACCTAGATCGTCCAAGGGCCCCCTAGTTAGCCTACATACTCCAAGAGCCCGCTAGTTAACCTACATAGTCCAAGTGCCCGCTAGGTAACCTACCTAGTCCATGGGCCCACTAGTTAACCTAGATAGTCCAAGTGCCCGCTAGGTAACCTAGATAGTCCAAGTGCCCATTAGGTAACCTAGATAGTCTATGTGCCCGCTTTTTAACCTAGATAGTCCAAGTGTCCGCTAGTTAACCTACATAGTCCAAGGGACCGCTAGTTAACCTACATAGTCCAAGTGCCCGCTATTAACCTACATAGTCCATGGCCCCCCTAGTTAATCTAGATAGTCCAAGTGCCCACAAGGTAACCTAGATAGTCCAAGGGCCCGCTAGTTAACCTAGATAGTCCATGTGCCCGGTATTTAACCTAGATCGTCCAAGTGTCCGCTAGTTAACATACGTAGTCCAAGTGCCCGCTAGGGAAACTACATAGTCCAAGCGCCCGTTAGGTAACCTAGATATACCAAGTGCCCGCTAGGTAAACCACATAGTCCAAGTGCTCGCTAGTTAACCTAGAGAGTCCAAGTGACCGTTAGCTAACCTAGATAGTCCAAGTGCCCGCTAGGAAACCTACATAGTCCAAGTGCCCATTCGTTAACCTAGATAGTCCAAGTGCCCGCTAGGTAACCTACATAGTCCAAGTGCCCGTTAGGTAACCTAGATAGTCTATGTGCCCGCTTTTTAACCTAGATAGTCCAAGTGCCCGCTAGGTAACCTAGATAGTCCAAGTGCCCGCTATTTAACCTAGATAGTCAAGTGCCCTCTAGTTAACCTAGATCGTCCAAGTGCCCGCTAGGTAACCTAGATAGTCCAAGTGCCCGCTATTTAACCTAGATAGTCAAGTGCCCTCTAGTTAACCTAGATCGTCCAAGTGCCCGCTATTTAACCTAGATAGTCCATGTGCCCTCTAGTTACTCTAGATCGTCCAAATGCCCCATAGTTAACCTACATAGTCCAAGGGCCCGCTAGTTAACCTACATAGTCCAAGTGCTCGCTATGTAACCTACATAGTCCATGGGCCCCCTAGTTAATCTAGATAGTCCAAGTGCCCACTAGGTAACCTAGAGAGTCCAAGTGACCGTTAGCTAACCTAGATTGTCCACGTGACCGCTAGGAAACCTACATAGTCCAAGTGCCCATTCGTTAACCTAGATAGTCCAAGTGCCCTCTAGGTAACCTACATAGTCCAAGTGCCCATTCGCTTACCTAGGTAGTCCAAGTGCCCGCTAGGTAACCTACATAGTCCAAGTGCCCATTCGCTTACCTAGATAGTCCAAGTGACCGCTAGGGAACGTACATAGTCCAAGTGCCCGCTAGTTAACGTACATAGTCCAAGTGCCAGCTGTGTAACCTACATAGTCCAAGTGCCCGCTAGTTAACCTAGATAGTCCAAGTGCCTGATAGGGAACCCACATAGTCAAAGTGCCCGCTAGGGAACCTACATAGACCAAGTGCCCGCTAGTTAACCTAGATCGTCCAAGTGCCCGCTAGTTAACCTATTTCATCCAAGTGCCCGCTAATTAACTTACATAGTTCAAGGGCCTGCTAGTTAACCTAGATAGTCCAAGTGCCCGCTAGTTAACCTAGATCGTCCAAGTGTCCGCTAGTTAACATACATAGTGTAAGTGCCCGCTAGGTTACCTAGACAGTCCAAGTGCCCACTAGGTGACCAACATATTCCAAGTGCCCGTTCGTTAACCTAGATAGTCCAAGTGCCCGCTAGGTAACCTAGGCAATCCCAGTTCCCGATAGGTTACCTACATAGTCCAAGTCACCGCTAGCTAACCTAGATATTCCAAATGCCCGCTAGTTAACCTAGATCGTCCAAGTGCAGTTAGGTAACTTAGATAGTCCAAGGGTCCGCTAGTTAACCTACATAGTCGAAGGGCCCGCTAATTAACCTAGATCGTCCAAGTGCCCGCTAGTTAACCTAGATCGTCCAAGTGCCCACTAGTTAACAGACATAGTCAAGGGCACGCTAGTTAACCTATATCGTCCAAGTGTTCTCTAGTTAACCTACATAGTCCAAGTGCCCGCTAGTTCACCTACAGGGTCCAAGTGCCCGTTAGCTAACCTAGAGAGTCCAAGTGCCTGCTAGTTAAACTAGATAGCCCAAGGGCCCGCTAGTTAACCTACATAGTACAAGTGCCGCTAGGTAACCTAGATAGTCCAAGTGCCCGCTAGTTAACCTACATAGTCCAAGTGCCCACTCGGTAACCTAGATAATCCAAGGGCCCGCTAGTTAACCTACATAGTCCAAGTGACCACTAGGTAACCTGGATAGTCCAAGTGCCCGCTAGGTAAACTACATAGTCCAAGGGCCCGCTAGTTAACCTACATAGTCCAAGTGCCTGATAGGGAGCATACGTAGTCCAAATGCCCGCTAGGGAACCTTCATAGTCCAAGTGCCTGTTAGGGAACGTACATAGTCCAAGTGCCCGCTAGGTAACCTAGATAGTCCAAGTGCCCGCTAGGGAACGTACATAGTCCAAGTGCTCGCTAGGTAACCTAGATAGTCAAAGTGCTCGGTAGTTAACCTACATAGTCTAAGGACCCTCTAGTTTACCTACATAGTCCAAGGGCCCGCTAGTTAACCTACATAGTCAAAGTGCCTGATAGGGAACATACGTAGTCCAAATGCCCGCTAGGGAACCTTCATAGTCCAAGTGCCTGTTAGGGAACGTACATAGTCCAAGTGCCCGCTAGGTAACCTAGATAGTCCAAGTGCCCGCTAGGGAATGTACATAGTCCAAGTGCTCGCTAGGTAACCTAAATAGTCAAAGTGCTCGCTAGTTAACCTACATAGTCTAAGGACCCTCTAGTTTACCTACATAGTCCAAGGGCCCGCTAGTTAACCTACATAGTCCAAGGGCCTGCTAGTTAACCTAGATAGTCCAAGTGCCCGCTAGTTAACCTAGATCGTCCAAGTGTCCGCTAGTTAACCTACATAGTCTAAGTGCCCGCTAGGTTACCTAGACAGTCCAAGTGCCCACTAGGTTACCAACATATTCCAAGTGCCCGTTCGTTAACCTAGATAGTCCAAGTGCTCGCTCGGTAACCTAGGCAGTCCCAGTTTCCGCTAGGTTACCTACATAGTCCAAGTCACCGCTAGTTAACCTAGATAGTCCAAGTCCCGCAAGTTAACCTACATAGTCAAAGGCCCCGCTAGTACACCTAGATAGTCCATGTGCCCTCTAGTTACTCTAGATCGTCCAAGTGCCCCCTAGTTAACCTACATAGTCGAAGGGCCCGCTAGTTAACTTACATAGTCCATGGGCCCCCTAGTTAATCTAGATAGTCCAAGTGCCCACTAGGTAACCTCGATAGTCCAAGTGCCCGCTAGTTAACCTAGATAATCCAAGTGCTCGCTAGGTAACCAAGATAGTCAAAGTGCTCGCTACTTAACCAACATAGTCTAAGGACCCTCTAGTTTACCTACATAGTCCAAGGGCCCGCTAGTTAACCTACATAGTTCAAGGGCCTGCTAGTTAACCTAGATCGTCCAAGTACCCGCTAGTTAACCTAGATCGTCCAAGTGCCCACTGGTTAACCGACATAGTCAAGGGTCCGCTAGTTAACCTATATCGTCCAAGTGTTCTCTAGTTAACCTACATAGTCCAAGTGCCCGCTAGTTCACCTACATGGTCCAAGTGCCCGTTAGCTAACCTAGAGAGTCCAAGTGCCCGCTAGTTAACCTAGATAGCCCAAGGGCCCGCTAGTTAACCTACATAGTAAAAGTGCCGCTAGGTAACCTAGATAGTCCAAGTGCCCGCTAGTTAACCTACATAGTCCAAGTGCCCACTCGGTAACCTAGATAGTCCAAGGGCCCGCTAATTAACCTACATAGTCCAAGTGCCTGCTAGGTAACCTAGATAGTCCAAGTGCGCAGAAGGTAAACTACATAGTCCAAGGGCCCGCTAGTTAACCTACATAGTCCAAGTGCCTGATTGGGAACATACGTAGTCCAAATGCCCACTAGGGAACTTCATAGTCCAAGTGCCTGTTGGGGAACGTACATAGTCCAAGTGCCCGCTAGGTAACCTAGATAGACCTAGTGCCCGCTAGGGAACGTACATAGTCCAAGTGCTCGCTAGGTAACCTAGATAGTCAAAGTGCTCGCTAGTTAACCTACATAGTCTAAGGACTCTCTAGTTTACCAACATAGTCCAAGGGCCCGCTAGTTAACCTAGATCGTCCAAGTGTCCGCTAGTTAACCTATAATAATCTAAGTGCCCGCTAGGTTACCTAGACAGTCCAAGTGCCCACTAGTTTACCAACATATTCCAAGTGCCCGTTCATTAACCTAGATAGTCCAAGTGATCGCTCGGTAACCTAGGCAGTCCCAGTTTCCGCTAGGTTACCTACATAGTCCAAGTCACCGCTAGTTAATCTAGATAGTCCAAGTGCCCGCAAGTTAACCTAGATCATCCAAGTGCCCGCTAGTTAACCTACATAGTCAAAGGCCCAGCTAGTACACCTAGAGAGTCAAGTGCCCACTAGTTAACCTAGATCGTCCAATTGCCCGCTATTTAACCTAGATTGTCCATGTGCCCTCTAGTTACTCTAGATCGTCCAAGTGCCCGCTAGTTAACCTACATAGACCAAGGGCCCGCTAGTTAACCTACATAGTCCAAGTGCCCGCTATGTAACCTACATAGTCCATGGGCCCCCTAGTTAATCTAGATAGTCCAAGTGCCCACTAGGTAACCTAGATAGTCCAAGGGCCTGCTAGTTAACCTAGATAGTCCAAGTGCCCGCTATTTAACCTAGATCGTCCAAGTGTCCGCTAGTTAACATACGTAGTCCAAGTGCCCGGTAGGGAAACTACATAGTCCAAGTGCCCGTTAGGTAACCTAGATAATCCAAGTGCCTGGTAGGTAACCCACATATTCCAAGTGCTCGCTAGTTAACCTAGAGAGTCCAAGTGACCGTTAGCTAACCTAGATAGTCCAAGTGCCCGCTAGGAAACCTACATAGTCCAAGTGCCCATTCATTAACCTAAATAGTCCAAGTGCCCGCTAGGTAACCTACATAGTCCAAGTGCCCATTCGCTTACCTAGATAGTCCAAGTGCCCGCTAGGGAACGTACATAGTCCAAGGGCCCGCTAGGTAACCTACATAGTGCAAGTGCCCGCTAGTTAACCTACATAGTTCAAGTACCCACTAGGTAACCTAGATCGTCCAAGGGCCTCCCAGTTAGCCTACATAGTCCAAGTGCCCGCTAGGTAACCTAGATAGTCCAAGTGCGGGTTCGGTAACCTAGATAGTCCAAGTGCCTTTTAGAGAAACTAGATAGTCCAAGGGCCCCTAGTAAACCTACATATTCCAAGTTCCCGCTAGTTAACCTACATAATCTAAGTGCCCGTTAGCTAACCTAGATAGTCCAAGGGCCCGCTAGTTGACCTACATAGTCCAAGTGCCAGCTAGGTAACCTAGATAGTACAATGCCCGCTAGGGAACCTAGATAGTCCAAGTGCCTGTTAGCTAACCTAGATAGTCCAAGTGACGGCTAGGTAACCTACATAGTCCAAGTGCCTGTTCGTTAACCTAGATAATCCAAGTGCCCGCTAGGTAACCTAGACAGTCCAAGTGCCCGCTAGTTAACCTACATAGTCCATGTGCCCAATAGGGAACCTACATAATCCAAGTGCCCGCTAGGCAACTTACATAGTCCAAGTGCCCGTTAGTTAACCTAGATAGTCAAAGTGCCTCCTAGTTAACCTAGATAGTCCAAGTGCCTGCTAGTAAACCTACATAGTACAAGTGCCCGCTAGGTAACCTAAATAGTCCAAATGCCCGCTGGGAAACTACATAGTCCAAGTGCCCGCTAGTTAACCTAGATAGTCCAAGTGCCTGCTAGTAAACCTACATAATCCTTGGGCCCGCTAGTTAACCTACATAGTACAAGGGCCCGCTAGTTAACCTAGATCGTGCAATTGTCTGCTAGTTAACCTACATAGTCGAAGTGCCCGCTAGTTAACCTATATACCAAGTGCCCGCTACGTAACCTAGATAGTCCAAGGGCACGCTAGTTAACCTACATAGTACAAGTGCCCGCTAGGCAACCTAGATAGTCCAAGTGCCTGCTAAGGGACCTACATAGTCCAAGTGCACGCTAGTTAACCTAGATAGTCCAAGTGCCCGCTAGTTAACCTAGATAGTCCAAGTGCCTGCTAGGTAACCTACATAGTGCAAGTGTCCACTAGTTAACTTACATATTCCAAGTACCCGCTAGTTAACATAGATAGTCCAAGTGCCCGCTAGGGAACGTACATAGTCCAAGTGCCCGCTAGGTAACTTAGATAGTGCAAGTGCCCGCTAGTTAACCTAGATAGTTCTAGTACCCGCTAGGTAACCTAGATCGTCCAAGGGCCCCCTAGTTAGCCTACATACTCCAAGAGCCCGCTAGTTAACCTACATAGTCCAAGTGCCCGCTAGGTAACCTACCTAGTCCATGGGCCCACTAGTTAACCTAGATAGTCCAAGTGCCCGCTAGGTAACCTAGATAGTCCAAGTGCCCATTAGGTAACCTAGGTAGTCTATGTGCCCGCTTTTTAACCTAGATAGTCCAAGTGTCCGCTAGTTAACCTACATAGTCCAAGGGACCGCTAGTTAACCTACATAGTCCAAGTGCCCGCTATTAACCTACATAGTCCATGGCCCCCCTAGTTAATCTAGATAGTCCAAGTGCCCACAAGGTAACCTAGATAGTCCAAGGGCCCGCTAGTTAACCTAGATAGTCCAAGTGCCCGGTATTTAACCTAGATCGTCCAAGTGTCCGCTAGTTAACATACGTAGTCCAAGTGCCCGCTAGGGAAACTACATAGTCCAAGCGCCCGTTAGGTAACCTAGATAATCCAAGTGCCCGCTAGGTAACCCACATAGTCCAAGTGCTCGCTAGTTAACCTAGAGAGTCCAAGTGACCGTTAGCTAACCTAGATAGTCCAAGTGCCCGCTAGGAAACCTACATAGTCCAAGTGCCCATTCGTTAACCTAGATAGTCCAAGTGCCCGCTAGGTAACCTACATAGTCCAAGTGCCCATTCGCTTACCTAGATATTCCAAGTGCCCGCTAGGTAACCTACATAGTCCAAGTGCCCATTCGCTTACCTAGATATTCCAAGTGCCCGCTAGGGAACGTACATAGTCCAAGTGCCCGCTAGGTAACCTATATAGTCCAAATGCCCGCTAGGGAACCTACATAAACCAAGTGCCCGCTAGTTAACCTAGATAGTCCATGTGCCCGCTAATTAACCAGTATCGTCCAACTGCCCTCTAGTAAACTTACATAGTCCAAAGCCCTGCTAGTTAACCTACATAACCAAGGGCCCGCTAGTTAACCTAGATAGTCCACGTGTGCGCTAGTTAACCTACGTAGTCCAAGGGACCGCTAGTTAACCTAGATAGTCCAAGTACGCGCTAGTTAACCCAGAGCGTACAATTGTCCGCTAGTTAACCTACATAATCCAAGTGTCCTTTAGGGAACCTAGATAGTCCAAGTGCCCGCTAGGGAACCTACATAATCTAATTGCCCGCTCTGGAACATACATAGTCCAAGTGCCTGTTAGTTAACCTAGATAATCCAAGTGCCCGCTAGTTAACTTACATAGTCCAAGTGCCCGCTAGGTAACCTATATAGTCCAAATGCCCGCTAGGGAACCTACATAGTCCAAGTGCCCGCTAGTTAAACTAGATAGTCCAAGTGCCCGCTAGTTAACCTAGATATTCCAAGTGCCCGCTAGTTAACCAGTATCGTACAAGTGCCCTCTAGTTAACTTACATAGTCCAAGGGCCTGCTAGTTAACCTACATAGACCATGGGCCCGTTAGTTAACCTAGATAGTCCAAGTGCCCGTTCGTTAACCTACATAGTCCAAGGGACCGCTAGGTAACCTAGATAGTCCAAGTGAGCGCTAGTTACCTACATAGTCCAAGTGCCTGCTAGGTAAACTACATAGTCCAAGTGCCCACTAGGTAACCTAGACAGTCCAATTGCCCACTAGTTAACCTAAACAGTCCAAGTAACCGCTAGGGAACCTACATAGTCCAAGCGCCCGTTAGTTAACCTAGATAGTCAAAGTGCCTGCTAGGTAACCTAGATAGTCCAAGTGCCCGCTAGGTAACATACATAGTCCAAGTGCCCTTTAGGTAACCGAGATAGTCCAAGTGTCCACTAGTTAACCTACATAGTCCAAGTGCCCCTTCGTTAACCTAGATAGTCCAAGTGCCCGCTAGGTAACCTAGACAGTCCAAGTGCCCGCTAGGTTACCTACATAGTCCAAGTGCTCGTTCGTTAACCTAGACAGTCCAAGTGCCCGCTGGTAACCTACATTGTCCAAGTTCCCGCTAGGTAACCTAGATTGTCCAAGTGCCCGCTAGGTAACCTACATAGTCCTAATGCCCGCTAGGTAACCTAGATAGTCCAAGTTCCTGTTAGCTAACCTAGATAGTCCAAGTGCCCGCTAGCTAACCTACATAGTCCAAGTGCCCGCTATTAACCTACATAGTCCATGGCCCCCCTAGTTAATCTAGATAGTCCAAGTGCCCACAAGGTAACCTAGATAGTCCAAGTGCCCGCTAGTTAACCTAGATAGTCCAAGTGCCCGGTATTTAACCTAGATCGTCCAAGTGTCCGCTAGTTAACATACGTAGTCCAAGTGCCCGCTAGGGAAACTACATAGTCCAAGCGCCCGTTAGGTAACCTAGATAATCCAAGTGCCCGCTAGGTAACCCACATAGTCCAAGTGCTCGCTAGTTAACCTAGAGAGTCCAAGTGACCGTTAGCTAACCTAGATAGTCCAAGTGCCCGCTAGGAAACCTACATAGTCCAAGTGCCCATTCGTTAACCTAGATAGTCCAAGTGCCCGCTAGGTAACCTACATAGTCCAAGTGCCCATTCGCTTACCTAGATATTCCAAGTGCCCGCTAGGTAACCTACATAGTCCAAGTGCCCATTCGCTTACCTAGATATTCCAAGTGCCCGCTAGGGAACGTACATAGTCCAAGTGCCCGCTAGGTAACCTATATAGTCCAAATGCCCGCTAGGGAACCTACATAAACCAAGTGCCCGCTAGTTAACCTAGATAGTCCATGTGCCCGCTAATTAACCAGTATCGTCCAACTGCCCTCTAGTAAACTTACATAGTCCAAAGCCCTGCTAGTTAACCTACATAACCAAGGGCCCGCTAGTTAACCTAGATAGTCCACGTGTGCGCTAGTTAACCTACGTAGTCCAAGGGACCGCTAGTTAACCTAGATAGTCCAAGTACGCGCTAGTTAACCCAGAGCGTACAATTGTCCGCTAGTTAACCTACATAATCCAAGTGTCCTTTAGGGAACCTAGATAGTCCAAGTGCCCGCTAGGGAACCTACATAATCTAATTGCCCGCTCTGGAACATACATAGTCCAAGTGCCTGTTAGTTAACCTAGATAATCCAAGTGCCCGCTAGTTAACTTACATAGTCCAAGTGCCCGCTAGGTAACCTATATAGTCCAAATGCCCGCTAGGGAACCTACATAGTCCAAGTGCCCGCTAGTTAAACTAGATAGTCCAAGTGCCCGCTAGTTAACCTAGATATTCCAAGTGCCCGCTAGTTAACCAGTATCGTACAAGTGCCCTCTAGTTAACTTACATAGTCCAAGGGCCTGCTAGTTAACCTACATAGACCATGGGCCCGTTAGTTAACCTAGATAGTCCAAGTGCCCGTTCGTTAACCTACATAGTCCAAGGGACCGCTAGGTAACCTAGATAGTCCAAGTGAGCGCTAGTTACCTACATAGTCCAAGTGCCTGCTAGGTAAACTACATAGTCCAAGTGCCCACTAGGTAACCTAGACAGTCCAATTGCCCACTAGTTAACCTAAACAGTCCAAGTAACCGCTAGGGAACCTACATAGTCCAAGCGCCCGTTAGTTAACCTAGATAGTCAAAGTGCCTGCTAGGTAACCTAGATAGTCCAAGTGCCCGCTAGGTAACATACATAGTCCAAGTGCCCTTTAGGTAACCGAGATAGTCCAAGTGTCCACTAGTTAACCTACATAGTCCAAGTGCCCCTTCATTAACCTAGATAGTCCAAGTGCCCGCTAGGTAACCTAGACAGTCCAAGTGCCCGCTAGGTTACCTACATAGTCCAAGTGCTCGTTCGTTAACCTAGACAGTCCAAGTGCCCGCTGGTAACCTACATTGTCCAAGTTCCCGCTAGGTAACCTAGATTGTCCAAGTGCCCGCTAGGTAACCTACATAGTCCTTATGCCCGCTAGGTAACCTAGATAGTCCAAGTTCCTGTTAGCTAACCTAGATAGACCAAGTGCCCGCTAGCTAACCTACATAGTCCAAGTGCCCGCTATTAACCTACATAGTCCATGGCCCCCCTAGTTAATCTAGATAGTCCAAGTGCCCACAAGATAACCTAGATAGTCCAAGTGCCCGCTAGTTAACCTAGATAGTCCAAGTGCCCGGTATTTAACCTAGATCGTCCAAGTGTCCGCTAGTTAACATACGTAGTCCAAGTGCCCGCTAGGGAAACTACATAGTCCAAGCGCCCGTTAGGTAACCTAGATAATCCAAGTGCCCGCTAGGTAACCCACATAGTCCAAGTGCTCGCTAGTTAACCTAGAGAGTCCAAGTGACCGTTAGCTAACCTAGATAGTCCAAGTGCCCGCTCGGAAACCTACTTAGTCCAAGTGCCCATTCGTTAACCTAGATAGTCCAAGTGCCCGCTAGGTAACCTACATAGTCCAAGTGCCCATTCGCTTACCTAGATATTCCAAGTGCCCGCTAGGTAACCTACATAGTCCAAGTGCCCATTCGCTTACCTAGATATTCCAAGTGCCCGCTAGGGAACGTACATAGTCCAAGTGCCCGCTAGGTAACCTATATAGTCCAAATGCCCGCTAGGGAACCTACATAAACCAAGTGCCCGCTAGTTAACCTAGATAGTCCATGTGCCCGCTAATTAACCAGTATCGTCCAACTGCCCTCTAGTAAACTTACATAGTCCAAAGCCCTGCTAGTTAACCTACATAACCAAGGGCCCGCTAGTTAACCTAGATAGTCCACGTGTGCGCTAGTTAACCTACGTAGTCCAAGGGACCGCTAGTTAACCTAGATAGTCCAAGTACGCGCTAGTTAACCCAGAGCGTACAATTGTCCGCTAGTTAACCTACATAATCCAAGTGTCCTTTAGGGAACCTAGATAGTCCAAGTGCCCGCTAGGGAACCTACATAATCTAATTGCCCGCTCTGGAACATACATAGTCCAAGTGCCTGTTAGTTAACCTAGATAATCCAAGTGCCCGCTAGTTAACTTACATAGTCCAAGTGCCCGCTAGGTAACCTATATAGTCCAAATGCCCGCTAGGGAACCTACATAGTCCAAGTGCCCGCTAGTTAAACTAGATAGTCCAAGTGCCCGCTAGTTAACCTAGATATTCCAAGTGCCCGCTAGTTAACCAGTATCGTACAAGTGCCCTCTAGTTAACTTACATAGTCCAAGGGCCTGCTAGTTAACCTACATAGACCATGGGCCCGTTAGTTAACCTAGATAGTCCAAGTGCCCGTTCGTTAACCTACATAGTCCAAGGGACCGCTAGGTAACCTAGATAGTCCAAGTGAGCGCTAGTTACCTACATAGTCCAAGTGCCTGCTAGGTAAACTACATAGTCCAAGTGCCCACTAGGTAACCTAGACAGTCCAATTGCCCACTAGTTAACCTAAACAGTCCAAGTAACCGCTAGGGAACCTACATAGTCCAAGCGCCCGTTAGTTAACCTAGATAGTCAAAGTGCCTGCTAGGTAACCTAGATAGTCCAAGTGCCCGCTAGGTAACATACATAGTCCAAGTGCCCTTTAGGTAACCGAGATAGTCCAAGTGTCCACTAGTTAACCTACATAGTCCAAGTGCCCCTTCATTAACCTAGATAGTCCAAGTGCCCGCTAGGTAACCTAGACAGTCCAAGTGCCCGCTAGGTTACCTACATAGTCCAAGTGCTCGTTCGTTAACCTAGACAGTCCAAGTGCCCGCTGGTAACCTACATTGTCCAAGTTCCCGCTAGGTAACCTAGATTGTCCAAGTGCCCGCTAGGTAACCTACATAGTCCAAGTGAGCGCTAGTTAACCTACATATTCCAAGTGCCTGCTAGGTAAACTACATAGTCCAAGTGCCCACTAGTTAACCTAGACAGTCCAAGTAACCGCTAGGGAACCTACATAGACCTAATGCCCGCTAGGTAACCTAGATAGTCCAAGTTCCTGTTAGCTAACCTAGATAGTCCAAGTGCCCGCTAGCTAACCTACATAGTCCAAGTGCCCGCTAGGTAACCTATATAGTCCAAATGCCCGCTAGGGAACCTACATAGTCCAAGTGCACGCTAGTTAACCTAGATAGTCCATGTGCCCGCTAGTTAACCTAGATATTCCATGAGCCCGCTAGTTAACCAGTATCTTCCAAGTGCCCTCTAGTTAACTTACATAGTCCAAGGGCCTGCTAGTTAACCTAGATAGTCCAAGTACACGCTAGTTAACCTAGATCGTCCAATTGTCCGCTAGTTAACCTACATAGTCCAAGTGCCCGCTAGGTAACCTAGAGAGTCCAAGTGACCACTAGGTTACCTACATAGTCCAAGTGCCAGTTCGTTAACCTACATAGTCCAAGTGCCCGCTAGGTAACGTAGATAGCCCAAGTGCCCGCTAGGGAACGTATATAGTCCAAGTGCCCACTAGGTAACCTAGATAGTCCAAGTGTGCGCTAGTTAACCTACATAGTACAAGTGCCTGCTAGGTAAACTACATAGTCCAAGTGCCCACTAGGTAACCTAGACAGTCCAATTGCCCGCTAGTTAACCTAGACAGTCCAAGTAACCGCTAGGGAACCTACATAGTCCACTTGCCCGCTAGGGAACCTACATAGTCCAAGTGCTCGCTAGGCAACCTACATAGTCCAAGTGCCCGTTCGTTAACCTACATAGTCCAAGTGCCCGCTAGGTAACCTAGATAGTCCAAGTGAGCGCTAGTTAACCTACATAGTCCAAGTGCCTGCTAGGTAAACTACATAGTCCAAGTGCCCACTAGGTAACCTAGACAGTCCAATTGCCCGCTAGTTAACCTAGACTGTCCAAGTACCCGATAGGGAACCTACATAGTCCAAGTGCCCGCTAGGGAACCTACATAGTCCAAGTGCTCGCTAGGCAACCTACATAGTCCAAGTGCCCGTTAGTTAACCTAGATAGTCAAAGTGCCTGCTAGGTAACCTAGATAGTCCAATTGCCCGCTAGGTAACCTACATAGTCCAAGTGCCCGTTAGGTAACCTTGATAGTCCAATTGCCCGTTAGCTAACCTAGATAGTCCAAGTGTCCGCTAGTTAACCTACATAGTCCAAGTGCCCGTTCGTTAACCTGGATAATCCAAGTGCCCGCTAGGTTACCTAGACAGTCCAAGTGCCCGCTAGGTTACCTACATAGTCCAAGTGCTCATTCGTTAACCTAGATAGTCCAAGTGCCCGCTGGTAACCTACATTGTCCAAGTTCCCGCTAGGTAACCTAGATAGTCAAAGTTCCTGTTAGCTAACCTAGATAATCCAAGTGCCCGTTGCCTAACCTAGATCGTCCAAGTGCCCGCTAGGCAACCTACATAGTCCAAGTGCCCGCTAGTTAACATAGATAGTCCAAGTGCCCGCTAGGTAAACTACAGAGTGCAAGTGCCCGCTAGTTAACCTACATAGTCCAAGTGCCTGCTAGGTAACCTAGAGAGTCCAAAGGCCTGCTAGTTAACCTACATAGTCCAAGTGCCCGCTAGGAAACCTACATAGTGCAAGTGTCTGCTAGTTAACCTACGTAGTCCAAGTACACGCTAGTTAACCTAGATCGTCCAATTGTCCGCTAGTTAACCTAGATAGTCCAAGTGCCCTTTAGGGAACCTAGATAGTCCAAGTGCCCGCTAGGGAACCTACATAATCTAATTGCCCGCACAGGAACATACATAGTCCAAGTGCCTGTTAATTAACCAAGATAATCCAAGTGCCCGCTAGTTAAACTGCATAGTCCAAGTGCCCGCTAGGTAACCTATATAGTCCAAATGCCCGCTAGGGAACCTACATAGACCAAGTGCCCGCTAGTTAACCTAGATAGTCCATGTGCCCGCTAGTTAACCAGTATCGTCCAAGTGCCCTCTAGTAAACTTACATAGTCCAAGGGCCTGCTAGTTAACCTACATAACCAAGGGCCCGCTAGTTAACCTAGATAGTCCAAGTGTGCGCTAGTTAACCTACGTAGTCCATGGGACCGCTAGTTATCCTAGATAGTCCAAGTACGCGCTAGTTAACCCAGATCGTCCAATTGTACACTAGTTAACCTACATAGTCCAAGTGCCCTTTAGGAAACCTAGATAGTCCAAGTGCCCGCTAGGGAACCTACATAATCTAATTGCCCGCTCTGGAACATACATAGTCCAATTGCCGGTTAGTTAACCTAGATAATCCAAGTGCCCGCTAGTTAAATTACATAGTCCTAGTGCCCGCTAGGTAACCTATATAGTCCAAATGCCCGCTGGGGAACCTACATAGTCCAAGTGCCCGCTAGTTAAACTAGATAGTCCAAGTGCCCGCTAGTTAACCTAGATATTCCAAGTGCCCGCTAGTTAACCAGTATTGTCCAAGTGCCCTCTAGTTAACTTACATAGTCCAAGGGCATGCTAGTTAACCTACATAGACCATGGGCCCGCTAGTTAACCTAGATAGTCCAAGTGCCCGTTCGTTTACCTACATAGTCCAAGTGCCCGCTAGGTAACCTAGATAGTCCAAGTGAGCGCTAGTTAACCTAAATAGTCCAAGTGCCCGCTAGGTAACCTACATAGTCCTAATGCCCGCTAGGTAACCTAGATAGTCCAAGTTCCTGTTAGCTAACCTAGATAGTCCAAGTGCCCGCTAGCTAACCTACATAGTCCAAGTGCCCGCTAGGTAACCTATATAGTCCATGTGCCCGCTAGTTAACCTAGATAGTCCATGTGCCCGCTAGTTAACCTAGATAGTCCATGTGCCCGCTAGTTAACCTAGATCGTCCAATTGTCCGCTAGTTAACCTAGATAGTCCAAGTGCCCTTTAGGGAACCTAGATAGTCCAAGTGCCCTTTAGGGAACCTAGATAGTCCAAGTGTCCGCTAGGGAACCTACATAATCTAATTGCCCGCTCTGGAACATACATAGTCCAAGTGCCTGTTAATTAACCAAGATAATCCAAGTGCCCGCTAGTTAACCTGCATAGTCCAAGTGCCCGCTAGGTAACCTATATAGTCCAAATGCCCTCTAGGGAACCTACATAGACCAAGTGCCTGCTAGTTAACCTAGATAGTCCATGTCCCCGCTAGTTAACCAGTATCGTCCAAGTGCCCTCTAGTAAACTTACATAGTCAAAGGGCCTGCTAGTTAACCTACATAACCAAGGGCCCGCTAGTTAACCTAGATAGTCCAAGTGTGCGCTAGTTAACCTACGTAGTCCAAGGGACCGCTAGTTAACCTAGATAGACCAAGTATGCGCTAGTTAACCCAGATCGTCCAATTGTACGCTAGTTAACCTACATAGTCCAAGTGCCCTTTAGGGAACCTAGATAGTCCAAGTGCCCGCTAGGGATCCTACATAATCTAATTGCCCGCTCTGGAACATACATAGTCCAATTGCCTGTTAGTTAACCTAGATAATCCAAGTGCCCGCTAGCTAACTTACATAGTCCAAGTGCCCGCTAGGTAACCTATATAGTCCAAATGCCCGCTGGGGAACCTACATAGTCCAAGTGCCCGCTAGTTAACCTAGATAATCCAAGTGCCCGCTAGGTAACCCTCATAGTCCAAGTGCTCGCTAGTTAACCTGGAGAGTCCAAGTGACCGTTAACTAACCTAGATAGTCCAAGTGCCCGCTAGGAAGCCTACATAGTCCAAGTGCCCATTCGTTAACCTAGATAGTCCAAGTGCCCGCTAGGTAACCTACATAGTCCAAGTGCCCATTCGCTTACCTAGATATTCCAAGTGCCCGCTAGGGAATGTACATAGTCCAAGTGCCCGCTAGGTAACCTAGATAATCCAAGTGCCCGCTAGTTAACGTACATAGTCCATGTGCCAGCTGTGTAACCTACATAGTCCAAGTGCCCGCTAGTTAACTTAGATAGACCAAGTGCCTGATAGGGAACCTACATAGTCAAAGTGCCTGCTAGGGAACCTACATAGTCCAAGTGCCCGCTAGTTAACCCAGATCGTCCAAGTGCCCGCTAGTTAACCTAGATCATCCAAGTGCCCGCTAATTAACTTACATAGTTCAAGGGCCCGCTAGTTAACCTACATAGTCAAAGGGCCTGCTAGTTAACCTAGATAGTCCAAGTGCCCGCTAGTTAACCTAGATCGTCCAAATGTCCGCTAGTTAACATACATAGTGTAAGTGCCCGCTAGGTTACCTAGAAAGTTCAAGTGCCCACTAGGTTACCAACATATTCCAAGTGCCCGTTCGTTAACCTAGATAGTCTAAGTGCCCGCTAGGTAACCTAGGCAGTCCCAGTTCCCGATAGGTTACCTACATAGTCCAAGTGCCCGCTATGTAACCTAGATCGTCCAAGTGCCTGTTAGGTAACCTAGATAGTCCAAGGGTCCGCTAGTTAACCTACATAGTCGAAGGGCCCGCTAATTAACCTACATCGTCCAAGTGCCCGCTAGTTAACCTAGATCGTCCAAGTGCCCACTAGTTAACCTAGATCGTCCAAGTGCCCACTAGTTAACCGACATAGTCAACGGCCCGCTAGTTAACCTATATCGTCCAAGTGTTCTCTAGTTAACCTACATAGTCCAAGTGCCCGCTAGTTCACCTACAGGGTCCAAGTGCCCGTTAGCTAACCTAGAGAGTCCAAGTGCCCGCTAGTTAACCTACATAGTCCAAGTGCCCGCTCGGCAACCTAGATAGTCCAAGGGCACGCTAGTTAACCTACATAGTCCAAGTGCCCCTAGGTAACCTAGATAGTCCAAGTGCCTGATAGGGAACAAACGTAGTCCAAATGCCCACTAGGGAACCTTCATAGTCCAAGTGCCTGTTAGGGAACATACATAGTCCAAGTGCCCGCTAGGTAAACTAGATAGTCCAAGTGCCAGCTAGGGAACATACATAGTCCAAGTGCTCGCTAGGTAACCTACATAGTCTAAGTTCCCGCTAGGTTACCTAGACAGTCCAAGTGCCCACTAGGTTACCAACATATTCCAAGTGCCCGTGTCATTAACCTAGATATTCCAAGTGCTCGCTCGGTAACGTAGGGAGTCCCAGTTTCCGCTAGGTTACCTACATAGTCCAAGTCACCGCTAGTTAACCTAGATTGTCCAAGTGCCCGCTAGTTAACCTACATAGTCAAAGGCCCCGCTAGTACACCTAGATAGTCCAAGTGCCCGTTAGGTAACCTAGATAGTCCAAGAGCCCGGTAGGTATCCCACACAGCCCAAGTGACCGGTTGGTTACTTGGATAGTCAAAGTGCCTGCTATGAAACGTACATAGTACAAGTGCCCGCTAGGTAACCTAGATAGTCCAAGTGCCCGTTCGGTAATCTAGATAGTCCAAGTGCCCTTTAGGGAACCTAGATAGTCCAAGGGCCCGCTAGTGAACCTACATAGTCCAAGTGCCCGATAGGGAAACTACATAATCCAAGTGCCCGCTAGGCAACCTATATAGTCCAAGTGCCCGTTAGTTAACCTAGATAGTCAAAGTGCCTGCTAGGTAACCTAGATAGTCCAAGTGCCCATTAGGTAACCTAGATAGTCTATGTGCCCGCTTTTTAACCTAGATAGTTCAAGTGCCCTCTAGTTAACCTAGATCGTCCAAGTGCCCGCTAGGTAACCTAGATTGTCCAAGTGCCCGCTATTTAACCTAGATAGTCAAGTGCCCTGTAGTTAACCTAGATCGTCCAAGTGCCCGCTATTTAACCTAGATAGTCCATGTGCCCTCTAGTTACTCTAGATCGTCCAAGTGCCTGCTAGTTAACCTACATAGTCCAAGGGCCCGCTAGTTAACCTACATGGTCCAAGTGCCCGCTATGTAACCTACATAGTCCATGGCCCCCCTAGTTAATCTAGATAGTCCAAGTGCCCACTAGGTAACCTAGATAGTCCAAGTGCCCGCTATTTAACCTAGATCGTCCAAGTGTCCGCTAGTTAACATATGTAGTCCAAGTGCCCGCTATGGAAACTACATAGTCCAAGTGCCCGTTAGGTAACCTAGATAATCCAAGTGCCCGCTAGGTAACCCACATAGTCCAAGTGCTCGCTAGTTAACCTAGAGAGTCCAAGTGACCGTTAGCTAACCTAGATAGTTCAAGTGCCCGCTAGGAAACCTACATAGTCCAAGTGCCCATTCGTTAACCTAGATAGTCCAAGTGCCCGCTAGGTAACCTACATAGTCCAAGTGCCCATTCGCTTACCTAGATATTCCAAGTGCCCGCTAGGGAACGTACATAGTCCATGTGCCCGCTAGGTAACCTAGATAATCCAAGTGCCCGCTAGTTAACGTACATAGTCCATGTGCCAGCTGTGTAACCTACATAGTCCAAGTGCCCGCTAGTTAACCTAGATAGTCCAAGTGCCTGATAGGGAACCTACATAGTCAAAGTGCCTGCTAGGGAACCTACATAGTCCAAGTGCCCGCTAGTTAACCTAGATCGTCCAAGTGCCCGCTAGTTAACCTAGATCATCCAAGTGCCCGCTAATTAACTTACATAGTTCAAGGGCCCGCTAGTTAACCTACATAGTCAAAGGGCCTGCTAGTTAACCTAGATAGTCCAAGTGCCCGCTAGTTAACCTAGATCGTCCAAGTGTCCGCTAGTTAACATACATAGTGTAAGTGCCCGCTAGGTTACCTAGAAAGTCCAAGTGCCCACTAGGTTACCAACATATTCCAAGTGCACGTTCGTTAACCTAGATAATCCAAGTGCCCGCTAGGTAACCTAGGCAGTCCCAGTTCCCGATAGGTTACCTACATAGTCCAAGTGCCCGCTATGTAACCTAGATCGTCCAAGTGCCTGTTAGGTAACCTAGATAGTCCAAGGGTCCGCTAGTTAACCTACATAGTCGAAGGGCCCGCTAATTAACCTACATCGTCCAAGTGCCCGCTAGTTAACCTAGATCGTCCAAGTGCCCACTAGTTAACCTAGATCGTCCAAGTGCCCACTAGTTAACCGACATAGTCAATGGCCCGCTAGTTAACCTATATCGTCCAAGTGTTCTCTAGTTAACCTACATAGTCCAAGTGCCCGCTAGTTCACCTACAGGGTCCAAGTGCCCGTTAGCTAACCTAGAGAGTCCAAGTGCCCGCTAGTTAACCTACATAGTCCAAGTGCCCGCAGTTAACCTACATAGTCCAAGTGCCCGCTCGGTAACCTAGATAGTCCAAGGGCCCGCTAGTTAACCTACATAGTCCAAGTGCCCGCTAGGTAACCTAGATAGTCCAAGTGCCTGATAGGGAACAAACGTAGTCCAAATGTCCGTTGGGAACCTTCATAGTCCAAGTGCCTGTTAGGGAACATACATAGTCCAAGTGCCTGCTAGGTAACCTAGATAGTCCAAGTGCCAGCTAGGGAACATACATAGTCCAAGTGCTCGCTAGGTAACCTACATAGTCCAAGTGCCCACTAGGTTTCCAACATATTCCAAGTGCCCGTTCATTAACCTAGATAGTCCAAGTGCTCGCTCGGTAACCTAGGGAGTCCCAGTTTCCGCTAGGTTACCTACATAGTCCAAGTCACCGCTAGTTAACCTAGATTGTCCAAGTGCCCGCTAGTTAACCTACATAGTCAAAGGCCCCGCTAGTACACCTAGATAGTCCAAGTGCCCGTTAGGTAACCTAGATAGTCCAAGAGCCCGGTAGGTAACCCACACAGTCCAAGTGACCGGTTGGTTACTTGGATAGTCAAAGTGCCTGCTATGAAACGTACATAGTACAAGTGCCCGCTAGGTAACCTAGATAGTCCAAGTGCCCGTTCGGTAATCTAGATAGTCCAAGTGCCCTTTAGGGAACCTAGATAGTCCAAGGGCCCGCTAGTAAACCTACATAGTCCAAATGCCCGATAGGGAAAATACATAATCCAAGTGCCCGCTAGGCAACCTACATAGTCCAAGTGCCCGTTAGTTAACCTAGATGGTCAAAGTGCCTGCTAGGTAACCTAGATAGTCCAGGTGCCCATTAGGTAACCTAGATAGTCTATGTGCCCGCTTTTTAACCTAGATAGTTCAAGTGCCCTCTAGTTAACCTAGATCGTCCAAGTGCCCGCTATTTAACCTAGATAGTCCATGTGCCCTCTAGTTACTCTAGATCGTCCAAGTGCCTGCTAGTTAACCTACATAGTCCAAGGGCCCGCTAGTTAACCTACATAGTCCAAGTGCCCGCTATGTAACCTACATAGTCCATGGCCCCCCTAGTTAATCTAGATAGTCCAAGTGCCCACTAGGTAACCTAGATAGTCCAAGGGCCCGCTAGTTAACCTAGATAGTCCAAGTGCCCGCTATTTAACCTAGATCGTCCAAGTGTCCGCTAGTTAACATACGTAGTCCAAGTGCCCGCTAGGGAAACTACATAGTCCAAGTGCCCGTTAGGTAACCTAGATAATCCAAGTGCCCGCTAGGTAACCCACATAGTCCAAGTGCTCGCTAGTTAACCTAGAGAGTCCAAGTGACCGTTAGCTAACCTAGATAGTCCAAGTGCCCGCTAGGAAACCTACATAGTCCAAGTGCCCATTCGTTAACCTAGATAGTCCAAGTGCCCGCTAGGTAACCTACATAGTCCAAGTGCCCATTCGCTTACCTAGATATTCCAAGTGCCCGCTAGGGAACGTACATAGTCCAAGTGCCCGCTAGGTAACCTAGATAATCCAAGTGCCCGCTAGTTAACGTACATAGTCCATGTGCCAGCTGTGTAACCTACATAGTACAATTGCCCGCTAGTTAACCTAGATAGTCCAAGTGCCTGATAGGGAACCTACATAGTCAAAGTGCCTGCTAGGGAACCTACATAGTCCAAGTGCCCGCTAGTTAACCTAGATCGTCCAAGTGCCCGCTAGTTAACCTAGATCATCCAAGTGCCCGCTAATTAACTTACATAGTTCAAGGGCCCGCTAGTTAACCTACATAGTCAAAGGGCCTGCTAGTTAACCTAGATAGTCAAGTGCCCTCTAGTTAACCTATATCGTCCAAGTGCCCGCTATTTAACCTAGATAGTCCATGTGCCCTCTAGTTACTCTAGATCGTCCAAGTGCCCCCTAGTTAACCTACATAGTCCAAGGACCCGCTAGTTAACCTACATAGTCCAAGGGCCCGCTAGTTAACCTAGATAGTCCAAGTGCCCGCTAGTTAACCTAGATAGTCCAAATGCCCGCTAGTTAACCTAGATTGTCCAAGTGCCTGTTAGGTAACCTAGATAGTCCAAAGGTCCGCTAGTTAACCTAGATCATCCAAGTTCCCACTGGTAAAGCGACATAGTCAAGGGCCCGCTAGTTAACCTATATCACCCAAGTGTTCTCTAGTTAACCTACATAGTCCAAGTGCCCGCTAGTTCACCTACAGGGTCCAAGTGCCCGTTAGCTAACCTAGAGAGTCCAAGTGCACGCTAGTTAACCTAGATAGCCCAAGGGCCCGCTAGTTAACCTACATAGTAAAAGTGCCGCTAGGTAACCTAGATAGTCCAAGTGCCTGCTAGTTAACCTACATAGTCCAAGTGCCCACTCGGTAACCTAGATAGTCCAAGGGCCCGCTAGTTAACCTACATAGTCCAAGTGCCCGCTAGGTAACCTAGATAGTCCAAGTGCGCACTAGGTAAACTACATTGTCCAAGGGCCCGCTAGTTAACCTACATAGTCCAAGTGTCTGATAAGGAACATACGTAATCCAAATGCCCACTAGGGAACTTCATAGTCCAAGTGCCTGTTGGGGAACGTACATAGTCCAAGTGCCTGCTAGGTAACCTAGATAGACCAAGTGCCCGCTAGGGAACGTAGATAGTCCAAGTGCTCGCTAGGTAACCTAGATAGTCAAAGTGTTCGCTAGTTAACCTACATAGTCTAAGGACCCTCTAGTTTACCTACATAGTCCAAGGGCCTGCTAGTTAACCTAGATAGTCCACGTGCCCGTTAGTAACCTAGATCGTCCAAGTGTCCGCTAGTTAACCTATAATATTCTAAGTGCCCGCTAGGTTACCTAGACAGTCCAATTGCCCACTAGGTTACCAACATATTCCAAGTGCCCGTTCATTAACCTAGATAGTCCAAGTACTCACTCGGTAACCTAGGCAGTCCCAGTTTCCGCTAGGTTACCTACATAGTCCAAGTCTCCGCTAGTTAATCTAGATAGTCCAAGTGCCCGCAAGTTAACCTAGATCATCCAAGTGCCCGCTAGTTAACCTACATAGTCAAAGGCTCAGCTAGTACACCTAGATAGTCAAGTGCCCTCTAGTTAACCTAGATCATCCAATTGCCCGCTATTTAACCTAGATAGTCCATGTGCCCTCTAGTTACTCTAGATCGTCCAAGTGCCCGCTAGTTAACCTACATAGTCCAAGGGCCCGCTAGTTAACCTACATAGTCCAAGTGCCCGCTATGTAACCTACATAGTCCATGGGCCCCCTAGTTAATCTAGATAGTCCAAGTGCCCACTAGGTAACCTAGATAGTCCAAGGGCCTGCTAGTTAACCTAGATAGTCCAAGTGCCCGCTATTTAACCTAGATCGTCCAAGTGTCCGCTAGTTAACATACGTAGTCCAAGTGCCCGCTAGGGAAACTACATAGTCCAAGTGCCCGTTAGGTAACCTAGATAATCCAAGTGCCTGGTAGGTAACCCACATATTCCAAGTGCTCGCTAGTTAACCTAGAGAGTCCAAGTGACCGTTAGCTAACCTAGATAGTCCAAGTGCCCGCTAGGAAAGCTACATAGACCAAGTGCCCATTCATTAACCTAAATAGTCCAAGTGCCCGCTAGGTAACCTACATAGTCCAAGTGCCCATTCGCTTACCTAGATAGTCCAAGTGCCCGCTAGGGAACGTACATAGTCCAAGGGACCGCTAGGTAACCTACATAGTGCAAGTGCCCGCTAGTTAACCTACATAGTTCAAGTACCCGCTAGGTAACCTAGATCGTCCAAGGGCCTCCCAGTTAGCCTACATAGTCCAAGTGCCCGCTAGGTAACCTAGATAGTCCAAGTGCCCGTTTGGTAACCTAGACAGTCCAAGTGCCTTTTAGGGAACCTAGATAGTCCAAGGGCCCCTAGTAAACCTACATATTCCAAGTGCCCGCTAGTTAACCTACATAATCTAAGTGCCCGTTAGCTAACCTAGATAGTCCAAGGGCCCGCTAGTTGACCTACATATTCCAAGTGCAAGCTAGGTAACCTACATAGTCCAAGTGCCTGTTCGTTAACCTAGAAGTCCAAGTGCCCGCTATGTAACCTAGACTGTCCAAGTGCCCGAGGTTACCTGCATAGTCCAAGTGCTATCTAGGTAACCTAGATAGTCCAAGGGCCCGCTAGTTAACCTACATAGTCCAAGGGCTCGCTAGTTAACTTTGATAGTCCAAGTGCCAGTTAGTTAATCTAGATGGTCCAAGTGCCTGCTAGTTAACCTAGATCGTCCAAGTGTCCTCTAGTTAACCTACATAGTCCAAGTGCCCCTTCGTTAACCTAGATAGTCCAAGTGCCCGCTAGGTAACCTAGACAGTCCAAGTGTCCGCTAGGTTACCTACATAGTCCAAGTGCTCGTTCGTTAACCTAGACAGTCCAAGTGCCCGCTGGTAACCTACATAGTCCAAGTGCCGCTAAGGAACCTACATAATCCAAGTGCACGCTGTTTAACCTAGATAATCCAAGTGCCCGCTAGTTAACCTAGATAGTCCACGTGCCTGCTAGGTAACCTACATAGTGCAAGTGTCCACTAGTTAACATAGATAGTCCAAGTGCCCGCTTGGGAACGTACATAGTCCAAGTGCCCGCTAGGTAACCTAGATAGTGCAAGTGCCCGCTAGTTAACCTAGATAGTTCAAGTACCCACTAGGTAACCTAGATCGTCCAAGGGCCCCCTAGTTAGCCTACATAGTCCAAGTGCCCGCTAGGTAACCTAGATAGTCCAAGTGCCCTTTCGGTAACCTAGATAGTCCAAGTGCCTTTTAGGGAACCTAGATAGTCCAAGGACCCCTAGTAAACCTACATATTCCAAGTGACCGCTAGTTAACCTACATAATCTAAGTGCCCGTTAGCTAACCTAGATAGTCCAAGGGCACGCTAGTTGACCTACATTGTCCAAGTGCCAGCTAGGTAACCTAGAAATATACAAGTGCCCGCTAGGGAACCTAGATAGTCCAATGCCTGTTAGCTAACCTAGATAGTCCAAGTGGCGGCTAGGTAACCCTCATAGTCCAAGTGCCCGTTCGTTAACCTAGATAATCCAAGTGCCCGCTAGGTAACCTAGACAGTCCTAGTGCCCGCTAGTTAACCTACATATTCCAAGTGCCCGCTTGGGAACGTACATAGTCCAAGTGCCCGCTAGGTAACCTAGATTGTGCAAGTGCCCGCTAGTTAACCTAGATAGTTCAAGAACCCGCTAGGTAACCTAGATCGTCCAAGGGCCCCCTAGTTAGCCTACATAGTCCAAGTGCCCGCTAGGTAACCTAGATGGTCCAAGTGCCCGTTCGGTAACCTAGATAGTCCAAGTGCCTTTTAGGGAACCTAGATAGTCCAAGGGCCCCTAGAAAACCTACATATTCCATGTGACTGCTAGTTAACCTACATAATCTAAGTGCCCGTTAGCTAACCTAGATAGTCCAAGGGCCCGCTAGTTGACCTACATAGTCCAAGTGCCAGCTAGGTAACTTAGATAGTCCAAGTGTCCGTTCGTTAACCTAGATAATCCAAGTGCCCGCTAGGTAACCTAGACAGTCCAAGTGCCCGCTAGTTAACCTACATATTCCAAGTGCCCGCTTGGGAACGTACATAGTCCAAGTGCCCGCTAGGTAACCTAGATAGTGCAAGTGACCGCTAGTTAACCTAGATAGTTCAAGAACACGCTAGGTAACCTAGATCGTCCAAGGGCCCCCTAGTTAGCCTACATAGTCCAAGTGCCCGCTAGGTAACCTAGATGGTCCAAGTGCCCGTTCGGTAACCTAGATAGTCCAAGTGCCTTTTAGGGAACCTAGATAGTCCAAGGGCCCCTAGAAAACCTACATATTCCAAGTGACTGCTAGTTAACCTACATAATCTAAGTGCCCGTTAGCTAACCTAGATAGTCCAAGGGCCCGCTAGTTGACCTACATAGTCCAAGTGCCAGCTAGGTAACCTAGATAGTACAAGTGCCCGCTAGGGAACCTAGATAGTCCAACTGCCTGTTAGCTAACCTAGATAGTCCAAGTGGCGGCTTGGTAACCTACATAGTCCAAGTGCCCGTTCGTTAACCTAGATAATCCAAGTGCCCGCTAGGTAACCTAGACAGTCCAAGTGCCCGCTAGTTAACCTACATAGTCCAAGTTCCCAATAGGGAACCTACATAATCCAAGTGCCCTCCAGGCAACCTACATAGTCCAAGTGCCCGTTAGTTAACCTAGATAGTCAAAGTGCCTGCTAGGTAACCAAGATAGTCCAAGTGCCCGCTAGGTAACATAAATAGTCCAAATGCCCGCTAGTGAAACTACATAGTCCAAGTGCCGGCTAGATAACCTAGAAATTCCAAGTGCCTGCTAGTAAACCTACATAATCCATGGGCCCGCAAGTTAACCTACATAGTACAAGGGCTCGCTAGTTAACCTAGATCGTGCAAGTGTCCGCTAGTTAACCTATATACCAAGTGCCCGCTACGTAATCTAGATAGTCCAAGGGCACGGTAGTTAACCTACATAGTACAAGTGCCCGCTAGGCAACCTAGATAGTCCAAGTGCCCACTAAGGAACCTACATAGTCCAAGTGCACGCTAGTTAACCTAGATTGTCCAAGTGCCCGCTAGTTAACCTAGATAGTTCAAGTACCCACTAGGTAACCTAGATCGTCCAAGGGCCCCCTAGTTAGCCTACATAGTCCAAGTGCCCGCTAGGTAACCTAGATAGTCCAAGTGCCCGTTCGGTAACCTAGATAGTCCAAGTGCCTTTTAGGGAACCTAGATATTCCAAGGACCCCTAGTAAACCTACATATTCCAAGTGACCGCTAGTTAACCTACATAATCTAAGTGCCTGTTAGCTAACCTAGATAGTCCAAGGGCCCACTAGTTGACCTACATTGTCCAAGTGCCAGCTAGGTAACCTAGATAGTACAAGTGCCCGCTAGGGAACCTAGATAGTCCAATGCCTGTTAGCTAACCTAGATAGTCCAAGTGGCGGCTAGGTAACCCTCATAGTCCAAGTGCCCGTTCGTTAACCTAGATAATCCAAGTGCCCGCTAGGTAACCTAGACAGTCCAAGTGCCCGCTAGTTAACCTTCATATTCCAAGTGCCCGCTTGGGAACATACATATTCCAAGTGCCCGCTAGGTAACCTAGATAGTGCAAGTGCCCGCTAGTTAACCTAGATAGTTCAAGAACCCGCTAGGTAACCTAGATCGTCCAAGGGCCCCCTAGTTAGCCTACATAGTCCAAGTGCCCGCTAGGTAACCTAGATGGTCCAAGTGCCCGTCCGGTAACCTAGATAGACCAAGTGCCTTTTAGGGAACCTAGATAGTCCAAGGGCCCGCTAGTTAACCTACATAGTCCAAGTTCCCAATAGGGAACCTACATAATCCAAGTGCCCGCTAGGCAACCTACATAGTCCATGTGCCCGTTAGTTAACCTAGATAGTCAAAGTGCCTGCTAGGTAACCAAGATACTCCAAGTGCCCGCTAGGTAACATAAATAGTCCAAATGCCCGCTAGTGAAACTACATAGTCCAAGTGCCGGCTAGATAACCTAGATAGTCCAAGTGCCTGCTAGCAAACCTACATAATCCATGGGCCCGCAAGTTAACCTACATAGTACAAGGGCTCGCTAGTTAACCTAGATCGTGCAAGTGTCCGCTAGTTAACCTATATACCAAGTGCCCGCTACGTAACCTAGATAGTCCAAGGGCACGCTAGTTAACCTACATAGTACAAGTGCCCGCTAGGCAACCTAGATAGTCCAAGTGCCCACTAAGGAACCTACATAGTCCAAGTGCACGCTAGTTAACCTAGATTGTCCAAGTGCCCGCTAGTTAACCTAGATAGTCCAAGTGCCTGCTAGGTAACCTATATAGGGCAAGTGTCCGCTAGTTAACCTACATATTCCAAGTGCCCGCTAGTTAACATAGATAGTCCAAGTGCCCGCTTGGGAACGTACATAGTCCAAGTGCCCGCTAGGTAACCTAGATAGTTCAAGGGCCCGCTAGTTAACCTAGATAGTTCAAGTACCCGCTAGGTAACCTAGATCGTCCAAGGGCCCCCTAGTTAGCTTACATAGTCCAAGTGCCCGCTAGGTAACCTAGATGGTCCAAGTGCCCGTTCGGTAACCTAGATAGTCCAAGTGCCTTTTAGGGAACCTAGATAGTCCAAGGGCCCCTAGTAAACCTACATATTCCAAGTGACTGCTAGTTAACCTACATAATCTAAGTGCCCGTTAGCTAACCTAGATAGTCCAAGGGCCCGCTAGTTGACCTACATAGTCCAAGTGCCAGCTAGGTAACCTAGATAGTACAAGTACCCGCTAGGGAACCTAGATAGTCCAACTGCCTTTTAGCTAACCTAGATAGTCCAAGTGGCGGCTAGGTAACCTACATAGTCCAAGTGCCCGTTCATTAACCTAGATAATCCAAGTGCCCGCTAGGTAACCTAGACAGTCCAAGTGCCCGCTAGTTAACCTACATAGTCCAAGTTCCCAATAGGGAACCTACATAATCCAAGTGCCCGCTAGGCAACCTACATAGTCCATGTGCCCGTTAGTTAACCTAGATAGTCAAAGTGCCTGCTAGGTAAACTAGATAGTCCAAGTGCCCGCTAGGTAACTTAAATACTCCAAATGCCCGCTAGTGAAACTACATAGTCCAAGTGCCGGCTAGATAACCTAGATTCTCCAAGTGCCTGCTAGTAAAACTACATAATCCATGGGCACGCAAGTTAACCTAAATAGTACAAGGGCTCACTAGTTAACCTAGATCGTGCAAGTGTCCGCTAGTTAACCTATATACCAAGTGCCCGCTACGTAACCTAGATAGTCCAAGGGCACGGTAGTTAACCTACATAGTACAAGTGCCCGCTACGCAACCTAGATAGTCCAAGTGCCCACTAAGGAACCTACATAGTCCAAGTGCACGCTAGTTAACCTAGATTGTCCAAGTGCCCGCTAGTTAACCTAGATAGTCCAAGTGCCTGCTAGGTAACCTACATAGTGCAAGTGTCCGCTAGTTAACCTACATATTCCAAGTGCCCGCTAGTTAACACAGATAGTCCAAGTGCCCGCTAGGGAACGTACATAGTCCAAGTGCCCGCTAGGTAACTTAGGTAGTGCAAGTGCCCGCTAGTTAACCTAGATAGTTCTAGTACCCGCTAGGTAACCTAGATCGTCCAAGGGCCCCCTAGTTAGCCTACATACTCCCAGAGCCCGCTAGGTAACCTAGATAGTCCAAGTGCCCTTTAGGGAACCTAGATAGTCCAAGGCCCGCTAGTAAACCTACATAGTCCATGGGCCCGCTAGTTAACCTACATATTCCAAGTGTCCGCTAGTTAACCTAAATATTCCAAGTGCCCCCTAGTTAACCTACATAATCTAAGTTCCCGTTAGCTAACCTAGGTAGTCCAAGGGCCCGCTAGTTGACCTACATAGTCCAAGTGCCAGCTAGGTAACCCAGATAGTTCAAGTGCCCGCTAGGGAACCTAGATAGTCCAAGTGCCCGTTCGCGAACCTAGAAGTCCAAGTGCCCGCTATGTAACCTAGACAGTCCAAGTGCCTGGTAGGTTACCTGCATAGTCCAAGTGCCCACTAGTTAACCTAGATAGTCCAAATGCCTGCTAGGTAACCTATATAGTCCAAGTGCCCGCTAGTTAACCTAGATCGTCCAAGTGCCCGCTAGTTAACCTACATAGTCCAAGTGCCCGCTAGGTAACCTAGATAGTGAAAGTGCCCGTTAGGTAACCTAGATAGTCCAAGTGCCTGCTAGGTAACCTACATTGTCTAAGTTCCCGCTAGGTAACCTAGATAATCCAAGTGCCCGTAACCTAACCTAGATAGTCCAAGTGCCCGCTAGGCAACATACATAGTCCAAGTGCCCGTTCGTTAACCTAGAAGTCCAAGTGCCCGCTATGTAACATAGACAGTCCAAGTGCCCGTTCGTTAACATAGATAGTCCAAGTGCCCGCTAGGGAACCTATATATTCCAAGTGCTATCTAGGTAACCTAGATAGTCCAAGGGCCCGCTAGTTAACCTACATAGTCCAAGGGCTCGCTTGTTAACTTTGATAGTCCAATTGCCCGTTAGTTAACCTAGATCTTCCAAGTGCCCTCTAGTTAACCTAGATCATCCAAGTGTTCTCTAGTTAACCTACATAGTCCCAGTGCCCGATAGGGAACCTACATAATCCAAGTGCTCGCTAGGCAACCTACATAGTCCAAGGGCCCATTAGTTAACCTAGATAGTCAACGTGCCTGCTAGGTAACCTAGATAGTCCAAGTGCCTGCTAGGTAACCTAGATAGTCCAAGTGCCCGCTAGGTAACCTAGATAGTCCAAGTGCCCGCTAGTAAACCTAGATAGTCCGAGGGCCCGCTAGTTAACCTACATAGTCCAAATGCCCGCTAGGGAAACTACATAGTCCAAGTGCCCGCTACTTAGCCTAGATAGTCCAAGTGCCTGCTAGTAAACCTACATAATCCATGGGCCTGCTAGTTGACCTACATAGTCCAAGTGCCAGCTAGGTAACCTAGAGAGTACAAGTGCCCGCTAGGGAACCTAGATAGTCCAAGTACCTGTTAGCTAACCTAGATAGTCCAAGTGGCGGCTAGGTAACCTACATAGTCCAAGTGCCCGTTCGTTAACCTAGATATTCCAAGTGCCCGCTAGGTAACCAAAACAGTCCAAGTGCCCGCTAGTTAACCTACATAGTCCAAGTGCCCGCTAGTTAACATAGATAGTCCAAGTGCCCGCTAGGGAACCTACATAGTCCAAGTCCCCGCTAGGCAACCTACATAGTCCAAGTGCCCGTTAGTTAACCTATATAATCAAAGTGCCTGCTAGGTAACTTAGATAGTTCAAGTGCCCACTAGGTAACCTACATAGTCCAAGTTCCCGCTTGGTAACCTTAATAGTCCAAATGCCCGCTAGGGAAACTACATAGTCCAAGTGCCCGCTAGTTAACCTAGATAGTCCAAGTGCCTGCTAGTAAACCTACATAATCCATGGGCTTGCTAGTTAGCCAACATAGTGCAAGGGCCCGCTAGTTAACCTAGATCGTGCAAGTGTCCGCTAGTTAACCTCCATAGTCCAAGTGCCCACTAGTTAACATAGATAGTCCTAGTGCCCGCTAGGGAACTTACATAGTCCAAGTGCCCGCTAGGGAACGTACATAGTCCAAGTGCCCGCTAGGTAACTTAGATAGTTCAAGTGCACGCTAGTTAACCTAGATAGTTCTAGTACCCGCTTGGTAACCTCGATCGTTCAAGGGCCCCCTAGATAGCCTACATAGTCCAAGTGCCAGCTAGATAACCTAGATAGTCAAAGTGCCCTTTATGGAACCTAGATAGTCCAAAGGCCCGCTAGTAAACCTACATAGTCCATGGGCCCGGTAGTTAACCTACATAGTGTAAGTGTCCGCTAGTTAACCTACATAATCTAAGTGCCATTAGCTAACCTAGGTAGTCCAAGGGCCCGCTAGTTGACCTACATAGTCCAAGTGCCAGCTAGGTAACCTAGATAGTACAAGTTCCCGCTAGGGAACCTAGATAGTCCAAGTGCCTGTTAGCTAACCTAGATAGTCCAAGTGGCGGCTAGGTAACCTACAGAGTCCAAGTGCCTGTTCTTTAACCTAGATAATCCAAGTGTCCGCTAGGGAACCTAGATAGTCCAAGTGCCTGTTAGCTTACGTAGATAGTCCAAGTGGTGGCTAGGTAACCTACATAGTCCAAGTGCCCGTTCGTTAACCTAGATAATCCAAGTTCCCGCTAGGTAACCAAGACAGTCCAAGTGCCCGCTAGTTAACCTACTTAGTCCAAGTGCCCGCTAGTTAACATAGATAGTCCAAGTGCCCGCTAGGGAACCTACATAGTCCAAGTGCCCGCTAGGCAACCTACATAGTCCAAGTGCCCGTTAGTTAACCTAGATAATCAAAGTGCCTGCTAGGTAACTTAGATAGTTCAAGTGCCCACTAGGTAACCTACATAGTCCAAGTTCCCGCTTGGTAACCTTAATAGTCCAAATGCCCACTAGGGAAACTACATAGTCCAAGTGCCCGCTAGTTAACCTAGATTGTCTAAGTGCCTGCTAGGAAACCTACATAATCCATGGGCTCGCTAGTTCGCCAACATAGTGCAAGGGCCCGCTAGTTAACCTAGATCGTGCAAGTGTCCGCTAGTTAACCTACATAGTCCAAGTGCCCGCTAGTTAACCTAGATAGTCTAAGTGCCCGCTAGGGATCCTTCATATTCCAAGTGCCTGCCAGGTAACCTAGAGAGTCCAAGTGCCCGCTAGTTAACCTAGATAGTCCTAGTGCCCGTTGGTTAACCTAGATAGTCCAAGTGCCCGCTAGTTAACCTAGATAGTCCAAGTGCCTGCTAGGTAACCTATATAGTCCAAGTGCCCGTTAGGTAACCTAGATAGTCCAAGTGCCCACTAGGGTACCTACATAGTCCATGTGCACGCTAGTTAACCTAGATTGTCCAAGTGCCCCCTAGTTAACCAGATAGTCCAAGTGCCTGCTAGGTAACCTACATAGGGCAAGTGTCCACTAGTTAACCTACATATTCCAAGTGCCCGCTAGTTAACATAGATAGTCCAAGTGCCCGCTAGGGAACGTACATAGACCAAGTGCCCGGTAGGTAACTTAGGTAGTGCAAGTGCCCGCTAGTTAACCTAGATAGTTCTAGTACCCGCTAGGTAACCTAGATCGTCCAAGGGCCCCCTAGTTAGCCTACATACTCCCAGAGCCCGCTAGGTAACCTAGATAGTCCAAGTGCCCTTTAGGGAACCTAGATAGTCCAAAGGCCCGCTAGTAAACCTACATAGTCCATGGGCCCGGTAGTTAACCTACATATTCCAAGTGTCTGCTAGTTAACCTAAATATTCCAAGTGCCCCCTAGTTAACCTACATAATCTAAATTCCCGTTAGCTAACCTAGGTAGTCCAAGGGCCCGCTAGTTGACCTACATAGTCCAAGTGCCAGCTAGGTAACCTAGATAGTTCAAGTGCCCGCTAGGGAACCTAGATAGTCCAAGTGCCCGCTAGGGAACCTAGATAGTCCAAGTGCCCGTTCGCGAACCTAGAAGTCCAAGTGCCCGCTATGTAACCTACACAGTCCAAATGCCTGGTAGGCTACCTGCATAGTCCAAGTGCCCACTAGTTAACCTAGATAGTCCAAGTGCCTGCTAGGTAACCTATATAGTCCAAGTGCCCGCTAGTTAACCTAGATCGTCCAAGTGCCCGCTAGTTAAACTACATAGTCCAAGTGCCCGCTAGGTAACCTAGATAGTGAAAGTGCCCGTTAGGTAACCTAGATAGTCCAATTGCCTGCTAGGTAACCTACATTGTCCAAGTTCCCGCTAGGTAACCTAGATAATCCAAGTGCCCGTAACCTAACCTAGATAGTCCAAGTGCCCGCTAGGCATCATACATAATCCAAGTGCCCGTTCGTTAACCTAGAAGTCCAAGTGCCCGCTATGTAACCTAGACAGTCCAAGTGCCCGTTCGTTAACATAGATAGTCCAAGTGCCCGCTAGGGAACCTATATATTCCAAGTGCTATCTAGGTAACCTAGATAGTCCAATTGCCCGTTAGTTAACCTAGATCTTCCAAGTGCCCTCTAGTTAACCTAGATCGTCCAAGTGTTCTCAAGTTAACCTACATAGTCCCAGTGCCCGATAGGGAACCTACATAATCCAAGTGCCCGCTAGGCAACCTACATAGTCCAAGGGCCCGTTAGTTAATCTAGATAGTCAACGTGCCTGCTAGGTAACCTAGATAGTCCAAGTGCCTGCTAGGTAACCTAGATAGTCCAAGTGCCCGCTAGGTAACCTAGATAGTCCAAGTGCCCTCTAGTAAACCTAGATAGTCCAAGGGCCCGCTAGTTAACCTACATAGTCCAAATGCCCGCTAGGGAAACTACATAGTCCAAGTGCCCGCTACTTAGCCTAGATAGTCCAAGTGCCTGCTAGTAAACCTACATAATCCATGGGCCCGCTAGTTGACCTACATAGTCCAAGTGCCAGCTAGGTCACCTAGATAGTACAAGTGCCCGCTACGGAACCTAGATAGTCCATGTGCCTGTTAGCTAACCTAGATAGTCCAAGTGGCGGCTAGGTAAACTACATAGTCCAAGTGCCCGTTCGTTATCCTAGATAATCCAAGTGCCCGCTAGGTAACCAAGACAGTCCAAGTGCCTGCTAGTTAACCTACATAGTCCAAGTGCCCGATAGGGAACCTACATAATCCAAGTGCCCGCTAGGGAACTTACATAGTCCAAGTGCCCGCTAGGCAACCTACATAGTCCAAGTGCCCGTTAGTTAACCTAGATAATCAAAGTGCCTGCTAGGTAACTTAGATAGTTCAAGTGCCCACTAGGTAACCTACATAGTCCAAGTTCCCGCTTGGTAACCTTAATAGTCCAAATGCCCGCTAGGGAAACTACATAGTCCAAGTGCCCGCTACTTAGCCTAGATAGTCCAAGTGCCTGCTAGTAAACCTACATAATCCATGGGCCCGCTAGTTGACCTACATAGTCCAAGTGCCAGCTAGGTAACCTAGAGAGTACAAGTGCCCGCTAGGGAACCTAGATAGTCCAAGTACCTGTTAGCTAACCTAGATAGTCCAAGTGGCGGCTAGGTAACCTACATAGTCCAAGTGCCCGTTCGTTAACCTAGATATTCCAAGTGCCCGCTAGGTAACCAAAACAGTCCAAGTGCCCGCTAGTTAACCTACATAGTCCAAGTGCCCGCTAGTTAACATAGATAGTCCAAGTGCCCGCTAGGGAACCTACATAGTCCAAGTCCCCGCTAGGCAACCTACATAGTCCAAGTGCCCGTTAGTTAACCTATATAATCAAAGTGCCTGCTAGGTAACTTAGATAGTTCAAGTGCCCACTAGGTAACCTACATAGTCCAAGTTCCCGCTTGGTAACCTTAATAGTCCAAATGCCCGCTAGGGAAACTACATAGTCCAAGTGCCCGCGAGTTAACCTAGATAGTCCAAGTGCCTGCTAGTAAACCTACATAATCCATGGGCTTTCTAGTTAGCCAACATAGTGCAAGGGCCCGCTAGTTAACCTAGATCGTGCAAGTGTCCGCTAGTTAACCTCCATAGTCCAAGTGCCCACTAGTTAACATAGATAGTCCTAGTGCCCGCTAGGGAACTTACATAGTCCAAGTGCCCGCTAGGGAACGTACATAGTCCAAGTGCCCGCTAGGTAACTTAGATAGTTCAAGTGCACGCTAGTTAACCTAGATAGTTCTAGTACCCGCTTGGTAACCTCGATCGTTCAAGGGCCCCCTAGATAGCCTACATAGTCCAAGTGCCAGCTAGATAACCTAGATAGTCAAAGTGCCCTTTATGGAATCTAGATAGTCCAAAGGCCCGCTAGTAAACCTACATAGTCCATGGGCCCGGTAGTTAACCTACATAGTGTAAGTGTCCGCTAGTTAACCTACATAATCTAAGTGCCATTAGCTAACCTAGGTAGTCCAAGGGCCCGCTAGTTGACCTACATAGTCCAAGTGCCAGCTAGTTAACCTACATAGTCCAAGTGCCCGCTAGTTAACCTAGATAGTCCAAGTGCCCGCTAGGGATCCTTCATAATCCAAGTGCCTACTAGTTAACCTAGATAGTCCAAGTGCCCGCTAGTTAACCTAGATAGTCCTAGTTCCCGTTGGTTAACCTAGATAGTCCAAGTGCCCGCTAGTTAACCTAGATAGTCCAAGTGCCTGCTAGGTAACCTATATAGTCCAAGTGCCCGTTAGGTAACCTAGATAGTCCAAGTGCCTGCTAGGTAACCTACATTGTCCAAGTTCCCGCTAGGTAACCTAGATAGTCCAAGTGCCCATAACCTAACCTAGATAGTCCAAGTGCCCGCTAGGCAACATACATAGTCCAAGTGCCCGTTCGTTAACCTAGAAGTCCAAGTGCCCGCTATGTATCCTAGACAGTCCAAGTGCTTGTTCGTTAACATAGATAGTCCAAGTGCCCGCTAGGGAACCTATATATTCCAAGTGCTATCTAGGTAACCTAGATAGTCCAAGGGCCCGGTAGTTAACCTACATAGTCCAAGGGCTTGCTTGTTAACTTTGATAGTCCATGTGCCCGTTAGTTAACCTAGATAGTCCAAGTGCCCGCTAGTTAACCTAGATCGTCCAAGTGTTCTCTAGTTAACCTACATAGTCCCAGTGCCTGATAGGTCACCTACATAATCCAAGTGCCCGCTAGGCAACCTACATAGTCCAAGGGCCCGTTAGTTAACCTAGATAGTCAACGTGCCTGCTAGGTAACCTAGATAGTCCAAGTGCCTGCTAGGTAACCTAGATAGTCCAAGTGCCCGCTAGGTAACCTAGATAGTCCAAGTGCCCGCTAGTAAACCTAGATAGTCCAAGGGCCCGCTAGTTAACCTAGATAGTCCAAATGCCCGCTAGGGAAACTACATAGTAAAAGTGCCCGCTAGTTAGCCTAGATAGTCCAAGTGCCTGCTAGTAAACCTACATAATCCATGGGCCCGCTAGTTAACCTACATAGTACAAGGGCCCGCTAGTTAACCTTGATCGTGTAAGTGTCCGCTAGTTAACCTACATAGTCCAAGTGCCCGCTAGTTAACCTATATACCAAGTGCCCGCTACGTAACCTAGATAGTCCAAGGGCACGCTAGTTAACCTACATAGTACAAGTGCCCGCTAGGCAACCTAGATAGTCCAAGTGCCCGCTAAGGAACCTACATAGCCCAAGTGCACGCAAGTTAACCTAGGTAGTCCAAGTCCCCGCTAGTTAACCTAGATAGTCCAAGTACCTGCTAGGTAACCGACATAGTGCAAGTGTCCGCTAGTTAACCTACATATTCCAAGTGCCTGCTAGTTAACATAGATAGTCCAAGTGCCCGCTAGGGAACTTACATAGTCCAAGTGCCCGCTAGGGAACGTACATAGTCCAAGTGCCCGCTAGGTAACTTAGATAGTTCAAGTGCCCGCTAGTTAACCTAGATCGTTCTAGTACCCGCTTGGTAACCTCGATCGTTCAAGGGCCCCCTAGTTAGCCTACATAGTCCAAGTGCCAGCTAGATAACCTAGATAGTCAAAGTGCCCTTTATGGAACCTAGAAAGTCCAAAGGCCCGCTAGTAAACCTACATAGTCCATGGGCCCGATAGTTAACCTACATAGTGCAAGTGTCCGCTAGTTAACCTACATAATCTAAGTGCCATTAGCTAACCTAGGTAATCCAAGGGCCCGCTAGTTGACCTACATAGTCCAAGTGCCAGCTAGGTAACCTAGATAGTACAAGTGCCCGCTAGGGAACCTAGATAGTCCAAGTGCCTGTTAGCTAACCTAGATAGTCCAAGTGGCGGCTAGGTAACCTACAGAGTCCAAGTGCCCGTTCGTTAACCTAGATAATCCAAGTGTCCGCTAGGGAACCTAGATAGTCCAAGTGCCTGTTAGCTAACGTAGATAGTCCAAGTGGCGGCTAGGTAACCTACATAGTCCAAGTGCCCGTTCGTTAACCTAGATAATCCAAGTGCCCGCTAGGTAACCAAGACAGTCCAAGTGCCCGCTAGTTAACCTACATAGTCCAAGTGCCCGCTAGTTAACATAGATAGTCCAAGTGCCCGCTAGGGAACCTACATAGTCCAAGTGCCCGCTAGGCAACCTACATAGTCCAAGTGCCCGTTAGTTAACCTAGATAATCAAAGTGCCTGCTAGGTAACTTAGATAGTTCAAGTGCCCACTAGGTAACCTACATAGTCCAAGTTCCCGCTTGGTAACCTTAATAGTCCAAATGCCCGCTAGGGAAACTACATAGTCCAAGTGCCCGCTAGTTAACCTAGATAGTCCAAGTGCCTGCTAGTAAACCTACATAATCCATGGGCTCGCTAGTTAGCCAACATGGTACAAGTCCCTCTAGTTAACCTTGATAGTCCAAGTGCCCGCTAGGGAACCTACATAGTCAAAGTGCCCCCTAGGGAAACTGCATTGTGCAAGTGCCCGGTAGTTAACCTACATAGTCCAAGGTCAGCTAATTAACCTAGATAGTCCAAGTGCCCGCTAGTTAACCTACATAGTCCAAGGGCCCGCTAGATAACCTACATAGTCCAAGTTCCCGTTAGGTATCCTAGATAGTACAAGTGCCCGCAAGGTAGCCTACATAGTCCAAGTGCACGCTAGGTAACCTAGATATTCCAAGTTCCTGTTGGCTAACCTAGATAATCCAAGTGCCCGATAGGTAACCTACATAGTCCAAGTGCCCTTTCGTTAAACTAGATAGTCAAAGTGCCCGCTAGGTAACGTAGACAGTCCAAGTGCCCGCTAGGTTACCTACATAGTCCAAGTGCCCGTTCGTTAACCTAGATAGTCCAAGTGCCCGCTAGGTTACCTAGACAGTCCAAGTGCCCGCTAGTTAACCTACATAGTCCAAGTGCCCGATAGCGAACCTACATAATCCAAGTGCCCGATAGGGAACCTACATAATCCAAGTGCCCGTCAGGGAACTTACATAGTCCAAGTGCCCGCTAGCTAGCCTACATAATCCAAGTGCCCGTTAGTTAACCTAGATAGTCCAAGTGCCCGCTGGTAACTTACAGAGTCCAAGGGCCTGCTAGGTAACCTTGATAGTCCAAGTGCCTTCTAGTTAACCTACATTGTCCAAGTGCCCACTGGGTAACCTACGTAATCCAATTGCCCGCTAGGGAAACTACATAGTCCAAGTGCCCGCTAGTTAATGTAGATAGTCCAAGTGCCCTCTAGTTAACCTAGATAGTCCAAGTGCCCGCTAGTTAACCTAGATAATCCAAGTGCCCGCTAGTTAACCTACATAGTCCAAGTCCCTCTAGTTAACCTTGATAGTCCAAGTGCCCGCTAGGGAACCTACATAGTCAAAGTGCCCCCTAGGGAACCTGCATTGTGCAAGTGCCCGCTAGTTAACCTACATAGTCCAAGGTCAGCTAATTAACCTAGATAGTCCACGTGCCCGCTAGTTAACCTACATAGTCCAAGTTCCCGTTAGGTAACCTAGATAGTACAAGTGCCCGCAAGGTAACCTATATAGTCCAAGTGCCCGCTAGGTAACCTAGATATTCCAAGTTCCTGTTAGCTAACCTAGATAGTCCAAGTGCCTGCTAGGTAACCTACATAGTCCAAGTTCCCGTTAGGTAACCTAGATAGTACAAGTGCCCGCAAGGTAACCTATATAGTCCAAGTGCCCGCTAGGTAACCTAGATATTCCAAGTTCCTGTTAGCTAACCTAGATAATCCAAGTGCCCGATAGGTAACCTAAATAGTCCAAGTGCCCTTTCGTTAACCTAAATAGTCCAAATGCCCGCTAGGGAAACTACATAGTCCAAGTGCCCGCTAGTTAACTTAGATAGTCCAAGTGCCTGCTAGTAAACATACATAATCCATGGGCCCGCTAGTTAACCTACATAGTTCAAGTGCCCGCTAGGTAACCTAGATAGTCCAAGTGCCCGCTAGGGATCCTTCAAAATCCAAGTGCCTGCTAGATAACCTAGATAGTCCAAATGCCCGCTAGTTAACCTAGATACTCCTAGTGCCCTTTAGTTAACCTAGATAGTCCAAGTGCCCACTAGGGGACGTACATAGTCCAAGTGCCCGCTAGGTAACCTAAGTAGTACAAATGTCCGAAAGGGATTCTACATAGTCCAAGTGCCCGCTAGTTAACCTACATAGTCCAAGTCCCCGCTAGGTAATTTAGACAGTCCAAGTGACCATTAGGTTACCTACATAGTCCAAGTGCCCGTTAATTAACCTACATAGTCCAAGTACCTGCTAGGTAACGTAGATAGCCCAAGTGCCCGCTAGGGAACGTACATAGTCCAAGACCCCTCTAGGTAACGTAGATAGTCCAAGTGCCCGCTAGTTAACCTAGATTGTCCAAGTGCCCGCTAGGGTCCTTCATAATCCAAGTGCCTGCTAGGTAACCTAGATAGTCCAAGTGCCCGCTAGTTAACCTAGATAGTCCTAGTGCCCGTTAATTAACCTAGATATTCCAAGTGCGCGCTAGGGTATGTACATACTCCAAGTGCCTGCTAGGAAACCTAGATAGTCCAAGTGCCCGCTAGTTAACCTACATAGTCCAAGGGCACGCTAGGTAACCTACATAGTCCAAGGTCCGCTAGTTAACCTAGATAGTCCAAGTGCCCGCTAGTTAACCTACATAGTACAAGGGCCCGCTAGTTGACCTAGATAATCCAAGTGCCCGCTAGTTAACCTAGATAGACAAAGTGCCCGCTAGTTATCCTAAGTAGTACAAATGTCCGATAGTGATCCTACATAGTCCAAGTGCCTGCTAGGTAACCTACATAGTCCAAGTGCCCATTTGTTAACCTAGATAGTCAAAGTGCCTGCTAGGTAACCTAGACAGTCCAAGTGCCCGCTAGGTTACCTACATTGTCCAAGTGCCCGTTTGTTAACCTAGATAGTCCAAGTGCCCGCTAGGTTACCTAGATAGTCCAAGTGCCCGCTAGTTAACCTACATAGTCCAAGTGCCCAATATGGAACCTACATAATCCAAGTGCCCGATAGGGAACCTACATAATCCAAGTGCCCGCTAGGGAACCTACATAGTACAAGTGCCCCCTAGGCAACCTACATAGTCCAAGTGCCCGTTAGTTAACCTAGATAGTCCAAGTGCCTGCTAGGTAACCTACATAGTCCAAGTTCCCGCTTGGTAACCTAAATAGTCCAAATGCCCGCTAGGGAAACTACATAGTCCAAGTGCCCGCTAGTTAACCTAAAAAGTCCAAGTGCCTGCTAGTAAACCTACATAATCCATGGGCCCGCTAGTTAACCTACATAGTGCAAGGGACCGCTAGTCAACCTAGATCGTGCAAGTGCCTGCTAGTTAACCTACATAGTCCAAGTGCCCGATAGGGAACCTATATATTCCAAGTGCCCGTTAGGGAACCTAGATAGTCCAAGTGCCCGTAGGGAACCTATATAGTCCAAGTGCCCGCTAGGGAACCTACTGAGTCAAAATGCCCGCTAGGGAACCTGCATTGTGCAAGTGCCCGCTAGTTAACCTACATAGTCCAAGGTCAGCTAGTTAACCTACATAGTCCAAGAACCCGCTAGTTAACCTAGATAGTCCAAGTTCCCCCTAGTTAACCTAGAAAATCCAAGTGTCCACTAGGTAACCTACATAGTCCAAGTTCCCGTTAGGTAACCTAGATAGTACAAGTGCCCCCAAGGTAACCTACAAAGTCTACGTGCCCGCTAGGTAACCTAGATATTCCAAGTTCCTTTTAGCTAACCTAGATAATCCAAGTGCCCGCTAGGTAACCTACATAGTCCAAGTGCCCTTTCGTTAACCTAGATAATCCAAGTGCCCAATGGTAACCTAGACTGTCCAATTGTCCGCTAGGTTACCTACATAGTCCAAGTGCACGTTTGTTAACCTAGATAGTCCAAGTGCCCGCTCGGTAACCTACATAGTCCAAGGGTCCGCTAGGTAACCTATATAGTCCAAGTGCCCGTTAGATAACCTACATAGTCCAAGTGCCCGCTAAGAAACCTAGATGGTCCAAGTGTCCGTTAGGTAACCTAGATAGTCCATGTGCCCGCTAAGTAAACTACATAGTCCAAGTTCCCGCCAGGTAACCTAGATAGTCCAAGTGCCCTTTACCTAACCTAGATAGTCCAATTGCCCGCTATGCAACATACATAGTCCAAGTGCCCGTTCATTAACCTAGAAGTCCCAGAACCCGCTAGGTAACATAGACTGTCCAAGTTCCCGCTTGGTTACCTACATAGTCCAAATGCCCGTTCGGTAACCTAGATAATCCAAGTGCCCGCTAGTTAACCTACATAGTCCAAGTGCCCGCTAGGTAACCTAGATAGTCCAAGGGCCCGCTAGGTAACTTACATAGTCCAAGTGCCCGCTAGGTAACCTAGATAGTCCAAGTGCCCGTTCGTTAATCTAGATAGTCCAATTGCCCGCTCGGTAACCTAGATTGTCCAAGTGTCCGCTAGGTTACCTACATAGTCCAAGTGCCCGTTCGTTAACCTAGATAGTTCAAGTGCCCGCTAGGTAACCTACATAGTCCAAGTGCCCGCAAGGTAACCTATATAGTCCAAGTTCCAGCTATGTAACCTAAATCGTGAAAATGTCCGCTAGTTAACTTACATAGTCCAAGTGCCCGCTAGTTAACCTAGATAGTCCAAGTGCCACTAGGTAACCTACATAGTGCAAGTGTCCCCTAGTTAACCTACATAATCCAAGTGCCCGTTAGTTAACATAGATAGTCCAAGTGCCCGCTAGGGAACGTACATAGTCCAAGTGCCCGCTAGGTAACCTAGATAGTGCATGTGCCCAGTAGTTAACCTACATAGTTCAAGTGCCCGCTAGGTAACCTAGATAGTCCAAGTGCACGCTAGTTAACCTACATAGTCCAAGGGCCCGCTAGTTAACCTATATAGTCCAAGGGCCCGCTAGTTAACCTATATAGTCCAAGGGCCCATTAGTTAACCTACATCATCCAAGGGCCCGCTAGTTAACCTAGATAGTCCAAGAGCCCGCTAGTTAACCTACATAGTCCAATTGCCCGCTAGGTAACCTAGACAGTTCAAGTGACCACTAGGTTACCTACATAGTCCAAGTGCCCGTTCGTTAACCTACATAGTCCAAGTGCCCGCTAGGTAACCAATATAGACCAAATGCCCGTTAGGGACCCTAATATTCCAAATGCCCGCTAGTTAACCTAGATAGATCAAGCGCTCGCTAGTTAACCTAGATAGTCCAAGTGCCCGCTAGTGAACTTAGATAGACCAAGTGCCTGCTAGGGAACCAATCTAGTCCACGTGTCCGATAGGGAACCTACATAGTCCAAGTGCCCGCTAGTTAACATAGATAGTCCAAGTGCCCGCTAGGTAACGTAGATAGTCCAAGTGCCCGCTAGGGAACGTACATAGTCCAAGTGCCCGCTAGGTAACCTAGATAGTCCAAGTGCCCACTAGTTAACCTACATAATCCAAGTGCCTGCTAGGTAACCTAGATAGTCCAAGTGCCCACTAGTTAACCTACATAGTCCAGGTTCCCCCTAGGTAACCTAGATAGTCCAAGGGCCCAGTAGGTAACCTACATTGTCCTAGTGCCCCCGAGTTAACCTACATCCTCCAAGTGCCCGATAGGGAACCTACATAGTCCAAGTGCCCGCTAGGTAACCTACATAGTCCAAATGCCCGCTAGTTAACCTACATAGTCCAAGTGCCCCCTTGGGAACCTACATAATCCAAGTGCCCGCTAGGTAACCTACATAGTCCAAGTGCCCGTTAGGTAACCTACATAGTCCAAATGCCCGCTAGGGAACCCACATAGTCCAAGTGCCCGCTAGGGAACTTACATATTCCAAGGTCCCCGCTAGGGAACCTACATAGTCCAAGTGCCCGTTAGATAACCTACATAGTCCAACAGCCCGCTAGGTAACCTACATATTCCAAAAACCCGCTAGGTAACGTAGATAGTTCAAGTGCCAGCTATGTAACCTAGATAGTCCAAGTGCCCGCTAGGTAACCTACAAAGTCTAAGTGCCCCTAGGTAATCTATATAGTCCAAATGCCCGCTAGGGAGCCTACATAGTCCAAATGCCCGTTAGGTAACCTAGATAGTCCAAGGGCCCGCTAGGTAACCTACATAGTCCTAGTGCCCCCTAGTTAACCTACATTCTCCAAGTGCCCGATAGGGAACCTACATAGTCCAAGTGTCCATTAGATAACCTAGAAAGTCCAAGTGCCCGCTTGGTAACCTAGATAGTCCAACATCCCACTAGGTAACCTACATACTCCAAGAACCCGCTAGGTAACGTAGATAGTTCAAGTACCATCTAGGTAACCTAGATAGTCCAAGTGCCCGCTAGGTAACCTACAGAGTCTAAGTGCCCGCTAGCTTATCTATATAGTCCAAATGCCCGCTAGGGAACCTACATACTCCAAGTGCCCGCTAGGTAACCCAGATAATCCAAGTGCCCGCTAGTTAACCTATATCGTCCAAGTGCCCGCTAGTTAACGTAGATCGTCCAAGTGCCCGCTAGTTAACCTACATAGTCAATGGGCCCGCTAGTTAACCTAAATAATGCAAGAAACCGCTAGTTAACCTAGATCGTGCAAGTGTCCGCTAGTTAACCTACATAGTTCAAGTGCCACTTAGCTAACCTAGATAGTCCAAGGGGCCGCTTGTTGACCTACATAGTCCAAGTGCCCGCTAGTTAACATAGATAGTCCAAGTGCCCGCTAGGTAACGTAGATAGTCCAAGTGCCCGCTAGGGAACGTACATAGTCCAAGTGCCCGCTAGGTAACCTAGATAGTCCAAGTGCCCACTAGTTAACCTACATAATCCAAGTGCCTGCTAGGTAACCTAGATAGTCCAAGTGCCCACTAGTTAACCTACATAGTCCAGGTTCCCCCAAGGTAACCTAGATAGGCCAAGGGCCCAGTAGGTAACCTACATTGTCCTAGTGCCCCCGAGTTAACCTACATCCTCCAAGTGCCCGATAGGGAACCTACATAGTCCAAGTGCCCGCTAGGTAACCTACATAGTCCAAATGCCCGCTAGTTAACCTACATAGTATAAGTGCCCGCTTGGGAACCTACATAATCCAAGTGCCCGCTAGGTAACCTACATAGTCCAAGTGCCCGTTAGGTAACCTACATAGTCCAAATGCCCGCTAGGGAACCCACATAGTCCAAGTGCCCGCTAGGGAACTTACATATTCCAAGGTCCCCGCTAGGGAACCTACATAGTCCAAGTGCCCGTTAGATAACCTACATAGTCCAACAGCCCGCTAGGTAACCTACATATTCCAAAAACCCGCTAGGTAACGTAGATAGTTCAAGTGCCAGCTATGTAACCTAGATAGTCCAAGTGCCCGCTAGGTAACCTACAAAGTCTAAGTGCCCCTAGGTAATCTATATAGTCCAAATGCCCGCTAGGGAGCCTACATAGTCCAAATGCCCGTTAGGTAACCTAGATAGTCCAAGGGCCCGCTAGGTAACCTACATAGTCCTAGTGCCCCCTAGTTAACCTACATTCTCCAAGTGCCCGATAGGGAACCTACATAGTCCAAGTGTCCATTAGTTTACCTAGAAAGTCCAAGTGCCCGCTTGGTAACCTAGATAGTCCAACATCCCACTAGGTAACCTACATACTCCAAGAACCCGCTAGGTAACGTAGATAGTTCAAGTACCATCTAGGTAACCTAGATAGTCCAAGTGCCCGCTAGGTAACCTACAGAGTCTAAGTGCCCGCTAGATTATCTATATAGTCCAAATGCCCGCTAGGGAACCTACATAATCCAAGTGCCCGCTAGGTAACCCAGATAATCCAAGTGCCCGCTAGTTAACCTATATCGTCCAAGTGCCCGCTAGTTAACCTAGATCGTCCAAGTGCCCGCTAGTTAACCTACATAGTCAATGGGCCCGCTAGTTAACCTACATAATGCAAGAAACCGCTAGTTAACCTAGATCGTGCAAGTGTCCGCTAGTTAACCTACATAGTTCAAGTGCCACTTAGCTAACCTAGATAGTCCAAGGGGCCGCTTGTTGACCTACATAGTCCAAGTGCCCGCTAGGTAACCTAGATAATCCAAGTGCCCGCTAGGGAACATTCATAGTCCAAGTGCCCGCTAGTTAACCTAGATAGTCCTAGTGCCCATTAGTTAACCTAGATAGTCCAAGTGCCCACTAGGGGACGTACTTAGTCCAAGTGCCCGTTAGCTAACCTAGACAGTCCAAGTACCCGCTGGTTAACATTGATCATCCAAGTGTTCGCTATTTATCCTAGATAGTCCAAGTGCTCACTAGTTAACCTACATAGTACAAGGGCCCGCTAGTTGACCTAGATAGTCCAAGTGCCCGCTAGTTAACCTAGATAGTCCAAGTTCCCTCTAGGTAACCTAAGTAGTCCAAATGTCCGATAGGGATCCTACATAGTCCAAGTGCCCGCTAGGTAACCTGGATAGTCCAAGTGCCCGTTCGTTAACCTAGATAGTCCAAGTGCCCGCTAGGTAATCTAGACTGTCCAAGTGCCCGCTAGGTTACCTATATAGTCCAAGTGCCTGTTCGGTAACCTAGATAGTCCAAGAGCCCGCTAGGAAACCTACATAGTCCAAGGGCCCGCTAGGTAACCTAGATAGTCCAAGTGCCCTCTAGGTAACCTAGAGTCCAAGTACTCGCTAGTTAACCTACATAGTCCATGTGCCTGCTAGGTAAACTAGATAGTCCAAGTGCCCGCTAAGGAAGCTACATAGTCCAAGTGCACGCTAGTTAACCAAGATAGTCCAAGTGCCCGCTAGGTAACCTACATAGTGCAAGTGTCCCCTAGTTAACCTACATAGTCCAAGTGCCCGCTAGTTAACATAGATAGTCCAAGTGCCCGCTAGGGAACGTACATAGTCCAATTGCCCGCCAGGTAACCTAGATAGTGCAAGTGCCCTGTAGTTAACCTACGTAGTCCAAGTGCCCGCTAGGTAACCTAGATAGTCCAAGGGCCCGCTAGTTAACCTACATAATCCAAGTGCCTGGTGGTTAACTTACATAGTTCAAGTGTCCACAGGGAACATACATAGTCCATGTGCCCGCTTGGGAACCTACTTAGTCCAAGTGCCCGTTAGGTACCCTAGATAGTCCAAATGCCCGCTAGGGAACCCACATAGTCCAAGTTCCCACTAGGGAACTTACACAGTCCAAGGGCCCGCTAGGGAACCTACATAGTCCAAGTGCCCGTTAGTTAACCTAGATAGTCTAAGTGCCCGCTAGGTAACCTAGATAGTCAAACAGCCCGCTAGGTAACCTAGATAGTCCAAGGGCCCGCTAGTTAACCTACATAGTCCAAGTGCCTGGTAGTTAACTTACATAGTTCAAGTGTCCGCAGGGAACATACATAGTCCAAGTGCCCGCTAGGGAACCTATATAGTCCAAGTGCCCGTTAGGTAACCTAGAGAGACCAAATGCCCGCTAGGGAACCCACATAGTCCAAGTGCCCGCTAGGGAAATTACATAGTCCAAGGACCCGCTAGGGAACCTACATACTCCAAGAACCCGCTAGGTAACGTAGATAGTTCAAGTGCCAGCTAGGTAACCTAGATAGTCCAAGTGCCCGCTAGATATACCTACAGAGTCTAAGTTCCCACTAGGTTATCTATATAGTCCAAATGCCCGCTAGGGAACCTACATAGTCCAAGTGCCCGCTAGGTAACCTAGATAATCCAAGTGTCCGCTAGTTAACCTCTATCGTCCAAGTGCCCGCTAGTTAACCTAGATCGTCCAAGTGCCCGCTAGTTAACCTACATAGTCAATGGGCCCGCTAGTTTACCTACATACTGCAAGAGCCCGCTAGTTAACCTAGATCGTGCAAGTGACCGCTAGTCAACCTACATAGTCCAAGTGCCAGTTAGCTAACCTAGATAGTCCAAGAGCCCGCTAGTTGACCTACATAGTCCCAGTGCCCGCTAGGTAACCTAGATAATCCAATTGCCCGCTAGGGAACATTCATAGTCCAAGTGCCAGCTAGGTAACCTAGATAGTCCAAGTGCCCGCTAGTTAACCTAGATAGTCCTAGTGCCCGTTAGTTAATCTAGATAGTCCATGTGCCCACTAGGGGACGTAATTAGTCCAAGTGCCCGTTAGCTAACCTAGATAGTCCAAGTGCCCGCTAGTTAACATTGATCATCCAAGTGCCCTCTAGTTAACCTAGATCGTCCAAGTGCCCGCTAGTTAACCTACATAGTCCAAGACCCGCTAGTTGACCTACATAGTCCAAGTTCCGCTGGTTAACCTAGATAGTCCAAGTGCTCGCTAGTTAACCTACAAAGTACCTGGGTCCGCTAGTTGACCTAGATAGTCCAAGTGCCCTCTAGTTAACCTAAATAGTCCAAGTGCCGGCTAGGTAACCTAAGTAGTCCAAATGTCCGATAGGGATCCTACATAGTCCAAGTGCCCGCTAGGTAACCTACATAGTCCAAGTGCCCGTTCGTTAACCTAGATAGTCCAAGTGCCCACTAGGTAACCTAGACTGTCGAAGTGACCGCTAGGTTACCTAGATAGTCCAAGTGCCCGCTAGGTTACCTACATAGTCCAAGTGCCCGCTATGTAACCTAGATAGTCAAAGTGCCCGTTAGGTAACCTAGATAGTCCAAGTGCCCGCTAGGTAACTTACATTGTCCAAGTTCCCGCTAGGTAACCTATCTAGTCCAAGCTCCCATTACCTAACCTAGATAGTCCAAGTGCCCGGTAAGCAACCTACATACACCAAGTGCCCGTTCGTTAACCTAGAAGTCCAAGTGTCCGTTCGTTAACCTAGATAGTCCAAGTGCCCACTAGGTAACCTACATAGTCCAAGAGCCCGCTAGGTAACCTATATAGTCCTAGTGCCCGCTAGGTAACCTAGATAGTCCAAGGGCCCGCTAGTTAACCTAGATAGTCCAAGTGCCCGCTAGTTAACCTACATACCATGTGCCCACTACGTAACCTAGATAGTTCAAGGGCACGCTAGTTAACCTACATAGTCCAAGTGCCTGCTAAGGAACTGACATAGTCCAAGTGCACGCTAGTTAACCTAGATAGTCCAAGTGCCCGCTAGTTAACCTAGATAGTCCAAGTGCCTGCTAGGTAACCTACATAGTGCAAGTGTCCGCTAGTGAACCTACATATTCCAAGTGCCCGCTAGTTAACCTACATAGTCAATGGGCCCGCTAGTTAACCTACATAGTGCAAGAGCCCGCTAGTTAACCTAGATCGTGCAAATGTCCGCTAGTTAACCTAGATCGTGCAAATGTCCGCTAGTTAACCTACATAGTCCAAGTGCCAGTTAGGTAACCTAGATAGTCCAAGGGCCCGCTAGTTGACCTACATTGTCCAAGTGCCCGCTAGGTAACCTAGATAATCCAATTGCCCGCTAGGGAACATTCATAGTCCAAGTGCCATCTAGGTAACCTAGATAGTCCATGTGCCCGCTAATGAACCTAGATAGTCCTAGTGCCCGTTAGTTAATCTAGATAGTCCATGTGCCCACTAGGGGACATACTTAGTCCAAGTGCCCGTTAGCTAACCTAGATAGTCCAAGTGCCCGCTAGTTAACATTGATCATCCAAGTGCACTCTAGTTAACCTAGATCGTCCAAATGTCCGCTAGTTAACCTACATAGTCCAAGGGCCCGCTAGTTGACCTACGTAGTCCAAGGTCCGCTAGTTAACCTAGATAGTCCAAGTGCTCACTAGTTAACCTACATAGTACCTGGGCCCGCTAGATGACCTAAAGAGTCCAAGTGCCCTCTAGTTAACCTAGATAGTCCAAGTGCCCGCTAGGTAACCTAAGTAGTCCAAATGTCCGATAGGGATCCTACATAGTCCAAGTGCCCGCTAGGTAACCTACATAGTCCAAGTGCCCTTTCGTTAACCTAGATAGTCCAAGTGCCCGCTAGGTAACCTAGACTGTCGAAGTGACCACTAGGTAACCTAGATAGTCCAAGTGCCCGCTATGTAACCTAGATAGGCAAAGTGCCCGTTAGGTTACCTAGCGGGCACTTGGACAATCTAGGTTAACTAGCGGGCACTTGAACTATGTAGGTTAACTAGCGGACACTTGCACGATCTAGGTTAACTAGCGGGCCCTTGCACTATGTAGGTTAACTAGCGGGCCCATGGATTATGTAGGTTTACTAGCAGGCACTTGGACTATCTAGGTTAACTAGCGGGCACTTGGACTATGTAGTTTCCCTGGCGGGCATTTGGACTATTTAGGTTACCAAGCGGGAACTTGGACTATGTAGGTTACCTAGCAGGCACTTGGACTATCTAGGATAACTAACGGGCACTAGGACTATCTAGGTTAACTAGCGGGCACTTGGACTATCTAGGTTACCTAGCAGGCACTTGGATTATGAAGGATCCCTAGCGGGCACTTGGACAATCTAGGTTAACTAGCGGGCACTTAGAATATCTAGGTTTCCTAGAGGGCCCTTGGACTATGTACGATCCTTAGCGGGCACTTGGGCTATCTACGTTACCTAGCAGGCACTTGGACTATGTAGGCTAACGAACGGGCACTTGGACTATGTAGGTAACCTAATGGTCACTTCGACTGTCTAGGTTACCTAGCGGGGACTTGGACTATGTAGGTTAACTAGCGGGCACTTGGACTATGTAGGATCCCTATCGGACATTTGTACTACTTAGGTAAACTAGCGCTCACTTTGACTATCTAGGTTAACTAGGGGGCACTTGTAATATCTAGGTCAACTAGCGGGCCCTTGTACTATGTAGGTTAACTAGCGGGCACTTGGACTATCTAGGTTAACTAACGGACCTTGGACTATGTAGGTTAACTAGCGGGCCCTTGGACTATCTAGGTTTCCCAGCAGGCACTCGGACTATGTACATACCCTAGCACGCACATGGACTATCTAGGTTACCTAGCAGGCACTTGGACTATGTAGGTTAACTAGCGGACACTTGCACGATCTAGGTTAACTAGCGGGCCCTTGCACTATGTAGGTTAACTAGCGGGCCCTTGGACTATCTAGGTTACCTAGGGGGAACCTGGACTATGTAGGTTAACTAGTGGGCACTTGGACTATCTAGGTTACCTAACAGGCACTTGGACTATGTAGGTTAACTAGTGGGCACTTGGACTATTTAGGTTACCTAGCGGGCACTTGGACTATGTACGTTCCCTAGCGGGCACTTGGACTATCTACGTTACCTAGCGGGCACTTGGACTATGTACATTACCTAGCGGGCACTTGGACTATCTATGTTAACTAGTGGGCACTTGGACTATATAGGTTCCCAATCGGGCACGTGGACTAGATTGGTTCCCTAGCGGGCACTTGCTCTATCTAGGTTAACTAGCGGGCACTTGGACTATCTAGGTCAACTAGCGAGCACTTGATCTATCTACGTTAACTAGCGGACATTTGGATTATTAGGGTCCCTAGCGGGCATTTGGACTATATTGGTTACCTAGCGGGCACTTGGACTGTGTAGGTTAACGAACGGGCACATGGACTATGTAGGTAACTTAGTGGTCACTTGAACTGTTTAGGTTACTTAGCAGGAACTTGGACTATGTAGGTTAACTAGCCGTCACTTGACTATCTAGGTTAACCAGCGGGCCCTTGGACGATGTAGGTTAACTAGCGTGCCCTTGGACTATGTAGGTTAACGAGCGGGCCCTTGGAATATGTAGGTTAACTAGCGTGCACTTGGACGATCTAGGTTAACTAGCGGGTAGTTGGACTATGTAGGTTAACTAGCGGGCCCTTGGACTATGTAGATTAACTAGCGGCACTTGGACTATCTACGTTAACTAGCGGGCCCTTGGACTATGTAGATTACCTAGCGGTCTCTTGGACTATGTATGTTCCAGAGCGGGCACTTGGACTATGTAGGTTCCAGAGTGGGCACTTGGACTATCTAGGTTCACTAGCGGGCACTTGTACTATGTAGGTTAACTAGCGGACTCTTGGACGATCTAGGTTACCTAGCGGGCACTTGGAATATGTAGGTTAACTACCGTGCACATGCACTATCTAGGTTACCTAGCGGGCACTTGGACTATGTATGTCCCCTAGCGGGCACTTGGACTATATATGTTAACTAGCGGGCACTTGGAATATGTAGGTTAACTACCGGGCCCTTGGACTATCTATGTTAACTAGCGGGCACTTGGAGTATGTAGGTTAACTAGGGGACACTTGCACTATGTAGGTTACCGAGCGACACTTGGTCTCTCTAGGTTAACTAGCGGGCACTTGGACTATCTAGGTTAACTAGCGTGCACGTGGACTATGTAGGTTCCTTAGCGGGCACTTGGACTAACTAGTTTACCTAGCGGGCACTTGGACTATTTAGGTAACCTAGCGGGCACTTGGACTATCTAGGTTACCTAGCGGGCACTTGGACTATGTAGGTTAACTAGCGTACACTTGGACTATCTAGGTTACCGAAGGGGCATTTGGACTATGTAGGTAAACTAGCGGGAACTTGGACAGTCTAGGTTACCTAGCGGGCTCTTGGATTTCTAGGTTAACGAACGGGCACTTGGACTATGTATGTTGCATAGCGGGCAATTGGACTATCTAGGTTAGGTAACGGGCACGTGCACTATCTAGGTTACCTAGCACGAATTTGGACTATGTAGTTTACCTAGCGGGTACTTGGACTATAGGTTACCTAACGGACAGTTGGACCATCTAGGTTTCTTAGCGGGCACTTGGACTATGTAGGTTAACTAACGGGCACTTGGACTATATAGGTTACCTAGCGAACCCTTGGACTATGTAGGTTATCTAGCGGGCACTTGGACTATCTAGGTTAACGAACGTGCACTTGGGCAATGTAGGTAACCTAGCGGACAATTGGACAGTTTAGGTTACCAAGCGGGCACTTGGATTATCTAGGTTAACGAAAGGGCACTTAGACTATGTAGGTTTCCTAGCGGGCACTTGGATTATCTAGGTTAGCTAAAAGGAACTTGGAATATCTAGGTTACCTAGCGGGCACTTGGACTATGTAGGTTACCTTGCGGGCACTTGTACTATCTAGGTTACCTAACGGGAACTTGGACTATGTAGGTTAACTAGCAGACACTTGGATGATCTAGGTGAACTAGCTGACCTTGGACTATGTAGGTTAACTAGCGGGCACTTGGACTATCTAGGTTAACTAGCTGACCTTGGACTATGTAAGTTAACTAGCGGGCACTTGGACTATCTAGGTTAACTAGCGGGCACTTGTACAATGCAGGTTCCCTAGCGGGCATTTTGACTATGTAGGTTCCCTAGTGGGCACTTGGACTATATAGGTTCCCTACGGGCATTTGGACTATCTAAGTTCCCTAACGGGCACTTGGAATATGTAGGTTCCCTATCAGGCACTTGGACTATGTAGGTTCCTCAGCGGGCACTGGGACTATGTAGGTTCCCTATCGGGCATTGGACTATGTAGGTTAACTAGCAGGACCTTGGACTATCTAGGTTACCTAGCGGGCACTTGGACTATGTAGGTTAAGTAGCGGACACTTGGACAATCTAGGTTACCTAGCGGGCACTTGAACTATGTACATACCCTAGCGGGCACTTGGACTATCTAGGTTACCTAGCGGGCACTTGGACTATGTACGTCCCCTAGCGGGCACTTGGACTATCTAGGTTAACTAGAGGGCCCTTGGACTATGTAGGTTAACTAGAGGGCACTGGATTATCTAGGTTAACTAGCGGGCACTTGTACAATGCAGGTTCCCTAGCGGGCACTTGGACTATCTAGGTTAACTAGCGGGCACTTGGACTATCTAGATTAACTAGCGGGCCCTTGGACTATCTAGGTTAACTAGCGGGCACTTGGACTATCTAGGTTAACTAGCGGGCACTTGGACTATCTAGATTAACTAGCGGGCCCTTGGACTATCTTGGTTTACTAGCGGGCACTTGGAATATCTAGGTTAACTAGCGGGCACTTGGACTATGTAGTTTCCCTAGCGGGCAATTGGATTATTTAGGTTACCTAGTGGGCACTTGGACTATGTAGGTTACCTAGCGGGCACTTGGACTATGTAGGTTAACTAGAAGGCACTTGGACTATCAAGGTTACCTAGAAGGCCCTTGGACTGTCTAGGTTACCTAGCGGGCACTTGGCCTATCTAGGTTGACGAACGGGCACTTGGACTATGTAGGTTAACTAGCGGACACTTCGACTATCTAGGTTAGCTAACGGGCAATTGGACTATGTAGGTTCCCTAGCGGGCACTTGGACTATTTAGTTTACCTAGAAGGCACTTTGACTATCTAGGTTAACTAACGGGCACTTGGACTATGTAAGTTGCCTAGCGAGCACTTGGACTATGTAGGTTTCCTAGTGGGCACTTGGACTATGTAGGTTCCCTATCGGATACTTGGACTGTCTAGGTTAACTAGCGGGCAATTGGACTGTCTAGGTTACCTAGTCGGCACTTGGACTATGTAGTTTACCTAGCAGGCACTTGGACTATGTAGGTTAACTAGCGGGCACTTGGACTATCTAGGTTACCTAGAGGGCACTTGGACTATGTACGTTCCCTAGCGGGCACTTGGGCTATCTACGTTACCTAGCGGGCACTTGGACTATGTAGGTTAACGAAAGGTACTTGGACTATGTAGGTAACCTAATGGTCACTTGGACTGTCTAGGTTACCTAGCGGGGACTTGGACTATGTAGGTTAACTAACGGGCACTTGGACTATGTAGTATCCCTATCGGACATTTGTACTTATTAGGTTAACTAGCGGGCACTTTGACTATCTAGGTTAACTAGCGGCACTTGGACTATCTAGGTCAACTAGCGGGTCCTTGTACTATGTAGGTTAACTAGCGGGCACGTGGATTATCTAGGTTAACTAACGGACCTTGGACTATGTAGGTTAACTAGAGGGCCCTTGGACTATGTAGGTTAACTAGCGGACACTTGGACGATCTAGGTTAACTAGCGGTTACATGGACTATGTAGGTTAACTAGCGGGCCCTTGAACAGTGTAGATTAACTAGCGGCACTTGGACTATTTACGTTAACTAGCGGGCCCTAGGACTATGTAGATTCCCTAGCGGGCACTTGGACTAAATAGGTTCCCTAGGGGGCACTTGGACTCTGTATGTTCCCTAGCGGGCACTTGGACTATGTATGTTAACTAGCGGGCACTTGGACTATGTAGGTTAACTAGGGGACAGTTGCACTATGTAGGTTACCTAGCGGCACTTGGATTATCTAGGTTAACTAGCGGGCACTTGGACTATCTAGGTTACTAGCGTGCACTTGGACTATGTAGGTTCCTTAGCGGGCACTTGGACTAACTAGTTTACCTAGCGGGCACTTGGACTATGTAGGTAACCTAGCGGGCACTTGGACTATCTAGGTTAACTAGCAGGCACTTGGACTATCTAGGTTACCGAACGGGCATTTGGACTATGTAGGTAACCTAGCGGGAACTTGGACAGTCTAGGTTACCTAGCGGGCTCTTGGATTTCTAGGTTAACGAACGGGCACTTGGACTATGTATGTTGCATAGCCGGCAATTGGACTGTCTAGGTTATGTAACGGGCACTTGGACTATCTAGGTTACCTAGCAGGAATTTGGACTATGTATTTTACCTAGCGGGTACTTGTAGTATCTAGGTTACCTAACAGACACTTGGACCATCTAGGTTTCTTAGCGGGCACTTGGACTATGTAGGTTAACTAACGGGCACTTGGACTATATAGGTTACCTAGCGAACCCTTGGACTATGTAGGTTATCTAGCGGGCACTTGGACTATCTAGGTTAACGAACGTGCACTTGGGCTATGTAGGTAACCTAGCGGACAATTGGACAGTTTAGGTTACCAAGCGGGCACTTGGATTATCTAGGTTAACGAAAGGGCACTTGGACTATGTAGGTTTCCTAGCGGGCACTTGGATTATCTAGGTTAGCTAAAAGGAACTTGGAATATCTAGGTTACCTAGCGGGCACTTGGACTATGTAGGTTACCTTGCGGGCACTTGTACTATCTAGGTTACGTAACGGGAACTTGGACTATGTAGGTTAACTAGCAGACACTTGGATGATCTAGGTTAACTAGCTGACCTTGGACTATGTGGGTTAACTAGCGGGCACTTGGACTATCTAGGTTAACTAGCTGACCTTGGACTATGTAAGTTAACTAGCGGGCACTTGGACTATCTAGGTTAACTAGCGGGCACTTGTACAATGCTGGTTCCCTAGCGGGCATTTTGACTATGTAGGTTCCCTAGTGGGCACTTGGACTATATAGGTTCCCTACGGGCATTTGGGCTATCTAGGTTTCCTAACGGGCACTTGGAATATGTAGGTTCCCTATCGGGCACTTGGATTATGTAGGTTCCTCAGCGGGCACTGGGACTTTGTAGGTTCCCTATCGGGCATTGGACTATGTAGGTTAACTAGCAGGACCTTGGACTATCTAGGTTACCTAGCGGGCACTTGGACTATTTAGGTTAAGTAGCGGACACATGGACAATCTAGGTTACCTAGAGGGCACTTGAACTATGTACATACCCTAGCGGGCACTTGGACTATCTAGGTTACCTAGCGGGCACTTGGACTATGTACGTCCCCTAGCGGGCACTTGGACTATCTAGGTTAACTAGAGGGCCCTTGGACTATGTAGGTTAACTAGCGGGCACTTGGATTATCTAGGTTAACTAGCGGGCACTTGTACAATGCAGGTTCCCTAGCGGGCACTTGGACTATCTAGGTTAACTAGCGGGCACTTGGAATATCTAGATTAACTAGCGGGCCCTTGGACTATCTAGGTTTACTAGCGGGCACTTGGAATATCTAGGTTAACTAGCGGGCACTTGGACTATGTAGTTTCCCTAGCGGGCAATTGGATTACTTAGGTTACCCAGTGGGCACTTGGACTATGTAGGTTACCTTGCGGGCACTTGGACTATGTAGGTTAACTAGAAGGCACTTGGACTATCAAGGTTACCTAGCGGGCCCTTGGACTGTCTAGGTTACCTAGCGGGCACTTGGCCTATCTAGGATGACGAACGGGCACTTGGACTATGTAGGTTAACTAGCGGACACTTCGACTCTCTAGGTTAGCTAACGGGCAATTGGACTATCTAGGTTACCTAGCGGGCCCTTGGACTATGTAGGTTCCCTAGCGGGCACTTGGACTATTTAGTTTACCTAGCAGGCACTTTGACTATCTAGGTTAACTAACGGGCACTTGGACTGTGTAAGTTGCCTAGCGAGCACTTGGACTATGTATGTTTCCTAGCGGGCACTTGGACTATGTAGGTTCCCTATCGGGTATTTGGACTGTCTAGGATAACTAGCGGGCAATTGGACTGTCTAGGTTACCTAGTGGACACTTGGACTATGTAGTTTACCTAGCAGGCATTTGGACTATGTAGGTTAACTAGCGGGCACTTGGACTATCTAGGTTACCTAGAGGGCACTTGGAGTATGTACGTTCCCTAGCGGGCACTTGGGCTATCTACGTTACCTAGCGGGCACTTGGACTATGTAGGTTAACGAAAGGTACTTGGACTATGTAGGTAACCTAATGGTCACTTGGATTGTCTAGGTTACCTAGCGGGGTCTTGGACTATGTAGGTTAACTAGCGGGTACTTGGGCTATGTAGTATCCCTATCGGACATTTGTACTTATTAGGTTAACTAGCGGGCACTTTGACTATCTAGGTTAACTAGCGGCACTTGGACTATCTAGGTCAACTAGCGGGCCCTTGTACTATGTAGGTTAACTAGCGGGCACGTGGATTATCTAGGTTAACTAGCGGGCCCTTGGACTATGTAGGTTAACTAGCGGGCCCTTGGACTATGTAGGTTAACTAGCAGACACTTGGACGATCTAGGTTAACTAGCGGTTACATGGACTATGTAGGTTAACTAGCGGGCCCTTGAACAGTGTAGATTAATTAGCGGCACTTGGACTATTTACGTTAACTAGCGGGCCCTAGGACTATGTAGATTCCCTAGCGGGCACTTGGACTACATAGGTTCCCTAGGGGGCACTTGGACTCTGTATGTTCCCTAGCGGGCACTTGGACTATCTATGTTAACTAGCGGGCACTTGGACTATGTAGGTTAACTAGGGGACACTTGCACTATGTAGGTTACCTAGCGGCACTTGGATTATCTAGGTTAACTAGCGGGCACTTGGACTATCTAGGTTACTAGCGTGCACTTGGACTATGTAGGTTCCTTAGCGGGCACTTGGACTAACTAGTTTACGTAGCGGGCACTTGGACTATGTAGGTAACCTAGCGGGCACTTGGACTATCTAGGTTAACTAGCAGGCACTTGGACTATCTAGGTTACCGAACGGGCATTTGGACTATGTAGATAACCTAGCGGGAACTTGGACAGTCTAGGTTACCTAGCGGGCTCTTGGATTTCTAGGTTAACGAACGGGCACTTGGACTATGTATGTTGCATAGCCGGCAATTGGACTGTCTAGGTTATGTAACGGGCACTTGGACTATCTAGGTTACCTAGCAGGAATTTGGACTATGTATTTTACCTAGCGGGTACTTGGAGTATCTAGGTTACCTAACGGACACTTGGACCATCTAGGTTTCTTAGCGGGCACTTGGACTATGGAGGTTAACTAACGGGCACATGGACTATATAGGTTACCTAGCGAACCCTTGGACTATGTAGGTTATCTAGCGGGCACTTGGACTATCTAGGTTAACGAACGTGCACTTGGGCTATGTAGGTAACCTAGCGGACAATTGGACAGTTTAGGTTACCAAGCGGGCACTTGGATGATCTAAGTTAACGAAAGGGCACTTGGACTATGTAGGTTTCCTAGCGGGCACTTGGATTATCTAGGTTAGCTAAAAGGAACTTGGAATATCTAGGTTACCTATCGGGCACTTGGACTATGTAGGATCCATATCGGACCTTTGTACTACTTAGGTTAACTAGAGGTCACTTTGACTATCTAGGTTAACTAGCGTGCACTTGGACTATCTAGGTCAACTAGCGGGCCCTTGTACTATGTAGGTTAACTAGCGGGCACTTGGACTATCTAGGTTAACTAACGGACCTTGGACTATGTAGGTTAACTAGCGGGCCCTTGGACTATGAAGGTTAACTAGCGGGAACGTGGACTATCGAGGTTTCCTAGCAGGCACTCGGACTATGTACATACCCTAGCGCACACTTGGACTATCTAGGTTACCTAGCGGGCATTTGGACGATGTACGTCCCCTAGTGGGCACTTGGATTATCCAGGTTAACTAACGGGCACTAGGACTATCTAGGTTAACTAGCGGGCACTTGGACTATCTAGGTTATCTAGCAGGCACTTGGATTATGCTGGACCCCTAGCGGGCACTTGGACTATCTAGGTTACCTAGCAGGCACTTGGACTATGTAGGTTAACTAGCGGACACTTGCACTATGTAGGTTAACTAGCGGGCCCATGGATTATGTATGTTTACTAGCAGGCACTTGGACTATCTAAGTTAACTAGCGGGCACTTGGACTATGTAGTTTCCCTAGCGGGCATTTGGACTATTTAGGTTACCAAGCGGGTTCTTGGACTCTGTAGGTTACCTAGCAGGCATTTGGACTATCTAGGTTAACGAAAGGGCACTTGGACTATGTAGGTTACCTAGCGGACAATTGGACAGTTTAGGTTACCAAGAGGGCACTTGGACTATCTAGGTTAACGAACGTGCACTTGGACTATGTAGGTAACCTAGCGGGCACTTGGACTGTCTAGGTTACCTAGCGGGCACTTGGTCTATCTAGGTTAACCAACGGGCACTTGGACTATGTAGGTTAACTAGCGGGCACTTGGACTATATAGGTTTCCTAGCAGGCACTCGGACTATGTACATACCCTAGTGCGCACTTGGACTATCTAGGTTACCTAGCGGGCACTTGGACTATGTATGTCCCCTAGTGGGCACTTGGACTATCTAGGTTAACTAACGGGCACTAGGACTATCTAGGTTAAATAGCGGGCACTTGGACTATCTAGGTTATCTAGCAGGCACTTGGATAATGAAGGATCCCTAGCGGGCCTTGGACTATCTATGTTACCTAGCGGGCACTTGGACTATGTAGGTTAACTAGCGGACACTTGCACAATCTAGGTTAACTAGAGGGCCCTTGCACTATGTAGGTTAACTAGCGGGCCCATGGATTTTGTATGTTTACTAGCAGGCACTTGGACTATCTAAGTTAACTAGCGGGCACTTGGACTATGTAGTTTCCCTAGCGGGCATTTGGATTATTTAGGTTACCAAGCGGGCACTTGGACTACATAGGTTCCCTAGGGGGCACTTGGACTATGTATGTTCCCTACAGACACTTGAACTATGTAAGTTAACTACCGTGCACTTGGAGTATGTAGGTTAACTAGTGGGCCCTTGGACTATCTAGGTTACCTAGCGGGCACTTGGAATATGTAGGTTAACTACCGGGCACATGCACTATCTAGGTTACCTAGCGGGCACTTGGACTATGTACGTTCCCTAGCGGGCACTTGGACTATCTACGTTAACTAGCGCGCACTTGGACTATGTAGGTTAACTAGGGGACACTTGCACTATGTAGGTTACCTAGCGGCACTTGGTCTCTCTAGGTTAACTAGCGGGCACTTGGACTATCTAGGTTAACTAGCGTGCACGTGGACTATGTAGGTTCCTTAGCGGGCACTTGGACTAACTAGTTTACCTAGCGGGCACTTGGACTATGTAGGTAACCTAGCGGGCACTTGGACTATCTAGGTTACCTAGCGGGCACATGGACTATGTAGGTTACCTAGCGGGCACTTGGACTATCTAGGTTACCGAACGGGCATTTGGACTATGTAGGTTACCTAGCGGGAACTTGGACAGTCTAGGTTACCTAGCGGGCTCTTGGATTTCTAGGATAACGAACGGGCACTTGGACTATGTATGTTGCATAGCGGGCAATTGGACTATCTAGGTTAGGTAACGGGCACTTGGACTCTCTAGGTTACCTAGCAGGAATTTGGACTATGTAGTTTACCTAGCGGGTACTTGGACTATCTAGGTTACCTTACGGACACTTGGACCATCTAGGTTTCTTAGCGGGCACTTGGACTATGTAGGTTAACTAACGGGCACTTGGACTATATAGGTTACCTATAGAACCCTTGGACTATGTAGGTTATCTACTGGGCATTTGGACTATTTAGGTTACCAAGCGGGTTCTCGGACTATGTAGGTTACCTAGCAGGCACTTGGACTATCTAGGTTAACGAAAGGGCACTTGGACTATGTAGGTTACCTAGCGGGCATTTGGATTATCTAGGTTAGCTAACAGGAACTTGGAATATCTAGGTTACCTAGCGGGCACTTGGACTATGTAGGTTACCTTGCGGGCACTTGGACTATCTAGGTTACCTAACGGGAACTTGGACTATGTAGGTTAACTAGGGGGCCCTTGGATTATGTAGGTTAACTAGCGGGCACTTGGACTATCTAGGTTAACTAGCTGACCTTGGACTATGTAGGTTAACTAGCGGGCACTTGGTCTATCTAGGTTAACTAGCGGACACTTGCACAATGCAGGTTCCCTAGGGGGCACTTTGACTATGTAGGTTCCCTAGCGGGCACTTGGACTATCTAGGTTAACTAGAGGGACTTGGACAATGTAGGTTAATTAGCGGGCACTTGGATTATCTAGGTTTACTAGCGGGCACTTGGACTATCTAGGTTATCTAACGAGCACCTGGACTATGTAGTTTCCCTAGCGGGCATTTGGATTACTTAGGTTACCCAGTGGGCACTTGGACTATGTAGGTTACCTAGCGGGCACTTGGACTATGTAGGTTAACTAGAAGGCACTTGGACAATCAAGGTTACCTAGCGGGCCCTTGGACTATGTAGGTTACCAGCGGGCACTTGGACTATCTAGGTTAACGAACGTGCACTTGGACTACGTAGGTAACCTAGCGGGCACTTGGAATGTCTAGGTTACCTAGCGGGCACTTGGCCTTTCTAGGTTAACAAACGGGCACTTGGACTATGTAGGTTAACAAGCGGGCACTTGGACTATCTAGGTTAACTAACGGACCTTGGACTATGTAGGTTAACTACCGGGCCCTTGGACTATGTAGGTTAACTAGCGGACACTTGGACCATCTAGGTTTCTTAGCGGGCACTTGGACTATGGAGGTTAACTAACGGGCACTTGGACAATCAAGGTTACCTAGCGGGCCCTTGGACTATGTAGGTTATCTAGCGGGCACTTGGACTATCTAGGTTAACGAACGTGCACTTGGGCTATGTAGGTAACCTAGCGGACAATTGGACAGTTTAGGTTACCAAGCGGGCACTTGGATGATCTAGGTTAACGAAAGGGCACTTGGACTATGTAGGTTTCCTAGCGGGCACTTGGATTATCTAGGTTAGCTAAAAGGAACTTGGAATATCTAGGTTACCTATCGGGCACTTGGACTATGTAGGATCCCTATCGCACCTTTGTACTACTTAGGTTAACTAGAGGTCACTTTGACTATCTAGGTTAACTAGCGTGCACTTGGACTATCTAGGTCAACTAGCGGGCCCTTGTACTATGTAGGTTAACTAGCGGGCACTTGGACTATCTAGGTTAACTAACGGACCTTGGACTATGTAGGTTAACTAGCGGGCCCTTGGACTATGTAGGTTAACTAGCGGGAACGTGGACTATCGAGGTTTTCTAGCAGGCACTCGGACTATGTACATACCCTAGCGCACACTTGGACTATCTAGGTTACCTAGCGGGCACTTGGACGATGTACGTCCCCTAGTGGGCACTTGGATTATCCAGGTTAACTAACGGGCACTAGGACTATCTAGGTTAACTAGCGGGCACTTGGACTATCTAGGTTATCTAGCAGGCACTTGGATTATGCAGGACCCCTAGCGGGCACTTGGACTATCTAGGTTACCTAGCAGGCACTTGGACTATGTAGGTTAACTAGCGGACACTTGCACTATGTAGGTTAACTAGCGGGCCCATGGATTATGTATGTTTACTAGCAGGCACTTGGACTATCTAAGTTAACTAGCGGGCACTTGGACTATGTAGTTTCCCTAGCGGGCATTTGGACTATTTAGGTTACCAAGCGGGTTCTTGGACTCTGTAGGTTAACTAGCAGGCATTTGGACTATCTAGGTTAACGAAAGGGCACTTGGACTATGTAGGTTACCTAGCGGACAATTGGACAGTTTAGGTGACCAAGAGGGCACTTGGACTATCTAGGTTAACGAACGTGCACTTGGACTATGTAGGTAACCTAGCGGGCACTTGGACTGTCTAGGTTACCTAGCGGGCACTTGGTCTATCTAGGTTAACCAACGGGCACTTGGACTATGTAGGTTAACTAGCGGGCACTTGGACTATATAGGTTTCCTAGCAGGCACTCGGACTATGTACATACCCTAGCGCGCACTTGGACTATCTAGGTTCCCTAGCGGGCACTTGGACTATCTATGTTAACTAGCGGGCACTTGGACTATGTAGGTTAACTAGGGGACACTTGCACTATGTAGGTTACCTAGCGGCACTTGGATTATCTAGGTTAACTAGCGGGCACTTGGACTATCTAGGTTACTAGCGTGCACTTGAACTATGTAGGTTCCTTAGAGGGCACTTGGACTAACTAGTCTACCTAGCGGGCACTTGGACTATGTAGGTAACCTAGCGGGCACTTGGACTATCTAGGTTAACTAGCAGGCACTTGGACTATCTAGGTTACCGAACGGGCATTTGGACTATGTAGGTAACCTAGCGGGAACTTGGACAGTCTAGGTTACCTAGCGGGCTCTTGGATTTCTAGGTTAACGAACGGGCACTTGGACTATGTATGTTGCATAGCCGGCAATTGGACTGTCTAGGTTATGTAACGGGCACTTGGACTATCTAGGTTACCTAGCAGGAATTTGGACTATGTATTTTACCTAGCGGGTACTTGGAGTATCTAGGTTACCTAACGGACACTTGGACCATCTAGGTTTCTTAGCGGGCACTTGGACTATGGAGGTTAACTAACGGGCACTTGGACTATATAGGTTACCTAGCGAACCCTTGGACTATGTAGGTTATCTAGCGGGCACTTGGACTATCTAGGTTAACGAACGTGCACTTGGGCTATGTAGGTAACCTAGCGGACAATTGGACAGTTTAGGTTACCAAGCGGGCACTTGGATGATCTAGGTTAACGAAAGGGCACTTGGACTATGTAGGTTTCCTAGCGGGCACTTGGATTATCTAGGTTAGCTAAAAGGAACTTGGAATATCTAGGTTACCTATCGGGCACTTGGACTATGTAGGATCCCTATCGGACCTTTGTACTACTTAGGTTAACTAGAGGTCACTTTGACTATCTAGGTTAACTAGCGTGCACTTGGACTATCTAGGTCAACTAGCGGGCCCTTGTACTATGTAGGTTAACTAGCGGGCACTTGGACTATCTAGGTTAACTAACGGACCTTGGACTATGTAGGATAACTAGCGGGCCCTTGGACTATGTAGGTTAACTAGCGGGAACGTGGACTATCGAGGTTTCCTAGCAGGCACTCGGACTATGTACATACCCTAGCGCACACTTGGACTATCTAGGTTCCCTAGCGGGCATTTGGACGATGTACGTCCCCTAGTGGGCACTTGGATTATCCAGGTTAACTAACGGGCACTAGGACTATCTAGGTTAAGTAGCGGGCACTTGGACTATCTAGGTTATCTAGCAGGCACTTGGATTATGCAGGACCCCTAGCGGGCACTTGGACTATCTAGGTTACCTAGCAGGCAGTTGGACTATGTAGGTTAACTAGCGGACACTTGCACTATGTAGGTTAACTAGCGGGCCCATGGATTATGTATGTTTACTAGCAGGCACTTGGACTATCTAAGTTGACTAGCGGGCACTTGGACTATGTAGTTTCCCTAGCGGGCATTTGGACTATTTAGGTTGCCAAGCGGGTTCTTGGACTATGTAGGTTACCTAGCAGGCATTTGGACTATCTAGGTTAACGAAAGGGCACTTGGACTATGTAGGTTACCTAGCGGACAATTGGACAATTTAGGTTACCAAGAGGGCACTTGGACTATCTAGGTTAACGAACGTGCACTTGGACTATGTAGGTAACCTAGCGGGCACTTGGACTGTCTAGGTTACCTAGCAGGCACTTGGTCTATCTAGGTTAACCAACGGGCACTTGGACTATGTAGGTTAACTAGCGGGCACTTGGACTATATAGGTTTCCTAGCAGGCACTCGGACTATGTACATACCCTAGCGCGCACTTGGACTATCTAGGTTACCTAGTGGGCACTTGGACTATCTAGGTAAACTAACGGGCACTAGGACTATCTAGGTTAAATAGCGGGCACTTGGACTATCTAGGTTATCTAGCAGGCACTTGGATAATGAAGGAACCCTAGCGGGCCTTGGACTATCTATGTTACCTAGCGGGCACTTGGACTATGTAGGTTAACTAGCGGACACTTGCACAATCTAGGTTAACTAGCGGGCCCTTGCACTATGTAGGTTAACTAGCGGGCCCATGGATTATGTATGTTTACTAGCAGGCACTTGGACTATCTAAGTTAACTAGCGGGCACTTGGACTATGTAGTTTCCCTAGCGGGCATTTGGATTATTTAGGTTACCAAGCGGGCACTTGGACTACATAGGTTCCCTAGGGGGCACTTGGACTCTGTATGTTCCCTAGGGGCACTTGGACTATGTATGTTCCCTACAGACACTTGAACTATGTAAGTTAACTACCGTGCACTTGGAGTATGTAGGTTAACTAGCGGGCCCTTGGACTATCTAGGTTACCTAGCGGGCACTTGGAATATGTAGGTTAACTACCGGGCACATGCACTATCTAGGTTACCTAGCGGGCACTTGGACCTTGTACGTTCCCTAGCGGGCACTTGGACTATCTACGTTAACTAGCGCGCACTTGGACTATGTAGGTTAACTAGGGGACACTTTCACTATGTAGGTTACCTAGCGGCACTTGGTCTCTCTAGGTTAACTAGCGGGCACTTGGACTATCTAGGTTAACTAGCGTGCACGTGGACTATGTAGGTTCCTTAGCGGGCACTTGGACTAACTAGTTTACCTAGCGGGCACTTGGACTATGTAGGTAACCTAGCGGGCACTTGGACTATCTAGGTTACCTAGCGGGCACTTGGACTATGTAGGTTAACTAGCGGGCACTTGGACTATCTAGGTTACCGAACGGGCATTTGGACTATGTAGGTAACCTAGCGGGAACTTGGACAGTCTAGGTTACCTAGCGGGCACTTGGATTTCTAGGATAACGAACGGGCACTTGGACTATGTATGTTGCATAGCGGGCAATTGGACTATCTAGGTTAGGTAACGGGCACTTGGACTCTCTAGGTTACCTAGCAGGAATTTGGACTATGTAGTTTACCTAGCGGGTACTTGGACTATCTAGGTTACCTAACGGACACTTGGACCATCTAGGTTTCTTAGCGGGCACTTGGACTATGTAGGTTAACTAACGGGCACTTGGACTATATAGGTTACCTATAGAACCCTTGGACTATGTAGGTTATCTACTGGGCATTTGGACTATTTAGGTTACCAAGCGGGTTCTTGGACTATGTAGGTTACCTAGCAGGCACTTGGACTATCTAGGTTAACGAAAGGGCACTTGGACTATGTAGGTTACCTAGCGGGCATTTGGATTATCTAGGTTAGCTAACAGGAACTTGGAATATCTAGGTTACCTAGCGGGCACTTGGACTATGTAGGTTACCTTGCGGGCACTTGGACTATCTAGGTTACCTAACGGGAACTTGGACTATGTAGGTTAACTAGGGGGCCCTTGGATTATGTAGGTTAACTAGCGGGCACTTGGACTATCTAGGTTAACAAGCTGACCTTGGACTATGTAGGTTAACTAGCGGGCACTTGGTCTATCTAGGTTAACTAGCGGACACTTGCACAATGCAGGTTCCCTAGGGGCACTTTGACTATGTAGGTTCCCTAGCGGGCACTTGGACTATCTAGGTTAACTAGAGGGACTTGGACAATGTAGGTTAATTAGCGGGCACTTGGATTATCTAGGTTTACTAGCGGGCACTTGGACTATCTAGGTTATCTAGCGAGCACCTGGACTATGTAGTTTCCCTAGCGGGCATTTGGATTACTTAGGTTACCCAGTGGGCACTTGGACTATGTAGGTTACCTAGCGGGCACTTGGACTATGTAGGTTAACTAGAAGGCACTTGGACTATCAAGGTTACCTAGCGGGCCCTTGGACTATGTAGGTTACCAGCGGGCACTTGGACTATCTAGGTTAACGAACGTGCACTTGGACTATGTAGGTAACCTAGCGGGCACTTGGAATGTCTAGGTTACCTAGCGGGCACTTGGCCTATCTAGGTTAACAAACGGGCACTTGGACTATGTAGCTTAACAAGCGGGCACTTGGACTATCTAGGTTAACTAACGGACCTTGGACTATGTAGGTTAACTACCGGGCCCTTGGACTATGTAGGTTAACTAGCGGACACTTGGACCATCTAGGTTTCCTAGCAGGCACTCGGACTATGTACATACCCTAGCGCGCACTTGGACTATCTAGGTTACCTAGCGGGCACTTGGACTATGTATGTCCCCTAGTGGGCACTTGGACTATCTAGGTTAACTAACGGGCACTAGGACTATCTAGGTTAACTAGCGGGCACTTGGATTATCTAGGTTATCTAGCAGGCACTTGGATTATGAAGGATCCCTAGCGGGCCTTGGACTATCTAGGTTACCTAGCGGGCACTTGGACTATGTAGGTTAACTAGCGGACACTTACACGATCTAGGTTAACTAGCGGGCCCTTGCACTATGTAGGTTAACTAGCGGGCCCATGGATTATATATGTTTACTAGCAGGCACTTGGACGATCTAAGTTAACTAGCGGGCACGTGGATTATGTAGTTTCCCTAGCGGGCATTTGGATAATTTAGGTTACCAAGCGGGAACTTGGACTATGTAGGTTACCTAGCAGGCACTTGGACTATCTATGTTAACTAGCGGGCCCTTGGACTATGTAGATTCCCTAGCGGTCTCTTGGACTATGTATGTTCCAGAGCGGGCACTTGGACTATGTAGGTTCCAGAGCGGGCACTTTGACTATCTAGGTTCCCTAGCGGGCACTTGTACTATGTAGGTTAACTAGCGGACACTTGGACGATCTAGGTTAACTAGCGGTTACTTGGACTATGTAGGTTAACTAGCAGGCCCTTGAACAGTGTAGATTAACTAGCGGAACTTGGACTATCTACGTTAACTAGCGGGCCCTAGGACTATGTAGATTCCCTAGCGGGCACTTAGACTACATAGGTTCCCTAGGGGGCACTTGGACTCTGTATGTTCCCTAGCGGGCACTTGGACTATGTATGTTCCCTACAGACACTTGAACTATGTAAGTTAACTACCGGGCACTTGGAGTATGTAGGTTAACTAGCGGGCCCTTGGACTATCTAGGTTACCTAGCGGGCACTTGGACTACATAGGTTCCCTAGGGGGCACTTGGACTCTGTATGTTCCCTAGCGGGCACTTGGAGTATGTAGGTTAACTAGGGGACACTTGCACTATGTAGGTTACCTAGCGGCACTTGGTCTCTCTAGGTTAACTAGCGGGCACTTGGACTATCTAGGTTAACTAGCGTGCACGTCGACTATGTAGGTTCCTTAGCGGGCACTTGGACTAACTAGTTTACCTAGCGGGCACTTGGACTATGTAGGTAACCTAGCGGGCACTTGGACTATCTAGGTTACCTAGCGGGCACTTGGACTATGTAGGTTAACTAGCGGGCACTTGGACTATCTAGGTTACCGAACGGGCATATGGACTATGTAGGTAACCTAGCGGGAACTTGGACAGTCTAGGTTACCTAGCGGGCTCTTGGATTTCTAGGTTAACGAACGGGCACTTGGACTATGTATGTTGCATAGCGGGCAATTGGACTATCTAGGTTAGGTAACGGGCACTTGGATTATCTAGGTTACCTAGCAGGAATTTGGACTATGTAGTTTACCTAGCGGGTACTTGGACTATCTAGGTTACCTAACGGACACTTGGACCATCTAGGTTTCTTAGCGGGCACTTGGACTATGTAGGTTAACTAACGGGCACTTGGACTATATAGGTTACCTATAGAACCCTTGGACTATGTAGGCTATCTAGTGGGTATTTGGACTATTTAGGTTACCAAGCGGGTTCTTGGACTATGTAGGTTACCTAGCAGGCACTTGGACTATCTAGGTTAATGAAAGGGCACTTGGACTATGTAGGTTACCTAGCGGGCACTTGGATTATCTAGGTTAGCTAACAGGAACTTGGAATATCTAGGTTACCTAGCGGGCACTTGGACTATGTAGGTTACCTTGCGGGCACTTGGACTATCTAGGTTAACTAACGGGAACTTGGACTATGTAGGTTAACTAGCGGGCCCTTGGACTATGTAGGTTAACTAGCGGGCACTTGGACTATCTAGGTTAACTAGCTCACCTTGGACTATGTAGGTTAACTAGCGGGTACTTGGACTATCTAGGTTAACTAGCGGACACTTGCACAATGCAGGTTCCCTAGGGGGCACTTTGACTATGTAGGTTCCCTAGCGGGCACTTGGACTATCTAGGTTAACTAGAGGGACTTGGACTATGTAGGTTAATTAGCGGGCACTTGGCTTATCTAGGTTAACTAGCGGGCACTTGGACTGTCTAGGTTAACTAGAGGGCACTTGGACTATGTAGATTAACTAGCGGGACCTTAGACTATCTAGGTTTACTAGCGGGCACTTGGACTATCTAGGTTATCTAGCGAGCACCTGGACTATGTAGTTTCCCTAGCGGGCATTTGGATTACGTAGGTTACCCAGTGGGCACTTGGACTATGTAGGTTACCTAGCGGGCACTTGGACTATGTAGGTTAACTAGAAGGCACTTGGACTATCAAGGTTACCTAGCGGGCCCTTAGACTATGTAGGTTACCAGCGGGCACTTGGACTATCTAGGTTATCTAGCAGGCACTTGGATAATGAAGGATCCCTAGCGGGCCTTGGACTATCTAGGTTACCTAGCGGGCACTTGGACTATGTAGGTTAACTAGCGGACACTTGCACGATCTAGGTTAACTAGTGGGCCCTTGCACTATGTAGGTTAACTAGCGGGCCCATGGATTATGTATGTTTCCTAGCAGGCACTTGGACTATCTTAGTTAACTAGCGGGCACTTGGACTATGTAGTTTCCCTAGCGGGCATTTGGATTATTTAGGTTACCAAGCGGGAACTTGGACTATGTAGGTTACCTAGCAGGCACTTAGACTCTCTACGTTAACTAGCGGGCCCTTGGACTATGTAGATTCCCTAGCGGTCTATTGGACTATGTATGTTCCAGAGCGGGCACTTGGACTATGTAGGTTCCCTAGCGGGCAATTGGACTATGTAGATTAACTAGCGGAGACTTGGACGATCTAGGTTAACCAGCGGTTACTTGGACTATGTAGGTTAACTAGCCGGCCCTTGAACAGTGTAGATTAACTAGCGGCACTTGGACTATCTACGTTAACTAGCGGGCCCTAGGACTATGTAGATTCCCTAGCGGGCACTTCGACTACATAGGTTCCCTAGGGGGCACTTGGACTGTGTATGTTGCTAGCGGGCACTTGGACTATGTATGTTCCCTACAGACACTTGAACTATGTAAGTTAACTACCGTGCACTTGGAGTATGTAGGTTAACTAGCGGGCCCTTGGACTATCTACGTTAACTAGCGGCACTTGAATAATGTAGGTTAACTAGGGGACACTTGCACTATGTAGGTTACCTAGGGGCACTTGGTCTCTCTAGGTTAACTAGCGGGCACTTGGACTATCTAGGTTAACTAGCGTGCACGTGGACTATGTAGGTTCCTTAGCGGGCACTTGTACTAACTAGTTTACCTAGCGGGCACTTGGATTATGTAGGTAACCTAGCGGGCACTTGGACTATCTAGGTTAGGTAACGGGCACGTGCACTATGTAGGTTAACTAGCGGGCACTTGGACTATCTAGGTTACCTAGCAGGAATTTGGACTATGTAGTTTACCTAGCGGGTACTTGGACTATCTAGGTTACCTAACGGACACTTGGACCATCTAGGTTTCTTAGCGGGCACTTGGACTATGTAGGGTAACTAACGGGCACTAGGACTATATAGGTTACCTAGCGAACCCTTGGACTATATAGGTTATCTAGCGGGCACTTGGACTATCTAGGTTAACGAACGTGCACTTGGGCTATGTAGGTAACCTAGCGGACAATTGGACAGTTTAGGTTACCAAGCGGGCACTTGGATTATCTTGGTTAACGAAAGGGCACTTGGACTATGTAGGTTTCCTAGCGGGCACATGGATTATCTAGGTTAGCTAAAAGGAACTTGGAATATCTAGGTTACCTAGCGGGCACTTGGACTATGTAGGTTACTTTGCGGGCACTTGTACGATCTAGGTTACCTAACGGGAACTTGGACTATGTAGGTTAACTAGCGGACACTTGGATGATCTAGGTTAACTAGCTGACCTTGGACTATGTAGGTTAACTAGCGGGCATTTGGACTATCAAGGTTAACTAGCGGGAACTTGCACAATGCAGGTTCCCTAGCGGGCATTTTGACTATGTAGGTTCCCTAGCGGGCACTTGGACTATATAGGTTCCCTACGGGCACTTGGACTATCTAGGTTACCTAGCGGGCACTTGGACTATGTAGGTTAACTAGCGGGCACTTGGACTATCTAGGTTACCTAGCAGGAATTTGGACTATGTAGTTTACCTAGCGGGTACTTGGACTATCTAGGTTACCTAACGGACACTTGGACCATCTAGGTTTCTTAGCGGGCACTTGGACTATGTAGGGTAACTAACGGGCACTAGGACTATATAGGTTACCTAGCGAACCCTTGGACTATATAGGTTATCTAGCGGGCACTTGGACTATCTAGGTTAACGAACGTGCACTTGGGCTATGTAGGTAACCTAGCGGACAATTGGACAGTTTAGGTTACCAAGCGGGCACTTGGATTATCTAGGTTAACGAAAGGGCACTTGGACTATGTAGGTTTCCTAGCGGGCACATGGATTATCTAGGTTAGCTAAAAGGAACTTGGAATATCTAGGTTACCTAGCGGGCACTTGGACTATGTAGGTTACTTTGCGGGCACTTGTACGATCTAGGTTACCTAACGGGAACTTGGACTATGTAGGTTAACTAGCGGACACTTGGATGAACTAGGTTAACTAGCTGACCTTGGACTATGTAGGTTAACTAGCGGGCATTTGGACTATCAAGGTTAACTAGCGGGAACTTGCACAATGCAGGTTCCCTAGCGGGCATTTTGACTATGTAGGTTCCCTAGCGGGCACTTGGAGTATATAGGTTCCCTACGGGCACTTGGACTATCTAGGTTCCCTAACGGGCACTTGGAATATGTAGGTTCCCTATCGGGCACTTGGACTATGTAGGTTCCTCTGCGGGCACTGGGACTATGTAGGTTCCCTATCGGGCATTGGACTATGTAGGTTCACTAGCAGGACCTTGGACTATCTAGGTTACCTAGCGGGCACTTGGACTATGTAGGTTAAGTAGCGGAGACTTGGACAATCTAGGTTACCTAGCGGGCACTTGAACAATGTACATACCCTAGCGGGCACTTGGACTATCTAGGTTACCTAGCGGGCACTTGAACTATGTACATACCCTAGCGGGCACTTGGACTATCTAGGTTACCTAGCGGGCACTTGGACTATGTACGTCCCCTAGCGGGCACTTGGACTATATAGGTTAACCAGAGGGCCCTTGGACTATCTAGGTTACCTAGCGGGCACTTGGACTATGTAGGTTAACTAGCGGACACTTGCACGATCTAGGTTAACTAGTGGGCCCTTGCACTATGTAGGTTAACTAGCGGGCCCATGGATTATGTATGTTTCCTAGCAGGCACTTGGACTATCTAAGTTAACTAGCGGGCACTTGGACTATGTAGTTTCCCTAGCGGGCATTTGGATTATTTAGGTTACCAAGCGGGAACTTGGACTATGTAGGTTACCTAGCAGGCACTTAGACTCTCTACGTTAACTAGCGGGCCCTTGGACTATGTAGATTCCCTAGCGGTCTATTGGACTATGTATGTTCCAGAGCGGGCACTTGGACTATGTAGGTTCCCTAGCGGGCAATTGGACTATGTAGATTAACTAGCGGAGACTTGGACGATCTAGGTTAACCAGCGGTTACTTGGACTATGTAGGTTAACTAGCCGGCCCTTGAACAGTGTAGATTAACTAGCGGCACTTGGACTATCTACGTTAACTAGCGGGCCCTAGGACTATGTAGATTCCCTAGCGGGCACTTCGACTACATAGGTTCCCTAGGGGGCACTTGGACTGTGTATGTTGCTAGCGGGCACTTGGACTATGTATGTTCCCTACAGACACTTGAACTATGTAAGTTAACTACCGTGCACTTGGAGTATGTAGGTTAACTAGCGGGCCCTTGGACTATCTACGTTAACTAGCGGCACTTGAATAATGTAGGTTAACTAGGGGACACTTGCACTATGTAGGTTACCTAGGGGCACTTGGTCTCTCTAGGTTAACTAGCGGGCACTTGGACTATCTAGGTTAACTAGCGTGCACGTGGACTATGTAGGTTCCTTAGCGGGCACTTGGACTAACTAGTTTACCTAGCGGGCACTTGGATTATGTAGGTAACCTAGCGGGCACTTGGACTATCTAGGTTAGGTAACGGGCACGTGCACTATGTAGGTTAACTAGCGGGCACTTGGACTATCTAGGTTACCTAGCAGGAATTTGGACTATGTAGTTTACCTAGCGGGTACTTGGACTATCTAGGTTACCTAACGGACACTTGGACCATCTAGGTTTCTTAGCGGGCACTTGGACTATGTAGGGTAACTAACGGGCACTAGGACTATATAGGTTACCTAGCGAACCCTTGGACTATATAGGTTATCTAGCGGGCACTTGGACTATCTAGGTTAACGAACGTGCACTTGGGCTATGTAGGTAACCTAGCGGACAATTGGACAGTTTAGGTTACCAAGCGGGCACTTGGATTATCTTGGTTAACGAAAGGGCACTTGGACTATGTAGGTTTCCTAGCGGGCACATGGATTATCTAGGTTAGCTAAAAGGAACTTGGAATATCTAGGTTACCTAGCGGGCACTTGGACTATGTAGGTTACTTTGCGGGCACTTGTACGATCTAGGTTACCTAACGGGAACTTGGACTATGTAGGTTAACTAGCGGACACTTGGATGATCTAGGTTAACTAGCTGACCTTGGACTATGTAGGTTAACTAGCGGGCATTTGGACTATCAAGGTTAACTAGCGGGAACTTGCACAATGCAGGTTCCCTAGCGGGCATTTTGACTATGTAGGTTCCCTAGCGGGCACTTGGACTATATAGGTTCCCTACGGGCACTTGGACTATCTAGGTTACCTAGCGGGCACTTGGACTATGTAGGTTAACTAGCGGGCACTTGGACTATCTAGGTTACCTAGCAGGAATTTGGACTATGTAGTTTACCTAGCGGGTACTTGGACTATCTAGGTTACCTAACGGACACTTGGACCATCTAGGTTTCTTAGCGGGCACTTGGACTATGTAGGGTAACTAACGGGCACTAGGACTATATAGGTTACCTAGCGAACCCTTGGACTATATAGGTTATCTAGCGGGCACTTGGACTATCTAGGTTAACGAACGTGCACTTGGGCTATGTAGGTAACCTAGCGGACAATTGGACAGTTTAGGTTACCAAGCGGGCACTTGGATTATCTAGGTTAACGAAAGGGCACTTGGACTATGTAGGTTTCCTAGCGGGCACATGGATTATCTAGGTTAGCTAAAAGGAACTTGGAATATCTAGGTTACCTAGCGGGCACTTGGACTATGTAGGTTACTTTGCGGGCACTTGTACGATCTAGGTTACCTAACGGGAACTTGGACTATGTAGGTTAACTAGCGGACACTTGGATGAACTAGGTTAACTAGCTGACCTTGGACTATGTAGGTTAACTAGCGGGCATTTGGACTATCAAGGTTAACTAGCGGGAACTTGCACAATGCAGGTTCCCTAGCGGGCATTTTGACTATGTAGGTTCCCTAGCGGGCACTTGGAGTATATAGGTTCCCTACGGGCACTTGGACTATCTAGGTTCCCTAACGGGCACTTGGAATATGTAGGTTCCCTATCGGGCACTTGGACTATGTAGGTTCCTCTGCGGGCACTGGGACTATGTAGGTTCCCTATCGGGCATTGGACTATGTAGGTTCACTAGCAGGACCTTGGACTATCTAGGTTACCTAGCGGGCACTTGGACTATGTAGGTTAAGTAGCGGAGACTTGGACAATCTAGGTTACCTAGCGGGCACTTGAACAATGTACATACCCTAGCGGGCACTTGGACTATCTAGGTTACCTAGCGGGCACTTGAACTATGTACATACCCTAGCGGGCACTTGGACTATCTAGGTTACCTAGCGGGCACTTGGACTATGTACGTCCCCTAGCGGGCACTTGGACTATATAGGTTAACCAGAGGGCCCTTGGAATATGTAGGTTAACTAGCGGGCACTTGGATTATCTAGGTTAACTAGTGGGCACTTGGACGATCTAGGTTAACTAGCGGGCACTTGGACTATCTAGGTTAACTAGCGGGCACTTGGACTATCTAGGTTAACTAGCGAGCACTTGGACTATCTAGGCTTACTAGCGGGCACTTGGAATATCTAGGTTGACTAGCGGGCACTTGGACTATGTAGTTTCTCTAGCGGGCAATTGGATTACTTAGGTTACCTAGCGGGCACTTGGACTACATAGGTTCCCTAGGGGGCACGTGGACTCTGTTTGTTCCCTAGCGGGCACTTGGAATATGTATATTCCCTACAGACACTTGAACTATGTAGGTTAACTACCGTGCACTTGGAGTATGTAGGTTAACTAGCGGGCCCTTGGACTATCTAGGTTACCTAGCGGGCACTTGGAATATGTAGGTTAACTACCGGAAACATGCACTATCTAGGTTACCTAGCGGGTACTTGGACTATGTACGTTCCGTAGCGGGCACTTGGACTATCTATGTTAACTAGCGGGCACTTGGACTATGTAGGTTAACTAAGGGACACTTGCACTATGTAGGTTACCTAGCGGCACTTGGTCTATCTAGGTTAACTAGCGGGCACTTGGACTATCTAGGTTAACTAGCGTGCACGTGGACTATGTAGGTTCCTTAGCGGGCACTTGGACTAACTAGTTTACCTAGCGGGCACTTGGACTATGTAGGTAACCTAGCGGGCACTTGGACTGTCTAGGTTACCTAGCGGGCACTTGGCCTATCTAGGTTAACCAACGGGCACTTGGACTATGTAGGTTAACTAGCGGGCACTTGGACTATCTAGGTTAACTAACGGACCTTGGACTATGTAGGTTAACTAGCGGGCCCTTGGACTATGTAGGTTAACTAGCGGGCACTTGGACTATCTAGGTTTCCTAGCAGGCACTCGGACTATGTACATACCCTAGCGCGCACTTGGACTATCTAGGTAACCTAGCGGGCACTTGGACTATGTATGTCCCCTAGTGGGCACTTGGACTATGTAGGTTAACTAACGGGCACTAGGACTATCTAGGTTAACTAGCGAGCACTTGGAATATCTAGGTTATCTAGCAGGCACTTGGATTATGAAAGATCCCTAGCGGGCCTTGGACTATCTAGGTTACCTAGCGGGCACTTGGACTATGTAGGTTAACTAGCGGACACTTGCACGATCTAGGTTAACTAGCGGGCCCTTGCACTATGTAGGTTAACTAGCGGTCCCATGGATTATGTATGTTTACTAGCAGGCACTTTGACTATCTAAGTTAACTAGCGGGCACTTGGAATATGTAGTTTCCCTAGCGGGCATTTGGATTATTTAGGTTACCAAGCGGGAACTTGGACTATGTAGGTTACCTAGCAGGCACTTGGACTATCTACGTTAACTAGCGGGCCCTTGGACTATGTAGATTACCTAGCGGTCTCTTGGACTATGTATGTTCCAGAGCGGGCACTTGGACTATGTAGGTTCCAGAGCGGGCACTTGGACTATCTAGGTTACCTAGCGGGCACTTGTACTATGTAGGTTAACTAGCGGACACTTGGACGATCTAGGTTAACTAGCGGTTACTTGGACTATGTAGGTTAACTAGCGGGCCCTTGAACAGTGTAGATTAACTAGCGGCACTTGGACCATCTACGTTAACTAGCGGGCCCTAGGACTATGTAGATTCCCTAGCGGGCACTTGGACTACATAGGTTAACTAGGGGGCACTTGGACTCTGTATGTTCCCTAGCGGGCACTTGGACTATGTATGTTCCCTACAGACACTTGAACTATGTAAGTTAACTACCGTGCACTTGGAGTATGTAGGTTAACTAGCGGGCCCTTGGACTATCTAGGTTACCTAGCGGGCACTTGTACTATGTAGGTTAACTAGCGGACACTTGGACGATCTAGGTTAACTAGCGGTTACTTGGACTATGTACGTCCCCTAGCGGGCACCTGGACTATCTAGGTAAACTAGAGGGCCCTTGGACTATGTAGGCTAACTAGCGGGCACTTGGACTATCTAGGTTAACTAGCGGGCACTTGGACTATCTAGATTAACTAGCGGGCCCTTGGACTATCTAGGTTAACTAGCGGGCACTTGGACTATCTAGCTTAACTAGCGGGCACTTGGACTATCTAGATGAACTAGCGGGCCCTTGGACTATCTAGGTTTACTAGCGGGCACTTGGAATATCTAGGTTAACTAGCGGGCACGTGGACTATGTAGTTTCCATAGCGGGCAATTGGATTACTTAGGTTACCTAGTGGGCACTTGGACTATGTAGGTTAACTAGCGGGCACTTGGACTATGTAGGTTAACTAGAAGGCACTTGGACTATCAAGGTTACCTTGCGGGCCCTTGGACTGTATAGGTTACCTAGCGGGCACTTGGCCTATCTAGGTTAACGAACGTGCACTTGGACTATGTAGGTTAACTAGCGGACACTTCGACTATCTAGGTTAGCTAACGGGCAATTGGACTATCTAGGTTACCTAGCGGGCACTTGGACTATGTAGGTTCCCTAGCGGGCACTTGGACTATTTAGGTTACCTAGCAGGCACTTTGACTATCTAGGTTAACTAACGGGCACTTGGACTGTCTAGGTTACCTAGTGGGCACTTGGACTATGTAGTTTACCTAGCAGGCACTTGGACTATGTAGGTTAACTAGCGGGCACTTGGACTATCTAGGTTACCTAGAGGGCACTTGGACTATGTACGTTCCCTAGCGGGCACTTGGGCTATCTACGTTACCTAGCGGGCACTTGGACTATGTAGGTTAACGAAAGGCCCTTGGACTATGTAGGTAACCTAATGGTCACTTGGACTGTCTAGGTTACCTAGCGGGGACTTGGACTATGTAGGTTAACTAGCGGGCACTTGGACTATGTAGGATCCCTATCGGACATTTGTACTTATTAGGTTAACTAGCGGACACTTTGACTATCTAGGTTAACTAGCGGGCACTTGGACTATCTAGGTCAACTAGCGGGCCCTTGTACTATGTAGGTTAACTAGCGGGCACTTGGGTTAACTAACGGACCTTGAACTATGTAGGTTAACTAGCGGGCCCTTGGACTATGTAGGTTAACTAGCGGACACTTGGACTATCTAGGTTTCCTAGCAGGCACTCGGACTATGTACATACCCTAGCGCGCACTCTGACTATCTACGTTACCTAGCGGGCACTTGGACTATGTAGGTCCCCTAGTGGGCACTTGGACTATCTAGGTTAACTAACGGGCACTAGGACTATCTAGGTTAACTAGCGGGCACTTGGACTATCTAGGTTATCTAGCAGGCACTTGGATTATGAAGGATCCCTAGCGGGCACTTGGACTATCTAGGTTACCTAGTGGGCACTTGTACTATGTAGGTTAACTAGCGGACACTTGCACGATCTAGGTTAACTAGCGGGCCCTTAAACTATATAGGTTAAATAGCGGGCCCATGGATTATGTAGGTTTACTGGCAGGCACTTGGACTATTTAGGTTAACTAGCGGGCACTTGGATATGTAGTTTCCCTATCGGGCATTTGGACTATTTAGGTTACCAAGCGGGAACTTGGACTATGTAGGTTACCTAGCGGGCACTTGGACTATCTAGGTTACCTAGCAGGCATTTTGACTATCTAGGTTAACTAATGGGCACTTGGACTATGTAGCTTCCCTAGGGGGCACTTGGATTATGTAGGTTTCCTATCGGGCACTTGGACTATGCAGGTTAACTAGCGGGCACTTGTACTCTCTAGGTAACCTAGCGGGCACTTGGACTATCTAGGTTAACGAACGGGCACTTGGACTATGTAGGTAACCTAGCGGGCACTTGGACTGTCTAGGTTACCTAGCAGGCACTTTGACTATCTAGGTTAACGAATGGGCACTTGGACTATGTACGTTACCTAGCGAGCACTTGGACTATGTAGGATCCCTATCGGACATTTGTACTACTTAGGTTAACTAGCGGGCACTTTGACCATCTAGGTTAACTAGTGGGCACTTGGACTATGTAGGTCAACTAGCGGGCCCTTTTACTATGTAGGTTAACTAGCGGGAACTTGGACTATCTAGGTAAACTAGCGGACCTTGGACTATGTAGGTTACCTAGCGTGCCCTTGGACTATGTACATACCCTAGGGCGCACTTGGACTATCTAGGTTAACTAACAGGCACTAGGACTATCTAGGTTAACTAGCGGGCACTTGGACAATCTAGGTTAACTAGCGGGCACTTGGACTATCTAGGTTACCTAGAGGGCACTTGGACTATGTAGATTCCCTAGCGGGCACTTGGGCTTTCTCTGTTACCTAGCGGGCACTTGGACTATGTAGGTTAACGAATGCGCACTTGGACTATGTAGGTAACCTAATGGCCACTTGGACTGTCTAGGTTACCTAGCGGGGACTTGGCCTATGTAGGTTAACTAGCGGGCACTTGGACTATGTAGGATCCCTATCGGACCTTTGTACTACTTAGGTTAACTAGAGGTCACTTTGAATATCTAGGTTAACTAGCGGGTACTTGGACTATCTAGGTCAACTAGCGGGCCCTTGTACTATGTAGGTTAACTAGCGGGCACTTGGATTATCGAGGTTTCCTAGCAGGCACTCGGACTATGTACATACCCTAGCGCGCACTTGGACTATCTAGGTTACCTAGCGGGCACTTGGACTATGTACGTCCCCTAGTGGGCACTTGGATTATCTAGGTTAAGTAACGGGCACTAGGACTATCTAGGTTAACTAGCGGGCACTTGGACTATCTAGGTTATCTAGCAGGCACTTGGATTATGCAGGATCCCTAGCGGGCACTTGGACTATCTAGGTTACCTAGCGGGGACTTGGACTATTTAGGTTAACTAGCGGACACTTGCACGATCTCGGTTAACTAGCGGGCCCTTGCACATTGTAGGTTAACTAGCGGGCCCATGGATTATGTATGTTTACTAGCAGGCACTTGGACTATCTAAGTTAACTAGCGGGCACTTGGACTATGTAGTTTCCCTAGCGGGCATTTGGACTATTTAGGTTACCAAGCGGGAACTTGGACTATGTAGGTTACCTAGCAGGCACTTGGACTATCTAGGTTAACGAAAGGGCATTTGGACTATGTAGGTTACCTAGCGGGCACTTGTATTATCTAGGTTAGCTAACAGGAACTTGGAATATCTAGGTTACCTAGCGGGCAATTGGACTATCTAGGTTAACTAATGGACCTTGGACTATGTAGGTTAACTAGCGGGCCCTTGGACTATGTAGCTTAACTAGCGGGCACTTGGACTATCTAAGTTTTCTAGCAGGCACTCGGACTATGTACATACCCTAGCGCGCACTTGGACTATCTAGGTTACCTAGCGGGCACTTGGACTATGTATGTCCCCTAGTGGGCCCTTGGACTATCTAGGTTAACTAACGGGCACTAGGACTATCTAGGTTAACTAGCGGTCACTTGGACTATCTAGGTTATCTAGCAGGCACTTGGATTATGAAGGATCCCTAGCGGGCCTTGGACTATCTAGGTTACCTAGCGGGAACTTGGACTATGTAGGTTATCTTGCGGGCACTTGGACTATCTAGGTTACCTAACGGGAACTTGGACTATGTAGGTTAACTAGCGGGCCCTTGGAATATGTAGGTTAACTAGCGGGCACTTGGACTATCTAGGTTAACTAGCTCACCTTGGACTATGTAGGTTAACTAGCGGGCACTTGCACAATGCAGGTTCCCTAGGGGACACTTTGACTATGTAGGTTCCCTAGTGGGCACTTATAGTATCTTGGTTAACTAGGGGGACTTGGACTATGTAGGTTAACTAGAGGGCACTTGGATTATCTAGGTTAACTAGCGGGCACTTGGACTATCTAGGTTAACTAGCGGGCACTTGGATTATCTAGGTTAACTAGCGGGCACTTGGACTATGTAGGTTAACTAGAAGGCACTTGGACTATCAAGGTTACCTAGCAGGTCCTTGGACTATGTAGGTTACCAGCGGGCACTTGGACTATCTAGGTTAACGAACGTGCACTTGGACTATGTAGGTAACCTAGCGGGCACTTGGACTGTCTAGGTTACATAGCGGGCACTTGGCCTATCTAGGTTAACCAACGGGCACTTGGACTATGTAGGTTAACTAGCGGGCAATTGGACTATCTAGGTTAACTAATGGACCTTGGACTATGTAGGTTAACTAGCGGGCCCTTGGACTATGTAGCTTAACTAGCGGGCACTTGGACTATCTAAGTTTTCTAGCAGGCACTCGGACTATGTACATACCCTAGCGCGCACTTGGACTATCTAGGTTACCTAGCGGGCACTTGGACTATGTATGTCCCCTAGTGGGCCCTTGGACTATCTAGGTTAACTAACGGGCACTAGGACTATCTAGGTTAACTAGCGGTCACTTGGACTATCTAGGTTATCTAGCAGGCACTTGGATTATGAAGGATCCCTAGCGGGCCTTGGACTATCTAGGTTACCTAGCGGGAACTTGGACTATGTAGGTTAACTAGCGGACACTTGCACGATCTAGGTTAACTAGCGGGCCCTTGCACTATGTAGGTTAACTAGCGGGCCCATGGATTATGTATGTTTACTAACAGGCACTTGGACTATCTAAGTTAACTAGCGGGCACTTGGAATATGTAGTTTCCCTAGCGGGCATTTGGACTATTTAGGTTACCAAGCGGGAACTTGGACTATGTAGGTTACCTAGCAGGCACTTGGACTATCTAGGTTAACGAAAGAGCACTTGGACTATTTAGGTTACCTATCGGGCACTGGGATTTTCTAGGTTAGCTAACAGGAACTTGGTATATCTAGGTTACCTAGCGGGCACTTGGACTATGTAGGTTACCTTGCGGGCACTTGTACTATCTAAGTTACCTAACAGGAACTTGGACTATGTAGGTTAACTAGCGTGCACTTGGACTATGTAGGTTAACTAGCGGGCACTTGGACTATCTAGGTTAACTACCTCACCTTGGACTATGTAGGTTAACTAGCGGGCATTTGGACTACCTAGGTTAACTAGCTGACCTTGGACTATGTAGGTTAACTAGCGGGAACTTGGACTATCTAGGTTAACTAGCGGGTTCTTGGACTATGTCGGTTAACTAGCGGGCTCTTGGACTATCTAGGTTAACTAGCTGACCTTGGACTATGTAGGTTAACTAACGGGCACTTAGATTATGTAGGTTATCTAGCGGGCACTTGGAATATGTAGGTTAACTAGCGGACACTTGCACTATGTAGGTTAACTAGCGGGCGCATGGACTATGTAGGTTTACTAGCGGGCCCTTGGACTATCTAGGTTCCCTAAAGGGCACTTGGACTATCTAGGTTACCGAACAGGCACTTGGACTATCTAGGTTACCTAGCGGGCACTAGGACTATGTAGGCTAACTAGGGGGCCCTTGGACGATCTGGGTTACCTAGCGGGTACTTGAACTATCTAGGTTAACTAGCGGGCACTTGCATTATCTAGGTTACCTAGCGGGCACTTGGACTATCTAGGTTAACTAGCGGGCACTTGGACTATGTAGGTTAACTAGCGGACACTTGCACTACGTAGGTTACCTAGTGGGCACATGGACTATGTAGTTTCCCTAGCGGGCATTTGGACTATTTAGGTTACCAAGGGGGCACTTAGACTATGTAGGTTACCTAGCGAGCACTTGTACTATCTAGGTTACCTAGCAGGCACTTTGACAATCTAGGTTAACTAGCGGGCACTTGCACAATGCAGGTTCCCTAGCGGGCACTTTGAGTTTGTAGGTTCCCTATGGGCTCTTGGATTATCTAGGTTCCCTAACGGGCACTTGGAATATATAGGTTCCCTATCGGGCACTTGGACTATGTCGGTTCCTCAGCGGGCACTTGGACTATGTAGGTTCCCTATCGGGCATTAGACTATGTAGGTTAACTAGCAGGACCTTGGACTATCTAGGTTACCTAGCGGGCACTTGGACTATATAGGTTAACTAGCGGGCACTTGGACAATCTAGGTTACCTAGCCGGCACTTGAAGTATGTACATACCCTAGAGGGCACTTGGACTATCTAGGTTACCTAGTGGGCACTTGGACTATATACGTACCCTAGCGGGCACTTGGAATATCTAGGTTAACTAGAGGGCCATTGGACTATCTAGGTTAAGTAGCGGGCACTTGGACTATCTAGGTTAACTAGCGGGCACTTGGACCATCTAGATTAACTAGCGGGCCCTTGGACTATCTAGGTTTACTAGCGGGCCCTTGGACTATCTAGGTTAACTAGCGGGCACTTGGACTATGTAGTTTCCATAGCGGGCATTTGGATTACTTAGGTTACCTAGTGGGCACTTGGACTATGTAGGTTACCTTGCGGGCACTTGGACTATGTAAGTTAACTAGAAGGCACATGGACTATCAAGGTTATCTAGCGGGCTCTTGGACTATGTAGGTTACCACGGGCACTTGGACTATCTAGGTTAACGAACGTGCACTTGGACTATGTAGGTAACCTAGCGGGCACTTGGCCTATCTAGGTTAACGAAAGGGCACTTCGACTATGTAGGTTAACTATCGGACAATCGACTATCTAGGTTAGCTAACGGGCAATTGGACTATCTAGGTTAACTAGCGGGCACTTGGACTATGTAGGTTCCTTAGCGGGCACTTGGACAATTTAGGTTACCTAGCAGGCACTTTGACTAGCTAGGTTAACTAACGGGCACTTGGACTATTTAGGTTGCCTAGCGAGCACTTGGACTATGTAGGTTTCCGAGCGGGCACTTGGACTATGTAGGTTCCCTATCGGGCACTTGGACTGTCTAGGTTAACTTGCTGGCAATTGGACTGTCTAGGTTAACTAGTGGGCACTTGGACGATGTAGTTTACCTAGCAGGCACTTGGACTATGTAGGTTAACTAGCGGGCACTTGGACTATCTAGGTTACCTAGAGGGCACCTGGACTATGTACGTTCCCTAGCAGGCACTTGGGCTATCTACGTTACCTAGCGGGCACTTGGACTATGTAGTTTAACGAAGGGGCACTTGGACTATGTAGGTAACCTAATGGTCACTTGGACTGTCTAGGTTACCTAGCGGGGACTTGGACTCTGTAGATTAACTTAAGGCACTTGGACTATCTACGTTAACTAGCGGGCTCTTGGACTATGTAGATTCCCGAGCGGGCACTTGGACTATCTAGGTTTCCTAGCAGGCACTTGGACTATGTACATACACTAGCGTGCACTGGGACTATCTATGTTACCTAGCGGGCACTTGGACTATGTACGTTCCCTAGTGGGCACTTGGACTAACTAGGGTAACTAACGGGCACTAGGACTATTTAGGTTAACTATCGCGCACTTGGACTATCTAGGTTACCTAGCAGGCACTTGGATTATATAGGATCCCTAGCGGGCACTTGGACTATCTAGGTTAACTAGCGGGCACTTGGACTATGTAGGTTAACTAGCGGACACTTGGACTATGTAGGTTAACTAGCGGGCCCTTGGACTATGTAAGTAACCTTGCGGGCACTTGGACTGTCTAGGTTACCTAGCGGGCTTTTTGACTAGGTTAACGAACGGGCACTTGGACTATGTAGGTTACCTAGCGGGCACTTGGACTATCTAGGTTAACTAGAGGGCACTTGGACTATGTAGGTTAACTAGCGGACACTTGGACTATGTAGGTTAACTAGCGGGCCCTTGGACTATGTAGGTAACCTTGCGGGCACTTGGACTGTCTAGGTTACCTAGCGGGCTTTTTGACTAGGTTAACGAACGGGCACTTGGACTATGTAGGTTACCTAGCGGGCACTTGGACTATGTAGGATCACTATTGGACATTTGTTATGCTTAGGTTAACTAGCGGGCACTTTGACTATCTAGGTTACCTAGCAGGCACTTGGACTATCTAGGTCAACTAGCGGACCTTGGACTATGTAGGTTAACTAGCGGGCACTTGGACTATCTAGGTTAACTAGCGGACCTTGGACTATGTAGGTTAACTAGCGGGCCCTTGGACTATGTAGGTTAACTAGCGGGCAGTTGGACTATCTAGGTTTCCTAGCAGGCACTTGGACTATGTACATACCCCAGCGCACACTTGGACTATCTAGGTTACCTAGTGGGCACTTGGACTATCTAGGTTACCTAGGAGGCACTTGGATTATGAAGGATCCCTAGAGGGCACTTGGACTATCTAGGTTTCCTAGCAGACACTTGGACTATGTACATACCCTAGCGCGCACTGGGACTATCTAGATTATCTAGCGGGCACTTGGACTATGTACGTCCCCAGTGGGCACATGGACTATCTAGGTTAACTAACGGGCACTAGGACTATCTAGGTTATCTAGCGGCCACTTGGACTATCTAGGTTGCCTGGCAGGCACTTGGATTATGAAGGATCCCTGGCGGGCACTTGGACTATCTAGGTTAACTAGAAGGCACTTGGACTATGTAGGTTAACTAGCGGACACTTGCACGATCCAGGTTAACTAGCGGGCCCTTGCACTATGTAGGTTAACTAACGGGCCAATGGATTATATAGGTTTACTAGCAGGCACTTTGGCTATCTAGGTTAACTAGCGGGCACTTGGACTATGTAGTTTCCCTAGCGGGCATTTGGACTATTTAGGTTACCAAGGGGGCACTTAGACAATGTAGGTTACCTAGCGAGCACTTGTACTATCTAGGTTACCTAGCAGGCACTTTGACTATCTAGGTTAACTAACGGGCTTGGCCTATGTAGGTTGCCTATCGGGCACTAGGACTATGTAGGTACCCTAGCGGGCACTTGGATTATGTAGGTTCCCTATCGGGCACTTGGACTATGTAGGTTTACTAGCGAGCACTTGGACTGTCTAGGTTACCTAGCGGGTACTTGGATTATCAAGGTTAACGAATGGGCACTTGGACTATGTAGGTTACCTAGCCGCCACTTGGACTATCTAGGTTAACTAACAGGCACTTGGATTATCTAGGTTCCCTAGCAGGCACTTGTACTATCTAGGATACCTAGCTGACACTTGGACTATGTAGGTCAACTAGCGGGCCCTTGCACTATCTAGGTTAGCTAACGGGCACTTAGATTATGTAGGTTAACTAGCGGGCACTTGGACTATGTAGTTTCCCTAGCGGGCATTTGGACTATTTAGGTTACCAAGGGGGCACTTAGACAATGTAGGTTACCTAGCGAGCACTTGTACTATCTAGGTTACCTAGCAGGCACTTTGACTATCTAGGTTAACTAACGGGCTTGGACTATGTAGGTTGCCTAGCGGGCACTAGGACTATGTAGGTACCCTAGCGGGCACTTGGATTATGTAGGTTCCCTATCGGGCACTTGGACTATGTAGGTTTACTAGCGAGCACTTGGACTGTCTAGGTTACCTAGCGGGTACTTGGATTATCAAGGTTAACGAATGGGCACTTGGACTATGTAGGTTACCTAGCCGCCACTTGGACTATCTAGGTTAACTAACAGGCACTTGGATTATCTAGGTTCCCTAGCAGGCACTTGTACTATCTAGGATACCTAGCTGACACTTGGACTATGTAGGTCAACTAGCGGGCCCTTGCACTATCTAGGTTAGCTAACGGGCACTTAGATTATGTAGGTTAACTAGCGGGCACTTGGAATATGTAGGTTCCCTAGTGGGCACTTACACTATCTAGGGTAACTAACGGGCACTAGGACTATATAGAATAACTAGCGGGCACTTGGACTATCTAGGTTAGCTAACAGGCACTTAGATTATGTAGGTTAACTAGCGGGCACTCGCACTGTGTAGGTTAACTAGTGGGCGCATGGACTATAGAGGTTTACTAGCGGGCCCTTGGACTCTCTAGGTTCCCTAAAGAGCACTTGGACTATCTAGGTTATCGAACAGGCACTTGGACTATCTAGGTTACCTAGCGGGCACTTGGACTATGTAGGCTAACTAGGGGGCCCTTGGACGATCTAGGTTACCTAGCGGGTACTTGAACTATCTAGGTTAACTAGCGAGCACTTGGACTGTCTAGGTTACCTAGCGGGCACTTGGACTATCTAGGTTAACGAATGGGCACTTGGAATATGCAGGTAACATAGAGGGCACTTGGACTGTCTAGGTTACCTAGCGGGCACTTGGACTTCTAGGTTACCTAGCTGGAACTTGGACAATGTAAGTTACCTAGCAGGCACTTGGCTATCTAGGTTACCTAACGGGCACTTTGACTATCTAGGTTACATAGCGAGCCCTTGGACTATATAGGTAACCTACCGGGCACTTGGACTGTCTAGGTTACCTAGTGGGTACTTTGACTATCTAGGTTAACGAACGGGCACTTGAACTATCTAGGTCAACTAGCGGGCCCTTGTACTATGTAGGTTAACTAGTGGGCACTTGGATTATCTAGGTTAACGAGCGGACCTTGGACTATGTAGGTTAACTAGCGGCCCCTTGGAATATGTAGGTTAACTAGCGGGCACTTGAACTATCTAGGTTTCCTAGCAGGCACTTGGACTGTGTACATACCCCAGCGCACACTTGGACTATCTAGGTTACCTAGTGGGCACTCTCACTATCTAGGTTAACTAACGGGCACTTGGACTATGTAGGTTGCCTAGCGGGCACTAGGACTATGTAGGTTCCCTAGCGGGCACTTGGATTATGTAGGTTCCCTATCGGGCACTTGGACAATGTAGATTACCTAGCCCCACTTGGACTATCTAGGTTAACTAACGGGCACTTGGACTATCTAGGTTCCCTAGCGGGCACTTGTACTATCTAGGTTACCTAGCTGGCACTTGGACTATGTAGGTCAACTAGCGGGCCCTTGCACTGTCTAGGTTAGCTAACGGGCACTTAGATTATGTAGGTTAACTAGCGGGCACTTGGAATATGTAGGTCAACTAGCGGGCGCATGGACTATGTAGGTTAACTAGGGGCACATGGACTATGTAGGTTTACTAGCTGGCCCTTGGACTATCAATGTTCCCTAAAGGACACTTGGACTATCTAGGTTACCGAACAGGCACTTGGACTATCTAGGTTACCTAGCGGGCACTTGGACTATGTAGGCTAACTAGGGGGCCCTTGGACGATCTAGGTTACCTAGCGGGTACTTGAACTATCTAGGTTAACTAGCGCGCACTTGCATTATCTAGGTTACCTAGCGGGCACTTGGACTATCTAGGTTAACTAGCGGGCACTTGGACTATGTAGGTTAACTAGCGGACACTTGCACTATGTAGGTTACCTAGCGGGCACTTGGACTATGAAGGTTAACTAGCAGGCCCTTGGACTATGTACATACCCCAGCGCGCACTTGGACTATCTAGTTTACCTAGTGGGCACTTGGAATATCTAGGTTAACTAACAGGCACCAGAACTATCTAGGTTAACAAGCGGGCACTTGCACTATCTCGGTTACCTAGCACGCACTTGGATTATGAAGGATCCCGAGCGGGCACTTGGACTATCTAGGTTTCCTAGCAGGCACTTGGACTATGTACATATACTAGCGTGCACTGGGACTATCTAGGTTATCTAGCGGGCACTTGGACTATGTACGTTCCCTAGTGGGCACTTGGACTATCTAGGTTTCCTAGCAGGCATTGGACTATGTACATACCCCAGCGCACACTTGGAATATCTAGGTTACCTAGTGGGCACTTGGACTATCTAGGTTAACTAACGGGCACTAGGACTATCTAGGTTAACTAGCGGGCACTTGTACTATCTAGGTTACCTAGCTGGCACTTGGACTATGTAGGTCAACTAGCGGGCCCTTGCACTATCTAGGTTAGCTAACGGGCACTTAGATTATGTAGGTTAACTAGCGGGCACTTGGACTATCTAGGTTTCCTAGCAGGCACTTGGACTGTGTACATACCCCAGCGCACACTTGGACTATCTAGGTTACCTAGTGGGCTCTTGGACTATTTAGGTTAACTAACGGGCACTTGGACTATGTAGGTTGCCTAGCGGGCACTAGGACTATGTAGGTTCCCTAGCGGGCACTTGGATTATGTAGGTTCCCTATCGGGCACTTGGACAATGTAGGTTTCCTAGCCGCCACTTGGACTTTCTAGGTTAACTAACAGGCACTTGGACTATCTAGGTTCCCTAGCAGGCACTTGTACTATCTAGGTTACCTAGCTGGCACTTGGACTATGTAGGTCAACTAGCGGGCCCTTGCACTATCTAGGTTAGCTAACGGGCACTTAGATTATGTAGGTTAACTAGCGGGCACTTGGAATATGTAGGTTAACTAGCGGACAATTGCACTATGTAGGTTAACTAGCGGGTGCATGGACTATGTAGGTTTACTAGCGGGCCCTTGGACTATCTAGGTTCCCTAAAAGGCACTTGGACTATCTAGGTTACCGAACAGGCACTTGGACTATCTAGGTTACCTAGCGGGCACTTGGACTCTGTAGGCTAACTAGGGGGCCCTTTGACGATCTAGGTTACCTAGCGGGTACTTGAACTATCTAAGTTAACTAGCGGGCACTTGCATTATCTAGGTTACCTAGCGGGCACTTGGACTATCTAGGTTAACTAGCGGGCACTTGGACTATGTAGGTTAACTAGCGGACACTTGCCCTATGTAGGTTACCTAGCGGGCACTTGGACTATGAAGGTTAACTAGCAGGCCCTTGGACTATTTACATACCCCAGCGCGCACTTGGACTATCTAGGTTACCTAGTGGGCACTTGGAATATCTAGGTTAACTAACAGGCACCAGAACTATCTAGGTTAAGAAGCGGGCACTTGCACTATCTCGGTTACCTAGCACGCACTTGGATTATGAAGGATCCCGAGCGGGCACTTGGACTATCTAGGTTTCCTAGCAGGCACTTGGACTATGTACATACCCCAGCGCACACTTGGATTATCTAGGTTACCTAGTGGGCACTTGGACTATCTAGGTTAACTAACGGGCACTAGGACTATCTAGGTTAACTAGCGGGCACTTGTACTGTCTAGGTTACCTAGCTGGCACTTGGACTATGTAGGTCAACTAGCGGGCCCATGCACTATCTAGGTTAGCTAACGGGCACTTAGATTATGTAGGTTAACTAGCGGGCACTTGGACTATCTAGGTTTCCTAGCAGGCACTTGGACTGTGTACATACCCCAGCGCACACTTGGACAATCTAGGTTACCTAGTGGGCACTCTCACTATCTAGGTTAACTAACGGGCACTTGGATTATGTAGGTTCCCTATCGGGCACTTGGACAATGTAGGTTACCTAGCCGCCACTTGGACTATCTAGGTTAACTAACAGGCACTTGGACTATCTAGGTTCCCTAGCGGGCACTTTTACTATCTAGGTTACCTAGCTGGCACTTGGACTATGTAGGTCAACTAGCGGGTCCTTGCACTATGTAGGTTAGCTAACGGGCACTTAGATTATGTAGGTTAACTAGCGGGCACTTGGAATATGTAGGTTAACTTGCGGGCGCATGGACTATGTAGGTTTACTAGCGGGCCCTTGGACTATCTAGGTTCCCTAAAGGGCACTTGGACTATCTAGGTTACCGAACGGGAACTTGGACTATCTAGGTTACCTAGCGGGCACTTGGACTATGTAGGCTAACTAGGGGGCCCTTGGACGATCTAGGTTACCTAGCGGGTACTTGAACTATCCAGGTTAAATAGAGGGCACTTGCATTATCTAGGTTACCTAGCGGGCACTTGGACTATCTAGGTTAACTAGCGGGCACTTGGACTATGTAGGTTTCCTAGCGGGCACTTGGACTATGAAGGTTAACTAGCAGGCCCTTGGACTATGTCCATACCCCAGCGCGCACTTGGACTATCTAGGTTACCTAGTGGGCACTTAGAATATCTAGGTTAACTAACAGGCACCAGAACTATCTAGGTTAACAAGCGGGCACTTGCACTATCTAGGTTACCTAGCACGAACTTGGATTATGAAGGATCCCGAGCGGGCACTTGGACTATCTAGGTTTCCTAGCAGGCATTTGGACTATGTACATACACTAGCGTGCACTGGGACTATCTAGGGTATCTAGCGGGCACTTGGACTATGTACGTTCCCTAGTGGGCACTTGGACTATCTAGGTTTCCTAGCAGGCACTTGGACTATGTACATACACTAGCGTGCACTGGGACTATCTAGGTTATCTAGCGGGCACTTGGACTATGTACGTTCCCTAGTGGGCACTTGGACTATCTAGGTTTCCTAGCAGGCACTTGGACTATGTACATACCCCAGCGCACACTTGGATTATCTAGGTTACCTAGTGGGCACTTGGACTATCTAGGTTAACTAACGGGCACTAGGACTATCTAGGTTAACTAGCGGGCACTTGTACTATCTAGGTTACCTAGCTGGCACTTGGACTATGTAGGTCAACTAGCGGGCCCTTGCACTATCTAGGTTAGCTAACGGGCACTTAGATTATGTAGGTTAACTAGCGGGCACTTGGACTATCTAGGTTTCCTAGCAGGCACTTGGACTGTGTACATACCCCAGCGCACACTTGGACTATCTAGGTTACCTAGTGGGCACTCTCACTATCTAGGTTAACTAACGGGCACTTGGACTATGTAGGTTGCCTAGCGGGTACTAGGACTATGCAGGTTCCCTAGCGAGCACTTGGATTATGTAGGTTCCCAATCGGGCACTTGGACAATGTAGGTTACCTAGCCGCCACTTGGACTATCTAGGTTAACTAACAGGCACTTGGACTATCTAGGTTCCCTAGCGGGCACTTTTACTATCTAGTCTACCTAGCTGGCACTTGGACTATGTAGGTCAACTAGCGGGCCCTTGCACTATCTAGGTTAGCTAACGGGCACTTAGATTATGTAGTTTAACTAGCGGGCACTTGAATATGTAGGTTAACTAGCGGGCGCATGGACTATGTAGGTTTACTAGCGGGCCCTTGGACTATCTAGGTTCCCTAAAGGGCACTTGGACTCTCTAGGTTACCAAACAGGCACTTGGACTATCTAGGTTACCTAGCGGGCACTTGGACTATGTAGGCTAACTAGGGGGCCCTTGGACGATCTAGGTTACCTAGCGGGTACTTGAACTATCTAGGTTAACTAGAGGACACTTGCATTATCTAGGTTACCTAGCGGGCACTTGGTCTATCTAGGTTAACTAGCGGGCACTTGGACTATGTAGGTTAACTAGCGGACACTTGCACTATGTAGGTTACCTAGCGGGCACTTGGACTATGAAGGTTAACTAGCAGGCCTTTGGACTATATACATACCCCAGCGTGCACTTGGACTATCTAGGTTACCTAGTGGGCACTTAGAATATCTAGGTTAACTAACAGGCACAAGAACTATCTAGGTTAACATGCGGGCACTTGCACTATCTAGGTTACCTAGCAGGCACTTGGATTATCAAGGATCCCGAGCGGGCACTTGGACTATCTAGGTTTCCTAGCAGGCACTTGGACTATGTACATACACTAGCGTGCACTGGGACTATCTAGGTTATCTAGCGGGCACTTGAACTATGTACGTTCCCTAGTGGGCACTTGGATTATCTAGGTTTCCTAGCAGGCACTTGGACTATGTACATACCCAAGCGCACACTTCGATTATCTAGGTTACCTAGTTGGCACTAGGACTATCTAGGTTAACTAGCGGGCCCTTGGACAATCTAGGTTACCTAGCAGGCACTTGTATTATGAAGGATCCCTAGCGGGCACTTGGACTATCTAGGTTTCCTAGCAGACACTTGGATTATGTACATACCCTAGCGTGCACTGGGACTATCTAGATTATCTAGCGGGCACTTGGACTATGTACGTCCCCTAGCGGGCCCTTGCACTATCTAGGTTAGCTAACGGGCACTTAGATTATGTAGGTTAACTAGCGGGCACTTGGACTATCTAGGTTACCTAGCAGGCACTTGGAATATGAAGGATCCCTGGCGGGCACTTGGACTATCTAGGTTAACTAGCGGGCACTTGGACTATGTAGGTTAACTAGCGGACACTTGCACGATCTAGGTTAACTAGCGGGCCCTTGCACTATGCAGGTTAACTAACGGGCCCATGGATTATGTAGGTTTACTAGCAGGCACTTTGACTATCTAGGTTACCGAGTGGGCACTTGGAATATCTAGGTTAACTAACAGGCACCAGAACTATCTAGGTTAACAAGCGGGCACTTGCACTATCTAGGTTACCTAGCATGCACTTGGATTATGAAGGATCCCGAGCGGGCACTTGGACTATCTAGGTTTCCTAGCAGGCACTTGGACTATGTACATACACTAGCGTGCACTGGGACTATCTAGGTTATCTAGCGGGCACTTGGACTATGTACGTTCCCTAGTGGGCACTTGCACTATCTAGGTTTCCTAGCAGGCACTTGGACTATGTAGGTCAACTAGCGGGCCCTTGCACTCTCTAGGTTAGCTAACGGGCACTTAGATTATGTAGGTTAACTAGCGGGCACTTGGACTATCTAGGTTTCCTAGCAGGCACTTGGACTGTGTACATACCCCAGCGCACACTTGGACTATCTAAGTTACCTAGTGGGCTCTTGGACTATCTAGGTTAACTAACGGGCTCTTGGACTATGTAGGTTGCCTAGCGGGCACTAGGACTATGTAGGTTCCCTAGCGGGCACTTGAATTATGTAGGTTCCCTATCGGGCACTTGGACAATGTAGGTTACCTAGCCGCCACATGGACTACCTAGGTTAACTAACAGGCACTTGGACTATCTAGGTTCCCTAGCAGGCACTTGTACTATCTAGGTTACCTAGCTGGCACTTGGACTATGTAGGTCAACTAGCGGGCCCTTGCACTATCTAGGTTAGCTAACGGGCACTTAGATTATGTAGGTTAACTAGCGGGCACTTGGATTATGTAGGTTAACTAGCGGACACTTGCACTATGTAGGTTAACTAGCGGGTGCATGGACTATGTAGGTTTACTAGCGGGCCCTTGGACTATAGGTTCCCTAAAAGGCACTTGGACTATCTAGGTTACCGAACAGGCACTTGGACTATCTAGGTTACCTAGCGGGCACTTGGACTCTGTAGGCTAACTAGGGGGCCCTTGGACGATCTAGGTTACCTAGCGGGTACTTGAACTATCTAGGTTAACTAGCGGGCACTTGCATTATCTAGGTTACCTAGCGGGCACTTGGACTATCTAGGTTAACTAGCGGGCACTTGGACTATGTAGGTTAACTAGCGGACACTTGCACTATGTAGGTTACCTAGCGGGCACTTGGACTATGAAGGTTAACTAGCAGGCCCTTGGACTATGTACATACCCCAGCGCGCACTTGGACTATCTAGGTTACCTAGTGGGCACTTGGAATATCTAGGTTAACTAACAGGCACCTGAACTATCTAGGTTAAGAAGCGGGCACTTGCACTATCTAGGTTACCTAGCATGCACTTGGATTATGAAGGATCCCGAGCGGGCACTTGGACTATCTAGGTTTCCTAGCAGGCACTTAGACTATGTACATACCCCAGCGCACACTTGGATTATCTAGGTTACCTAGTGGGCACTTGGACTATCTAGGTTAACTAACGGGCACTAGGACTATGTAGGTTAACTAGCGGGCACTTGTACTGTCTAGGTTACCTAGCTGGCACTTGGACTATGTAGGTCAACTAGCGGGCCCTTGCACTATCTAGGTTAGCTAACGGGCACTTAGATTATGTAGGTTAACTAGCGGGCACTTGGACTGTGTACATACCGCAGCGCACACTTGGACTATCTAGGTTACCTAGTGGGCACTCTCACTATCTAGGTTAACTAATGGGCACTTGGACTATGTAGGTTGCCTAGCGGGCACTAGGACTATGTAGGTTCCCTAGAGGGCACTTGGATTATGTAGGTTCCCTATCGGGCACTTGGACAATGTAGGTTACCTAGCCGCCACTTGGACTATCTACGTTAACTAACAGGCACTTGTACTATCTAGGTTCCCTAGCGGGCACTTGTACTATCTAGGTTACCTAGCTGGCACTTGGACAATGTAGGTCAACTAGCGGGCCCTTGCACTATCTAGGTTAGCTAACGGGCACTTAGATTATGTAGGTTAACTAGCGGGCACTTGGAATATGTAGGTTAACTTGCGGGCGCATGGACTATGTAGGTTTACTAGCGGGCCCTTGGACTATCTACGTTCCCTAAAGGGCACTTGGACTATCTAGGTTACCGAACAGGCACTTGGACTATCTAGGTTACCTAGCGGGCACTTGGACTATGTAGGCTAACTAGGGGGCCCTTGGACGATCTAGGTTACCTAGCGGGTACTTGAACTATCTAGGTTAACTAGAGGGCACTTGCATTATCTAGGTTACCTAGCGGGCACTTGGACTATCTAGGTTAACTAGCGGGCACTTGGACTATGTAGGTTACCTAGCGGTCACTTGGACTATGAAGGTTAACTAGCAGGCCCTTGGACTATGTACATACCCCAGCGCGCACTTGGACTATCTAGGTAACCTAGTGGGCACTTGGAATATCTAGGTTAACTAACAGGCACCAGAACTATCTAGGTTAACAAGCGGGCACTTGCACTGTCTAGGTTACCTAGCACGAACTTGGATTATGAAGGATCCCGAGCGGGCACTTGGACTATCTAGGTTTCCTCGCAGGCATTTGGACTATGTACATACACTAGCGTGCACTGGGACTATCTAGGTTATCTAGCGGGCACTTGGACTATGTACGTTCCCTAGTGGGCACTTGGACTATCTAGGTTTCCTAGCAGGCACTTGGACTATGTACATACCCCAGCGCACACTTGGATTATCTAGGTTACCTAGTGGGCACTTGGACTATCTAGGTTAACTAACGGGCACTAGGACTATCTAGGTTAACTAGCGGGCACTTGTACTATCTAGGTTACCTAGCTGGCACTTGGACTATGTAGGTCAACTAGCGGGCCCTTGCACTATCTAGGTTAGCTAACGGGCACTTAGATTATGTAGGTTAACTAGCGGGCACTTGGACTATCTAGGTTTCCTAGCAGGCACTTGGACTGTGTACATACCCCAGCGCACACTTGGACTATCTAGGTTACCTAGTGGGCACTCTCACTATCTAGGTTAACTAACGGGCACTTGGACTATGTAGGTTCCCTATCGGGCACTTGGACAATGTAGGTTACCTAGCCGCCACTTGGACTATCTAGGTTAACTAACAGGCACTTGGACTATCTAGGTTCCCTAGCGGGCACTTTTACTATCTGGGTTACCTAGCTGGCACTTGGACTATGTAGGTCAACTAGCGGGCCCTTGCACTATCTAGGTTAGCTAACGGGCACTTAGATTATGTAGGTTAACTAGCGGGCACTTGGAATATGTAGGTTAACTAGCGGGCGCATGGACTATGTAGGTTTACTAGCGGGCCCTTGGACTATCTAGGTTCCCTAAAGGGCACTTGGACTATCTAGGTTACCAAACAGGCACTTGGACTATCTAGGTTACCTAGCGGGCACTTGGACTATGTAGGCTAACTAGGGGGCCCTTGGGATCTAGGTTACCTAGCGGGTCCTTGAACTATCTAGGTTAACTAGAGGGCACTTGCATTATCTAGGTTACCTAGCGGGCACTTGGACTATCTAGGTTACCTAGCGGGCACTTGGACTATGAAGGTTAACTAGCAGGCCCTTGGACTATGTACATAGCCCAGCGTGCACTTGGACTATCTAGGTTACCTAGTGGGCACTTAGAATATCTAGGTTAACTAACAGGCACCAGAACTATCTAGGTTAACAAGCGGGCCCTTGCACTCTCTAGGTTAGCTAACGGGCACTTAGATTATGTAGATTAACTAGCGGGCACTTGGAATATGTAGGTTAACTAGCGGGCGCATGGACTATGTAGGTTTACTAGCGGGCCCTTGGACTATCTAGGTTCCCTAAAGGGCACTTGGACTATCTAGGTTACCAAACAGGCACTTGGACTATCTAGGTTACCTAGCGGGCACTTGGACTATGTAGGCTAACTAGGGGGCCCTTGGACGATCTAGGTTACCTAGCGGGTACTTGAACTATCTAGGTTAACTAGAGGGCACTTGCATTATCTAGGTTACCTAGCGGGCACTTGGACTATCTAGGTTACCTAGCGGGCACTTGGACTATGAAGGTTAACTAGCAGGCCCTTGGACTATGTACATAAACCAGCGTGCACTTGGACTATCTAGGTTACCTAGTGGGCACTTAGAATATCTAGGTTAACTAACAGGCACCAGAACTATCTAGGTTAACAAGCGGGCACTTGCACTATCTAGGTTACCTAGCAGGCACTTGGATTATCAAGGATCCCGAGCGGGCACTTGGAATATCTAGGTTTCCTAGCAGGCACTTGGACTATGTACATACACTAGCGTGCACTGGGACTATCTAGGTTATCTAGCGGGCACTTGGACTATGTACGTTCCCTAGTGGGCACTTGGATTATCTAGGTTTCCTAGCAGGCACTTGGACTATGTACATACCCAAGCGCACACTTCGATTATCTAGGTTACCTAGTTGGCACTAGGACTATCTAGGTTAACTAGCGGGCACTTTGCCTATCTAGGTTACCTAGCAGGCACTTGTATTATGAAGGATCCCTAGCGGGCACTTGGACTATCTAGGTTTCCTAGCAGACACTTGGATTATGTACATACCCTAGCGTGCACTGGGACTATCTAGATTATCTAGCGGGCACTTGGACTATGTACGTCGCCTAGCGGGCCCTTGCACTATCTAGGTTAGCTAACGGGCACTTAGATTATGTAGGTTAACTAGCGGGCACTTGGACTATCTAGGTTACCTAGCAGGCACTTGGAATATGAAGGATCCCTGGCGGGCACTTGGACTATCTAGGTTAACTAGCGGGCACTTGGACTATGTAGGTTAACTAGCGGACACTTGCACGATCTAGGTTAACTAGCGGGCCCTTGCACTATGCAGGTTAACTAACGGGCCAATGGATTATGTAGGTTTACTAGCAGGCACTTTGACTATCTAGGTTAACTAGCGGGCACTTGGACTATGTAGTTTCCCTAGCGGGCATTTGGACTATTTAGGTTACCAAGGGGGCACTTGGACTATGTATGTTACCTAGCGAGCACTTGTACTATCTAGGTTACCTAGCATGCACTTAGACAATCTAGGTTAACTAACGGGCACTTGGACTATGTAGGTTGCCTAGCGGGCACTAGGACTATGTAGGTTCCCTAGCGGGCACTTGGATTATGTAGGTTCCCTATCGGGCACTTGGACTATGTAGGTTTACTAGCGGGCACTTGGACTGTCTAGGTTACCTAGCGGGTACTTGGATTATCTAGGTTAACGAATGGGCACTTGGACTATGTAGGTTACCTAGACGCCACTTGGACTATCTACGTTAACTAACAGGCACTTGGACTATCTAGGTTCCCTAGCGGGCACTTGTACTATCTAGGTTACCTAGCAGGCACTTGGACTATGTAGGTCAACTAGCGGGTCCTTGCACTATCTAGGTTAGCAAACAGGCACTTAGATTATGTAGGTTAACTAGCGGGCACTTGGAATATGTAGGTTAACTAGCGGACACTTGCACTATGTAAGTTAACTAGCGGGCGCATGGACTATGTAGGTTTACGAGCGGGCCCTTGGACTATCTAGGTTCCCTAAAGTGCACTTTGGCTATCTAGGTTACCGAACAGACACTTGGACTATCTAGGTTACCTAGCGGGCACTTGGACTATGTAGGCTAAATAGGGTGCCCTTGGACGATCTAGGTTACCTAGCGGGTACTTGAACTATCTAGGTTAACTAGCGGGCACTTGCATTATCTAGGTTACGTAGCGGGCACTTGGACTATCAAAGTTAACGAATGGGCACTTGGAATATGCAGGTAACCTAGAGGGCACTTGGACTGTCTAGGTTACCTAGCGGGCACTTGGACTTCTAGGTTACCTAGCTGGAACTTGGACAATGTAAGTTACCTAGCGGACACTTGGACTATCTAGGTTACCTAACGGGCACTTTGACTATCTAGGTTACATAGCGGGCCCTTGGACTATATAGGTAACCTACCGGGCACTTGGACTGTCTAGGTTACCTAGCGGGCACTTTGACTATCTAGGTTAACGAACGGGCACTTGAAATATCTAGGTCAACTAGCGGGCCCTTGTACTATGTAGGTTAACTAGCGGGCACTTGGATTATTTAGGTTAACGAGGGGACCTTGGACTATGTAGGTTAACTAGCGGGCCCTTGGACTATGTAGGTTAACTAGCGGTCACTTGGACTATCTAGGTTTCCTAGCTGGCACTTGGACTATGTACATACCCTAGTGCGCACTTGGACTATCTAGGTTACCTAGCGGGCAATTGGACTATGTACGTCCCCTAGTGGGCACTTGGACTTTCTAGGTTAACTAACGGGCACTAGGACTATCTAAGTTAACTAGCGGGCACTTGGACTTTCTAGATTACCTAGCTGGCAATTGGATTATGAAGGATCCCTCTGGGCACTTGGACTATCTAGGTTACCTAGGGGCACTTGGCCTATGTAGGTTAACTAGCGGACACTTGCACGATCTAGGTAAACTAGCGGGCCCTTACACTATGTAGGTTAACTTACGGGCCCATGGATTATGTAGGTTTACTAGCAGGCACTTGGACTATGTAGGTTAACTAGCGGGCACTTGGACTGTCTAGGATACCTAGTGGTCATTTGGATTATCTAGGTTAACGAAAGGGCAATTGGACTATGTATGTTACCTAGCCGCCTTTTGGACTATCTATGTTAGCTAACAGGCACTTGGACTATCTAGGTTCCCTAGCGTGCACTTGTACTATCTAGGATACCTAGCTGGCACTTGGACTATGTAGGTCAACTAGCGGGCCCTTGGACTCCCTAGGTTAGCTAACGGGCACTTAGATTATGTAGATTAACTAGAGGGCACTTGGAATATGTAGGTTAACTAGCGGACACTTGCACTATGTAGGTTAACTAGTGGGCCCATGGACTATGTAGGTTTACTAGCGGGCCCTTGGACTATCTAGGTTGCCTAAAGGGCACTTGGACTATCTAGGTGACCGAACGGCACTTGGACTATCTAGGTTACCTAGTGGGCACTTGGACTATGTAGGCTAACTAGGGGGCCCTTGGACGATCTAGGTTCCCTAGCGGGGACTTGAACTATCTAGGTTAACTAGCGGACACTTGCACTATCTAGGTTACCTAGCGTGCACTTGGACTATGTAGGTTAACTAGCGGGCACTTGGACTATCTAGGTTACGTAGCGGGCACTTGGAATATGTAGGTTAACTAGCGGACACTTACACTATGTAGCTTACCTAGCAGGCACTTGGACTATCTAGGTTAACTAGCGGGCACTTGGACTATCTAGGTTATCTAGCGGGCACTTAGACTATATAGGTTACCTAGCGGGCACTTGGACTATGTAGGTTATCTAGTGGGCACTTGGACTATCTAGGTTAACGAACGGGCACTTTGAATATGCAGGTAACCTAGCGGGCACTTGGACTGTCTAGGTTACCTAGCGGGCACTTGGACTTCTAGGTTAACGAACGGGCTCTTGGACTATGTAGGTTGCCTAGCGGGCACTTGGAGTATCTAGGTTAGGTAACGGGCACTTGGACTACCTAGGTTACCTAGTGGGAACATGGACAATGTAAGTTACCTAGCGGGTACTTGGACTATCTAGGTTACCTAACGGGCACTTTGACTATCTAGGTTGCTAAGCGGGCACTTGGACTATGTAGGTTAACTAGCGAGCACTTGGACTCTAAGTTACCTAGCGGGCACTTGGACTATCGAGGTTACCTAGCGGGCACTTGGACTATGTAGGTTTCCTAGCGGAACTTGGACTATCTAGGTTAACGAATGGGCACTTGCACTATGTAGGTAACCTAGCGGGCACTTGGACTGTCTAGGTTACCTAGAGGGCACTTGGACTATCTAGGTTAACGAACGGGCACTTGGACTATGTAGGTTACCTAGCGGACACATGGACTATGTAGGATCCCTATCGGACATTTGGACTACTTAGGTTAACTAGCGGGCACTTGGACTATCTAGGTTAACTACCGGGCACTTGGACTATCTAGGTCAACTAGCGGGGCCTTGTACCATGTAGGTTAACTAGCGAGCACTTGGACTATCTAGGTTAACTAGCGGACCTTGGACTACGTGTGTTAACTAGCGGCCCCTTGGACTATGTAGGTTAACTAGCGGGCACTTGGACTATCTAGGTTAGCTAACGGGCACTTAGACGATCTAGGTTAACTAGACGGCACTTGAACTATCTACGTTGCCTAGCGGGTTCTTGGAGTATGTATGTTACCTAGCGGGCTGTTGGATTATCTAGGTTACCTAGCGGGCACTTGGACTATCTAGGTTAACTAACGGGCACTTGGACTATGTAGGCTCCCTAGCGGGCCCTTGGACTATGTAAGTTCCCTAGCGGGCACATGGAATTTGTGGGTTTCCTGGCGGGCATTTGGACTATCTAGGTTACCTAACTGGCACTTGGACTATGTAGGTTCCCTAGCGGGCACTTGGATTATGTTGGTTCCCTATCGGGCACTTGGACTATCTAGGTTAACTAAAGGGTATTTGGACTATGTAGGTTACCTAGCGGGCAATTGGACTATGTAGGTTCCCTATCGGGCACTTGGAGAATGTAGGTTAACTAGGGGCACTAGGATTATGTAGGTTCCCTATCGGGCACTTGGAGAATATAGGTTAACTGGGGGCACTAGGACTATGTAGGTTACCTAGCGGGCCCTTAGACTATCTAGGTTACCTAGCGGGCACTTGGACTATGTAGGTTACCTAGCTGGCACTTGAACTATCTACGTTACCTAGCGGTTACTTGGAGTATGTAGGTTACCTACCGGGCTGTTGGACTCTCTAGGTTCCCTAGCGGGCCCTTGGACTATGTAAGTTCCCTAGCGGTCCCTTGGACTATGTAAGTTCCCTAGCGGGCACTTGGACTATGTAAGTTCCCTAGCGGGGAACTTGGACTATGTGGGTTCCCTAGCGGGCATTAGGACTATCTGGGTTACCTAACGGGCACTTGGACTATGTAGGTTAACTAGCGGGCTTTGGACTATGTAGGTTACCTAGCAGGCACTTAGACTATGTAGGTTCCCTATCGTTCACTTGGAGAATGTAGGTTAACTAGGGGGCACTAGGACAATGTAGGTTACCAAGCGGGCCTTTGGACTATCTAGGTTACCTAGGGGGAACTTGGACTATGTAGGTTTACTAGTGGGCACTTGGACTATCTAGGTTACCTTGCAGGCACTTGGACTATGTAGGTTAACTAGCGGGCACTTGGACTATCTAGGTTACCTACCAGGCACTTGGACTATGTACGTTTACTAGCGGGTACTTGGACTATCTATGTTAATAGAGGGCACTTGGACTATGTAGATTCCCTATCGGGCAGTTGGACTATGTAGGTAACCTAGTGGTTACTTGAACTGTCTAGGTTACCTAGCGGGCACTTGGACTATGTAGGTTAACTAGCCAGCTCTTGGATTATCTAGGTTACCTAGCGGGTACCTGAACTATCTAGGTTAACTAGCGGGCACTTGCATTATCTAGGTTACCTAGCGGGCACTTGGACTATCTAGGTTAACTAGCGGGCACTTGGACTATGTAGGTTAACTAGCGGACACTTGCACTATGTAGGTTACCTAGCGGGCACTTGGACTATGAAGGTTAACTAGCAGGCCCTTGGACTATGTACATACCCCAGCGCGCACTTGGACTATCTAGGTTACCTAGTGGGCACTTGGAAAATCTAGGTTAACTAACAGGCACCAGAACTATCTAGGTTAACAAGCGGGCACTTGCACTATCTAGGTTACCTAGCAGGCACTTGGATTATGAAGGATCCCGAGCGGGAACTTGGACTATCTAGGTTGCCTAGCAGGCACTTGGACTATGTACATACACTAGCGTGCACTGGGACTATCTAGGTTATCTAGCGGGCACTTGGACTATGTACGTTCCTTAGTGGGCACTTGGACTATCTAGGTTTCCTAGCAGGCACTTGGACTATGTACATACCCCAGCGCACACTTGAATTATCTAGGTTACCTAGTGGGCACTTGGACTATCTAGGTTAACTAACGGGCACTAGGACTATCTAGGTTAACTAGCGGGCACTTGGACTATCTAGGTTTGCTAGCAGGCACTTGGATTATGAAGGATCCCTAGCGGGCACTTGGACTGTCTAGGTTTCCTAGCAGACACTTGGATTATGTACATACCCTAGCGCGCACTGGGACTATCTAGATTATCTAGCGGGCACTTGGACTATGTACGTCCCCTAGTGGGCACTTGGACGATCTAGGTTAACTAACGGGCACTAGGACTATCTAGGTTAACTAGCAGGCACTTGGACTATCTAGGTTAGCTAGCAGGCACTTGGATTATGAAGGATCCCTGGCGGGCACTTGGACTATCAAGGTTAACTAGCGGGCACTTTGACTATGTAGGTTAACTAGCGGACACTTTCACGATCTAGGTTAACTAGCGGGCCCTTGCACTATGCAGGTTAACTAACGGGCCCATGGATTATGTAGGTTTACTAGCAGGCACTTTGACTATCTAGGTTAACTAGCGGGCACTTGGACTATGTAGTTTCCCTAGCGGGCATTTGGACTATTTAGGTTACCAAGGGGGCACTTGGACTATGTATGTTACCTAGCGAGCACTTGTACTATCTAGGTTACCTAGCAGGCACTTTGACTATCTAGGTTAACTAACGGGCACTTGGACTATGTAGGTTGCCTAGCGGGCACTAGGACTATGTAGGTTCCCTAGCGGGCACTTGGATTATGTAGGTTCCCTATCGGGCACTTGGACTATGTAGGTTTACTAGCGGGCACTTGGACTGTCTAGGTTACCTAGCGGGTACTTGGATTATCTAGGTTAACGAACGGGCATTTGGACTATGTAGGTTACCTAGCCGCCACTTGGACTATCTACGTTAATTAACAGGCACTTGGACTATCTAGGTTACCTAGCAGGCACTTGGACTATGTAGGTCAACTAGCGGGCCCTTGCACTATCTAGGTTAGCAAAAAGGCACTTAGATTATGTAGGTTAACTAGCGGGCACTTGGAATATGTAGGTTAACTCGCGGACACTTGCACTATGTAAGTTAACTAGCGGGCGCATGGACTATGTAGGTTTACGAGCGGGCCCTAGGACTATGTAGGTTCCCTTGCGGGCACTTGGATTATGTAGGTTCCCTATCGGGCACTTGGACTATGTAGGTTTACTAGCGGGCACTTGGACTGTCTAGGTTACCTAGCGGGTACTTGGATTATCTAGGTAAACGAACGGGCACTTGGACTATGTAGGTTACCTAGCCGCCACTTGGACTATCTACGTTAACTAACAGGCACTTGGACTATCTAGGTTCCCTAGCGGGCACTTGTACTATCTAGGTTACCTAGCAGGCACTTGGACTATGTAGGTCAACTAGCGGGCCCTTGCACTATCTAGGTTAGCAGACAGGCACTTAGATTATGTAGGTTAACTAGCGGGCACTTGGAATATGTAGGTTAACTAGCGGACACTTGCAATATGTAAGTTAACTAGCGGGCGCATGGACTATGTAGGTTTACGAGCGGGCCCTTGGACTATCTAGGTTCCCTAAAGTGCACTTTGACTATCTAGGTTACCGAACAGGCACTTGGACTATCTAGGTTACCTAGCGGGCACTTGGACTATGTACGTTCCCTAGTGGGCAATTGGACTATCTAGGGTAACTAACGGGCACTTGGACTATCTAGGTTACCTAGCAGGCACTTGGAATATGAAGGATCCCTAGCGGGCACTTGGACTATCTAGGTTAACTAGCGGGCACTTGGACTATGTAGGTTAACTAGCGGACACTTGGACTATGTAGGTTAACTAGCGGTCACTTGGACTATCTAGGTTACCTAGCGGGCACTTGGACTATCTAGGTTACCTAGCGGGCCCTAGGACTATGTAGGTAACCTTGCGGGTACTTGGACTTTCTAGGTTACCTAGCGGGCTTTTTGACTATCTAGGTTAACGACCGGGCACTTGGACTATGTAGGTTACCTAGCGGGCACTTGGACTATGTAGGATCACTATCGGACATTTGTTATACTTAGGTTAACTAGCGGGCACTTTGACTATCTAGGTTAACTAGCAGGCACTTGGACAATCTAGGTCAACTAGCGGGCCCTGGTACTATGTAGGTTAACTAGCGGGCACGTGGACTATCTAGGTTAACTAGCGCACCTTGGACTATGTAGGTTAACTAGCGGGCCCTTGGACTATGTAGGTTAACTAGCGGGCACTTGGACTATCTAGGTTCCTAGCAGGCACTTGGACTATGTACAAACCCAAGCGCACTTGGACTATCGAGGTTACCTAGTGGGCACTTGGACTATCTAGGTTAACTAACGGGCACTAGGACTATCTAGGTTAACTAGCGGGCACTTGGACTATCTAGGTTACCTAGCAGGCACTTGGATTATGAAGGATCCCTAGCGGGCACTTGGACTATCTAGGTTTCCTAGCAGACACTTGGACTATGTACATACCGTAACGCGCACTGGGACTATCTAGATTATCTAGCGAGCACTTGGACTATATACGTCCCCTAGTGGGCACTTGGACTATCTAGGTTAACTAACGGGCACTAGGACTATCTAGGTTAACTAGCGGGCACTTGGACTATCTAGGTTACGCAGCAGGCACTTGGATTATGAAGGATCCCTGGCGGGCACTTGGACTATCTAGGTTAACGAGCGGGCACTTGGACTATGTAGTTTCCCTAGCGGGCATTTGGACTATTTAGGTTACCAAGGGGGCACTTGGACTATGTAGGTTACCTAGCGAGCACTTGTACTATCTAGGTTACCTAGCAGGCACTTTGACTATCGAGGTTAACTAAGGGGCACTTGGACTATGTAGGTTTCCTAGCGGGCCCTAGGACAATGTAGGTTCCCTTGCGGGCACTTGGATTATGTAGCTTCCCTATCGGGCACTTGGACTATGTAGGTTTACTAGCGGGCACTTGGACTGTCTAGGTTACCTAGCGGGTACTTGGATTATCTAAGTTAACGAACGGGCAATTGGACTATGTAGGTTACCTAGCCACCACTTGGACTATCTAGGTTAACTAACAGGCACTTGGACTATCTAGGTTCCCTAGCAGGCACTTGTACTATCTAGGTTACCTAGTTGGCACTTGGACTATCTAGGTTAACTAACGGGCACTTGGACTATGTAGGTTGCCTAGCGGGCACTAGGACTATGTAGGTTCCCTAGCGGGCACTTGGACAATGTAGGTTACCTAGCCGCCACTTGGACTATCTAGGTTAACTAACAGGCACTTGGACTATCTAGGTTCCCTAGTGGGCACTTGTACTATCTAGGTTACCTAGCTGGCACTTGGACTATGTAGGTCAACTAGCGGGCCCTTGCACTATCTAGGTTAGCTAACGGGCACTTAGATTATGTAGGTTAACTAGCGGGCACTTGGAATATGTAGGTTAACTAGCAGACACTTGCACTATGTAGGTTAACTAGCGCGCGCATGGACTATGTAGGTTTACTAGCGGGCCCTTGGCCTATCTAGGTTCCCTAAAGGGCACTTGGACTATCTAGGTTACCGAACAGGCACTTGGACTATCTAGGTTACCTAGCGGGCACTTGGACTATGTAGGCTAACTAGGGAGCCCTTGGACGATCTAGGTTACCTAGCGGGTACTTGAACTATCTAGGTTAACTAGCGGGCACTTGCATTATCTAGGTTACCTAGCGGGCACTTGGACTATGAAGGTAAACTAGCAGGCCCTTTGACTATGTACATACCCCAGCGCGCACTTGGACTATCTAGGTTACCTAGTGGGCACTTGGAATATCTAGGTTAACTAACAGGCACCAGAACTATCTAGGTTAACAAGCGGGCACTTGCACTATCTAGGTTACCTAGCACGCACTTGGATTATGAAGGATCCCGAGCGGGCACTTGGACTATGTAAGTTTCCTAGCAGACACTTGGACTATGTACATACACTAGCGTGCACTGGGACTATCTAGGTTATCTAGCGGGCACTTGGACTTTGTACGTTCCCTAGTGGGCACTTGGACTATCTAGGTTTCCGAGCAGGCACTTGGACTATGTACATTCCCCATCGCACACTTGGATTATCTAGGTTACCTAGTGGGCACTTGGACTATCTAGGTTAACTAACGGGCACTAGGACTATCTAGGTTAACTAGCGGGCACTTGCACTATCTAGGTTACCTAGCTGGCACTTGGATTTTGTAGGTCAACTAGCGCGCCCTTGCACTATCTAGGTTAGCTAACGGGCACTTAGATTATGTAGATTAACTAGCGGGCACTTGGAATATATAGGTTAACTAGAGGACACTTGCACTATATAGGTTTACTAGCGGGCCCTTGGACTATCTCGGTTCCCTAAAGGGCACTTGGACTATCTAGGTTACCGAACAGGCACTTGGAGTATCTGGTTACCTAGCGGGCACTTGGACTATGTAGGCTAACTAGGGGGCCCTTGGACGATCTAGGTTACCTAGCGGGTACTTGAACTATCGAGGTTAACTAGCGGGCACTTGAATTATCTAGGTTACCTAGCGGGCACTTGGACTATCTAGGTTAACTAGCGGGCACTTGGACTATGTAGGTTAACTAGCGGACACTTGCACTATGTAGGTTACCTAGCGGGCACTTGGACTATGAAGGTTAACTAGCAGGCTCTTGGACTATGTACATACCCCAGCGCGCACTTGGACTATCTAGGTTACCTAGTGAGCACTTGGAAAATCTAGGTTAACTAACAGGCACCAGAACTATCTAGGTTAACAAGCGGGCACTTGCACTATCTAGGTTACCTAGCAGGAACTTGGATTATGAAGGATCCCGAGCGGGCACTTGGACTATCTAGGTTTCCTAGCAGGCACTTGGGCTATGTACATACACTAGCGTGCACTGGGACAATCTAGGTTATCTAGCGGGCACTTGGACTATGTACGTTGCCTAGTGGGCACTTGGACTATCTAGGTTTCCTAGCAGGGACTTGGACTATGTACATACCCCAGCGCACACTTGGATTATCTAGGTTACCTAGTGGGCACTTGGACTATCTAGGTTAACTAACGGGCACTAGGACTATCTAGGTTAACTAGCGGGCACTTGGACTATCTAGGTTACCTAGCAGGCACTTGTATTATGAAGGATCCCTGGCGGGCACTTGGACTATCTAGGTTTCCTAGCAGACACTTGGATTATGTACATACCCTAGCGCGCACTGGGACTATCTAGATTATCTAGCGGGCACTTGGGCTATGTACGTCCCCTAGCGGACACTTGCACGATCTAGGTTAACTAGCGGGCCCTTGCACTATGCAGGTTAACTAACGGGCCCATGGATTATGTAGGTTTACTAGCAGGCACTTTGACTATCTAGGTTAACTAGTGGGCACTTGGACTATGTAGTTTCCCTAGCGGGCATTTGGACTATTTAGGTTACCAAGGGGGCACTTGGACTATGTATGTTACCTAGCGAGCACTTGTACTATCTAGGTTACCTAGCAGGCACTTTGACTATCTAGGTTAACTAACGGGCACTTGGACTATGTAGGTTTCCTAGCGGGCACTAGGACTATGTAGGTTCCCTAGCGGGCACTTGGATTATGTAGGTTCCCTATAGGGCACTTGGACTATGTAGGTTTACTAGGGGGCACTTGGACTGTCTAGGTTACCTAGCGGGTACTTGGATTATCTAGGTTAACGGACGGGCAGTTGGACTATGTAGGTTACCTAGCCGCCACTTGGACTATCTACGTTAACTAACAGGCACTTGGACTATCTAGGTTCCCTAGCGGGCACTTGTACTATCTAGGTTACCTAGCAGGCACTTGGACTATGTAGGTCAACTAGCGGGCCCTTGCACTATCTAGGTTAGCAAACAGGCACTTAGATTATGTCGGTTAACTAGCGGGCACTTGGACTATCTAGGTTTCCTAGCAGGCACTTGGACTGTGTACATACCCCAGCGCACACTTGGACTATCTTGGTTACCTAGTGGGCTCTTGGACTATCTAGGTTAACTAACGGGCACTTTGACTATGTAGGTTGCCTAGCGGGAACTAGGACTATGTAGGTTCCCTAGCGGGCACTTGGATTATGTAGGTTCCCTATCGGGCACTTGGGCAATGTAGGTTTCCTAGCCGCCACTTGGACTTTCTAGGTTAACTAACAGGCACTTGGACTATCTAGGTTCCCTAGCAGACACTTGTACTATCTAGGTTACCTAGCTGGCACTTGGACTATGTAGGTCAACTAGCGGGCCCTTGCACTATCTAGGTTAGCTAACGGGCACTTAGATTATGTAGGTTAACTAGCGGGCACTTGGAATATGTAGGTTAACTAGCGGACAATTGCACTATGTAGGTTAACTAGCGGGTGCATGGACTATGTAGGTTTACTAGCGGGCCCTTGGACTATCTAGGTTCCCTAAAAGGCACTTGGACTATCTAGGTTACCGAACAGGCACTTGGACTATCTAGGTACCTAGCAGGCACTTGGATTATGAAGGATCCCTAGCGGGCACTTGGACTATCTAGGTTAACTAGCGGGCACTTGGACTATGTAGGTTAACTAGCGGACACTTGGACTATGTAGGTTAACTAGCGGTCACTTGGACTATCTAGGTTACCTAGCGGGCACTTGGACTATCTAGGTTACCTAGCGGGCCCTTGGACTATGTAGGTAACCTTGCGGGTAATTGGACTGTCTAGATTACCTAGCTGGCTTTTTGACTATCTATGTTAACGAACGGGCACTTGGACTATGTAGGTTACCTAGCGGGCACTTGTACTATGTAGGATCACTATCGGACATTTGTTATACTTAGGTTAACTAGCGGGCACTTTGACTATCTAGGTTAACTAGCAGGCACTTGGACAATCTAGGTCAACTAGCGGGCCCTGGTACTATGTAGGTTAACTAGCGGGCACTTGGACAATCTAGGTTAATTAGCGCACCTTGGACTATGTAGGTTAACTAGCGGGCCCTTGGACTATGTAGGTTAACTAGCGGGCACTTGGACTATCTAGGTTTCCTAGCAGGCATTTGAACTATGTACATACCCAAGCGCACTTGGACTATCGAGGTTACCTAGTGGGCACTTGGACTATCTAGGTTAACTAATGGGCACTAGGACTATCTAGGTTAACTAGCGGGCACTTGGACTATCTAGGTTACCTAGCAGGCACTTGGATTATGAAGGATCCCTAGCGGGCACTTGGACTATCTAGGTTTCCTAGCAGACACTTGGACTATGTACATACCGTAACGCGCACTGGGACTATCTAGATTATCTAACGAGCACTTGGACTATATACGTCCCCTAGTGGGCACTTGAACTATCTAGGTTAACTAACGGGCACTAGGACTATCTAGGTTAACTAGCGGGCACTTGGACTACCTAGGTTACGTAGCAGGCACTTGGATTATGAAGGATCGCTGGCGGGCACTTGGACTATCTAGGTTAACTAGCGGGCACTTGGACTATGTAGTTTCCCTAGCGGGCATTTGGACTATTTAGGTTACCAAGGGGGCACTTGGACTATGTAGGTTACCTAGCGAGCACTTGTACTATCTAGGTTACCTAGCAGGCACTTTGACTATCGAGGTTAACTAAGGGGCACTTGGACTATGTAGGTTTCCTATTGGGCCCTAGGACTATGTAGGTTCCCTTGCGGGCACTTGGATTATGTAGGTACCCTATCGGGCACTTGGACTATGTAGGTTTACTAGCGGGCACTTGGACTGTCTAGGTTACCTAGCGGGTACTTGGATTATCTAGGTTAACGAACGGGAACTTGGACTATGTAGGTTACCTAGCCACCACTTGGACTATCTAGGTTAACTAACAGGCACTTGGACTATCTAGGTTCCCTAGCAGGCACTTGTACTATCTAGGTTACCTAGTTGGCACTTGGACTATCTAGGTTAACTAACGGGCACTTGGACTATGTAGGTTGCCTAGCGGGCACTAGGACTATGTAGGTTCCCTAGCGGGCACTTGGACAATGTAGGTTACCTAGCCGCCACTTGGACTATCTAGGTTAACTAACAGGCATTTGGTCTATCTAGGTTCCCTAGCGGGAACTTGTACTATCTAGGTTACCTAGCTGGCATTTGGACTATGTAGGTCAACTAGCGGGCCCTTGCACTATCTAGGTTAGCTAACGGGCACTTAGATTATGTAGGTTAACCAGCGGGCACTTGGAATATGTAGGTTAACTAGCGGACACTTGCACTATGTAGGTTAACTAGCGGGCGCATGGACTATGTAGGTTTACTAGCGGGCCCTTGGACTATCTAGGTTCCCTAAAGGGCACTTGGACTATCTAGGTTACCGAACAGGCACTTGGACTATCTAGGTTACCTAGCGGGCACTTGGACTATGTAGGCTAACTAGGGAGCCCTTGGACGATCTAGGTTACCTAGCGGGTACTTGAACTATCTAGGTTAACTAGCGGGCACTTGCATTATCTAGGTTATCTAGCGGGCACTTGGACTATCTAGGTTAACTAGCGGGCACATGGACTATGTAGGTTAACTAGCGGACACTTGCACTATGTAGGTTACCTAGCGGGCACTTGGACTATGAAGGTTAACTAGCAGGCCCTTGGACTATGTACATACCCCAGCGCGCACTTGGACTATCTAGGTTACCTAGTGGGCACTTGGAATATCTAGGTTAACTAACAGGCACCAGAATTATCTAGGTTAACAAGCGGGCACTTGCACTATCTAGGTTACCTAGCACGCAATTGGATTATGAAGGATCCCGAGCGGGCACTTGGACTATGTAAGTTTCCTAGCAGGCACTTGGACTATGTACATACACTAGCGTGCACTGGGACTATCTAGGTTATCTAGCGGGCACTTGGACTTTGTACGTTCCCTAGTGGGCACTTGGACTATCTAGGTTTCCTAGCAGGCACTTGGACTATGTACATACCCCATCGCACACTTGGATTATCTAGGTTACCTAGTGGGCACTTGGACTATCTAGGTTAATTGACGGGCACTAGGACTATCTAGGTTAACTAGCGGGCACTTGTACTATCTAGGTTACCTAGCTGGCACTTGGACTATGTAGGTCAACTAGCGCGCCCTTGCACTATCTAGGTTAGCTAACGGGCACTTAGATTATGTAGATTAACTAGCGGGCACTTGGAATATATAGGTTAACTAGCGGACACTTGCACTATATAGGTTAACTAGCGGGCGCATGGACTATGTAGGTTTACTAGCGGGCCCTTGGACTATCTCGGTTCCCTAAAGGGCACTTGGACTATCTAGGTTACCAAACAGGCACTTGGAGTATCTGGTTACCTAGCGGGCACTTGGACTCTGTAGGCTAACTAGGGGGCCCTTGGACGATCTAGGTTACCTAGCGGGCACTTGGACTATCTAGGTTTCCTAGCAGATACTTGGATTATGTACATACCCTAGCGCGCACTGGGACTATCTAGATTATCTAGCAGGCACTTGGGCTATGTACGTCCCCTAGTGGGCACTTGGACTATCTAGGTTAACTAACAGTCACTAGGACTATCTAGGTTAACTAGCGGCACTTGGACTATCTAGGTTAGCTAGCAGGCACTTGGATTATGAAGGATCCCTGGCGGGCACTTGGACTATGTAGGTTAACTAGCGGACACTTGCACGATCTAGGTTAACTAGCGGGCCCTTGCACTATGCAGGTTAACTAACGGGCCCATGGATTATGTAGGTTTACTAGCAGGCACTTTGACTATCTAGGTTAACTAGCGGGCACTTGGACTATGTAGTTTCCCTAGCGGGCATTTGGACTATTTAGGTTACCAAGGGGGCACTTGGACTATGTATGTTACCTAGCGAGCACTTGTACTATCTAGGTTACCTAGCAGGCACTTTGACTATCTAGGTTAACTAACGGGCACTTGGACTATGTAGGTTGCCTAGCGGGCCCTAGGACTATGTAGGTTCCCTAGCGGGCACTTGGATTATGTAGGTTCCCTATCGGGCACTTGGACTATGTAGGTTTACTAGCGGGCACTTGGACTGTCTAGGTTACCTAGCGGGTACTTGGATTATCTAGGTTAACGAACGGGCACTTGGACTATGTAGGTTACCTAGCCGCCACTTGGACTATCTACGTTAACTAACAGGCACATGGACTATCTAGGTTCCCTAGCGGGCACTTGTACTATCTAGGTTACCTAGCAGGCACTTGGACTATGTAGGTCAACTAGCGGGACCTTGCACTATCTAGGTTAGCAGACAGGCACTTAGATTATGTAGGTTAACTAGCGGGCACTTGGAATATGTAGGTTAACTAGCGGACACTTGCAATATGTAAGTTAACTAGCGGGCGCATGGACTATGTAGGTTTACGAGCGGGCCCTTGGACTATCTAGGTTCCCTAAAGTGCACTTTGACTATCTAGGTTACCGAACAGGCACTTGGACTATCTAGGTTACCTAGTGGGCACTTGGACTATGTACGTTCCCTAGTGGGCAATTGGACTATCTAGGGTAACTAACGGGCACTTGGACTATCTAGGTTACCTAGCAGGCACTTGGATTATGAAGGATCCCTAGCGGGCACTTGGACTATCTAGGTTAACTAGCGGGCACTTGGACTATGTAGGTTAACTAGCGGACACTTGGACTATGTAGGTTAACTAGCGGTCACTTGGACTATCTAGGTTACCTAGCGGGCACTTGGACTATCTAGGTTACCTAGCGGGCCCTTGGACTATGTAGGTAACCTTGCGGGTACTTGGACTGTCTAGGTTACCTAGCGGGCTTTTTGACTATCTAGGTTAACGACCGGGCACTTGGACTATGTAGGTTACCTAGCGGGCACTTGGACTATGTAGGATCACTATCGGACATTTGTTATACTTAGGTTAACTAGCGGGCACTTTGACTATCTAGGTTAACTAGCAGGCACTTGGACAATCTAGGTCAACTAGCGGGCCCTTGTACTATGTAGGTTAACTAGCGGGCACTTGGACTATCTGGGTTAACTAGCGCACCTTGGACTATGTAGGTTAACTAGCGGGCCCTTGGACTATGTAGGTTAACTAGCGGGCACTTGGACTATCTAGGTTTCCTAGCAGGCACTTGGACTATGTACATACCCAAGCGCACTTGGAATATCGAGGTTTCCCAGTGGGCACTTGGACTATCTAGGTTAACTAACGGGCACTAGGACTATCTAGGTTAACTAGCGGGCACTTGGACAATCTAGGTTACCTAGCAGGCACTTGGATTATGAAGGATCCCTAGCGGGCACTTGGACTATCTAGGTTTCCTAGCAGACACTTGGACTATGTACATACCGTAACGCGCACTGGGACTATCTAGATTATCTAGCGATCACTTGGACTATATACGTCCCCTAGTGGGCACTTGGACTATCTAGGTTAACTAACGGGCACTAGGACTATCTAGGTTAACTAGCGGGCACATGGACTATCTAGGTTACGTAGCAGGCACTTGGATTATGAAGGATCCCTGGCGGGCACTTGGACTATCTAGGTTTCCTAGCAGACACTTGGATTATGTACATACCCTAGCGCGCACTGGGACTATCTTGATTATCTAGCGGGCACTTGGGCTATGTACGTCCCCTAGTGGGCACTTGGACTATCTATGTTAACTAACAGTCACTAGGACTATCTAGGTTAACTAGCGGGCACTTGGACTATCTAGGTTAGCTAGCAGGCACTTGGATTATGAAGGATCCCTGGCGGGCACTTGGACTATCTAGGTTAACTAGCGGGCACTTGGACTATGTAGGTTAACTAGCGGACACTTGCACGATCTAGGTTAACTAGCGGGCCCTTGCACTATGCAGGTTAACTAACGGGCCCATGGATTATGTAGGTTTACTAGCAGGCACTTTGACTATCTAGGTTAACTAGCGGGCACTTGGACTTTGTAGTTTCCCTAGCGGGCATTTGGACTATTTAGGTTACCAAGGGGGCACTTGGACTATGTATGTTACCTAGCGAGCACTTGTACAATGTAGGTTACCTAGCAGGCACTTTGACTATCTAGGTTAACTAACGGGCACTTGGACTATGTAGGTTTCCTAGCGGGCACTAGGACTATGTAGGTTCCCTAGCGGGCACTTGGATTATGTAGGTTCCCTATCGGGCACTTGGACTATGTAGGTTTACTAGCGGGCACTTGGACTGTCTAGGTTACCTAGCGGGTACATGGATTATCTAGGTTAACGAACGGGCACTTGGACTATGTAGGTTACCTAGCCGCCACTTGGACTATCTAGGTTAACTAACAGGCACTTGGACTATCTAGGTTCCCTAGCGGGCACTTGTACTATCTAGGTTACCTAGCAGGCACTTGGACTATGTAGGTCAACTAGCGGGCCCTTGCACTATCTAGGTTAGCAAACAGGCACTTAGATTATGTAGGTTAACTAGCGGGCACTTGGAATATGTAGGTTAACTAGCGGACACTTGCAATATGTAAGTTAACTTGCAGGCGCATGGACTATGTAAGTTACGAGCGGGCCCTTGGACTATCTAGGTTCCCTAAAGTGCACTTTGACTATCTAGGTTACCGAACAGGCACTTGGACTATCTAGGTTACCTAGCGGGCACTTGGACTATGTACGTTCCCTAGTGGGCAATTGGACTATCTAGGGTAACTAACGGGCAATTGGACTATCTAGGTTTCCTAGCAGATACTTGGATTATGTACATACCCTAGCGCGCACTGGGACTATCTAGATTATCTAGCGGGCACTTGGGCTATGTACGTCCCCTAGTGGGCACTTGGACTATCTAGGTTAACTAACAGTCACTAGGACTATCTAGGTTAACTAGCGGGCACTTGGACTATCTAGGTTAGCTAGCAGGCACTTGGATTATGAAGGATCCCTGGCGGGCACTTGGACTATGTAGGTTAACTAGCGGACACTTGCACGATCTAGGTTAACTAGCGGGCCCTTGCACTATGCAGGTTAACTAACGGGCCCATGGATTATGTAGGTTTACTAGCAGGCACTTTGACTATCTAGGTTAACTAGCGGGCACTTGGACTATGTAGTTTCCCTAGCGGGCATTTGGACTATTTAGGTTACCAAGGGGGCACTTGGACTATGTATGTTACCTAGCGAGCACTTGTACTATCTAGGTTACCTAGCAGGCACTTTGACTATCTAGGTTAACTAACGGGCACTTGGACTATGTAGGTTGCCTAGCGGGCCCTAGGACTATGTAGGTTCCCTAGCGGGCACTTGGATTATGTAGGTTCCCTATCGGGCACTTGGACTATGTAGGTTTACTAGCGGGCACTTGGACTGTCTAGGTTACCTAGCGGGTACTTGGATTATCTAGGTTAACGAACGGGCACTTGGACTATGTAGGTTACCTAGCCGCCACTTGGACTATCTACGTTAACTAACAGGCACTTGGACTATCTAGGTTCCCTAGCGGGCACTTGTACTATCTAGGTTACCTAGCAGGCACTTGGACTATGTAGGTCAACTAGCGGGCCCTTGCACTATCTAGGTTAGCAGACAGGCACTTAGATTATGTAGGTTAACTAGCGGGCACTTGGAATATGTAGGTTAACTAGCGGACACTTGCAATATGTAAGTTAACTAGCGGGCGCATGGACTATGTAGGTTTACGAGGGGGCCCTTGGACTATCTAGGTTCCCTAAAGTGCACTTTGACTATCTAGGTTACCGAACAGGCACTTGGACTATCTAGGTTACCTAGCGGGCACTTGGACTATGTACGTTCCCTAGTGGGCAATTGGACTATCTAGGGTAACTAACGGGCACTTGGACTATCTAGGTTACCTAGCAGGCACTTGGATTATGAAGGATCCCTAGCGGGCACTTGGACTATCTAGGTTAACTAGCGGGCACTTGGACTATGTAGGTTAACTAGCGGACACTTGGACTATGTAGGTTAACTAGCGGTCACTTGGACTATCTAGGTTACCTAGCGGGCACTTGGACTATCTAGGTTACCTAGCGGGCCCTTGGACTATGTAGGTAACCTTGCGGGTACTTGGACTGTCTAGGTTACCTAGCGGGCTTTTTGACTATCTAGGTTAACGACCGGGCACTTGGACTATGTAGGTTACCTAGCGGGCACTTGGACTATGTAGGATCACTATCGGACATTTTTTATACTTAGGTTAATTAGCGGGCACTTTGACTATCTAGGTTAACTAGCAGGCACTTGGACAATCTAGGTCAACTAGCGGGCCCTTGTACTATGTAGGTTAACTAGCGGGCACTTGGACTATCTAGGTTAACTTGCGCACCTTGGACTATGTAGGTTAACTAGCGGGCCCTTGGACTATGTAGGTTAACTAGCGGGCACTTGGACTATCTAGGTTTCCTAGCAGGCACTTGGACTATGTACATACCCAAGCGCACTTGGACTATCGAGGTTACCTAGTGGGCACTTGGACTATCTAGGTTAACTAACGGGCACTAGGACTATCTAGGTTAACTAGCGGGCACTTGGACTATCTAGGTTACCTAGCAGGCACTTGGATTATGAAGGATCCCTAGCGGGCACTTGGACTATCTAGGTTTCCTAGCAGACACTTGGACTATGTACATACCGTAACGCGCACTGGGACTATCTAGATTATCTAGCGATCACTTGGACTATATACGTCCCCTAGTGGGCACTTGGACTATCTAGGTTAACTAACGGGCACTAGGACTATCTAGGTTAACTAGCGGGCACATGGACTATCTAGGTTACGTAGCAGGCACTTGGATGATGAAGGATCCCTGGCGGGCACTTGGACTATCTAGGTTTCCTAGCAGACACTTGGATTATGTACATACCCTAGCGCGCACTGGGACTATCTAGATTATCTAGCGGGCACTTGGGCTATGTACGTCCCCTAGTGGGCACTTGGACTATCTATGTTAACTAACAGTCACTAGGACTATCTAGGTTAACTAGCGGGCACTTGGACTATCTAGGTTAGCTAGCAGGCACTTGGATTATGAAGGATCCCTCGCGGGCACTTGGACTATCTAGGTTAACTAGCGGGCCCTTGCACTATGCAGGTTAACTAACGGGCCCATGGATTATGTAGGTTTACTAGCAGGCACTTTGACTATCTAGGTTAACTAGCGGGCACTTGGACTTTGTAGTTTCCCTAGCGGGCATTTGGACTATTTAGGTTACCAAGGGGGCACTTGGACTATGTATGTTACCTAGCGAGCACTTGTACAATCTAGGTTACCTAGCAGGCACTTTGACTATCTAGGTTAACTAACGGGCACTTGGACTATGTAGGTTGCCTAGCGGGCACTAGGACTATGTAGGTTCCCTAGCGGGCACTTGGATTATGTAGGTTCCCTATCGGTCACTTGGACTATGTAGGTTTACTAGCGGGCACTTGGACTGTCTAGGTTACCTAGCGGGTACTTGGATTATCTAGGTTAACGAACGGGCACTTGGACTATGTAGGTTACCTAGCCGCCACTTGGACTATCTAGGTTAACTAACAGGCACTTGGACTATCTAGGTTCGCTAGCGGGCACTTGTACTATCTAGGTTACCTAGCAGGCACTTGGACTATGTAGGTCAACTAGCGGGCCCCTGCACTATCTAGGTTAGCAAACAGGCACTTAGATTATGTAGGTTAACTAGCGGGCACTTGGAATATGTAGGTTACCTAGCAGGCACTTTGATTATCAAGGTTAACTAACGGGCACTTGGACTATGTAGGTTGCCTAGCGGGCACTAGGACTATGTAGGTTCCCTAGCGGGCACTTGGATTATGTAGGTTCCCTATCGGGCACTTGGACTATGTAGGTTTACTAGCGGGCCCTTGGACTATCTAGGTTCCCTAAAGTGCACTTTGACTATCTAGGTTACCGAACAGGCACTTGGACTATCTAGGTTACCTAGCGGGCACTTGGACTATGTACGTTCCCTAGTGGGCAATTGGACTATCTAGGGTAACTAACGGGCAATTGGACTATCTAGGTTACCTAGCAGGCACTTGGATTATGAAGGATCCCTAGCGGGCACTTGGACTATCTAGGTTAACTAGCGGGCCCTTGGACTATGTAGGATCACTATCGGACATTTGTTATACTTAGGTTAACTCGCGGGCACTTTGACTATCTAGGTTAACTAGCAGGCACTTGGACAATCTAGGTCAACTAGCGGGCCCTGGTACTATGTAGGTTAACTAGCGGGCACTTGGACTATTTAGGTTAACTAGCGCACCTTGGACTATGTAGGTTAACTAGCGGGCCCTTGGACTATGTAGGTTAACTAGCGGGCACTTGGACTATCTAGGTTTCCTAGCAGGCACTTGGACTATGTACATACCCAAGCGCACTTGGACTATCGAGGTTACCTAGTGGGCACTTGGACTATCTAGTTTAACTAACGGGCACTAGGACTATCTAGGTTAACTAGCGGGCACTTGGACTATCTAGGTTACCTAGCAGGCACTTGGATTATGAAGGATCCCTAGCGGGCACTTGGACTATCTAGGTTTCCTAGCAGACACTTGGACTATGTACATTCCGTAACGCGCACTGGGACTATCTAGATTATTTAGCGAGCACTTGGACTATATACGTCCCCTAGTGGGCACTTGGACTATCTAGATTAACTAACGGGCACTAGGACTATCTAGGTTAACTAGCGGGCACATGGACTATCTAGGTTACGTAGCAACCACTTGGATTATGAAGGATCCCTGGCGGGCACTTGGACTATCTAGGTTAACTAGCGGGCACTTGGACTATGTAGTTTCCCTAGCGGGCATTTGGACTATTTAGTTTACCAAGGGGGCACTTGGACTATGTAGGTTACCTAGCGAGCACTTGTACTATCTAGGTTACCTAGCAGGCACTTTGACTATCGAGGTTAACTAAGGGGCACTTGGACTATGTAGGTTTCCTAGCGGGCACTAGGACTATGTAGGTTCCCTTGTGGGCACTTGGATTATGTAGGTTCCCTATCGGGCACTTGGACTATGTAGGTTTACTAGCGGGCATTTGGACTGTCTAGGTTACCTAGCGGGTACTTGGATTATCTAGGTTAACGAACGGGCACTTGGACTATGTAGGTTACCTAGCCACCACTTTGACTATCTAGGTTAACTAACAGGCACTTGGACTATCTAGGTTCCCTAGCAGGCACTTGTACTATCTAGGTTACCTAGTTGGCACTTGGACTATCTAGGTTAACTAACGGGCACTTGGACTATGTAGGTTGCCTAGCGGGCACTAGGACTATGTAGGTTCCCTAGCGGGCACTTGGACAATGTAGGTTACCTAGCCGCCACTTGGACTATCTAGGTTAACTAACAGGCACTTGGACTATCTAGGTTCCCTAGCGGGCACTTGTACTATCTAGGTTACCTAGCTGGCACTTGGACTATGTAGGTCAACTAGCAGGCCCTTGCACTATCTAGGTTAGCTAACGGGCACTTAGATTATGTAGGTTAACTAGCGGGCACTTGGAATATGTAGGTTAACTAGCGGACACTTGCACTATGTAGGTTAACTAGCGGGCGCATGGACTATGTAGGTTTCCTAGCGGGCCCTTGGACTATCTAGGTTCCCTAAAGGGCACTTGGACTATCTAGTTTACCGAACAGGCACTTGGACTATCTAGGTTACCTAGCGGGCACTTGGACTATGTAGGCTAACTAGGGAGCCCTTGGACGATCTAGGTTACCTAGCGGGTACTTGAACTATCTAGGTTAACTAGCGGGCACTTGCATTATCTAGGTTATCTAGCGGGCACTTGGACTATCTAGGTTAACTAGCGGGCACATGGACTATGTAGGTTAACTAGCGGACACTTGCACTATGTAGGTTACCTAGCGGGCACTTGGACTATGAAGGTTAACTAGCAGGCCCTTGGACTATGTACATACCCCAGCGCGCACTTGGACTATCTAGGTTACCTAGTGGGCACTTGGAATATCTAGGTTAACTAACAGGCACCAGAACTATCTAGGTTAACAAGCGGGCACTTGCACTATCTAGGTTACCTAGCACGCACTTGGATTATGAAGGATCCCGAGCGGGCACTTGGACTATGTAAGTTTCCTAGCAGGCACTTGGACTATGTACATACACTAGCGTGCACTGGGACTATCTAGGTTATCTAGCGGGCACTTGGACTTTGTACGTTCCCTAGTGGGCACTTGGACTATCTAGGTTTCCTAGCAGGCACTTGGACTATGTACATACCCCATCGCACACTTGGATTATCTAGGTTACCTAGTGGGCACTTGGACTATCTAGGTTAATTAACGGGCACTAGGACTATCTAGGTTAACTAGCGGGCACTTCTACTATCTAGGTTACCTAGCTGGCACTTGGACTATGTAGGTCAACTAGCGCGCCCTTGCACTATCTAGGTTAGCTAACGGGCACTTAGATTATGTAGATTAACTAGCGGGCACTTGGAATATATAGGTTAACTAGCGGACACTTGCACTATATAGGTTAACTAGCGGGCGCATGGACTATGTAGGTTTACTAGGGGGCCCTTGGACTATCTCGGTTCCCTAAAGGGCACTTGGACTATCTAGGTTACCAAACAGGCACTTGGAGTATCTGGTTACCTAGCGGGCACTTGGACTCTGTAGGCTAACTAGGGGGCCCTTGAACGATCTAGGTTACCTAGCGGGTACTTGAACTATCGAGGTTAACTAGCGGGCACTTGCATTATCTAGGTTACCTAGCGGGCACTTGGACTATCTAGGTTAACTAGCGGGCACTTGGACTATGTAGGTTAACTAGCGGGCACTTGGACTATCTAGGTTACCTAGCAGGCACTTGTATTATGAAGGATCCCTGGCGGGCACTTGGACTATCTAGGTTTCCTAGCAGATACTTGGATTATGTACATACCCTAGCGCGCACTGGGACTATCTAGATTATCTAGCGGGCACTTGGGCTATGTACGTCCCCTAGTGGGCACTTGGACTATCTAGGTTAACTAACAGTCACTAGGACTATCTAGGTTAACTAGCGGGCACTTGGACTATCTAGGTTAGCTAGCAGGCACTTGGATTATGAAGGATCCCTGGCGGGCACTTGGACTATGTAGGTTAACTAGCGGACACTTGCACGATCTAGGTTAACTAGCGGGCCCTTGCACTATGCAGGTTAACTAACGGGCCCATGGATTATGTAGGTTTACTAGCAGGCACTTTGACTATCTAGGTTAACTAGCGGGCACTTGGACTATGTAGTTTCCCTAGCGGGCATTTGGACTATTTAGGTTACCAAGGGGGCACTTGGACTATGTATGTTACCTAGCGAGCACTTGTACTATCTAGGTTACCTAGCAGGCACTTTGACTATCTAGGTTAACTAACGGGCACTTGGACTATGTAGGTTGCCTAGCGGGCCCTAGGACTATGTAGGTTCCCTAGCGGGCACTTGGATTATGTAGGTTCCCTATCGGGCACTTGGACTATGTAGGTTTACTAGCGGGCACTTGGACTGTCTAGGTTACCTAGCGGGTACTTGGATTATCTAGGTTAACGAACGGGCACTTGGACTATGTAGGTTACCTAGCCGCCACTTGGACTATCTACGTTAACTAACAGGCACTTGGACTATCTAGGTTCCCTAGCGGGCACTTGTACTATCTAGGTTACCTAGCAGGCACTTGGACTATGTAGGTCAACTAGCGGGCCCTTGCACTATCTAGGTTAGCAGACAGGCACTTAGATTATGTAGGTTAACTAGCGGGCACTTGGAATATGTAGGTTAACTAGCGGACACTTGCAATATGTAAGTTAACTAGCGGGCGCATGGACTATGTAGGTTTACGAGCGGGCCCTTCGACTATCTAGGTTCCCTAAAGTGCACTTTGACTATCTAGGTTACCGAACAGGCACTTGGACTATCTAGGTTACCTAGCGGGCACTTGGACTATGTACGTTCCCTAGTGGGCAATTGGACTATCTAGGGTAACTAACGGGCACTTGGACTATCTAGGTTACCTAGCAGGCACTTGGATTATGAAGGATCCCTAGCGGGCACTTGGACTATCTAGGTTAACTAGCGGGCACTTGGACTATGTAGGTTAACTAGCGGACACTTGGACTATGTAGGTTAACTAGCGGTCACTTGGACTATCTAGGTTACCTAGCGGGCACTTGGACTATCTAGGTTACCTAGCGGGCCCTTGGACTATGTAGGTAACCTTGCGGGTACTTGGACTGTCTAGGTTACCTAGCGGGCTTTTTGACTATCTAGGATAACGACCGGGCACTTGGACTATGTAGGTTACCTAGCGGGCACTTGGACTATGTAGGATCACTATCGGACATTTGTTATACTTAGGTTAACTAGCGGGCACTTTGACTATCTAGGTTAACTAGCAGGCACTTGGACAATCTAGGTCAACTAGCGGGCCGTTGTACTATGTAGGTTAACTAGCGGGCACTTGGACTATCTAGGTTAACTAGCGCACCTTGGACTATGTACGTTAACTAGCGGGCCCTTGGACTATGTAGGTTAACTAGCGGGCACTTGGACTATCTAGGTTTCCTAGCAGGCACTTGGACTATGTACATACCCAAGCGCACTTGGACTATCGAGGTTACCTAGTGGGGACTTGGACTATCTAGGTTAACTAACGGGCACTAGGACTATCTAGGTTAACTAGCGGGCACTTGGACTATCTAGGTTACCTAGCAGGCACTTGGATTATGAAGGATCCCTAGCGGGCACTTGGACTATCTAGGTTTCCTAGCAGACACTTGGACTATGTACATACCGTAACGCGCACTGGGACTATCTAGATTATCTAGCGATCACTTGGACTATATACGTCCCCTAGTGGGCACTTGGACTATCTAGGTTAACTAACGGGCACTAGGACTATCTAGGTTAACTAGCGTGCACATGGACTATCTAGGTTACGTAGCAGGCACTTGGATTATGAAGGATCCCTGGCGGGCACTTGGACTATCTAGGTTTCCTAGCAGACACTTGGATTATGTACATACCCTAGCGCGCACTGGGACTATCTAGATTATCTAGCGGGCACTTGGGCTATGTACGTCCCCTAGTGGGCACTTGGACTATCTATGTTAACTAAGAATCACTAGGACTATCTAGGTTAACTAGCGGGCACTTGGACTATCTAGGTTAGCTAGCAGGCACTTGGATTATGAAGGATCCCTGGCGGGCACTTGGACTATCTAGGTTAACTAGCGGGCACTTGGACTATGTAGGTTAACTAGCGGACACTTGCACGATCTAGGTTAACTAGCGGGCCCTTGCACTATGCAGGTTAACTAACGGGCCCATGGATTATGTAGGTTTACTAGCAGGCACTTTGACTATCTAGGTTAACTAGCGGGCACTTGGACTTTGTAGTTTCCCTAGCGGGCATTTGGACTATTTAGGTTACCAAGGGGGCACTTGGACTATGTATGTTACCTAGCGAGCACTTGTACAATCTAGGTTACCTAGCAGGCACTTTGACTATCTAGGTTAACTAACGGGCACTTGGACTATGTAGGTTGCCTAGCGGGTACAAGGACTATGTAGGTTCCCTAGCGGGCACTTGGATTATGTAGGTTCCCTATCGGGCACTTGGACTATGTAGGTTTACTAGCGGGCACTTGGACTGTCTAGGTTACCTAGCGGGTACTTGGATTATCTAGGTTAACGAACGGGCACTTGGACCATGTAGGTTACCTAGCCGCCACTTGGACTATCTAGGTTAACTAACAGGCACTTGGACTATCTAGGTTCCCTAGCGGGCACTTGTACTATCTAGGTTACCTAGCAGGCACTTGGACTATGTAGGTCAACTAGCGGGCCCTTGCACTATCTAGGTTAGCAAACAGGCACTTAGATTATGTAGGTTAACTAGCGGGCACTTGGAATATGTAGGTTAACTAGCGGACACTTGCAATATGTAAGTTAACTTGCAGGCGCATGGACTATGTAAGTTACGAGCGGGCCCTTGGACTATCTAGGTTCCCTAAAGTGCACTTTGACTATCTAGGTTACCGAACAGGCACTTGGACTATCTAGGTTACCTAGCGGGCACTTGGACTATGTACGTTCCCTAGTGGGCAATTGGACTATCTAGGGTAACTAACGGGCACTTGGACTATCTAGGTTACCTAGCAGGCACTTGGATTATGAAGGATCCCTAGCGGGCACTTGGACTATCTAGGATAACTAGCGGTCACTTGGACTATCTAGGTTACCTAGCGGGCACTTGGACTATCTAGGTTACCTAGCGGGCCCTTGGACTATGTAGGTAACCTTGCGGGTACTTGGACTGTCTAGGTTACCTAGCTGGCTTTTTGACTATCTAGGTTAACGAACGGGCACTTGGACTATGTAGGTTACCTAGCGGGCACTTGGACTATGTAGGATCACTATCGGACATTTTTTATACTTAGGTTAACTCGCGGGCACTTTGACTATCTAGGTTAACTAGCAGGCACTTGGACAATCTAGGTCAACTAGCGGGCCCTGGTACTATGTAGGTTAACTAGCGGGCACTTGGACTATTTAGGTTAACTAGCGCACCTTGGACTATGTACGTTAACTAGCGGGCCCTTGGACTATGTAGGTTAACTAGCGGGCACTTGGACTATCTAGGTTTCCTAGCAGGCACTTGGACTATGTACATACCCACGCGCACTTGGACTATCGAGGTTACCTAGTTGGCACTTGGACTATCTAGTTTAACTAACGGGCACTAGGACTATCTAGGTTAACTAGCGGGCACTTGGACTATCTAGGTTACCTAGCAGGCACTTGGATTATGAAGGATCCCTAGCGGGCACTTGGACTATCTAGGTTTCCTAGCAGACACTTGGACTATGTACATTCCGTAACGCGCACTGGGACTATCTAGATTATTTAGCGAGCACTTGGACTATATACGTCCCCTAGTGGGCACTTGGACTATCTAGGTTAACTAACGGGCACTAGGACTATCTAGGTTAACTAGCGGGCACATGGACTATCTAGGTTACGTAGCAGGCACTTGGATTATGTAGTTTCCCTAGCGGGCATTTGGACTATCTAGGTTACCTAGCAGGCACTTTGACTATCGAGGTTAACTAAGGGGCACGTGGACTATGTAGGTTTCCTAGCGGGCACTAGGACTATGTAGGTTCCCTTGTGGGCACTTGGATTATGTAGGTTCCCTATCGGGCACTTGGACTATGTAGGTTTACTAGCGGGCACTTGGACTGTCTAGGTTACCTAGCGGGTACTTGGATTATCTAGGTTAACGAACGGGCACTTGGACTATGTAGGTTACCTAGCCACCACTTTGACTATCTAGGTTAACTAACAGGCACTTGGACTATCTAGGTTCCCTAGCAGGCACTTGTACTATCTAGGTTACCTAGTTGGCACTTGGACTATCTAGGTTAACTAACGGGCACTTGGACTATGTAGGTTGCCTAGCGGGCACTAGGACTATGTAGGTTCCCTAGCAGGCACTTGGACAATGTAGGTTACCTAGCCGCCACTTGGACTATCTAGGTTAACTAACAGGCACTTGGACTATCTAGGTTCCCTAGCGGGCACTTGTACTATCTAGGTTACCTAGCTGGCACTTGGACTATGTAGGTCAACTAGCGGGCCCTTGCACTATCTAGGTTAGCTAACGGGCACTTATATTATGTAGGTTAACTAGCGGACACTTGCACTATGTAGGTTAACTAGCGGGCGCATGGACTATGTAGGTTTCCTAGCGGGCCCTTGGACTATCTAGGTTCCCTAAAGGGCACTTGGACTATCTAGTTTACCGAACAGGCACTTGGACTATCTAGGTTACCTAGCGGGCACTTGGACTATGTAGGCTAACTAGGGGGCCCTTGGACGATCTAGGTTACCTAGCGGGTACTTGAACTATCTAGGTTAACTAGCGGGCACTTGCATTATCTAGGTTACCTAGCGGGCACTTGGACTATCTAGGTTAACTAGCGGGCACTTGGACTATGTAGGTTAACTAGCGGACACTTGCACTATGTAGGTTACCTAGCAGGCACTTGTACTATGAAGGTTAACTAGCAGGCCCTTGGACTATGTACATACCCCAGCGCGCACTTGGACTATCTAGGTTACCTACTGGGCACTTGGAATATCTAGGTTAACTAACAGGCACCAGAACTATCTTGGTTAACATGCGGGCACTTGCACTATCTAGGTTACCTAGCACGCACTTGGATTATGGAGGATCCCGAAGGGGACTTGGACTATCTAGGTTTCCTAGCAGGCACTTGGACTATGTACATACACTAGCGTGCACTGGGACTATCTAGGTTATCTAGCGGGCACTTGGACTATGTACTTTCCCTAGTGGGCACTTGGACTATCTAGGTTTCCTAGCAGGCACTTGAACTATGTACATTCCCCAGCGCACACTTGGATTATCTAGGTTACCTAGTGGGCACTTGGACTATCTAGGTTAACTAACGGGCACTAGGACTATCTAGGTTAACTAGCGGGCACTTGTACTATCTAGGTTAACTAGCTGGCACTTGGACTATGTAGGTCAACTAGCGGGCCCTTGCACTATCTAGGTTAGCTAACGGGCACTTAGATTATGTAGGTTAACTAGCGGGCACTTGGAATATATAGGTTAACTAGGGGACACTTGCACTATATAGGTTAACTAGCGGGCGCATGGACTATGTAGGTTTACTAGCGGGCCCTTGGACTATCTAGGTTCCCTAAAGGGCACTTGGACTATCTAGGTTACCGAACAGGCACTTGGACTATCTAGGTTACCTAGCGGGCACTTGGACTATGTAGGCTAACTAGGGGGCCCTTGGACGATCTAGGTTACCTAGCGGGTACTTGAACTATCGAGGTTAACTAGCGGCCACTTGCATTATCTAGGTTACCTAGCGGGCACTTGGACTATCTAGGTTAACTAGCGGGCACTTGGACTATGTAGGTTAACTAGCGGACACTTGCACTATGTAGGTTACCTAGCGGGCACTTGGACTATGAAGGTTAACTAGCAGGCCCTTGGACTATGTACATACCCCAGCGCGCACTTGGACTATCTAGGTTACCTAGTAGGCACTTGGATTATGAAGGATCCCGAGCGGGAACTTGGACTATCTAGGTTTCCTAGCAGGCACTTTGACTATGTACATACACTAGCGTGCACTGGGACTATCTAGGTTATCTAGCGGGCACTTGGACTATGTACGTTGCCTAGTGGGCACTTGGACTATCTAGGTTTCCTAGCAGGCACTTGGACTATGTACATACCCCAGCGCACACTTGGATTATCTAGGTTACCTAGTGGGCACTAGGACTATCTAGGTTAACTAGCGGGCACTTGGACTATCTAGGTTAGCTAGCAGGCACTTGGATTATGAAGGATCCCTGGCGGGCACTTGGACTATCTAGGTTAACTAGCGGGTACTTTGACTATGTAGGTTAATTAGCGGACACTTGCACGATCTAGGTTAACTAGGGGGCCCTTGCACTATGCAGGTTAACTAACGGGCCCATGGATTATGTAGGTTTACTAGCAGGCACTTTGACTATCTAGGTTAACTAGCGGGCACTTGGACTATGTAGTTTCCCTAGCGGGCATTTGGACTATTTAGGTTACCAAGGGGGCACTTGGACTATGTATGTTACCTAGCGAGCACTTGTACTATCTAGGTTACCTAGCAGGCACTTTGACTATCTAGGTTAACTAACGGGCACTTGGACTATGTAGGTTGCCTAGCGGGCACTAGGCCTATGTAGGTTCCCTAGCGGGCACTTGGATTATGTAGGTTCCCTATCGGGCACTTGGACTATGTAGGTTTACTAGCGGGCACTTGGACTGTCTAGGCTACCTAGCGGGTACTTGGATTATCTAGGTTAACGAACGGGCACTTGGACTATGTAGGTTACCTAGCCGCCACTTGGACTATCTACGTTAACTAACAGGCACTTGGACTATCTAGGTTCCCTAGCGGGCACTTGTACTATCTAGGTTACCTAGCAGGCACTTGGACTATGTAGGTCAACTAGCGGGCACTTGGAATATGTAGGTTAACTAGCGGACACTTGCACTATGTAAGTTAACTAGCGGGCGCATGGACTATGTAGGTTTACTACCGGGCCCTTGGACTATCTAGGTTCCCTAAAGGGCACTTGGACTATCTAGGTTACCGAACAGGCACTTGGACTATCTAGGTTACCTAGCGGGAACTTGGACTATGTAGGCTAACTAGGGGGCCCTTGGACGATCTAGGTTACCTAGCGGGTACTTGAACTATCTAGGTTAACTAGCGGGCACTTGCATTATCTAGGTTACCTAGCGGGCACTTGGACTATCTAAGTTAACGAATGGGCACTTGGAATATGCAGGTAACCTAGAGGGCACTTGGACTGTCTAGGTTACCTAGCGGGCACTTGGACTTCTAGGTTACCTAGCTGGAACATGGACAATGTAAGTTACCTAGCTGTCACTTGGACTATCTAGGTTACCTAACGGGCACTTTGACTATCTAGGTTACATAGCGGGCCCTTGGACTATATAGGTAACCTACCGGGCACTTGGACTGTCTAGGTTACCTAGCAGGCACTTTGACTATCTAGGTTAACGAACGGGCACTTGAACTATCTAGGTCAACTAGCGGGCCCTTGTACTATGTAGGTTAACTAGCGGGCACTTGGATTATCTAGGTTAACGAGCGGACCTTGGACTATGTAGGTTAACTAGCGGGCCCTTGGACTATGTAGGTTAACTAGCGGGCACTTGGACTATCTAGGTTTCCTAGCTGGCACTTGGACTATGTATATACCCTAGTGCGCACTTGGATTATCTAGGTTACCTAGCGGGCAATTGGACTATGTACGTCCCCTAGTGGGCACTTGGACTTTCTAGGTTAACTAACGGGCACTAGGACTATCTAGGTTAACTAGCGGGCACTTGGACTTTGTAGGTTACCTAGCTGGCAATTGGATTATGAAGGATCCCTAGCGGGCACTTGGACTATCTAGGTTACCTAGCGGGCACTTGGACTATGTAGGTTAACTTGCGGACACTTGCACGATCTAGGTTAACTAGCGGGCCCTTACACTATGTAGGTTAACTTACGGGCCCATGGATTATGTAGGTTTACTAGCAGGCACGTGGACTATGTAGGTTAACTAGGGGGCACTTGGACTGTCTAGGATACCTAGGGGGCATTTGGATTATCTAGGTTAACGAAAGGGCAATTGGACTATGTAAGTTACCTAGCCGCAACTTGGACTATCTATGTTAGCTAACAGGCACTTGGACTATCTAGGATACCTAGCTGGCAATTGGACTATGTAGGTCAACTAGCGGGCCCTTGGACTCCCTAGGTTAGCTAACGGGCACTTAGATTATGTAGATTAACTAGAGGGCACTTGGAATATGTAGGTTAACTAGCGGACACTTGCACTATGTAGGTTAACTAGTGGGCCCATGGACTATGTAGGTTTACTAGCGGGCCCTTGGACTATCTAGGTTACCTAACGGGCACTTTGACTATCTAGGTTACATAGCGAGCACTTGGACTATGTAGGTTAACTAGCGAACACTTCGACTCTAGGTTACCTAGCAGGCACTTGGACTATCTAGGTTACCTAGCAGGAACTTGGACAATGTAAGTTACCTAGCGGTCACTTGGACTATCTAGGTTAGCTAACGGGCACTTGGACTAATATGTCCCCTAGTGGGCACATGGACTATCTAGATTAACTAACGGGCACTAGGACTATCTAGGTTAACTAGCGGGCACTTGGAGTATCTAGGTTACCTAGCTGGCACTTGGACTATGAATGTTCCCTAGCGGGCAATTGGATTATCTAGGTTACCTAGCGGGCACTTGGACTATGTAGGTTAACTAGCGGGCCCTTAGACTATCTAGGTTAGCTAACTGGCACTTGGACTATGTAGGTTAACTAGCGGACACTTGCACGATGTAGGTTAACTAGCGGGCTCTTGCACTATGTAGGTTAACTAGCGGGCCCATTGAATATGTAGGTTAACTAGCGGGCACATGGACTATGTACGTTCCCTAGCGGGCACTTGGACTATCTATGTTAACTAGCGGGCACTTGGAATATGTAGGTTAACTAGCGGACACTTGCACTATGTAGGTTACCTAGCAGGCACTTGGACTATCTAGGTTAATTAGCGTGCACTTGGACTATGTAGGTTCCTTAGCGGGCACTTGGACTATGTAGGTTAACTAGCGTGCCCTTGGACTATCTAGGTTACGTAGCGGGCACTTGGTATGTAGGTTAACTAGCGGGCACTTGGACTATCTAGGTTAACTAGCGGGCCCTTGGACTATCCAGATTACCTAGCCGGCACTTGGACTATATAGGTTACCTAGCGGGCACTTGGACTATGTAGGTTACCTAGTGGGCACTTGGACTATCTAGGTTAACGAACGGGCACTTGGACTTCTAGGTTAACGAACGGGCACTTGGTCTATGTAGGTTGCTTACCGGGCACTTGGACTATCTACGTTAGGTAATGGGCACTTGGACTATCTAGGTTACCTAGCGGGAACTTGGAAAATGTAAGTTACCTATGGGGCACTTGGACTATCTAGGTTATCTAACGGGCACTTTGACTATCTAGGTTACATAGCGGGCACTTGGACTATGTAGGTTAACTAGCGAACACTTGGACCTAGGTTACCTAGCGGGAACTTGGCCTATCTAGGTTACCTAGCGGGACATGGACAGTCTAGGTTACCTAGCGGGCACTTGGACTATCTAGGTTAACGAACGGGCACTTGGACCATGTAGGTTACCTAGCGCGCACTTGGACTATGTAGGATCCCTATCGGACATTTGGACTACTTACGTTACCTAGCAGGCACTTGGACTATGTAGGTTAACCAGCGGGCACTTGGACTATCTAGGTCAACTAGCGGCCCTTGTACTATGTAGGTTAACTAGCGAGCACTTGGACTATCTAGGTTAACTAGCGAACCTTGGACTACGTAGGTCAACTAGTGGGCCCTTGGACTATGTAGGTTAACTAGCGGGCACTTGGACGATCTAAGTTAACTAGAGGGCACTTGGCCCCTCTAGGTTAACTAGCATGCACTTGGACTATCTAGGTTAACTAGCGGGCACTTGGATGATCAATGTTAACTAGCGGGCACTTGGACTATCTCGGTTAGCTAACGGGCACTTGGACTAAGTACGTCCCCTAGTGGGCACATGGACTATCTAGATTAACTAACGGGCACTAGGACTATCTAGGTTAACTAGCGGGCACTTGGACTATCTTGGTTACCAAGCGGGCACATGGACTATGTAGGTCAACTAGCGGGCCCTTGGACTATCTAGGAGACTAACTGGCACTTGGACTATGTGGGTTAACTAGCGGACACTTGCACGATCTAGGTTAACTAGCGGGCTCTTGCACTATGTAGGTTAACTAGCGGGCACTTGGACGATCTAGGTTAACTAGCAGGCACTTGGACGATATAGGTTAACTAGCGGGCATTTGGATTATCTAGGTTACCTAACGGGCACTTGGACTATGTAGGTTCCCTAGCGGGCCCTTGGACTATCTAGGTTAGCTAACTGGCACTTGGACTATGTGGGTTAACTAGCGGACACTTGCACGATCTAGGTTAACTTGCGTGCACTTGGACTATGTAGGTTCCCTAGCGGGCATTTGGACTATGCAGGTTCCCTAGCGGGCATTTGGACTATATAGATAACCTAGCGGGCACTTAGACTCTGTAGGTTACCTAGCGGGCACTTGGACTATCTAGGTTACCTAGCTGGCACATGGACTATGTAGGTCAACTAGCGGGCCCTTGGACTATCTAGGAGACTAACTGGCACTTGGACTATGTGGGTTAACTAGCGGACACTTGCACGATCTAGGTTAACTAGCGGGCTCTTGCACTATGTAGGTTAACTAGCGGGCACTTGGACGATCTAGGTTAACTAGCAGGCACTTGGACGATATAGGTTAACTAGCGGGCATTTGGATTATCTAGGTTACCTAACGGGCACTTGGACTATGTAGGTTCCCTAGCGGGCCCTTGGACTATCTAGGTTAGCTAACTGGCACTTGGACTATGTGGGTTAACTAGCGGACACTTGCACGATCTAGGTTAACTTGCATGCACTTGGACTATGTAGGTTCCCTAGCGGGCATTTGGACTATGCAGGTTCCCTAGCGGGCATTTGGACTATATAGATAACCTAGCGGGCACTTAGACTCTGTAGGTTACCTAGCGGGCACTTGGACTATCTAGGTTACCTAGCTGGCACTTGAACTATCTACGTTACATAGCGGGTTCTTGGAGTATGTATGTTACTTAGCGGGCTGTTGGTCTATCTAGGTTAACAAGCGGGCACTTGGACTATCTAGGTTAACTAACGGGCACTTGGACTATGTAGGTTCCCTATCGGGCACTTGGAGAATGTAGGTTAACTAGGGGGCACTAGGACTATGTAGGTTACCTAGCGGGCCCTTGGACTATCTAGGTTACCTAGCGGGCATTTGGACTATGTAGGCTCCCTAGCGGGCATTTGGACTATATAGATTACCTAGGGGCACTTAGACTTGTAGGTTACTTAGCGGGCACTTGGACTATCTAGGTTATCTAGCTGGCACTTGAATTATCTACGTTACCTAGCGGGTTCTTGGAATATGTAGGTTACCTAGCGGGCTGTTGGACTATCTAGGTTACCTAACGGGCACTTGGACTATCTAGGTTAACTAACGGGCACTTGGACTATGGATCTTCCCTAGCGGGCCCTTGGACTATGTAAGTTCCCTAGCGGGCTTTTGGACTATCTATGTTACCTAGCAGGCACTTGGACTATCTAGGTTAACTAGCGGGCACTTGGACTATCTAGGATAACTAGCGTGCACTTTGACTATGTAGGTTCCTTAGCGGGCACTTGGACTATCTAGGTTGCCTAGAGGGCACTTGGACGATATAGGGTAACTAGCGTGCCCTTGGAATATCTAGGTTACGTAGCGGGCACTTGGTATATAGGTTAACTAGCGGGCACTTGGACTATGTAGGTTAACTAGAGGACACTTGGATTATCTAGGTTAACTAGTGGGCCCTTGGACTATGTAGGTTAACGAGCGGGCACTTGGATAATCTAGGTTAAGTAGCGGGCACTTGGAAGATCTAGGTTAACCAGCGAGCACTTGGACTATCAAAGTGAACAAGTGAGCCCTTGGACTATGTAGGTTAACTAGCGGGCCCTTGGACTATCTAGGTTACCTTGCGGGCACTTGGACTATATAGGTTACCTAGCGGGCACTTGGACTATGTAGGTTACCTAGTGGGCACTTGGACTATCTAGGCTAACGAAAGGGCACTTGGAATATGCAAGTAACCTAGCAGGCACTTGTATTGTCTAGGTTACCTAGCGGGTACTTGGACTTCTAGGTTAATGAACGGGCTCTTGGACTATGTAGGTTGCCTAGCGGGCACTTGAACTATCTAGGTTAGGTAAAGGGCACTTGGACTATCTAGGTTACCTAGCGGGAACTTGGACAATGTAAGTTACCTAGCGGGCACTTGGACTCTAGGTTATCTAGCGGATACTTGGACTATCTAGGTTACCTAGCGGGCCCTTGGACTATGTAGGTTTCCTAGCGGGCACTTGGACTATCTAGGTTAACGAACGGGCACTTGGACTATGTAGGTAACCTAGCGGGCACTTGGACTATGTAGGATCCCTATCGGATATTTGGACTACTTAGGTTACCTAGCGGGCACTTGGACTATCTAGGTTAGCTAGCGGGCACTTGGACTATCTAGGTCAACTAGTGGGCCCTTGTACTATGTAGGTTAACTAGCGAGCACTTGGACTATCTAGGTTAAATAGCGGACCTTGGACTATGTAGGTTAACTAGCGGGCCTTTGGACTATGTAGGTTAACTAGCGGGCAATTTGACGATCTAGGTTAACTAGAGGGCACTTGGACTATCTAGGTTAACTAGCGGGCACTTGGATGATCAATGTTAACTAGCGGGCACTTGGACTATCTAGGGTAGCTAATGGGCACATGGACTAAGTACGTCCCCTAGTGGGCACTTGGACTATCTAGGTTAAATAACAGGCACTTGGACTATCTAGGTTACCTAGCGGGCAATTGTACTATCTAGGATACCTAGCTGGCACTTGGACTATCTAGGTTAACTAACAGGCACTTAGACTATCTAGGTTACCGAACGGTCACTTGGACTATCTAGGTTACCTAGCGGGCACTTGGACTATGTAGGCTAACTAGGGGGCCCTTGGGCGATCTAGGTTACCTAGCGGGTACTTCAACTGTCTAGGTTAACTAGCGGGCACTTGCAATATCTAGGTTACCTAGCGGGCACTTGGACTATGTACGTTCCCTAGCGGGCACTTGGACTATCTATGTTAACTAGCGTGCACTTGGACTATGTAGGTTCCTTAGCGGGCACTTGGACTATGTAGGTTAACTAGTGTGCCCTTGGACTATCTAGGATACGTAGCGGGCACTTGGTATATAGGTTAACTAGCGGGCACTTGGACTATGTAGGTTAACTAGAGGACACTGGGACTATCTAGGTTAACTAGTGGGCCCTTGGACAATCTAGGTTAACTAGCGGGAACTTGGACTATCAAAGTTAACAAGTGAGCCCTTGGACTATGTAGGTTAACTAGCGGGCCCATGGACAATCTAGGTTACCTAGCGGGCACTTGGACTATATAGGTTACGTAGCGGGCCCTTGGACTATGTAAGTTTCCTAGCGGGCACTTGGACTATCTAGGTTAACGAACGGGCACTTGGACTATGTAGGTTACCTAGCGGGCACTTGGTCTATGTAGGATCCCTAGCGGGCATTTGGACTATTTAGGTTACCTAGCGGGCACTTGGACTATGTAGGTTACCTAGCGGGCACTTGGACTATCTAGGTTACCTAGCAGGCACTTTGACTATCTAGGTTAACTAACGGGCACTTGGACTATGTAGGTTGCCTAGCGGGCACTTGGATTATGTAGGTTCCCTATAGGGCACTTGGACTTTGTAGGTTAACTGGCGGGCACTTGGACTGTCTAGGTTACGTAGGGGGCAATTGAATTATCTCGGTTAACGAACGGGCACTTGGATTATCTAGGTTAACGAACGGGCACTTGGACTATGTAGGTTAGCTAACAGGCACTTGGACTATCTAGGTTCCCTAGCGGGCACTTGTACTACCTAGGTTACCTAGCTGGCACTTTGACTATGTAGGTCAACTAGCGGGCCCTTGGACTATCTAGGTTAGCCAACGGGCACTTAAATTATGTAGGTTAACTAGCGGGAACTTGGACTATCTTGGTTCCCTAAAGGGCACTTGGACTATCTAGGTTCCCTAAAGGGCACTTGGACTATCTAGTTTACCTAGCGGGCACTTGGACTATGTAGGCTAACTTGGGGGCCCTTTGATGATCTAGGTTACCTAGCGGGTAATTGAACTATCTAGGTTACCTAGCGGGCACTTGGACTATGTACGTTCCCTAGCGGACATTTGGACTATATATGTTAACTAGCGGGCACTTGGAATATGTAGGTTAACTAGCGGATACTTGCACTATGTAGGTTAACTAGCGGACCCTTGCACTATGTAGGTTACCTAGCAGGCACTTGGACTATCTAGGTTAACTAGCGGGCACTTGGACTATCTAGGATAACTAGCGTGCACTTGGACTATGTAGGTTCCTTAGCGGGCACTTGGACTATCTAGGTTGCCTAGCGGGCACTTGGACGATATAGGTTAAATAGCGTGCCCGTGGAATATCTAGGTAACATAGCGGGCACTTGGTATATAGGTTAACTAGCGGGCACTTGACTATGTAGGTTAACTAGAGGACACTTGGTCTATCTAGGTTAACTAGTGGGCCCTTGGACTATGTAGGTTAACTAGCGGGCACTTGGACAATCTAGGTTACCTAGCGGGCACTTGGACTATGTAGGTTACCTAGTGGGCACTTGGACTATCTAGGTTAACGAATGGGCACTTGGAATATGCATGTAACCTAGCAGGCACCTGGACTGTCTAGGTTACCTAGCGGGCCCTTGGACTATCTAGGTTAGCTAACGGGCACTTAGATTATGTAGGTTAACTAGCGGGTACTTGGAATATGTAGGTTAACTAGCGGGCCCTTGGACTATGTAGGTTTACTAGCAGGTCCTTGGACCATCTAGGTTCCCTAAAGGGCACTTGGACTATCTAGGTTACCGAAAAGGCACTTGGACTATCTAGGTTACCTAGCGGGCACTTGGACTATGTAGGCCAACTAGGGGGCCCTTGGACTCTCTAGGTTACCTAGCGGGTACTTGAACTATCTAGGTTAACTAGCGGGCCCATGGATTATCTAGGTTACCTAGGGGGAACCTGGACTATGTAGGTTAACTAGTGGGCACTTGGACTATCTAGGTTACCTAGAAGGCACTTGGACTATGTAGGTTAACTAGGGAGCACTCGGACTATCTAGGTTACCTTGCGGGCACTTGGACTATGTACATTCCCTAGCGGGCACTGGGACTATCTATGTTACCTAGCGGGCACTTGGACTATGTACGTTTCCTAGCGGGTACTTGGACTAGATATGTTCCCTAGCGGGCACTTGGTCTATCTAGGTTAACTAGCGAGCACTTGGTCTATCTAGGTTAACTAGCGGGCATTTGGACTATTAGGGCCCCTAGCGGGCATTTGACTATATTGGTTACCTAGCGGGCATTTGGACTATGTAGGTTAACGAACGGGCACTTGAACTATGTAGGTAACCTAGTGGTCACTTGAACTGTCTAGGTTACCTAGCGAGCACTTGGACTATGTAGGTTAACTAGCGGGCACTTGGACTATCTAGGTTAACTAGCAGGCCCTTGGACTATGTAGATTAACTAGCGGCACTTGGACTATCTACGTTAACTAGCGGGCCCTTGGACTATGTAGATTCCCTAGCGGGCACTTGGACTATGTAGGTTCCCCAGCAGGCACTTGGACTATGTAGGTTCCAGAGCGGGCACTTGGACTATGTAGGATACCTAGTGGGCACTTGGACTATCTAGGTTAACGAACGGGCACTTGGACTTCTAGGTTAACGAACGGGCACTTGGTCTATGTAGGTTGCTTACCGGGCACTTGGACTATCTACGTTAGGTAATGTGCACTTGTACTATCTAGGTTACCTAGCGGTAACTTGGACAATGTAAGTTACCTAGCGGGCACTTGGACTATCTAGGTTAACGAACGGGCACTTTGACTATCTAGGTTACATAGCGGGCACTTGGACTATGTAGGTTAACTAGCGAGCACTTGGACTCTAGGTTACCTAGAGGGCACTTGGCCTATCTAGGTTAACGAACGGGCACTTCGACAATCTAGGTTACCTAGCGGGCACTTGGACTATCTAGGTTAACGAACGGGCACTTGGACCATGTAGGTTACCTAGCGGGCACTTGGACTATGTAGGATCCCTATCAGACACTTGGACTACTTAGGTTACCTAGCGGGCACTTGGACTATGTAGGTTAACCAGCGGGCACTTGGACTATCTAGGTCAACTAGCGGCCCTTGTACTATGTAGGTTAACTATCGAGCACTTGGACTATCTAGGTTAACTAGCGGACCTTGGACTACGTAGCTCAACTAGAGGGCCCTTGGACTATGTAGGTTTACTAGCGGGCACTTGGACGATCTAGGTTAACTAGAGGGCACTTGGCCTATCTAGGTTAACTAGCATGCACTTGGACTATCTAGGTTAACTAGCGGGCACTTGGATGATCAATGTTAACTAGCGGGCACTTGGACTATCTCATTAGCTAACGGACACTTCGACTAAGTACGTCCCCTAGTGGGCACATGGACTATCTAGATTAAGTAACGGGCACTAGGACTATCTAGGTTAACTAGCGGGCACTTGGACTATCTAGGTTACCTAGCTGGCACTTGGACTATGAATGTTCCCAGCGGGAAATTGGATTATCTAGGTTAGCAAGCGGGCACTTGGACTATGTAGGTCAACTAGCGGGCCCTTGGACTATCTAGGTTAGCTAACTGGCACTTAGACTATGTGGGTTAACTAGCGGACACTTGCACGATCTAGGTTAACTTGCGGGCACTTGGACTATGTAGGTTCCCTAGCGGGCATTTGGACTATGTAGGTTCCCTAGCGGGCATTTGGACTATATAGATAACCTAGCGGGCACTTAGACTCTGTAGGTTACCTAGCGGGCACTTGGACTATCTAGGTTACCTAGCTGGCACTTGAACTATCTACGTTACCTAGCGGGTTCTTGGAGTATGTATGTTACTTAGCGGGCTGTTGGTCTATCTAGGTTACCAAGCGGGCACATGGACTATCTAGGTTAACTAGCGGGCACTTGGACTATCTAGGATAACTAGCGTGCACTTGGACTATGTAGGTTCCTTAGCGGGCACTTGGACTATCTAGGTTGCCTAGCGGGCACTTGGACGATATAGGTTAACTAGCGTGCCCTTGGAATATCTAGGTTACGTAGCGGGCACTTGGTATATAGGTTAACTAGCGGGCACTTGGACTATGTAGGTTAACTAGAGGACACTTGGACTATCTAGGTTAACTAGTGGGCCCTTGGACTATGTAGGTTAATGAGCGGGCACTTGGACAATCTAGGTTAACAAGCGGGCACTTGGAAGATCTAGGTTAACCAGCGGGCACTTGGACTATCAAAGTGAACAAGTGAGCCCTTGGACTATGTAGGTTAACTAGCGGGCCCTTGGACTATCTAGTTTACCTAGCCGGCACTTGGACTATATAGGTTACCTAGCGGGCACTTGGACTATGTAGGTTACCTAGTGGGCTCTTGGACTATCTAGGTTAACGAATGGGCACTTGGAATATGCAGGTAACCTAGCAGGCACTTGTACTGACTAGGTTACCTAGCGGGTACTTGGACTTCTAGGTTAACGAACGGGCTCTTGGACTATGTAGGTTGCCTATCGGCCACTTGAACTATCTACGTTAGATAAAGGGCACTTGGACTATCTAGGTTACCTAGCGGGAACTTGGACAATGTAAGTTACCTAGCGGGCACTTGGACTGTCTAGGTTACCTAACGGGCACTTTGACTATCTAGGTTACATAGCGGGCTCTTGGACTATGTAGGTTAACTAGCGAGCACTTGGACTCTAGGTTATCTAGCGGACACTTGGACTATCTAGGTTACCTAGCGGGCCCTTGGACTATGTAGGTTTCCTAGCGGGCACTTGGACTATCTAGGTTAACGAACGGGCACTTGGACTATGTAGGTAACCTAGCGGGCACTTGGACTATGTAGGATCCCTATCGGATAGTTGTACTACTTAAGTTACCTAGCGGGCACTTGGACTATCTAGGTTAGCTAGCGGGCACTTGGACTATCTAGGTCAACTAGTGGGCCCTTGTACTATGTAGGCTAACTAGCGAGCACTTGGACTATCTAGGTTAACTAGCAGACCTTGGACTATGTAGGTTAACTAGCGGGCCTTTGGACTATGTAGGTTAACTAGCGGGCACTTGGACGATCTAGGTTAACTAGAGGGCACTTGGACTATCTAGGTTAACTAGCGGGCACTTGGATGATCAATGTTAACTAGCGGGCACTTGGACTATCTAGGGTAGCTAATGGGCACATGGACTAAGTACGTCCCCTAGTGGGCACTTGGACTATCTAGGTTAACTAACAGGCACTTAGACTATCTAGGTTACCGAACGGTCACTTGGACTATCTAGGTTACCTAGCGGGCACTTGGACTATGTAGGCTAACTAGGGGGCCCTTGGACGATCTAGGTTACCTAGCGGGTACTTCAACTGTCAAGGTTAACTAGCGGGCACTTGCAATATCTAGGTTACCTAGCGGGCACTTGGACTATGTACGTTCCCTAGCGGGCACTTGGACTATCTATGTTAACTAGCGGGCACTTGGAATATGTAGGTTAACTAGTGGACACTTGCACTATGTAGGTTACCTAGCAGGCACTTGGACTATCTAGGTTAACTAGCGTGCACTTGGACTATGTAGGTTCCTTAGCGGGCACTTGGACTATGTAGGTTAACTAGTGGGCCCTTGGACAATCTAGGTTAACTAGCGGGCACTTGGACGATGTAGGTTAACTAGCGGGCACTTGGACTATCTAGGTTACCTAGCGGGCACTTGGACTATATAGGTTACCTAGCGGGCCCTTGGACTATGTAGGTTTCCTAGCGGGCACTTGGACTATCTAGGTTAATGAACGGGCACTTGGACTATGTAGGTTACCTAGCGGGCACTTGGTCTATGTAGGATCCCTAGCGGGCATTTGGACTATTTAGGTTACCTAGCGGGCACTTGGACTATGTAGGTTACCTAGCGGGCACTTGGACTATCTAGGTTACCTAGCAGGCACTTTGACTATCTAGGTTAACTAACGGGCACTTGGACTATGTAGGTTGCCTAGCGGGCACTTGGATTATGTAGGTTCCCTATAGGGCACTTGGACTTTGTAGGTTAACTAGCGGGCACTTGTACTGTCTAGGTTACGTAGTGGGCACTTGGATTATCACGGTTAACGAACGGGCACTTGGATTATCTAGGTTAACGAACGGGCACTTGGACTATGTAGGTTAGCTAACAGGCACTTGGACTATCTAGGTTCCCTAGCGGGCACTTGTACTGCCTAGGTTACCTAGCTGGCACTTTGACTATGTAGGTCAACTAGCGGGCCCTTGGACTATCTAGGTTAGCCAACGGGCACTTAAATTATGTAGGTTAACTAGCGGGAACTTGGAATATGTAGGTTAACTAGCGGGCCCATGGACTATGTAGGTTTACTAGCGGGCCCTTGGACTATCTAGGTACCCTAAAGGGCACTTGTACTATCTAGGTTCCCTAAAGGGCACTTGGACTATCTAGTTTACCTAGCGGGCACTTGGACTATGTAGGCTAACTAGGGGGCCCTTTGATGATCTAGGTTACCTAGTGGGTACTTGAACTATCTAGGTTACCTAGCGGGCACTTGGACTATGTACGTTCCCTAGCGGACATTTGGACTATCTATGTTAACTAGCGGGCACTTGGAATATGTAGGTTAACTAGCGGATACTTGCACTATGTAGGTTAACTAGCGGACCCTTGCACTATGTAGGTTACCTAGCAGGCACTTGGACTATCTAGGTTAACTAGCGGGCACTTGGACTATCTAGGATAACTAGCGTGCACTTGGACTATGTAGGTTCCTTAGCGGGCACTTGGACTATCTAGGTTGCCTAGCGGGCACTTGGACGATATAGGTTAAATAGCGTGCCCTAGGAATATCTAGGTTACGTAGCGGGCACGTGGTATATAGGTTAACTAGCGGGCACTTGGACTATGTAGGTTAACTAGAGGACACTTGGTCTATCTAGGTTAACTAGTGGGCCCTTGGACTATGTAGGTTAACTAGCGGGCACTTGGACAATCTAGGTTACCTAGCGGGCACTTGGACTATGTAGGTTACCTAGTGGGCACTTGGACTATCTAGGTTAACGAATGGGCACTTGGAATATGCATGTAACCTAGCAGGCACCTGGACTGTCTAGGTTACCTAGCGGGCACTTGGACTTCTAGGTTAACGAACGGGCTCTTGGACTATGTAGGTTGCCTAGCGGGCACTTGGACTATCTAGGTTAGGTAACGGGCACTTGGACTATCTAGTTTACCTAGCGGGAACTTGGACAATGTAAGTTAACTAGCAGGCACTTGGACTATCTAGGTTACCTAACGGGCACTTGGACTATGTAGGTTCTCTAGCGGGCACTTGGATTATGTAGGTTCCCTATCGGGCACTTGGACTATGTAGGTTACCTAGCGGGCACTTGGACTATGTAGGTTCCCTATCGGGCCCTTGGAGAATGTAGGTTAACGAGGGGGCACTAGGACTATGTAGGTTTCCTAGAGGGCCCTTGGCCTACCTAGGTTACCTAGCGGGCATTTGGACTATGTAGGCTCCCTAGTTGTCATTTGGACTATATAGATTACATAGCCAGCACTTAGATTTTGTAGGTTACCTAGCGGGCACTTGGACTATCTAGGTTACCTAGCTGGCACTTGAACTATCTACGTTACCAAGTGGGTTCTTGGAGTATGTATGTTACCTACCGGGCTGTTCGACTGTCTAGATTACCTAGCGGGCACAGGGACTATCCAAGTTAGCTAACGGGCGCTTGGACTATGTATGTTCGCTAGCGGGCCCTTGGACTATGTAAGTTCCCTAGCGGGCACTTGGACTATGTGGGTTCCCTAGCGGGCATTTGGACTATCTAGGTTACCTAACGGGCACTTGGACAATGTAGGTTCCCTAGCGGGCACTTGGACTATGTAGGTTAACTAGCGGGCATTTGGACTATGTAGGTTCCCTATCGGGCATTTGGACTATGTAGGTTACCTAGCGGGCCCTTGGACTATCTAGGTTACCTAGGGGGAACCTGGAATATGTAGGTTAACTAGTGGACACTTGGACTATCTAGGTTACCTAGCTGGCACTTGGACTATGTAGGTTAACTAGCGAGCACTTGGACTATCTAGGTTACCTAGCGGGCACTTGGAATATGTACGTTATCTAGCGGGTACTTGGACTAGATAGGTTCCCTAGCGGGCACTTGGTCTATCTAGGTTAACTAGCGGGCACTTGGACTTCTACGTTAACGAACGGGCACTGGGACTATGTATGTTGCGTAGCGGGCAATTGGACTATCTAGGTTAGGATACGGGCACTTGGACTATCTAGGTTACCTAGCGGGAACTTGGACTATGTAGGTTACCTAGCGGGCACTTGGACTATGTAGGTTAACTAGCGGTCCCTTCAACTAGGTAGATTAACTAGTGGAACTTGGACTATCTACATTAACTAGCGTTCCCTTGGACGATCTAGGTTACCTAGCGGGCACTTGGACTATGTAGGTAACCTAGCGGGCACTTGGACAATCTACGTTACCTAGCGGGAACTTGGACAATGTAAGTTAACTAGCGGGCACTTGGACTATCTAGGTTACCTAACGGGCACTTGGACTATGTAGGTTCTCTAGCGGGCACTTGGATTATGTAGGTTCCCTATCGGGCACTTGGACTATGTAGGTTACCTAGCGGGCACTTGGACTATGTAGGTTCCCTATCGGGCACTTGGAGAATGTAGGTTAACTAGGGGGCACTAGGACTATGTAGGTTTCCTAGAGGGCCCTTGGACTACCTAGGTTACCTAGCGGGCATTTGGACTATGTAGGCTCCCTAGTTGTCATTTGGACTATATAGATTACCTAGCCAGCACTTAGATTTTGTAGGTTACCTAGCGGGCACTTGGACTATCTAGGTTACCTAGCTGGCACTTGAACTATCTACGTTACCTAGCGGGTTCTTGGAGTATGTAGGTTACCTACCGGGCTGTTCGACTATCTAGGTTACCTAGCGGGCACAGGGACTATCTAGGTTAACTAACGGGCACTTGGACTATGTAGGTTCGCTAGCGGGCCCTTGGATTATGTAAGTTCCCTAGCGGGCACGTGGACTATGTGGGTTCCCTAGCGGGCATTTGGACTATGTAGGTTACCTAACGGGCTCTTGGACAATGTAGGTTCCCTAGCGGGCACTTGGATCATGTAGGTTCCCTATCGGGCACTTGGACTATGTAGGTTAACTAGCGGACATTTGGACTATGTAGGTTACCTAGCGGGCACTTGGACTATGTAGGTTCCCTATCGGGCATTTGGACTATGTAGGTTACCTAGCGGGCCCTTGGACTATCTAGGTTACCTAGGGGGAACCTGGAATATGTAGGTTAACTAGTGGACACTTGGACTATCTAGGTTACCTAGCTGGCACTTGGACTATGTAGGTTAACTAGCGAGCACTTGGACCATCTAGGTTACGTAGCGGGCACTTGGACTATATACGTTCCCTAGCGGGCACTTGGACTATCTATGTTACCTAGCGGGCACTTGGAATATGTACGTTATCTAGCGGGTACTTGGACTAGATAGGTTCCCTAGCGGGCACTTGGTCTATCTAGGTTAACTAGCGGGCACTTGGACTTCTACGTTAACGAACGGGCACTTGGACTATGTATGTTGCATAGCGGGCAATTGGACTATCTAGGTTAGGATACGGGCACTTGGACTATCTAGGTTACCTAGCGGGAACTTGGACTATGTAGGTTACCTAGCGGGCACTTGGACTATGTAGGTTAACTAGCGGTCCCTTCAACTAGGTAGATTAACTAGCGGAACTTGGACTATCTACGTTAACTAGCGTTCCCTTGGACTATGTAGATACTCTAGCGGGCACTTGGACTATGTAGGTAACTTGGCGGGCCCTTGGACTATCTAGGTTACCTAGCGGGCAATTGGACTATGTAGGTAACCTAGCGGGCACTTGGACAGTCTAGGTTACCTAGCGGGCATTTGGACAATGTAGGCTCCCTAGTAGTCATTTGGACTATATAGATTACCTAGCGGGCACTTAGACTTTGTAGGTTACCTAGCGGGCACTTGGACTATCTAGGTTACCTAGCTGGCACTTTAACTATATACGTTACCTAGCGGATACTTGGAGTATGTAGGTTACCTACCGGGCTGTTGGACTATCTAGGTTACCTAGCGGGCACTGGGACTATCTAGGTTAACTAACGGGCACTTGGACTATGTAGGTTCGCTAGCGGGCCATTGGACTATGTAAGTTCCCTAGCGGGCACTTGGACTATGTGCGTTCCCTAGTGGGCATTTAGACTATCTAGGTTACCTAACGGGCACTTGGACAATGTAGGTTCCCTAGCGCGCACTTGGATTATGTAGGTTCCCTATCGGGCACTTGGACTATGTAGGTTAACTAGCGGGCATTTGGACTATGTAGGTTACCTAGCGGGCCCTTGGATTATCTAGGTTACCTAGGGGGAACCTGGACTATGTAGGTTAACTAGTGGGCACTTGGACTATCTAGGTTACCTAGAAGGCACTTGGACTATGTAGGTTAACTAGCGAGCACTCGGACTATCTAGGTTACCTTGCGGGCACTGGGACTATCGAGGTTAACTAACGGGCACTTGGACTATGTAGGTTCGCTAGCGGGCCATTGGACTATGTAAGTTCCCTAGAGGGCACTTGGACTATGTGCGTTCCCTAGTGGGCATTTGGACTATCTAGGTTACCTAACGGGCACTTGGACAATGTAGGTTCCCTAGCGGGCACTTGGATTATGTAGGTTCCCTATCGGGCACTTGGACTATGTAGGTTAACTAGCGGGCATTTGGACTATGTAGGTTACCTAGCGGGCCCTTGGATTATCTAGGTTACCTAGGGGGAACCTGGACTATGTAGGTTAACTAGTGGGCACTTGGACTATCTAGGTTACCTAGAAGGCACTTGGACTATGTAGGTTAACTAGCGAGCACTCGGACTATCTAGGTTACCTTGCGGGCACTGGGACTATCGAGGTTAACTAACGGGCACTTGGTCTATGTAGGTTCGCTAGCGGGCCATTGGACTATGTAAGTTCCCTAGAGGGCACTTGGACTATGTGCGTTCCCTAGTGGGCATTTGGACTATCTAGGTTACCTAACGGGCACTTGGACAATGTAGGTTCCCTAGCGGGCACTTGGATTATGTAGGTTCCCTATCGGGCACTTGGACTATGTAGGTTAACTAGCGGGCATTTGGACTATGTAGGTTACCTAGCGGGCCCTTGGACTATCTAGGTTACCTAGGGGGAACCTGGACTATGTAGGTTGACTAGTGGGCACTTGGACTATCTAAGTTACCTAGCAGGCACTTGGACTATGTAGGTTAACTAGCGAGCACTTAGACTATCTAGGTTACCTAGCGGGCACTTGGACTATGTACATTCCCTAGCGGGCACTTGGACTATCTATGTTACCTAGCGGGCACTTGGACTATGTACGTTTCCTAGCGGGTTCTTGGACTAGATAGGTTCCCTAGCGGGCACTTGGTCTATCTAGGTTAACTAGCGAGCACTTGGACTATCTAGGTTAACTAGCGGGCATTTGGACTATTAGGGCCCCTAGCGGGCATTTGACTATATTGGTTACCTAGCGGGCACTTGGACTATGTAGGTTAACGAACGGGCACTTGGACTATGTAGGTAACCTATTGGTCACTTGAATTGTCTAGGTTACCTAGCGAGCACTTGGACTATGTAGGTTAACAAGCGGGCACTTGGACTATCTAGGTTAACTAGCGGGCCCTTTGATGATGTAGGTTAACTAGTGGGCCCTTGGACTATGTAGGTTAACTTGCGGGCCCTTGGACTATGTAGATTACCTAGCGGGCACTTGGACGATCTAGGTTAACTAGCGGGTACTTGGACTATGTAGGTTAACTAGCGGGCCCTTGGACTATGTAGATTAACTAGCGGCACTCGGACTATCTACGTTAACTAGCGGGCCCTTGGACTATGTAGATTCCCTAGCGGGCACTTGGACTATGTAGTTTCCCTAGCAGGCACTTGGACTATATAGGTTCCAGAGCGGGCACTTGGACTAACTAGATTCCCGAGCGGGCCCTTGTACTATGTAGATTAACTAGCGGACACTTGGACGATCTAGGTTAACTAGCGGGTATTTGGACTATGTAGGTTAAATAGCGGGCCCTTGAACTATGTAGATTAACTAGCGGAACATGGACTATCTACGTTAACTAGCGGGCCCTTGGACTATGTAGATTCCCTAGCGGGCACTTGGACTATGTAGGTTCCCTAGCGTGCACTTGGGCTATGTATATTCCCTATGGACACTTGAACTATGTAAGTTAACTACCGGGCACTTGGACTATGTAGGTTAACTAGCAGGCCCTTGGACTATCTAGGTTACCTAGCGGGCACTTGGACTATGGAGGTAACCTAGCGGGCACTTGGACAGTCTAGGTTACCTAGCGGGCACTTGGACTTCTAGGTTAACAAATGGGCACTTGGACTATGTATGTTGCATAGCGGGCAATTGGACTATCTAGGTTAGGTAACAGGCACTTGGACTATCTAGGTTACCTAGCGGGAACTTGGACTATATAGGTTACCTAGCGGGCACTTGGCCTATCTTGGTCAACTAGCGGGCCCTTGTACTATGTAGGTTAACTAGCGAGCACTTGGACTATCTAGGTTAACTAGCGGACCTTGGACTATGTAGGTTAACTAGCGGGCACTTGGATGATCAATGTTAACTAGCGGGCACTTGGTCTATCTAGGTCAGCTAACGGACACTTGGACTAAGTACGTCCCCTAGTGGGCGCTTGGACACTCTAGGTTAACTAACGGGCACTAGGACTATCTAGGATAACTAGCGGGCACTTGGACTATCTAGGTTAACTAGCGGGCACTTGGAATATCAAAGTTAACAAGTGAGCCCTTGGATTATGTAGGTTAACTAGCGGGCCCTTGGACTATCTAGGTTACCTATCGGGCACTTGGACTATATAGGATACCTAGCGGGCACTTGGACTATCTAGGGTACCGAACGGGCACTTGGAATATGCAGGTAACCTAGCGGGCACTTGGAGTGTCTAGGTTACCTAGCGGGCACTTGGACTATGTAGGTAACCTAGCGGACACTTGGAGAGTCTAGGTTACCTAGCGGGCACTTGGACTTCTAGGTTAACGAACGGGCACTTGGACTATGTAGGTTGCCTAGCGAGCACTTGGACTATCTAGGTTAGGTAACGGGCACTTGGACTATCTAGGTTACCAGGCGGGAACTTGGACAATGTAAGTTACCTAGCAGGCACTTGGACTATCTACGTTACCTAACGGGCACTTTGACTATCTAGGTTACATAGCGGGCACTTGGAATATGTAGGTTAACTAGCGAGCACTTGGACTCTAGGCTATCTAGCGGGCACTTGGACTATCTAGGTTAACTAGCGGGCACTTGGATTATCTAGGTTAGCTAGCGGGCTCTTGCACTATGTAGGTTAAGTAGCGGGCCCATTGACTATGTAGGTTAACTAGCGGGCTCTTGGACGATCTAGGTTAACTAGCGGGCACTTGGATTATCTAGGTTACCTAGCGGGCACTTGGACTATGTAGGTAACCTAGCGGACACTTGGAGAGTCTAGGTTACCTAGCGGGCACTTGGACTTCTAGGTTAACGAACGGGCACTTGGACCATGTATGTTGCATAGCAGGCAATTGTACTATCTAGGTTAGGTAACGGGCACTTGAACTATCTAGGTTTCTTAGCGTGCACTTGGACGATCTAGGTTAACTAGAGGGCACTTGGACTATCTAGGTTAACTAGCGTGCACTTGGACTATCTAGGTTTCTTAGCGGGTACTTGGACTATGTAGGTAACCTAGCGGGCACTTGGACTATGTAGGATCCCTATCGGATAGTTGGACTACTTAAGTTACCTAGCGGGCACTTGGACTATCTAGGTTAGCTAGCGGGCACTTGGACTATCTAGGTCAACTAGTGGGCCCTTGTACTATGTAGGCTAACTAGCGAGCACTTGGACTATCTAGGTTAACTAGCAGACCTTGGACTATGTAGGTTAACTAGCGGGCCTTTGGACTATGTAGGTTAACTAGCGGGCACTTGGACGATCTAGGTTAACTAGAGGGCACTTGGACTATCTAGGTTAACTAGCGGGCACTTGGATGATCAATGTTAACTAGCGGGCACTTGGACTATCTAGGGTAGCTAATGGGCACATGGACTATGTACGTCCCCTAGTGGGCACTTGGACTATCTAGGTTAACTAACAGGCACTTAGACTATCTAGGTTACGGAACGGTCACTTGGACTATCTAGGTTACCTAGCGGGCACTTGGACTATGTAGGCTAACTAGGGGGCCCTTGGACGATCTAGGTTACATAGCGGGTACTTCAACTGTCAAGGTTAACTAGCGGGCACTTGCAATATCTAGGTTACCTAGCGGGCACTTGGACTATGTACGTTCCCTAGCGGGCACTTGGACTATCTATGTTAACTAGCGGGCACTTGGAATATGTAGGTTAACTAGTGGACACTTGCACTATGTAGGTTACCTAGCAGGCACTTGGACTATCTATGTTAACTAGCGTGCACTTGGACTATGTAGGTTCCTTAGCGGGCACTTGGACTATGTAGGTTAACTAGTGGGCCCTTGGACAATCTAGGTTAACTACCGGGCACTTGGACGATCTAGGTTAACTGGCGGGCACTTGGACTATCAAAGTTAACAAGTGAGCCCTTGGACTATGTAGGTTAACTAGCGGGCCCATGGACTATCTAGGTTACCTAGCGGGCACTTGGACTATCTAGGTTACCTAGCGGGCCCTTGGACTATGTAGGTTTCCTAGCGGGCACTTGGACTATCTAGGTTAACGGACGGGCACTTGGACTATGTAGGTTACCTAGCGGGCACTTGGTCTATGTAGGATCCCTAGCGGGCATTTGGACTATTTAGGTTACCTAGCGGGCACTTGGACTATGTAGGTTACCTAGCGGGCACTTGGACTATCTAGGTTACCTAGCAGGCACTTTGACTATCTAGGTTAACTAACGGGCACTTGGACTATGTAGGTTGCCTAGCGGGCACTTGGATTATGTAGGTTCCCTATAGGGCACTTGGACTTTGTAGGTTAACTAGCGGGCACTTGGACTGTCTAGGTTACGTAGTGGGCACTTGGATTATCACGGTTAACGAACGGGCACTTGGATTATCTAGGTTAACGAACGGGCACTTGGACTATGTAGGTTAGCTAACAGGCACTTGGACTATCTAGGTTCCCTAGCGGGCACTTGTACTACCTAGGTTACCTAGCTGGCACTTTGACTATGTAGGTCAACTAGCGGGCCCTTGGACTATCTAGGTTAGCCAACGGGCACTTAAAATATGTAGGTTAACTAGCGGGAACTTGGAATATGTAGGTTAACTAGCGGGCCTATGGACTATGTAGGTTTACTAGCGGGCCCTTGGACTATCTAGGTTCCCTAAAGGGCACTTGTACTATCTAGGTTCCCTAAAGGGCACTTGGACTATCTAGTTTACCTAGCGGGCACTTGGACTATGTAGGCTAACTTGGGAGCCCTTTGATGATCTAGGTTACCTAGCGGGTACTTGAACTATCTAGGTTACCTAGCGGGCACTTGGACTATGTACGTTCCCTAGCGGACATTTGGACTATCTATGTTAACTAGCGGGCACTTGGAATATGTAGGTTAACTAGCGGATACTTGCACTATGTAGGTTAACTAGCGGACCCTTGCACTATGTAGGTTACCTAGCAGGCACTTGGACTATCTAGGTTAACTAGCGGGCACTTGGACTATCTAGGATAACTAACGTGCACTTGGACTATGAAGGTTCCTTAGCGGGCACTTGGACTATCTAGGTTGCCTAGCGGGCACTTGAACGATATAGGTTAAATAGCGTGCCCTTGGAATATCTAGGTTACGTAGCGGGCACGTGGTATATAGGTTAACTAGCGGGCACTTGGACTATGTAGGTTAACTAGAGGACACTTGGTCTATCTAGGTTAACTAGTGGGCCCTTGGACTATGTAGGTTAACTAGCGGGCACTTGGACAATCTAGGTTACCTAGCGGGCACTTGGACTATGTAGGTTACCTAGTGGGCACTTGGACTATCTAGGTTAACGAATGGGCACTTGGAATATGCATGTAACCTAGCAGGCACCTGGACTGTCTACGTTACCAACGGGCACTTGGACTTCTAGGTTAACGAACGGGCTCTTGGACTATGTAGGTTGCCTAGCGGGCACTTGGACTATCTAGGTTAGGTAACGGGCACTTGGACTATCTAGTTTACCTAGCGGGAACTTGGACAATGTAAGTTAACTAGCGGGCACTTGGACTATCTAGGTTAACTAACGGGCACTTGGACTATGTAGGTTCTCTAGCGGGCACTTGGATTATGTAGGTTCCCTATCTGGCACTTGGACTATGTAGGTTGCCTAGCGGGCACTTGGACTATGTAGGTTCCCTATCGGGCACTTGGAGAATGTAGGTTAACTAGGGTGCACTAGGACTATGTAGGTTTCCTAGAGGGCCCTTGGACTACCTAGGTTACATAGAGGGCATTTGGACTATGTAGGCTCCCTAGTTGTCATTTGGACTATATAGATTACCTAGCCAGCACTTAGATTTTGTAGGTTACCTAGCGGGCACTTGGACTATCTAGGTTACCTAGCTGGCACTTGAACTATCTACGTTACCTAGCGGGTTCTTGGAGTATGTAGGTTACCTACCGGGCTGTTCGACTATCTAGGTTACCTAGCGGGAACAGGGACTATCTAGGTTAACTAACGGGCACTTGGACTATGTAGGTTTGCTAGCGGGCCCTTGGACTATGTAAGTTCCCTAGCGGGCACTTGGACTATGTGGGTTCCCTAGCGGGCATTTGGACTATCTAGGTTACCTAACGGGCACTTGGACAATGTAGGTTCCCTAGCGGGCACTTGGATTATGTAGGTTCCCTATCGGGCACTTGGACTATGTAGGTTAACTAGCGGACATTTGGACTATGTAGGTTACCTAGCGGGCACTTGGACTATGTAGGTTCCCTATCAGGCATTTGGACTATGTAGGTTACCTAGCGGGCCCTTGGACTATCTAGGTTACCTAGGGGGAACCTGGAATATGTAGGTTAACTAGTGGACACTTGGACTATCTAGGTTACCTAGCTGGCACTTGGACTATGTAGGTTAACTAGCGAGCACTTGGACTATCTAGGTTACCTAGCGGGCACTTGGACTATATACATTCCCTAGCGGGCACTTGGACTATCTATGTTACCTAGCGGGCACTTGGAATATGTACGTTATCTAGCGGGTACTTGGACTAGATAGGTTCCCTAGCGGGCACTTGGTCTATCTAGGTTAACTAGCGGGCACTTGGACTTCTACGTTAACGAACGGGCACTTGGACTATGTATGTTGCATAGCGGGCAATTGGACTATCTAGGTTAGGATACGGGCACTTGGACTATCTAGGTTACCTAGCGGGAACATGGACTATGTAGGTTACCTAGCGGGCACTTGGACTATGTAGGTTAACTAGCGGTCCCTTCAACTAGGTAGATTAACTAGCGGAACTTGGACTATCTACGTTAACTAGCGTTCCCTTGGACTATGTAGATTCTCTAGCGGGCACTTGGACTATGTAGGTAACTTGGCGGGCCCTTGGACTATCTAGGTTACCTAGCGGGCACTTGGACTATGTAGGTAACCTAGCGGGCACTTGGACAGTCTAGGTTACCTAGCGGGCATTTGGACAATGTAGGCTCCCTAGTAGTCATTTGGACTATATAGATTACCTAGCGGGCACTTAGACTTTGTAGGTTACCTAGCGGGCACTTGGACTATCTAGGTTACCTAGTTGGCACTTTAACTATATACGTTACCTAGCGGATACTTGGAGTATGTAGGTTACCTACCGGGCTGTTGGACTATCTAGGTTACCTAGCGGGCACTGAGACTATCTAGGTTAACTAACGGTCACTTGGACTATGTAGGTTCGCTAGCGGGCCATTGGAATATGTAAGTTCCCTAGCGGGCACTTGGACTATGTGCGTTCCCTAGTGGGCATTTAGACTATCTAGGATACCTAACGGGCACTTGGACAATGTAGGTTCCCTAGCGGGCACTTGGATTATGTAGGTTCCCTATCGGGCACTTGGACTATGTAGGTTAACTAGCGGGCATTTGGACTATGTAGGTTACCTAGCGGGCCCTTGGATTATCTAGGTTACCTAGGGGGAACCTGGACTATGTAGGTTAACTAGTGGGCTCTTGAACTATGTAGGTTAACTAGCGAGCACTCGGACTATCTAGGTTACCTTGCGGGCACTGGGACTATCGTGGTTAACTAACGGGCACTTGGTCTATGTAGGTTCGCTAGCGGGCCATTGGACTATGTAAGTTCCCTAGAGGGCACTTGGACTATGTGCGTTCCCTAGTGGGCATTTGGACTATCTAGGTTACCTAACGGGCACTTGGACAATGTAGGTTCCCTAGCGGGCACTTGGATTATGTAGGTTCCCTATCGGGCACTTGGACTATGTAGGTTAACTAGCGGGCATTTGGACTATGTAGGTTACCTAGCGGGCCCTTGGACTATCTAGGTTACCTAGGGGGAACCTGGACTATGTAGGTTGACTAGTGGGCACTTGGACTATCTAAGTTACCTAGCAGGCACTTGGACTATGTAGGTTAACTAGCGAGCACTTAGACTATCTAGGTTACCTAGCGGGCACTTGGACTATGTACATTCCCTAGCGGGCACTTGGACTATCTATGTTACCTAGCGGGCACTTGGACTATGTACGTTTCCTAGCGGGTACTTTGACTAGATAGGTTCCCTAGCGGGCACTTGGTCTATCTAGGTTAACTAGCGAGCACTTGGACTATCTAGGTTAACTAGCGGGCATTTGGACTATTAGGGCCCCTAGCGGGCATTTGACTATATTGGTTACCTAGCGGGCACTTGGACTATGTAGGTTAACGAACGGGCACTTGGACTATGTAGGTAACCTATTGGTCACTTGAACTGTCTAGGTTTCCTAGCGAGCACTTGGACTATGTAGGTTAACAAGCGGGCACTTGGACTATCTAGGTTAACTAGCGGGCCCTTGGACGATGTAGGTTAACTAGTGGGCCCTTGGACTATGTAGGTTAACTTGCGGGCCCTTGGACTATGTAGGTTACCTAGCGGGCACTTGGACGATCTAGGTTAACTAGCGGGTACTTGGACTATGTAGGTTAACTAGCTGGCTCTTGGACTATGTAGATTAACTAGCGGCACTTGGACTATCTACGTTAACTAGCGGGCCCTTGGACTATGTAGATTCCCTAGCGGGCACTTGGACTATGTAGGTTCCCTAGCAGGCACTTGGACTATATAGGTTCCAGAGCGGGCACTTGGACTAACTAGATTCCCGAGCGGGCCCTTGTACTATGTAGATTAACTAGCGGACACTTGGACGATCTAGGTTAACAAGCGGGTATTTGGACTATGTAGGTTAACTAGCGGGCCCTTGAACTATGTAGATTAACTAGCGGAACATGGACTATCTACGTTAACTAGCGGGCCCTTGGACTATGTAGATTCCCTAGCGGGCACTTGGACTATGTATGTTCCCTAGCGTGCACTTGGGCTATGTATGTTCCCTATGGACACTTGAACTATGTAAGTTAACTACCGGGCACTTGGACTATGTAGGTTAACTAGTGGGCCCTTGGACAATCTAGGTTAACTACCGGGCACTTGGACGATCTAGTTTAACTAGCGGGCACTTGGACTATCAAAGTTAACAAGTGAACCCTTGGACTATGTAGGTTAAGTAGCGGGCCCATGGACTATCTAGGTTACCTAGCGGGCACTTGGACTATATAGGTTACCTAGCGGGCCCTTGGACTATGTAGGTTTCCTAGCGGGCACTTGGACTATCTAGGTTAACGAACGGGCACTTGGACTATGTAGGTTACCTAGCGGGCACTTGGTCTATGTAGGATCCCTAGCGGGCATTTGGACTATTTAGGTTACCTAGCGGGCACTTGGACTATGTAGGTTACCTATCGGGCACTTGGACTATCTAGGTTACCTAGCAGGCACTTTGACTATCTAGGTTAACTAACGGGCACTTGGACTATGTAGGTTGCCTAGCGGGCACTTGGATTATGTAGGTTCCCTATAGGGCACTTGGACTTTGTAGGTTAACTAGCGGGCACTTGGACTGTCTAGGTTACGTAGTGGGCACTTGGATTATCACGGTTAACGAACGGGCACTTGGATTATCTAGGTTAACGAACGGGCACTTAGACTATGTAGGTTAGCTAACAGGCACTTGGACTATCTAGGTTCCCTAGCGGGCACTTGTACTACCTAGGTTACCTAGCTGGCACTTTGACTATGTAGGTCAACTAGCGGGCCCTTGGACTATCTAGGTTAGCCAACGGGCACTTAAAATATGTAGGTTAACTAGCGGGAACTTGGAATATGTAGGTTAACTAGCGGGCCTATGGACTATGTAGGTTTACTAGCGGGCCCTTGGACTATCTAGGTTCCCTAAAGGGCACTTGTACTATCTAGGTTCCCTAAAGGGCACTTGGACTATCTAGTTTACCTAGCGGGCACTTGGACTATGTAGGCTAACTTGGGGCCCTTTGATGATCTAGGTTACCTAGCGGGTACTTGAACTATCTAGGTTACCTAGCGGGCACTTGGGCTATGTACGTTCCCTAGCGGACATTTGGACTATCTATGTTAACTAGCGGGCACTTGGAATATGTAGGTTAACTAGCGGATACTTGCACTATGTAGGTTAACTAGCGGACCCTTGCACTATGTAGGTTACCTAGCAGGCACTTGGACTATCTAGGTTAACTAGCGGGCACTTGGACTATCTAGGATAACTAGCGTGCACTTGGACTATGTAGGTTCCTTAGCGGGCACTTGGACTATCTAGGTTGCCTAGCGGGCACTTGGACGATATAGGTTAAATAGCGTGCCCTTGGAATATCTAGGTTACGTAGCGGTCACGTGGTATATAGGTTAACTAGCGGGCACTTGGACTATGTAGGTTCGCTAGCGGGCCCTTGGACTATGTAAGTTCCCTAGCGGGCACTTGGACTATGTGGGTTCCCTAACGGGCACTTGGACTATGTAGGTTCTCTAGCGGGCACTTGGATTATGTAGGTTCCTTATCGGGCACTTGGACTATGTAGGTTACCTAGCGGGCACTTGGACTATGTAGGTTAACTAGCGGGCATTTGGACTATGTAGGTTCCCTATCGTTCATTTGGACTATGTAGGTTACCTAGCGGGCCCTTGGACTATCTAGGTTACCTAGGGGGAATCTGGAATATGTAGGTTAACTAGTGGACACTTGGACTATCTAGGTTACCTAGCTGGCACTTGGACTATGTAGGTTAACTAGCGAGCACTTGGACTATCTAGTTACCTAGCGGGCACTTAGACTATATACGTTCCCTAGCGGGCACTTGGTCTATCTATGTTACCTAGCGGGCACTTGGAATATGTACGTTATCTAGCGGGTACTTGGACTAGATAGGTTCCCTAGCGGGCACTTGGTCTATCTAGGTTAACTAGCGGGCACTTGGACTTCTACGTTAACGAACGGGCACTTGGACTATGTATGTTGCATAGCGGGCAATTGGACTATCTAGGTTAGGATACGGGCACTTGGACTATCTAGGTTACCTAGCGGGAACTTGGACTATGTAGGTTAACTAGCGGGCACTTGGACTATGTAGGTTAACTAGCGGTCCCTTCAACTAGGTAGATTAACTAGCGGAACTTGGACTATCTACGTTAACTAGCGTTCCCTTGGACTATGTAGATACTCTAGCGGGCACTTGGACTATGTAGGTAACTTGGCGGGCCCTTGGACTATCTAGGTTACCTAGCGGGCAATTGGACTATGTAGGTAACCTAGCGGGCACTTGGACAGTCTAGGTTACCTAGCGGGCATTTGGACAATGTAGGCTCCCTAGTAGTCATTTGGACTATATAGATTACCTAGCGGGCACTTAGACTTTGAAGGTTACCTAGCGGGCACTTGGACTATCTAGGTTACCTAGCTGGCACTTTAACTATATACGTTACCTAGCGGATACTTGGAGTATGTAGGTTACCTACCGGGCTGTTGGACTATCTAGGTTACCTAGCGGGCACTGGGACTATCTAGGTTAACTAACGGGCACTTGGACTATGTAGGTTCGCTAGCGGGCCATTGGACTATGTAAGTTCCCTAGCGGGCACTTGGACTATGTGCGTTCCCTAGTGGGCATTTAGACTATCTAGGTTACCTAATGGGCACTTGGACAATGTAGGTTCCCTAGCGGGCACTTGGATTATGTAGGTTCCCTATCGGGCACTTGGACTATGTAGGTTAACTAGCGGGCATTTGGACTATGTAGGTTACCTAGCGGGCCCTTGGATTATCTAGGTTACCTAGGGGGAACCTGGACTATGTAGGTTAACTAGTGGGCACTTGGACTATCTAGGTTACCTAGAAGGCACTTGGACTATGTAGGTTAACTAGCGAGCACTCGGACTATCTAGGTTACCTTGCGGGCACTGGGACTATCGAGGTTAACTAACGGGCACTTGGTCTATGTAGGTTCGCTAGCGGGCCATTGGACTATGTAAGTTCCCTAGAGGGCACTTGGACTATGTGCGTTCCCTAGTGGGCATTTGGACTATCTAGGTTACCTAACGGGCACTTGGACAATGTAGGTTCCCTAGCAGGCACTTGGATTATGTAGGTTCCCTATCGGGCACTTGGACTATGTAGGTTAACTAGCGGGCATTTGGACTATGTAGGTTACCTAGCGGGCCCTTGGACTATCTAGGTTACCTAGGGGGAACCTGGACTATGTAGGTTGACTAGTGGGCACTTGGACTATCTAGGTTACCTAGCGGGCATTTGGACTATGTAGGCTCCCTAGCGGGCATTTGGACTATATAGATTACCTAGCGGGCACTTAGACTTTGTAGGTTACCTAGCGGGCACTTGGACTATCTAGGTTACCTAGCTGGCACTTGAACTATCTACGTTACCTAGCGGGTTCTTGGAATATGTAGGTTACTTAGCGGGCTGTTGTTCTATCTAGGTTACCTAACGGGCACTTGGACTATCTAGGTTAACTAACGGGCACTTGGACTATGGATGTTCCCTAGCGGGCCCTTGGACTATGTAAGTTCCCTAGCGGGCTTTTGGACTATCTATGTTACCTAGCAGGCACTTGGACTATCTAGGTTAACTAGCGGGCACTTGGACTATCTAGGATAACTAGCGTGCACTTGGACTATGTAGGTTAACTAGAGGACACTTGGACTATCTAGGTTAACTAGTGGGCCCTTGGACTATGTAGGTTAATGAGCGGGCACTTGGACACTCTAGGTTAACTAGCGGGCACTTGGAAGATCTAGGTTAACCAGCGGGCACTTGGACTATCAAAGTGAACAAGTGAGCCCTTGGACTATGTAGGTTAACTAGCGGGGCCTTGGACTATCTAGTTTACCTAGCCGGCACTTGGACTATATAGGTTACCTAGCAGGCACTTGGACTATGTAGGTTACCTAGTGGGCACTTGGACTATCTAGGTTAACGAATGGGCACTTGGAATATGCAGGTAACCTAGCAGGCACTTGTACTGACTAGGTTACCTAGCGGGTACTTGGACTTCTAGGTTAACGAACGGGCTCTTGGACTATGTAGGTTGCCTATCGGCCACTTGAACTATCTACGTTAGATAAAGGGCACTTGGACTATCTAGGTTACCTAGCGGGAACTTGGACAATGTAAGTTACCTAGCGGGCACTTGGACTGTCTAGGTTACCTAACGGGCACTTTGACTATCTAGGTTACATAGCGGGCTCTTGGACTATGTAGGTTAACTAGCGAGCACTTGGACTCTAGGTTATCTAGCGGACACTTGGACTGTCTAGGTTACCTAACGGGCACTTTGACTATCTAGGTTACATAGCGGGCTCTTGGACTATGTAGGTTAACTAGCGAGCACTTGGACTCTAGGTTATCTAGCGGACACTTGGACTATCTAGGTTACCTAGCGGGCCCTTGGACTATGTAGGTTTCCTAGCGGGCACTTGGACTATCTAGGTTAACGAACGGGCACTTGGACTATGTAGGTAACCTAGCGGGCACTTGGACTATGTAGGATCCCTATCGGATAGTTGTACTACTTAAGTTACCTAGCGGGCACTTGGACTATCTAGGTTAGCTAGCGGGCACTTGGACTATCTAGGTCAACTAGTGGACCCTTGTACTATGTAGGCTAACTAGCGAGCACTTGGACTATCTAGGTTAACTAGCAGACCTTGGACTATGTAGGTTAACTAGCGGGCCTTTGGACTATGTAGGTTAACTAGCGGGCACTTGGACGATCTAGGTTAACTAGAGGGCACTTGGACTATCTAGGTTAACTAGCGGGCACTTGGATGATCAATGTTAACTAGCGGGCACTTTGACTATCTAGGGTAGCTAATGGGCACATGGACTAAGTACGTCCCCTAGTGGGCACTTGGACTATCTAGGTTAACTAACAGGCACTTAGACTATCTAGGTTACCGAACGGTCACTTGGACTATCTAGGTTACCTAGCGGGCACTTGGACTATGTAGGCTAACTAGGGGGCCCTTGGACGATCTAGGTTACCTAGCGGGTACTTCAACTGTCAAGGTTAACTAGCGGGCACTTGCAATATCTAGGTTACCTAGCGGGCACTTGGACTATGTACGTTCCCTAGCGGGCACTTGGACTATCTATGTTAACTAGCGGGCACTTGAAATATGTAGGTTAACTAGTGGACACTTGCACTATGTAGGTTACCTAGCAGGCACTTGGACTATCTAGGTTAACTAGCGTGCACTTGGACTATGTAGGTTCCTTAGCGGGCACTTGGACTATGTAGGTTAACTAGTGGGCCCTTGGACAATCTAGGTTAACTACCGGGCACTTGGACGATCTAGGTTAACTAGCGGGCACTTGGACTATCAAAGTTAACAAGTGAGCCCTTGGACTATGTAGGTTAACTAGCGGGCCCATGGACTATCTAGGTTAACTAGCGGGCACTTGGACTATATAGGTTACCTAGCGGGCCCTTGGACTATGTAGGTTTCCTAGCGGGCACTTGGACTATCTAGGTTAACGAACGGGCACTTGGACTATGTAGGTTACCTAACGGGCACTTGGTCTTTGTAGGATCCCTAGCGGGCATTTGGACTATTTAGGTTACCTAGCGGGCACTTGGACTATGTAGGTTACCTAGCGGGCACTTGGACTATCTAGGTTACCTAGCAAGCATTTTGACTATCTAGGTTAACAAACGGGCACTTGGACTATGTAGTTTCCCTAGCGGGCATTTGGATTATTTAGGTTACCTAGTGGGCACTTGGACTATGTAGGTTACCTAGCGGGCACTTGGACTATTTAGGTTAACTAGAAGGCACATGGACTATCAAGGTTAACTAGCGGGCACTTGGACTATCTAGGTTAACTAGCGGGCACATGGACTATGTAGGTTCCCTAGCGGGCATTTGGACTATAGAGCTTAACTAGCAGGCACTTGGACTATGTAGGTTGCCTAGCGGGCACTTGGATTATGTAGGTTTCCTATAGGGCACTTGGACTTTGTAGGTTAACTAGCGGGCACTTGGCCTGTCTAGGTTACGTAGTGGGCACTTGGATTATCACGGTTAACGAACGGGCACTTGGATTATCTAGGTTAACGAACGGGCACTTGGACTATGTAGGTTAGCTAACAGGCACTTGGACTATCTAGGTTCCCTAGCGGGCACTTGTACTACCTAGGTTACCTAGCTGGCACTTTGACTATGTAGGTCAACTAGCGGGCCCTTGGACTATCTAGGTTAGCCAACGGGCACTTAAATTATGTACGTTAACTAGCGGGAACTTGGAATATGTAGGTTAACTAGCGGGCCCATGGACTATGTAGGTTTACTAGCGGGCCCTTGGACTATCTAGGTTCCCTAAAGGGCACTTGTACTATCTAGGTTCCCTAAAGGGCACTTGGACTATCTAGTTTACCTAGCGGGCACTTGGACTATGTAGGCTAACTTGGGGGCCCTTTGTTGATCTAGGTTACCTAGCGGATACTTGCACTATGTAGGTTAACTAGCGGACCCTTGCACTATGTAGGTTACCTAGCAGGCACTTGGACTGTCTAGGTTACCTAGCGGGCACTTGGACTTCTAGGTTAACGAACGGGCTCTTGGACTATGTAGGTTGCCTAGCGGGCACTTGGACTATCTAGGTTAGGTAACGGGCACTTGGACTATCTAGTTTACCTAGCGGGAACTTGGACAATGTAAGTTAACTAGCGGGCACTTGGACTATCTAGGTTACCTAACGGGCACTTGGACTATGTAGGTTCTCTAGCGGGCACTTGGATTATGTAGGTTCCCTATCGGGCACTTGGACTATGTAGGTTACCTAGCGGGCACTTGGACTATGTAGGTTCCCTATCGGGCACTTGGAGAATGTAGGTTAACTAGGGGGCACTAGGACTATGTCGGTTTCCTAGAGGGCCCTTGGACTACCTAGGTTACCTAGCGGGCATTTGGACTATGTAGGCTCCCTAGTTGTCATTTGGACTATATAGATTACCTAGCCAGCACTTAGATTTTGTAGGTTACCTAGCGGGCACTTGGACTATCTAGGTTACCTAGCTGGCACTTGAACTATCTACGATACCTAGCGGGTTCTTGTAGTATGTAGGTTACCTACCGGGCTGTTCGACTATCTAGGTTACCTAGCGGGCACAGGGACTATCTAGGTTAACTAACGGGCACTTGGACTATGTAGGTTCGCTAGCGGGCCCTTGGACTATGTAAGTTCCCTAGCGGGCACTTGGACTATGTGGGTTCCCTAGCGGGCATTTGGACTATCTAGGTTAACTAACGGGCACTTGGACAATGTAGGTTCCCTAGCGGGCACTTGGATTATGTAGGTTCCCTATCGGGCACTTGGACTATGTAGGTTAACTAGCGGACATTTGGACTATGTAGGTTACCTAGCGGGCACTTGGACTATGTAGGTTCCCTATCGGGCATTTGGACTATGTAGGTTACCTAGCGGGCCCTTGGACTATCTAGGTTACCTAGGGGGAACCTGGAATATGTAGGTTAACTAGTGGACACTTGGACTATCTAGGTTACCTAGCTGGCACTTGGACTATGTAGGTTAACTAGCGAGCACTTGGACTATCTAGGTTACCTAGCGGGCACTTGGACTATATACGTTCCCTAGCGGGCATTTGGACTATCTATGTTACCTAGCGGGCACTTGGAATATGTACGTTATCTAGCGGGTACTTGGACTAGATAGGTTCCCTATCGGGCACTTGGACTATGTAGGTTACCTAGCGGGCACTTGGACTATGTAGGTTAACTAGCGGTCCCTTCAACTAGGTAGATTAACACGGGAACTTGGACTATCTACGTTAACTAGCGTTCCCTTGGACTATGTAGATTCTCTAGCGGGCACTTGGACTATGTAGGTAACTTGGCGGGCCCTTGGACTATCTAGGTTACCTAGCGGGCACTTGGACTATGTAGGTAACCTAGCGGGCACTTGGACAGTCTAGGTTACCTAGCGGGCATTTGGACAATGTAGGCTCCCTAGTAGTCATTTGGACTATATAGATTACCTAGCCGGCACTTAGACTTTGTAGGTTACCTAGCGGGCACTTGGACTATCTAGGTTACCTAGCTGGCACTTTAACTATATACGTTACCTAGCGGATACTTGGAGTATGTAGGTTACCTACTGGGCTGTTGGACTATCTAGGTTACCTAGCGGGCACTGGGACTATCTAGGTTAACTAACGGTCACTTGGACTATGTAGGTTCGCTAGCGGGCCATTGGACTATGTAAGTTCCCTAGCGGGCACTTGGACTATGTGCGTTCCCTAGTGGGCATTTAGACTATCTAGGTTACCTAACGGGCACTTGGACAATGTAGGTTCCCTAGCGGGCACTTGGATTATGTAGGTTCCCTATCGGGCACTTGGACTATGTAGGTTAACTAGCCGGCATTTGGACTATGTAGGTTACCTAGCGGGCCCTTGGATTATCTAGGTTACCTAGGGGGAACCTGGACTATGTAGGTTAACTAGTGGGCACTTGGACTATCTAGGTTACCTAGAAGGCACTTGGACTATGTAGGTTAACTAGCGAGCACTCGGACTATCTAGGTTACCTTGCGGGCACTGGGACTATCGAGTTTAACTAACGGGCACTTGGTCTATGTAGGTTCGCTAGCGGGCCATTGGACTATGTAAGTTCCCTAGAGGGCACTTGGACTATGTGCGTTCCCTAGTGGGCATTTGGACTATCTAGGTTACCTAACGGGCACTTGGACAATGTAGGTTCCATAGCGGGCACTTGGATTATGTAGGTTCCCTATTGGGCACTTGGACTATGTAGGTTAACTAGCGGGCATTTGGACTATGTAGGTTACCTAGCGGGCCCTTAGACTATCTAGGTTACCTAGGGGGAACCTGGACTATGTAGGTTGACTAGTGGGCACTTGGACTATCTAAGTTACCTAGCAGGCACTTGGACTATGTAGGTTAACTAGCGAGCACTTAGACTATCTAGGTTACCTAGCGGGCACTTGGACTATGTACATTCCCTAGCGGGCACTTGGACTATCTATGTTACCAAGCGGGCACTTGGACTATGTACGTTCCCTAGCGGACATTTGGACTATCTTGTTAACTAGCGGGCACTTGGAATATGTAGGTTAACTAGCGGATACTTGCACTATGTAGGTTAACTAGCGGACCCTTGCACTATGTAGGTTACCTAGCAGGCACTTGGACTATCTAGGTTAACTAGCGGGCACTTGGACTATCTAGGATAACTAGCGTGCACTTGGACTATGTAGGTTCCTTAGTGGGCACTTGGACTATCTAGGTTGCCTAGCGGGCACTTGGACGATATAGGTTAAATAGCGTGCCCTTGGAATATCTAGGTTACGTAGCGGGCACGTGGTATATAGGTTAACTAGCGGGCACTTGGAATATGTAGGTTAACTAGTGGACCCTTGCACTATGTAGGTTACCTAGCAGGCACTTGGACTATCTAGGTTAACTAGCGTGCACTTGGACTATGTAGGTTCCTTAGCGGGCACTTGGACTATGTAGGTTAACTAGTGGGCCCTTGGACAATCTAGGTTAACTACCGGGCACTTGGACGATCTAGGTTAACTAGCGGGCCCTTGGACTATCAAAGTTAACAAGTGAGCCCTTGGACTATGTAGGTTAACTAGCGGGCCCATGGACTATCTAGGTTACCTAGCGGGCACTTGGACTATATAGGTTACCTAGCGGGCCCTTGGACTATGTAGGTTTCCTAGCGGGCACTTGGACTATCTAGGTTAACGAACGGGCACTTGGACTATGTAGGTTACCTAGCGGGCACTTGGTCTATGTAGGATCCCTAGCGGGCATTTGGACTATTTAGGTTACCTAGCGGGCACTTGGACTATGTAGGTTACCTAGCGGGCACTTGGACTATCTAGGTTACCTAGCAGGCACTTTGACTATCTAGGTTAACTAACGGGCACTTGGACTATGTAGGTTGCCTAGCGGGCACTTGGATTATGTAGGTTCCCTATAGGGCACTTGGACTTTGTAGGTTAACTAGCGGGCACTTGGACTGTCTAGGTTACGTAGTGGGCACTTGGATTATCACGGTTAACGAACGGGCACTTGGATTATCTAGGTTAACGAACGGGCACTTGGACTATGTAGGTTAGCTAACAGGCACTTGGACTATCTAGGTTCCCTAGCGGGCACTTGTACTACCTAGGTTACCTAGCTGGCACTTTGACTATGTAGGTCAACTAGCGGGCCCTTGGACTATCTAGGTTAGCCAACGGGCACTTAAATTATGTAGGTTAACTAGCGGGAACTTGGAATATGTAGGTTAACTAGCGGGCCCATGGACTATGTAAGTTTACTAGCGGGCCCTTGGACTATCTAGGTTCCCTAAAGGGCACTTGTACTATCTAGGTTCCCTAAAGGGCACTTGGACTATCTAGTTTACCTAGCGGGCACTTGGACTATGTAGGCTAACTTGGGGGCCCTTTGATGATCTAGGGTACATAGCGGGTACTTGAACTATCTAGGTTACCTAGCGGGCACTTGGATTATGTACGTTCCCTAGCGGACATTTGGACTATCTATGTTAACTAGCGGGCACTTGGAATATGTAGGTTAACTAGCGGATACTTGCACTATGTAGGTTAACTAGCGGACCCTTGCACTATGTAGGTTACCTAGCAGGCACTTGGACTGTCTAGGTTACCTAGCGGGCACTTGGATTTCTAGGTTAACGAACGGGCTCTTGGACTATGTAGGTTGCCTAGCGGGCACTTGGACTATCTAGGTTAGGTAACGGGCACTTGGACTATCTAGTTTACCTAGCGGGAACTTGGACAATGTAAGTTAACTAGCGGGCACTTGGACTATCTAGGTTACCTAACGGGCACTTGGACTATGTAGGTTCTCTAGCGGGCACTTGGATTATGTAGGTTCCCTATCGGGCACTTGGACTATGTAGGTTACCTAGCGGGCACTTGGACTATGTAGGTTCCCTATCGGGCACTTGGAGAATGTAGGTTAACTAGGGGGCACTAGGACTATGTCGGTTTCCTAGAGGGCCCTTGGACTACCTAGGTTACCTAGCGGGCATTTGGACTATGTAGGCTCCCTAGTTGTCATTTGGACTATATAGATTACCTAGCCAGCACTTAGATTTTGTAGGTTACCTAGCGGGCACTTGGACTATCTAGGTTACCTAGCTGGCACTTGAACTATCTACGATACCTAGCGGGTTCTTGTAGTATGTAGGTTACCTACCGGGCTGTTCGACTATCTAGGTTACCTAGCGGGCACAGGGACTATCTAGGTTAACTAACGGGCACTTGGACTATGTAGGTTCGCTAGCGGGCCCTTGGACTATGTAAGTTCCCTAGCGGGCACTTGGACTATGTGGGTTCCCTAGCGGGCATTTGGACTATCTAGGTTAACTAACGGGCACTTGGACAATGTAGGTTCCCTAGTGGGCACTTGGATTATGTAGGTTCCCTATCGGGCACTTGGACTATGTAGGTTAACTAGCGGACATTTGGACTATGTAGGTTCCCTATCGGGCATTTGGACTATGTAGGTTACCTAGCGGGCCCTTGGACTATCTAGGTTACCTAGGGGGAACCTGGAATATGTAGGTTAACTAGTGGACACTTGGACTATCTAGGTTACCTAGCTGGCACTTGGACTATGTAGGTTAACTAGCGAGCACTTGGACTATCTAGGTTACCTAGCGGGCACTTGGACTATATACGTTCCCTAGCGGGCACTTGGACTATCTATGTTACCTAGCGGGCACTTGGAATATGTACGTTATCTAGCGGGTACTTGGACTAGATAGGTTCCCTATCGGGCACTTGGACTATGTAGGTTACCTAGCGGGCACTTGGACTATGTAGGTTAACTAGCGGTCCCTTCAACTAGGTAGATTAACTAGCGGAACTTGGACTATCTACGTTAACTAGCGTTCCCTTGGACTATGTAGATTCTCTAGCGGGCACTTGGACTATGTAGGTAACTTGGCGGGCCCTTGGACTATCTAGGTTACCTAGCGGGCACTTGGACTATGTAGGTAACCTAGCGGGCACTTGGACAGTCTAGGTTACCTAGCGGGCATTTGGACAATGTAGGCTCCCTAGTAGTCATTTGGACTATATAGATTACCTAGCCGGCACTTAGACTTTGTAGGTTACCTAGCGGGCACTTGGACTATCTAGGTTACCTAGCTGGCACTTTAACTATATACGTTACCTAGCGGATACTTGGAGTATGTAGGTTACCTACTGGGCTGTTGGACTATCTAGGTTACCTAGCGGGCACTGGGACTATCTAGGTTAACTAACGGGCACTTGGACTATGTAGGTTCGCTAGCGGGCCATTGGACTATGTAAGTTCCCTAGCGGGCACTTGGACTATGTGCGTTCCCTAGTGGGCATTTAGACTATCTAGGTTACCTAACGGGCACTTGGACAATGTAGGTTCCCTAGCGGGCACTTGGATTATGTAGGTTCCCTATCGGGCACTTGGACTATGTAGGTTAACTAGCGGGCATTTGGACTATGTAGGTTACCTAGCGGGCCCTTGGATTATCTAGGTTACCTAGGGGGAACCTGGACTATGTAGGTTAACTAGTGGGCACTTGGACTATCTAGGTTACCTAGAAGGCACTTGGACTATGTAGGTTAACTAGCGAGCACTCGGACTATCTAGGTTACCTTGCGGGCACTGGGACTATCGAGTTTAACTAACGGGCACTTGGTCTATGTAGGTTCGCTAGCGGGCCATTGGACTATGTAAGTTCCCTAGAGGGCACTTGGACTATGTGCGTTCCCTAGTGGGCATTTGGACTATCTAGGTTACCTAACGGGCACTTGGACAATGTAGGTTCCATAGCGGGCACTTGGATTATGTAGGTTCCCTATCGGGCACTTGGACTATGTAGGTTAACTAGCGGGCATTTGGACTATGTAGGTTACCTAGCGGGCCCTTAGACTATCTAGGTTACCTAGGGGGAACCTGGACTATGTAGGTTGACTAGTGGGCACTTGGACTATCTAAGTTACCTAGCAGGCACTTGGACTATGTAGGTTAACTAGCGAGCACTTAGACTATCTAGGTTACCTAGCGGGCACTTGGACTATGTACATTCCCTAGCGGGCACTTGGACTATCTATGTTACCTAGCGGGCACTTGGACTATGTACGTTTCCTAGCGGGTACTTGGACTAGATAGGTTCCCTAGCGGGCACTTGGTCTATCTAGGTTAACTAGCGAGCACTTGGACTATCTAGGTTAACTAGCGGGCATTTGGACTATTAGGGCCCCTAGCGGGCATTTGACTATATTGGTTACCTAGCGGGCACTTGGACTATGTAGGTTAACGAACGGGCACTTGGACTATGTAGGTAACCTATTGGTCACTTGAACTGTCTAGGTTACCTAGCGAGCACTTGGACTATGTAGGTTAACAAGCGGGCACTTGGACTATCTAGGTTAACTAGCGGGCCCTTGGACGATGTAGGTTAACTAGTGGGCCTTTGGACTATGTAGGTTAACTTGCGTGCCCTTGGACTACGTAGGTTACCTAGCGGGCACTTGGACGATCTAGGTTAACTAGCGGGTACTTGGACTATGTAGGTTAACTAGCGGGCCCTTGGACTATGTAGATTAACTAGCGGCACTTGGACTATCTACGTTAACTAGCGGGCCCTTGGACTATGTAGATTCCCTAGCGGGCACTTGGACTATGTAGGTTCCCTAGCAGGCACTTGGACTATATAGGTTCCAGAGCGGGCACTTGGACTAACTAGATTCCCGAGCGGGCCCTTGGACTATGTAGATTAACTAGCGGACACTTGGACGATCTAGGTTAACTAGCGGGTATTTGGACTATGTAGGTTAACTAGCGGGCCCTTGAACTATGTAGATTAACTAGCGGAACATGGACTATCTACGTTAACTAGCGGGCCCTTGGACTATGTAGATTCCCTAGCTGGCACTTGGACTATGTAGGTTCCCTAGCGTGCACTTGGGCTATGTATGTTCCCTATGGACACTTGAACTATGTAAGTTAACTACCGGGCACTTGGACTATGTAGGTTAACTAGCGGGCCCTTGGACTATCTAGGTTACCTAGCGGGCACTTGGACTATGTAGGTAACCTAGCGGGCACTTGGACAGTCTAGGTTACCTAGCGGGCACTTGGATTTCTAGGTTAACAAATGGGCACTTGGACTATGTATGTTGCATAGCGGGCAATTGGACTATCTAGGTTAGGTAACGGGCACTTGGACTATCTAGGTTACCTAGCGGGAACTTGGACTATGTAGGTTACCTAGCGGGCACTTGGCCTATCTTGGTCAACTAGCGGGCCCTTGTACTATGTAGGTTAACTAGCGAGCACTTGGACTATCTAGGTTAACTAGCGGGCCCTTGGACCATGTAGGTTAACTAGTGGGCCCTTGGACTATGTAGGTTAACTTGCGGGCCCTTGGACTATGTAGGTTACCTAGCGGGCACTTGGACGATCTAGGTTAACTAGCGGGTACTTGGACTATGTAGGTTAACTAGCGGGCCCTTGGACTATGTAGATTAACTAGCGGCACTTGGACTATCTACGTTAACTAGCGGGCCCTTGGACTATGTAGATTCCCTAGCGGGCACTTGGACTATGTAGGTTCCCTAGCAGGCACTTGGACTATATAGGTTCCAGAGCGGGCACTTGGACTAACTAGATTCCCGAGCGGGCCCTTGTACTATGTAGATTAACTAGCGGACACTTGGACGATCTAGGTTAACTAGCGGGTATTTGGACTATGTAGGTTAACTAGCGGGCCCTTGAACTATGTAGATTAACTAGCGGAACATGGACTATCTACGTTAACTAGCGGGCCCTTGGACTATGTAGATTCCCTAGCTGGCACTTGGACTATGTAGGTTCCCTAGCGTGCACTTGGGCTATGTATGTTCCCTATGGACACTTGAACTATGTAAGTTAACTACCGGGCACTTGGACTATGTAGGTTAACTAGCGGGCCCTTGGACTATCTAGGTTACCTAGCGGGCACTTGGACTATGTAGGTAACCTAGCGGGCACTTGGACAGTCTAGGTTACCTAGCGGGCACTTGGACTTCTAGGTTAACAAATGGGCACTTGGACTATGTATGTTGCATAGCGGGCAATTGGACTATCTAGGTTAGGTAACGGGCACTTGGACTATCTAGGTTACCTAGCGGGAACTTGGACTATGTAGGTTACCTAGCGGGCACTTGGCCTATCTTGGTCAACTAGCGGGCCCTTGTACTATGTAGGTTAACTAGCGAGCACTTGGACTAACTAGGTTAACTAGCGGACCTTGGACTACGTAGGTTAACTAGAGGGCACTTGGATGATCAATGTTAACTAGCGGGCACTTGGTCTATCTAGGTCAGCTAACGGACACTTGGACTAAGTACGTCCCCTAGTGGGCGCTTGGACACTCTAGGTTAACTAACGGGCACTAGGACTATCTAGGATAACTAGCGGGCACTTGGACGATCTAGGTTAACTAGCGGGCACTTGGAATATCAAAGTTAACAAGTGAGCCCTTGGATTATGTAGGTTAACTAGCGGGCTCTTGGACTATCTAGGTTACCTATCGGGCACTTGGACTATATAGGATACCTAGCGGGCACTTGGACTATCTAGGTTACCGAACGGGCACTTGGAATATGCAGGTAACCTAGCGGGCACTTGGAGTGTCTAGGTTACCTAGCGGGCACTTGGACTATGTAGGTAACCTAGCGGACACTTGGAGAGTCTAGGTTACCTAGCGGGCACTTGGACTTCTAGGTTAACGAACGGGCACTTGGACTATGTAGGTTGCCTAGCGAGCACTTGGACTATCTAGGTTAGGTAACGGGCACTTGGACTATCTAGGTTACCTAGCGGGAACTTGGACAATGTAAGTTACCTAGCAGGCACTTGGACTATCTACGTTACCTAACGGGCACTTTGACTATCTAGGTTACATAGCGGGCACTTGGAATATGTAGGTTAACTAGCGAGCACTTGGACTCTAGGTTATCTAGCGGGCACTTGGACTATCTAGGTTAACTAGCGGGCACTTGGATTATCTAGGTCAGCTAGCGGGCTCTTGCACTATGTAGGTTAAGTAGCGGGCCCATTGACTATGTAGGTTAACTAGCGGGCACTTGGACGATCTAGGTTAACTAGCGGGCACTTGGATTATCTAGGTTACCTAGCGGGCACTTGGACTATGTAGGTAACCTAGCAGACACTTGGAGAGTCTAGGTTACCTAGCGGGCACTTGGACTTCTAGGTTAACGAACGGGCACTTGGACCATGTATGTTGCATAGCAGGCAATTGTACTATCTAGGTTAGGTAACGGGCACTTGAACTATCCAGGTTTCTTAGCGTGCACTTGGACGATCTAGGTTAACTAGAGGGCACTTTGACTATCTAGGTTAACTAGCGTGCACTTGGACTATCTAGGTTTCTTAGCGGGTACTTGGACTATGTAGGTTAACTAGTGGGCCCTTGGACTATGTCGATTAACTAGCGGCACTTGGACTATCTACGTTAACTAGCGGGCCCTTGAACTATGTAGATTCCCTAGCGGGCATTTGGACTATATAGATAACCTAGCGGGCATTTTGACTTTGTAGGTTACCTAGCGGCACATGGACTATCTAGGTTACCTACCTGGCACTTGAACTATCTACGTTATAGCGGGTTCTTGGAGTATGTAGGATACCTAGCTGGCTGTTGGACTATCTAGGTTACCTAGCGGGCACTTGGACTATCTAGGTTAACTAACGGGCACATGGACTGTGTAGGTCCCTTAGCGGGCCCTTGGACTATGTAAGTTCCCTTCCGGGCACTTGGACTATGTAGGTTCCCTAGCGGGTATTTGGACTATATAGGTTACCTAGCAGGCACTTGGATTATGTAGGTTACCTAGCGGGCACTTGGACTATCTAGGTTAACGAACGGGCACTTAGACTATGTAGGTAACCTAGCGGGCACTTGGACAGTCTAGGTTACCTAGCTGTCACTTAGACTATGTAGGTCAACTAGCGGGCCCTTGGACTATCAAGGTTAGCTAACGGGCATTTAGATTATGTAGGTTACCTAGCGGGCACTTGGATTTTGTAGGCTAACTAGGGGGCCCTTGGACGATCTAGGTTACCTAGCGGGTACTTGAACTATCTAGGTTAACTAGCGGGCACTTGCACTATCTAGGTTACCTAGTGGGCACTTGGACTATGTAAGTTCCCTAGCGGGCACTTGGACTGTCTATTTTAACTAGCGGGCACTTGGAATATGTAGGTTAACTAGCGGACACTTGCACTATGTAGGTTACCTAGCAGGCACTTGGATTATCTAGGTTAACTAGCGGGCACTTGGACTATCTAGGTTAACTAGAGGGCACATGGACTATCTAGGTTACCTAGCTGGCACTTGAACCATCTACGTTGCCTAGCAGGCACTTGGACTATGTAGGTTAACTAGCATGCCCTTGGACTATCTAGGTTACGTAGCGGGCACTTGGACTATCTAGGTTACCTAGCGGGCACTTGGACTATGTAGGTTAACTAGAGGACACTTGGACTATCTAGGCTAACAAGTGGGCCCTTGGACTATGTAGTTTACTAGAAGGCACTTGGACAATCTAGGTTAACTAGCGGGCACTTGGACTATCAAAGTTAACAACTGAGCCCTTGGACTATGTAGGTCACCTAGCGGGCACTTGGACTATATAGGTTACCTAGCGGGCACTTGGATTATGTTGGTTCCCTATCGGGCACTTGGACTATGTAGGTTAACTATAGGGTATTTGGACTATGTAGGTTACCTAGCGGGCACTTGGACTATGTAAGTTCCCTATCGGGCACTTGGAGAATGTTGGTTAACTAGGGGCCCTAGGACTATGTAGGTTACCTATCGGGCACTTGGAGAATGTAGGTTAACTAGGGGCACTAGGACTATGTAGGTTACCTAGCGGGCCCTTGGACTATCTAGGTTACCTAGCGGGCATTTGGATTATGTAGGCTCCCTAGCGGGCATTTGGACTATATAGATTACCTAGCGGGCAATTAGACTTTGTAGGTTATCTAGCGGGCACTTTGACTATCTAGGTTACCTAGCTGGCACTTGAACTATCTACGTTACCTAGCGGTTACTTGGAGTATGTAGGTTACCTACCGGGATGTTGGATAATCTAGGTTACCTAGCGGGCACTTGGACTATCTAGGTTAACTAACGGGCACTTGGACTATGTAGGTTCCCTAGCGGGCCCTTGGACTATGTAAGTTCCCTAGCGGGCACATGAACTATGTGGGTTCCCTAGCGGGCATTAGGACTATCTGGGTTACCTAACGGGCATTTGGACTATGTAGGTTAACTAGCGGGCTTTGGACTATGTAGGTTACCTAGCGGACACTTGACTATGTAGGTTCCCTATCATTCACTTGGAGAATGTAGGTTAACTAGGGGGCACTCGGACAATGTAGGTTACCTATCGGGCCTTGGGACTATCTAGGTTACCTAGGGGGAACTTGGACTATGTAGGTTTACTAGTGGGCACTTGAACTATCTAGGTTACCTAGCACGCACTTGGACTATGTAGGTTAACTAGCGGGCACTTGGACTATCTAGGTTACCTAGCAGGCACTTGGACTATGTACATTTCCTAGCGGGTACTTGGACTATCTATGTTAACTAGCGGGCACTTGGACTATGTAGGTTAACTAGTGGGCCCTTGGACTATCTAGGTTACCTAGTGGGCACTGGGATTTCTAGGTTAACTAACGGGCACTTGGACTATGTAGGTTCCTTAGCGTGCACTTGGACTATCTAGGTTAGGTAACGGGCACTTTCATTATCTAGGTTACCTAGCGGGAACGTGGACAATGCAAGTTACCTAGCGGGCACTTGGACTATCTAGATTACCTAGCGGGCCCTTAGACTATGTAGGTTTCCTAGCGGGCACTTGGACTATCTATGTTAACGAACGGGCACTTGGACTATGTAGGTTACCTAGCGGGCACTTGGACTATGTAGGATCCCTATCGGACATTTGGACTACTTAGGTTACCTATCGGGCACTTGGACTATCTAGGTTAACTAGCGGGCACTTGGACTATCTAGCTCAATAGCGGGCCCTTATACTATGTAGGTTAACTAGCGGGCCCTTGGACTATGTAGGTTACCTACGGGCACTTGGACTATCTAGGTTAACTAGCCTGAACATGGACTATGTATGCTCAGGAGCGGGCAATTGGACTATGTAGGTTCCCTAGTGGGCACTTGGACTATCTAGATTCCCTAAAGGGCACTTGGACTATCTAGGTTACCGAACAGGCACTTGACTATCTAGGTTACCTAGCGGGAACTTGGACTGTCTATTTTAACTAGCGGGCACTTGGAATATGTAGGTTAACTAGCGGACACTTGCACTATGTAGGTTACCTAGCAGGCACTTGGATTATCTAGGTTAACTAGCGGGCACTTGGACTATCTAGGTTAACTAGAGGGCACATGGACTATCTAGGTTACCTAGCTGGCACTTGAACCATCTACGTTGCCTAGCAGGCACTTGGACTATGTAGGTTAACTAGCATGCCCTTGGACTATCTAGGTTACGTAGCGGGCACTTGGACTATCTAGGTTACCTAGCGGGCACTTGGACTATGTAGGTTAACTAGAGGACACTTGGACTATCTAGGCTAACAAGTGGGCCCTTGGACTATGTAGTTTACTAGAAGGCACTTGGACAATCTAGGTTAACTAGCGGGCACTTGGACTATCAAAGTTAACAACTGAGCCCTTGGACTATGTAGGTCACCTAGCGGGCACTTGGACTATATAGGTTACCTAGCGGGCACTTGGATTATGTTGGTTCCCTATCGGGCACTTGGACTATGTAGGTTAACTATAGGGTATTTGGACTATGTAGGTTACCTAGCGGGCACTTGGACTATGTAAGTTCCCTATCGGGCACTTGGAGAATGTTGGTTAACTAGGGGCCCTAGGACTATGTAGGTTACCTATCGGGCACTTGGAGAATGTAGGTTAACTAGGGGCACTAGGACTATGTAGGTTACCTAGCGGGCCCTTGGACTATCTAGGTTACCTAGCGGGCATTTGGATTATGTAGGCTCCCTAGCGGGCATTTGGACTATATAGATTACCTAGCGGGCAATTAGACTTTGTAGGTTATCTAGCGGGCACTTTGACTATCTAGGTTACCTAGCTGGCACTTGAACTATCTACGTTACCTAGCGGTTACTTGGAGTATGTAGGTTACCTACCGGGATGTTGGATAATCTAGGTTACCTAGCGGGCACTTGGACTATCTAGGTTAACTAACGGGCACTTGGACTATGTAGGTTCCCTAGCGGGCCCTTGGACTATGTAAGTTCCCTAGCGGGCACATGAACTATGTGGGTTCCCTAGCGGGCATTAGGACTATCTGGGTTACCTAACGGGCATTTGGACTATGTAGGTTAACTAGCGGGCTTTGGACTATGTAGGTTACCTAGCGGACACTTGACTATGTAGGTTCCCTATCATTCACTTGGAGAATGTAGGTTAACTAGGGGGCACTCGGACAATGTAGGTTACCTATCGGGCCTTGGGACTATCTAGGTTACCTAGGGGGAACTTGGACTATGTAGGTTTACTAGTGGGCACTTGAACTATCTAGGTTACCTAGCACGCACTTGGACTATGTAGGTTAACTAGCGGGCACTTGGACTATCTAGGTTACCTAGCAGGCACTTGGACTATGTACATTTCCTAGCGGGTACTTGGACTATCTATGTTAACTAGCGGGCACTTGGACTATGTAGGTTAACTAGTGGGCCCTTGGACTATCTAGGTTACCTAGTGGGCACTGGGATTTCTAGGTTAACTAACGGGCACTTGGACTATGTAGGTTCCTTAGCGTGCACTTGGACTATCTAGGTTAGGTAACGGGCACTTTCATTATCTAGGTTACCTAGCGGGAACGTGGACAATGCAAGTTACCTAGCGGGCACTTGGACTATCTAGATTACCTAGCGGGCCCTTAGACTATGTAGGTTTCCTAGCGGGCACTTGGACTATCTATGTTAACGAACGGGCACTTGGACTATGTAGGTTACCTAGCGGGCACTTGGACTATGTAGGATCCCTATCGGACATTTGGACTACTTAGGTTACCTATCGGGCACTTGGACTATCTAGGTTAACTAGCGGGCACTTGGACTATCTAGCTCAATAGCGGGCCCTTATACTATGTAGGTTAACTAGCGGGCCCTTGGACTATGTAGGTTACCTACGGGCACTTGGACTATCTAGGTTAACTAGCCTGAACATGGACTATGTATGCTCAGGAGCGGGCAATTGGACTATGTAGGTTCCCTAGTGGGCACTTGGACTATCTAGATTCCCTAAAGGGCACTTGGACTATCTAGGTTACCGAACAGGCACTTGACTATCTAGGTTACCTAGCGGGAACTTGGACTATGTAGGTTAACTAGCGGACAATTGGACGATCTAGGTTAACTAGCGGACACTTGCACTATGTAGGTTACCTAGCGGGCACTTGGACTATCTAGGTTATCTAGCGGGCACTTTGACTATGTAGGTTAACTAGCGGACACTTGCACTATGTAGGTTACCTAGCGGGCACTTGGACTATGTAGGCTAACTTGGGGGCCCTTTGATGATCTAGGGTACATAGCGGGTACTTGAACTATCTAGGTTACCTAGCGGGCACTTGGATTATGTACGTTCCCTAGCGGACATTTGGACTATCTATGTTAACTAGCGGGCACTTGGAATATGTAGGTTAACTAGCGGATACTTGCACTATGTAGGTTAACTAGCGGACCCTTGCACTATGTAGGTTACCTAGCAGGCACTTGGACTGTCTAGGTTACCTAGCGGGCACTTGGACTTCTAGGTTAACGAACGGGCTCTTGGACTATGTAGGTTGCCTAGCGGGCACTTGGACTATCTAGGTTAGGTAACGGGCACTTGGACTATCTAGTTTACCTAGCGGGAACTTGGACAATGTAAGTTAACTAGCGGGCACTTGGACTATCTAGGTTACCTAACGGGCACTTGGACTATGTAGGTTCTCTAGCGGGCACTTGGATTATGTAGGTTCCCTATCGGGCACTTGGACTATGTAGGTTACCTAGCGGGCACTTGGACTATGTAGGTTCCCTATTGGGCACTTGGAGAATGTAGGTTAACTAGGGGGCACTAGGACTATGTCGGTTTCCTAGAGGGCCCTTGGACTACCTAGGTTACCTAGCGGGCATTTGGACTATGTAGGCTCCCTAATTGTCATTTGGACTATATAGATTACCTAGCCAGCACTTAGATTTTGTAGGTTACCTAGCGGGCACTTGGACTATCTAGGTTACCTAGCTGGCACTTGAACTATCTACGATACCTAGCGGGTTCTTGTAGTATGTAGGTTACCTACCGGGCTGTTCGACTATCTAGGTTACCTAGCGGGCACAGGGACTATCTAGGTTAACTAACGGGCACTTGGACTATGTAGGTTCGCTAGCGGGCCCTTGGACTATGTAAGTTCCCTAGCGGGCACTTGGACTATGTGGGTTCCCTAGCGGGCATTTGGACTATCTAGGTTAACTAACGGGCACTTGGACAATGTAGGTTCCCTAGCGGGCACTTGGATTATGTAGGTTCCCTATCGGGCACTTGGACTATGTAGGTTAACTAGCGGACATTTGTACTATGTAGGTTACCTAGCGGGCACTTGGACTATGTAGGTTCCCTATCGGGCATTTGGACTATGTAGTTTACCTAGCGGGCCCTTGGACTATCTAGGTTACCTAGGGGGAACCTGGAATATGTAGGTTAACTAGTGGACACTTGGACTATCTAGGTTACCTAGCTGGCACTTGGACTATGTAGGTTAACTAGCGAGCACTTGGACTATCTAGGTTACCTAGCGGGCACTTGGACTATATACGTTCCCTAGCGGGCACTTGGACTATCTATGTTACCTAGCGGGCACTTGGAATATGTACGTTATCTAGCGGATACTTGGACTAGATAGGTTCCCTATCGGGCACTTGGACTATGTAGGTTACCTAGCGGGCACTTGGACTATGTAGGTTAACTAGCGGTCCCTTCAACTAGGTAGATTAACTAGCGGAACTTGGACTATCTACATTAACTAGCGTTCCCTTGGACTATGTAGATTCTCTAGCGGGCACTTGGACTATGTAGGTAACTTGGCGGGCCCTTGGACTATCTAGGTTACCTAGCGGGCACTTGGACTATGTAGGTAACCTAGCGGGCACTTGGACAGTCTAGGTTACCTAGCGGGCATTTGGACAATATAGGCTCCCTAGTAGTCATTTGGATTATATAGATTACCTAGCCGGCACTTAGACTTTGTAGGTTACCTAGCGGGCACTTGGACTATCTAGGTTACCTAGCTGGCACTTTAACTATATACGTTACCTAGCGGATACTTGGAGTATGTAGGTTACCTACTGGGCTGTTGGACTATCTAGGTTACCTAGCGGGCACTGGGACTATCTAGGTTAACTAACGGGCACTTGGACTATGTAGGTTCGCTAGCGGGCCATTGGACTATGTAAGTTCCCTAGCGGGCACTTGGACTATGTGCGTTCCCTAGTGGGCATTTAGACTATCTAGGTTACCTAACGGGCACTTGGACAATGTAGGTTCCCTAGCGGGCACTTGGATTATGTAGGTTCCCTATCGGGCACTTGGACTATGTAGGTTAACTAGCGGGCATTTGGACTATGTAGGTTACCTAGCGGGCCCTTGGATTATCTAGGTTACCTAGGGGGAACCTGGACTATGTAGGTTAACTAGTGGGCACTTGGACTATCTAGGTTACCTAGAAGGCACTTGGACTATGTAGGTTAACTAGCGAGCACTCGGACTATCTAGGTTACCTTGCGGGCACTGGGACTATCGAGTTTAACTAACGGGCACTTGGTCTATGTAGGTTCGCTAGCGGGCCATTGGACTATGTAAGTTCCCTAGAGGGCACTTGGACTATGTGCGTTCCCTAGTGGGCATTTGGACTATCTAGGTTACCTAACGGGCACTTGGACAATGTAGGTTCCATAGCGGGCACTTGGATTATGTAGGTTCCCTATCGGGCACTTGGACTATGTAGGTTAACTAGCGGGCATTTGGACTATGTAGGTTACCTAGCGGGCCCTTAGACTATCTAGGTTACCTAGGGGGAACCTGGACTATGTAGGTTGACTAGTGGGCACTTGGACTATCTAAGTTACCTAGCAGGCACTTGGACTATGTAGGTTAACTAGCGAGCACTTAGACTATCTAGGTTACCTAGCGGGCACTTGGACTATGAACATTCCCTAGCAGGCACTTGGACTATCTATGTTACCTAGCGGGCACTTGGACTATGTACGTTCCCTAGCGGACATTTGGACTATCTTGTTAACTAGCGGGCACTTGGAATATGTAGGTTAACTAGCGGATACTTGCACTATGTAGGTTAACTAGCGGACCCTTGCACTATGTAGGTTACCTAGCAGGCACTTGGACTATCTAGTTTAACTAGCGGGCACTTGGACTATCTAGGATAACTAGCGTGCACTTGGACTATGTAGGTTCCTTAGTGGGCACTTGGACTATCTAGGTTGCCTAGCGGGCACTTGGACAATATAGGTTAAATAGCGTGCCCTTGGAATATCTAGGTTACGTAGCGGGCACGTGGTATATAGGTTAACTAGCGGGCACTTGGAATATGTAGGTTAACTAGTGGACACTTGCACTATGTAGGTTACCTAGCAGGCACTTGGACTATCTAGGTTAACTAGCGTGCACTTGGACTATGTAGGTTCCTTAGCGGGCACTTGGACTATGTAGGTTAACTAGTGGGCCCTTGGACAATCTAGGTTAACTACCGGGCACTTGGACGATCTAGGTTAACTAGCGGGCCCTTGGACTATCAAAGTTAACAAGTGAGCCCTTGGACTATGTAGGTTAACTAGCGGGCCCATGGACTATCTAGGTTACCTAGCGGGCACTTGGACTATATAGGTTACCTAGCGGGCCCTTGGACTATGTAGGTTTCCTAGCGGGCACTTGTTCTATGTAGGATCCCTAGCGGGCATTTGGACTATTTAGGTTACCTAGCGGGCACTTGGACTATGTAGGTTACCTAGCGGGCACTTGGACTATCTAGGTTACCTAGCAGGCACTTTGACTATCTAGGTTAACTAACGGGCACTTGGACTATGTAGGTTGCCTAGCGGGCACTTGGATTATGTAGGTTCCCTATAGGGCACTTGGACTTTGTATGTTAACTAGCGGGCACTTGGACTGTCTAGGTTACGTAGTGGGCACTTGGATTATCACGGTTAACGAACGGGCACTTGGATTATCTAGGTTAACGAACGGGCACTTGGACTATGTAGGTTAGCTAACAGGCACTTGGACTATCTAGGTTCCCTAGCGGGCACTTGTACTACCTAGGTTACCTAGCTGGCACTTTGACTATGTAGGTCAACTAGCGGGCCCTTGGACTATCTAGGTTAGCCAACGGGCACTTAAATTATGTAGGTTAACTAGCGGGAACTTGGAATATGTAGGTTAACTAGCGGGCCCATGGACTATGTAAGTTTACTAGCGGGCCCTTGGACTATCTAGGTTCCCTAAAGGGCACTTGTACTATCTAGGTTCCCTAAAGGGCACTTGGACTATCTAGTTTACCTAGCGGGCACTTGGACTATGTAGGCTAACTTGGGGGCCCTTTGATGATCTAGGGTACATAGCGGGTACTTGAACTATCTAGGTTACCTAGCGGGCACTTGGATTATGTACGTTCCCTAGCGGACATTTGGACTATCTATGTTAACTAGCGGGCACTTGGAATATGTAGGTTAACTAGCGGATACTTGCACTATGTAGGTTAACTAGCGGACCCTTGCACTATGTAGGTTACCTAGCAGGCACTTGGACTGTCTAGGTTACCTAGCGGGCACTTGGACTTCTAGGTTAACGAACGGGCTCTTGGACTATGTAGGTTGCCTAGCGGGCACTTGGACTATCTAGGTTAGGTAACGGGCACTTGGACTATCTAGTTTACCTAGCGGGAACTTGGACAATGTAAGTTAACTAGCGGGCACTTGGACTATCTAGGTTACCTAACGGGCACTTGGACTATGTAGGTTCTCTAGCGGGCACTTGGATTATGTAGGTTCCCTATCGGGCACTTGGACTATGTAGGTTACCTAGCGGGCACTTGGACTATGTAGGTTCCCTATCGGGCACTTGGAGAATGTAGGTTAACTAGGGGGCACTAGGACTATGTCGGTTTCCTAGAGGGCCCTTGGACTACCTAGGTTACCTAGCGGGCATTTGGACTATGTAGGCTCCCTAGTTGTCATTTGGACTATATAGATTACCTAGCCAGCACTTAGATTTTGTAGGTTACCTAGCGGGCACTTGGACTATCTAGGTTACCTAGCTGGCACTTGAACTATCTACGTTACCTAGCGGGTTCTTGTAGTATGTAGGTTACCTACCGGGCTGTTCGACTATCTAGGTTACCTAGCGGGCACAGGGACTATCTAGGTTAACTAACGGGCACTTGGACTATGTAGGTTCGCTAGCGGGCCCTTGGACTATGTAAGTTCCCTAGCGGGCACTTGGACTATGTGGGTTCCCTAGCGGGCATTTGGACTATCTAGGTTAACTAACGGGCACTTGGACAATGTAGGTTCCCTAGCGGGCACTTGGATTATGTAGGTTCCCTATCGGGCACTTGGACTATGTAGGTTAACTAGCGGACATTTGGACTATGTAGGTTACCTAGCGGGCACTTGGACTATGTAGGTTCCCTATCGGGCATTTGGACTATGTAGGTTACCTAGCGGGCCCTTGGACTATCTAGGTTACCTAGGGGGAACCTGGAATATGTAGGTTAACTAGTGGACACTTGGACTATCTAGGTTACCTAGCTGGCACTTGGACTATGTAGGTTAACTAGCGAGAACTTGGACTATCTAGGTTACCTAGCGGGCACTTGGACTATATACGTTCCCTAGCGGGCACTTGGACTATCTATGTTACCTAGCGGGCACTTGGAATATGTACGTTATCTAGCGGGTACTTGGACTAGATAGGTTCCCTATCGGGCACTTGGACTATGTAGGTTACCTAGCGGGCACTTGGACTATGTAGGTTAACTAGCGGTCCCTTCAACTAGGTAGATTAACTAGCGGAACTTGGACTATCTACGTTAACTAGCGTTCCCTTGGACTATGTAGATTCTCTAGCGGGCACTTGGACTATGTAGGTAACTTGGCGGGCCCTTGGACTATCTAGGTTACCTAGCGGGCACTTGGACTATGTAGGTAACCTAGCGGGCACTTGGACAGTCTAGGTTACCTAGCGGGCATTTGGACAATGTAGGCTCCCTAGTAGTCATTTGGACTATATAGATTACCTAGCCGGCACTTAGACTTTGTAGGTTACCTAGCGGGCACTTGGACTATCTAGGTTACCTAGCTGGCACTTTAACTATATACGTTACCTAGCGGATACTTGGAGTATGTAGGTTACCTACTGGGCTGTTGGACTATCTAGGTTACCTAGCGGGCACTGGGACTATCTAGGTTAACTAACGGGCACTTGGACTATGTAGGTTCGCTAGCGGGCCATTGGACTATGTAAGTTCCCTAGCGGGCACTTGGACTATGTGCGTTCCCTAGTGGGCATTTAGACTATCTAGGTTACCTAACGGGCACTTGGACAATGTAGGTTCCCTAGCGGGCACTTGGATTATGTAGGTTCCCTATCGGGCACTTGGACTATGTAGGTTAACTAGCGGGCATTTGGACTATGTAGGTTACCTAGCGGGCCCTTGGATTATCTAGGTTACCTAGGGGGAACCTGGACTATGTAGGTTAACTAGTGGGCACTTGGACTATCTAGGTTACCTAGAAGGCACTTGGACTATGTAGGTTAACTAGCGAGCACTCGGACTATCTAGGTTACCTTGCGGGCACTGGGACTATCGAGTTTAACTAACGGGCACTTGGTCTATGTAGGTTCGCTAGCGGGCCATTGGACTATGTAAGTTCCCTAGAGGGCACTTGGACTATGTGCGTTCCCTAGTGGGCATTTGGACTATCTAGGTTACCTAACGGGCACTTGGACAATGTAGGTTCCATAGCGGGCACTTGGATTATGTAGGTTCCCTATCGGGCACTTGGACTATGTAGGTTAACTAGCGGGCATTTGGACTATGTAGGTTACCTAGCGGGCCCTTAGACTATCTAGGTTACCTAGGGGGAACCTGGACTATGTAGGTTGACTAGTGGGCACTTGGACTATCTAAGTTACCTAGCAGGCACTTGGACTATGTAGGTTAACTAGCGAGCACTTAGACTATCTAGGTTACCTAGTGGGCACTTGGACTATGTACATTCCCTAGCGGGCACTTGGACTATCTATGTTACCTAGCGGGCACTTGGACTATGTACGTTTCCTAGCGGGTACTTGGACTAGATAGGTTCCCTAGCGGGCACTTGGTCTATCTAGGTTAACTAGCGAGCACTTGGACTATCTAGGTTAACTAGCGGGCATTTGGACTATTAGGGCCCCTAGCGGGCATTTGACTATATTGGTTACCTAGCGGGCACTTGGACTATATAGGTTAACGAACGGGCACTTGGACTATGTAGGTAACCTATTGGTCACTTGAACTGTCTAGGTTACCTAGCGAGCACTTGGACTATGTAGGTTAACAAGCGGGCACTTGGACTATCTAGGTTAACTAGCGGGCCCTTGGACGATGTAGGTTAACTAGTGGGCCCTTGGACTATGTAGGTTAACTTGCGGGCCCTTGGACTATGTAGGTTACCTAGCGGGCACTTGGACGATCTAGGTTAACTAGCGGGTACTTGGACTATGTAGGTTAACTAGCGGGCCCTTGGACTATGTAGATTAACTAGCGGCACTTGGACTATCTACGTTAACTAGCGGGCCCTTGGACTATGTAGATTCCCTAGCGGGCACTTGGACTATGTAGGTTCCCTAGCAGGCACTTGGACTATATAGGTTCCAGAGCGGGCACTTGGACTAACTAGATTCCCGAGCGGGCCCTTGGACTATGTAGATTAACTAGCGGACACTTGGACGATCTAGGTTAACTAGCGGGTATTTGGACTATGTAGGTTAACTAGCGGGCCCTTGAACTATGTAGATTAACTAGCGGAACATGGACTATCTACGTTAACTAGCGGGCCCTTGGACTATGTAGATTCCCTAGCTGGCACTTGGACTATGTAGGTTCCCTAGCGTGCACTTGGGCTATGTATGTTCCCTATGGACACTTGAACTATGTAAGTTAACTACCGGGCACTTGGACTATGTAGGTTAACTAGCGGGCCCTTGGACTATCTAGGTTACCTAGCGGGCACTTGGACTATGTAGGTAACCTAGCGGGCACTTGGACAGTCTAGGTTACCTAGCGGGCACTTGGCCTTCTAGGTTAACAAATGGGCACTTGGACTATGTATGTTGCATAGCGGGCAATTGGACTATCTAGGTTAGGTAACGGGCACTTGGACTATCTAGGTTACCTAGCGGGAACTTGGACTATGTAGGTTACCTAGCGGGCACTTGGCCTATCTTGGTCAACTAGCGGGCCCTTGTACTATGTAGGTTAACTAGCGAGCACTTGGACTAACTAGGTTAACTAGCGGACCTTGGACTACGTAGGTTAACTAGAGGGCACTTGGATGATCAATGTTAACTAGCGGGCACTTGGTCTATCTAGGTCAGCTAACGGACACTTGGACTAAGTACGTCCCCTAGTGGGCGCTTGGACACTCTAGGTTAACTAACGGGCACTAGGACTATCTAGGATAACTAGCGGGCACTTGGACGATCTAGGTTAACTAGCGGGCACTTGGAATATCAAAGTTAACAAGTGAGCCCTTGGATTATGTAGGTTAACTAGCGGGCTCTTGGACTATCTAGGTTACCTATCGGGCACTTGGACTATATAGGATACCTAGCGGGCACTTGGACTATCTAGGTTACCGAACGGGCACTTGGAATATGCAGGTAACCTAGCGGGCACTTGGAGTGTCTAGGTTACCTAGCGGGCACTTGGACTATGTAGGTAACCTAGCGGACACTTGGAGAGTCTAGGTTACCTAGCGGGCACTTGGACTTCTAGGTTAACGAACGGGCACTTGGACTATGTAGGTTGCCTAGCGAGCACTTGGACTATCTAGGTTAGGTAACGGGCACTTGGACTATCTAGGTTACCTAGCGGGAACTTGGACAATGTAAGTTACCTAGCAGGCACTTGGACTATCTACGTTACCTAACGGGCACTTTGACTATCTAGGTTACATAGCGGGCACTTGGAATATGTAGGTTAACTAGCGAGCACTTGGACTCTAGGTTATCTAGCGGGCACTTGGACTATCTAGGTTAACTAGCGGGCACTTGGATTATCTAGGTCAGCTAGCGGGCTCTTGCACTATGTAGGTTAAGTAGCGGGCCCATTGACTATGTAGGTTAACTAGCGGGCACTTGGACGATCTAGGTTAACTAGCGGGCACTTGGATTATCTAGGTTACCTAGCGGGCACTTGGACTATGTAGGTAACCTAGCAGACACTTGGAGAGTCTAGGTTACCCAGCGGGCACTTGGACTTCTAGGTTAACGAACGGGCACTTGGACCATGTATGTTGCATAGCAGGCAATTGTACTATCTAGGTTAGGTAACGGGCACTTGAACTATCCAGGTTTCTTAGCGTGCACTTGGACGATCTAGGTTAACTAGAGGGCACTTTGACTATCTAGGTTAACTAGCGTGCACTTGGACTATCTAGGTTTCTTAGCGGGTACTTGGACTATGTAGGTTAACTAGTGGGCCCTTGGACTATGTCGATTAACTAGCGGCACTTGGACTATCTACGTTAACTAGCGGGCCCTTGAACTATGTAGATTCCCTAGCGGGCATTTGGACTATATAGATAACCTAGCGGGCATTTTGACTTTGTAGGTTACCTAGCGGCACATGGACTATCTAGGTTACCTACCTGGCACTTGAACTATCTACGTTATAGCGGGTTCTTGGAGTATGTAGGATACCTAGCTGGCTGTTGGACTATCTAGGTTACCTAGCGGGCACTTGGACTATCTAGGTTAACTAACGGGCACATGGACTGTGTAGGTCCCTTAGCGGGCCCTTGGACTATGTAAGTTCCCTTCCGGGCACTTGGACTATGTAGGTTCCCTAGCGGGTATTTGGACTATATAGGTTACCTAGCAGGCACTTGGATTATGTAGGTTACCTAGCGGGCACTTGGACTATCTAGGTTAACGAACGGGCACTTAGACTATGTAGGTAACCTAGCGGGCACTTGGACAGTCTAGGTTACCTAGCTGTCACTTAGACTATGTAGGTCAACTAGCGGGCCCTTGGACTATCAAGGTTAGCTAACGGGCATTTAGATTATGTAGGTTACCTAGCGGGCACTTGGATTTTGTAGGCTAACTAGGGGGCCCTTGGACGATCTAGGTTACCTAGCGGGTACTTGAACTATCTAGGTTAACTAGCGGGCACTTGCACTATCTAGGTTACCTAGTGGGCACTTGGACTATGTAAGTTCCCTAGCGGGCACTTGGACTGTCTATTTTAACTAGCGGGCACTTGGAATATGTAGGTTAACTAGCGGACACTTGCACTATGTAGGTTACCTAGCAGGCACTTGGATTATCTAGGTTAACTAGCGGGCACTTGGACTATCTAGGTTAACTAGAGGGCACATGGACTATCTAGGTTACCTAGCTGGCACTTGAACCATCTACGTTGCCTAGCAGGCACTTGGACTATGTAGGTTAACTAGCATGCCCTTGGACTATCTAGGTTACGTAGCGGGCACTTGGACTATCTAGGTTACCTAGCGGGCACTTGGATTATGTAGGTTAACTAGAGGACACTTGGACTATCTAGGCTAACAAGTGGGCCCTTGGACTATGTAGTTTACTAGAAGGCACTTGGACAATCTAGGTTAACTAGCGGGCACTTGGACTATCAAAGTTAACAACTGAGCCCTTGGACTATGTAGGTCACCTAGCGGGCACTTGGACTATATAGGTTACCTAGCGGGCACTTGGATTATGTTGGTTCCCTATCGGGCACTTGGACTATGTAGGTTAACTATAGGGTATTTGGGCTATGTAGGTTACCTAGCGGGCACTTGGACTATGTAGGTTCCATATCGGGCACTTGGAGAATGTAGGTTAACTAGGGGCCCTAGGACTATGTAGGTTACCTATCGGGCACTTGGAGAATGTAGGTTAACTAGGGGCACTAGGACTATGTAGGTTACCTTGTGGGGCCTTGGACTATCTAGGTTACCTAGCGGGCATTTGGATTATGTAGGCTCCCTAGCGGACATTTGGACTATATAGATTACGTAGCGGGCAATTAGACTTTGTAGGTTATCTAGCGGGCACTTTGACTATCTAGGTTACCTAGCTGGCACTTGAACTATCTACGTTACCTAGCGGTTACTTGGAGTATGTAGGTTACCTACCGGGATGTTGGATAATCTAGGTTACCTAGCGGGCACTTGGACTATCTAGGTTAACTAACGGGCACTTGGACTATGTAGGTTCCCTAGCGGGCCCTTGGACTATGTAAGTTCCCTAGCGGGCACATGAACTATGTGGGTTCCCTAGCGGGCTTTAGGACTATCTGGGTTACCTAACGGGCACTTGGACTATGTAGGTTAACTAGCGGGCTTTGGACTATGTAGGTTACCTAGCGGACACTTGACTATGTAGGTTCCCTATCATTCACTTGGAGAATGTAGGTTAACTAGGGGGCACTAGGACAATGTAGGTTACCTAGCGGGCCTTGGGACTATCTAGGTTACCTAGGGGGAACTTGGACTATGTAGGTTTCCTAGTGGGCACTTGAACTATCTAGGTTACCTAGCAGGCACTTGGACTATGTAGGTTAACTAGCGGGCACTTGGACTATCTAGGTTACCTAGCAGGCACTTGGACTATGTACATTTCCTAGCGGGTACTTGGACTATCTTTGTTAACTAGCGGGCACTTGGACTATGTAGGTTAACTAGCGGGCCCTTGGACTATCTAGGTTACCTAGCGGCCACTTGGATTTCTAGGTTAACGAACGGACACTTGGACTATGTAGGTTCCTTAAGCGTGCACTTGGACTATCTAGGTTAGGTAACGGGCACTTTCATTATCTAGGTTACCTAGCGGGAACGTGGACAATGCAAGTTACCTAGCGGGCACTTGGACTATCTAGGTTACCTAGCGGGCCCTTGGACTATGTAGGTTTCCTAGCGGGCACTTGGACTATGTAGGATCCCTATCGGACATTTGGACTACTTAGGTTACCTATCGGGCACTTGGACTATCTAGGTTAACTAGCGGGCACTTGGACTATCTAGGTCAATAGCGGGCCCTTGTACTATGCAGGTTAACTAGCGAGCACTTGGACTATCTAGGTTAACTAGCGGGCCCTTGGACTATGTAGGTTACCTACGGGCACTTGGACTATCTAGGTTGACTAGCGGGCACATGGACTATGTATGTTCCAGAGCGGGCAATTGGACTATGTAGGTTCCCTAGTGGGCACTTGGACTATCTAGATTCCCTAAAGGGCACTTGGACTATCTAGGTTACCGAACAGGCACTTGGACTATCTAGGTTACCAAGCGGGAACTTGGACTATGTAGGTTAACTAGCGGACAATTGGACGATCTAGGTTACCTAGCGGGCACTTTCACTATGTAGGTTACCTAGGGGGCACTTGGATTATGTAGGTTAACTAGCAGGCACTTGGACTATGTAGGTTAACTAGCGGGCACTTTCACTCTCTAGGTTACCTAGCGGGCACTTGGACTATCAAAGTTAACAAGTGAGCCCTTGGACTATCTAGGTTAACTAGCGGGCCCTTGGACTATCTAGGTTACCTAGATAGCACTTGGAATATGTAGGTTCCCTATCGGGCACTTAGACTATCTAGGTTAACGAACGGGCATTTGGACTATGCAGGTAACCTAGCGGGCACTTGGACTGTCTAGGTTACATAGCGGGCACTTGTACTTCTATGTTAACGAATGGGCACTTGGAATATGTATGTTGCCTAGCGGGCACTTGGACAAACTAGGTTAGGTAACGGGCACTTGGACTATCTAGGTTACTTAGCGGGAACTTGGACAATGTAGGTTACCTAGAAGGCACTTGGACTATCTCGGTTAACTAGCGGGCATTGGACTATCTAGGTTACCTAGCGGGAACTTGGACTATCTAGGTTACCTAGCGGGAACTTGGACTATCTAGGTTACCTAGCGGGCACTTGGACTATCTAGGTTAACGAACGGGCACTTGGACTATGTAGGTAACCTAACGGGCACTTGGACTGTATAGGTTACCTAGCGGGCACTTTGACTATCAAGGTTAACTAGCAGACCTTGGACTATTTAGTTAACTAGCGGGCCCTTGGACTATGTAGGTTAACTAGCGGGCTCTTGGACTATCTAGGTTTCCTAGCAGGCACTTGGACTATGTACATACCTTAGCGCGCACTTGGACTATCTAGGTTACCTAGCGGGCACTTGGATTATGTACGTTCCCTAGCGGGCACTTGGACTATCTATGTTAACTAGCGGGCACTTGGAATATGTAGGTTAACTAGCGGACACTTGCACTATGTAGGTTACCTAGCAGACACTTGGACTATCTAGGTTAACTAGCTTGCACTTGGACTATGTAGGTTAAATTGCGGGCCCTTGGACTATCTAGGTTACCTAGTGGGCACTTGGACTATGTAGGTTAACTTCCGGGCACTTGCACTATCTAGGTTTCCGAACGGGCATTTGGACTATGTAGGTAACCTAGCGGGCACTTGGAGAGTCTAGGTTACCTAGCGGGCACTTGGACTTCTAGGTTAACGAACGGGCACTTGTACTATGTCGGTAACCTAGCGGGCACTTGGACAGTCTAGGTTACCTAGCTGTCACTTAGACTATGTAGGTCAACTAGCGGGCCCTTGGACTATCAAGGTTAGCTAACGGGCACTTAGATTATGTAGGTTACCTAGCGGGCACTTGGAGTATGTAGGCTAACTAGAGGGCCCTTGGACGATCGAGGTTACCTAGCAGGCACTTGGACTATCTAGGTTAACTAGCGGGCACTTGCACTATCTAGGTTACCTAGTGGGCACTTTGATTATGTAAGTTCCCTATCGGGCACTTGGACTGTCTATTTTAACTAGCGGGCACTTGGAATATGTAGGTTAACTAGCGGACACTTGCACTATGTAGGTTACCTAGCAGGCACTTGGACTATCTAGGTTAACTAGCGGGCACTTGGACTATCTAGGTTAACTAGCGTGCACTTGGACTATGTAGGTTCCTTAGCGGGCACTTGGACTATCTAGGTTACCTAGCGGGCACTTGGACTATGTAGGTTAACTAGAGGACACTTGGACTATCTAGGTTAACAAGTTGGCCCTTGGACTATGTAGGTTTACTAGAAGGCACTTGGACAATCTAGGTTAACTAGCGGGCACTTGGATTATCAAAGTTAACAACTGAGCCCTTGGACTATGTAGGTCTCCTAGCGGGCACTTGGACTATATAGGTTACCTAGCGGGCACTTTGACTATGTAGGTTACCTAGTGGGCACTTGGACTATCTAGGTTAACGAACGGGCACTTGGAATATGCAGGAAACCTAGCGGGCACTTGGACTGTCTCGGTTACCTAGCGGGCACTTGGACTTCTAGGTTAACGAACGGGCTCTTGGACTATTTAGGTTGCCTAGCGGGCACTTGGACTATCTAGGTTAGGTAACGGGCACTTGGACTATCTAGGTTACCTAGTGGGAACTTGTACAATGTAAGTTACCTAGCGGGCACTTGGACTATCTAGGTTACCTAACGGGCACTTTGACTATCTAGGCTACATAGCGGGCACTTGGACTATGTAGGTTAACTAGCGAGCACTTGGACTCTAAGTTACCTAGCGGGCACTTGGACTATCTAGGTTACCTAGCGGGCACTTGGACTATCTAGGTTACCTAGCGGGCCCTTGGACTATGTAGGTTTCCTAGCGGGCCCTTGGACTATCTAGGTTAACGAACGGGCACTTGGACTATGTAGGTAACCTAGCGGGCACTTGGACAGTCTAGGCTACCTAGAGGGCACTTGGACTATCTAGGGTAACGAACGGGCACTTGGACTATGTAGGTTACCTAGCGGGCACTTGGACTATGTAGGATCCCTATCGGACATTTGGACTACTTAGGTTAACTAGCGGGCACTTGGACTATCTAGGTTACCTAGCTGGCACTTGAACTATCTACGTTGCCTAGCGGGTTCTTGGAGTATGTAGGTTACCTAGCGGGCTGTTGGATTATCTAGGTTGCCTAGCGGGCACGTGGACTATGTAGGCTCCCTAGCGGGCCCTTGGAGTATGTATGTTCCCTAGCGGGTACATGGACTATGTGGGTTTCCTGGCGGGCATTTGGACTATCTAGGTTACCTAACTGGCACTTGGATTATGTAGGTTCCTTTGCGGGCACTTGGATTATGTTGGTTCCCTATCGGGCACTTGGACTATGTAGGTTAAATAGAGGGTATTTGGACTATGTAGGTTACCTAGCGGGCACTTGGACTATGTAGGTTCCCTATCGGGCACTTGGAGAATGTAGGTTAACTAGGGGCACTAGGACTATGTAGGTTACCTATCGGGCACTTGGAGAATGTAGGTTAACTAGGGGCACTAGGACTATGTAGGTTACTAGCGGGCCCTTGGACTATCTAGGTTACCTAGCGGGCATTTGGTTTATGTAGGCTCCCTAGCTTGCATTTGGACTATATAGATTACCTAGCGGGCAATTTGACTTTGTAGGTTATCTAGCGGGCACTTTGACTATCTAGGTTACCTAGCTGGCACTTGAACTATCTACGTTACCTAGCGGTTACTTGGAGTATGTAGGTTACCTACCGGGATGTTGGACTATCTAGGTTACCTAGCGGGCACTTGGACTATCTAGGTTAACTAACGGGCACTTGGACTATGTAGTTTCCCTAGCGGGCACTTGAAGTATATGGGTTCCCTAGCGGGCATTAGGACTATCTGGGTTACCTAAAGGGCACTTGGACTATGTAGGTTAACTAGCGGGCTTTGGACTATGTAGGTTACCTAGCGGGCACTTGGAGTTTGTAGGCTAACTAGGGGGCCCTTGGACGATCTAGGTTACCTAGCGGGTACTTGAACTATCTAGGTTAACTAGCGGGCACTTGCACTATCTAGGTTACCTAGTGGGCACTTGGACTATGTAAGTTCCCTAGCGGGCACTTGGACTGTCTATTTTAACTAGCGGGCACTTGGAATATGTAGGTTAACTAGCGGACACTTGCACTATGTAGGTTACCTAGCAGGCACTTGGATTATCTAGGTTAACTAGCGGGCACTTGGACTATCTAGGTTAACTAGAGGGCACATGGACTATCTAGGTTACCTAGCTGGCACTTGAACCATCTACGTTGCCTAGCAGGCACTTGGACTATGTAGGTTAACTAGCATGCCCTTGGACTATCTAGGTTACGTAGCGGGCACTTGGACTATCTATGTTACCTAGCGGGCACTTGGACTATGTAGGTTAACTAGAGGACACTTGGACTATCTAGGCTAACAAGTGGGCCCTTGGACTATGTAGTTTACTAGAAGGCACTTGGACAATCTAGGTTAACTAGCGGGCACTTGGACTATCAAAGTTAACAACTGAGCCCTTGGACTATGTAGGTCACCTAGCGGGCACTTGGACTATATAGGTTACCTAGCGGGCACTTGGATTATGTTGGTTCCCTATCGGGCACTTGGACTATGTAGGTTAACTATAGGGTATTTGGGCTATGTAGGTTACCTAGCGGGCACTTGGACTATGTAGGTTCCCTATCGGGCACTTGGAGAATGTAGGTTAACTAGGGGCCATAGGACTATGTAGGTTACCTATCGGGCACTTGGAGAATGTAGGTTAACTAGGGGCACTAGGACTATGTAGGTTACCTTGCGGGGCCTTGGACTATCTAGGTTACCTAGCGGGCATTTGGATTATGTAGGCTCCCTAGCGGACATTTGGACTATATAGATTACGTAGCGGGCAATTAGACTTTGTAGGTTATCTAGCGGGCACTTTGACTATCTAGGTTACCTAGCTGGCACTTGAACTATCTACGTTACCTAGCGGTTACTTGGAGTATGTAGGTTACCTACCGGGATGTTGGATAATCTAGGTTACCTAGCGGGCACTTGGACTATCTAGGTTAACTAACGGGCACTTGGACTATGTAGGTTCCCTAGCGGGCCCTTGGACTATGTAAGTTCCCTAGCGGGCACATGAACTATGTGGGTTCCCTAGCGGGCTTTAGGACTATCTGGGTTACCTAACGGGCACTTGGACTATGTAGGTTAACTAGCGGGCTTTGGACTATGTAGGTTACCTAGCGGACACTTGACTATGTAGGTTCCCTATCATTCACTTGGAGAATGTAGGTTAACTAGGGGGCACTAGGACAATGTAGGTTACCTAGCGGGCCTTGGGACTATCTAGGTTACCTAGGGGGAACTTGGACTATGTAGGTTTCCTAGTGGGCACTTGAACTATCTAGGTTACCTAGCAGGCACTTGGACTATGTAGGTTAACTAGCGGGCACTTGGACTATCTAGGTTACCTAGCAGGCACTTGGACTATGTACATTTCCTAGCGGGTACTTGGACTATCTATGTTAACTAGCGGGCACTTGGACTATGTAGGTTAACTAGCGGGCCCTTGGACTATCTAGGTTACCTAGCGGCCACTTGGATTTCTAGGTTAACGAACGGACACTTGGACTATGTAGGTTCCTTAAGCGTGCACTTGGACTATCTAGGTTAGGTAACGGGCACTTTCATTATCTAGGTTACCTAGCGGGAACGTGGACAATGCAAGTTACCTAGCGGGCACTTGGACTATCTAGGTTACCTAGCGGGCCCTTGGACTATGTAGGTTTCCTAGCGGGCACTTGGACTATGTAGGATCCCTATCGGACATTTGGACTACTTAGGTTACCTATCGGGCACTTGGACTATCTAGGTTAACTAGCGGGCACTTGGACTATCTAGGTCAATAGCGGGCCCTTGTACTATGCAGGTTAACTAGCGAGCACTTGGACTATCTAGGTTAACTAGCGGGCCCTTGGACTATGTAGGTTACCTACGGGCACTTGGACTATCTAGGTTGACTAGCGGGCACATGGACTATGTATGTTCCAGAGCGGGCAATTGGACTATGTAGGTTCCCTAGTGGGCACTTGGACTATCTAGATTCCCTAAAGGGCACTTGGACTATCTAGGTTACCGAACAGGCACTTGGACTATCTAGGTTACCAAGCGGGAACTTGGACTATGTAGGTTAACTAGCGGACAATTGGACGATCTAGGTTACCTAGCGGGCACTTGCACTATGTAGGTTACCTAGGGGGCACTTGGATTATGTAGGTTAACTAGCAGGCACTTGGACTATGTAGGTTAACTAGCGGGCACTTTCACTCTCTAGGTTACCTAGCGGGCACTTGGACTATCAAAGTTAACAAGTGAGCCCTTGGACTATCTAGGTTAACTAGCGGGCCCTTGGACTATCTAGGTTACCTAGATAGCACTTGGAATATGTAGGTTCCCTATCGGGCACTTAGACTATCTAGGTTAACGAACGGGCATTTGGACTATGCAGGTAACCTAGCGGGCACTTGGACTGTCTAGGTTACATAGCGGGCACTTGTACTTCTATGTTAACGAATGGGCACTTGGAATATGTATGTTGCCTAGCGGGCACTTGGACAAACTAGGTTAGGTAACGGGCACTTGGACTATCTAGGTTACTTAGCGGGAACTTGGACAATGTAGGTTACCTAGAAGGCACTTGGACTATCTAGGTTAACTAGCGGGCATTGGACTATCTAGGTTACCTAGCGGGAACTTGGACTATCTAGGTTACCTAGCGGGAACTTGGACTATCTAGGTTACCTAGCGGGCACTTGGACTATCTAGGTTAACGAACGGGCACTTGGACTATGTAGGTAACCTAACGGGCACTTGGACTGTATAGGTTACCTAGCGGGCACTTTGACTATCAAGGTTAACTAGCAGACCTTGGACTATTTAGGTTAACTAGCGGGCCCTTGGACTATGTAGGTTAACTAGCGGGCTCTTGGACTATCTAGGTTTCCTAGCAGGCACTTGGACTATGTACATACCTTAGCGCGCACTTGGACTATCTAGGTTACCTAGCGGGCACTTGGATTATGTACGTTCCCTAGCGGGCACTTGGACTATCTATGTTAACTAGCGGGCACTTGGAATATGTAGGTTAACTAGCGGACACTTGCACTATGTAGGTTACCTAGCAGACACTTGGACTATCTAGGTTAACTAGCGGGCACTCGGACGATCTAGGTTAACTAGCTTGCACTTGGACTATGTAGGTTAAATTGCGGGCCCTTGGACTATCTAGGTTACCTAGTGGGCACTTGGACTATGTAGGTTAACTTCCGGGCACTTGCACTATCTAGGTTTCTGAACGGGCTTTTGGACTATGTAGGTAACCTAGCGGGCACTTGGAGAGTCTAGGTTACCTAGCGGGCACTTGGACTTCTAGGTTAACGAACGGGCACTTGTACTATGTCGGTAACCTAGCGGGCACTTGGACAGTCTAGGTTACCTAGCTGTCACTTAGACTATGTAGGTCAACTAGCGGGCCCTTGGACTATCAAGGTTAGCTAACGGGCACTTAGATTATGTAGGTTACCTAGCGGGCACTTGGAGTATGTAGGCTAACTAGAGGGCCCTTGGACGATCGAGGTTACCTAGCAGGCACTTGGACTATCTAGGTTAACTAGCGGGCACTTGCACTATCTAGGTTACCTAGTGGGCACTTGGATTATGTAAGTTCCCTAGCGGGCACTTGGACTGTCTATTTTAACTAGCGGGCACTTGGAATATGTAGGTTAACTAGCGGACACTTGCACTATGTAGGTTACCTAGCAGGCACTTGGACTATCTAGGTTAACTAGCGGGCACTTGGACTATCTAGGTTAACTAGCGTGCACTTGGACTATGTAGGTTCCTTAGCGGGCACTTGGACTATCTAGGTTACCTAGCGGGCACTTGGACTATGTAGGTTAACTAGAGGACACTTGGACTATCTAGGTTAACAAGTTGGCCCTTGGACTATGTAGGTTTACTAGAAGGCACTTGGACAATCTAGGTTAACTAGCGGGCACTTGGATTATCAAAGTTAACAACTGAGCCCTTGGACTATGTAGGTCTCCTAGCGGGCACTTGGACTATATAGGTTACCTAGCGGGCACTTTGACTATGTAGGTTACCTAGTGGGCACTTGGACTATCTAGGTTAACGAACGGGCACTTGGAATATGCAGGAAACCTAGCGGGCACTTGGACTGTCTCGGTTACCTAGCGGGCACTTGGACTTCTAGGTTAACGAACGGGCTCTTGGACTATTTAGGTTGCCTAGCGGGCACTTGGACTATCTAGGTTAGGTAACGGGCACTTGGACTATCTAGGTTACCTAGTGGGAACTTGTACAATGTAAGTTACCTAGCGGGCACTTGGACTATCTAGGTTACCTAACGGGCACTTTGACTATCTAGGCTACATAGCGGGCACTTGGACTATGTAGGTTAACTAGCGAGCACTTGGACTCTAAGTTACCTAGCGGGCACTTGGACTATCTAGGTTACCTAGCGGGCACTTGGACTATCTAGGTTACCTAGCGGGCCCTTGGACTATGTAGGTTTCCTAGCGGGCCCTTGGACTATCTAGGTTAACGAACGGGCACTTGGACTATGTAGGTAACCTAGCGGGCACTTGGACAGTCTAGGCTACCTAGAGGGCACTTGGACTATCTAGGGTAACGAACGGGCACTTGGACTATGTAGGTTACCTAGCGGGCACTTGGACTATGTAGGATCCCTATCGGACATTTGGACTACTTAGGTTAACTAGCGGGCACTTGGACTATCTAGGTTACCTAGCTGGCACTTGAACTATCTACGTTGCCTAGCGGGTTCTTGGAGTATGTAGGTTACCTAGCGGGCTGTTGGATTATCTAGGTTGCCTAGCGGGCACGTGGACTATGTAGGCTCCCTAGCGGGCCCTTGGAGTATGTATGTTCCCTAGCGGGTACATGGACTATGTGGGTTTCCTGGCGGGCATTTGGACTATCTAGGTTACCTAACTGGCACTTGGATTATGTAGGTTCCTTTGCGGGCACTTGGATTATGTTGGTTCCCTATCGGGCACTTGGACTATGTAGGTTAACTAGAGGGTATTTGGACTATGTAGGTTACCTAGCGGGCACTTGGACTATGTAGGTTCCCTATCGGGCACTTGGAGAATGTAGGTTAACTAGGGGCACTAGGACTATGTAGGTTACCTATCGGGCACTTGGAGAATGTAGGTTAACTAGGGGCACTAGGACTATGTAGGTTACTAGCGGGCCCTTGGACTATCTAGGTTACCTAGCGGGCATTTGGTTTATGTAGGCTCCCTAGCTTGCATTTGGACTATATAGATTACCTAGCGGGCAATTTGACTTTGTAGGTTATCTAGCGGGCACTTTGACTATCTAGGTTACCTAGCTGGCACTTGAACTATCTACGTTACCTAGCGGTTACTTGGAGTATGTAGGTTACCTACCGGGATGTTGGACTATCTAGGTTACCTAGCGGGCACTTGGACTATCTAGGTTAACTAACGGGCACTTGGACTATGTAGGTTCCCTAGCGGGCACTTGAACTATATGGGTTCCCTAGCGGGCATTAGGACTATCTGGGTTACCTAAAGGGCACTTGGACTATGTAGGTTAACTAGCGGGCTTTGGACTATGTAGGTTACCTAGCGGACACTTGGACTATGTAGGTTCCCTATCGTTCACTTGGATAATGTAGGTTAACTAGGGGGCACTAGGACAATGTAGGTTACCTAGCAGGCACTTGGACAATGTACATTTCCTAGCGGGTACTTGGACTGTCTATGTTAACTAGCGGGCACTTGGACGATGTAGGTAACCTAGTCGTCACTTGAACTGTCTAGGTTACCTAGCGGGCACTTGGACTATGTATGTTAACTAGCGAGCTCTTTGACTATCTAGGTTAACTAGCGGGCACTTGGACTATTAGGGTCCCTAGCGGGCATTGGGACTATATAGGTTACCTAGCGGGCACTTGGACTATGTAGGTTAACTAGCGGACACTTCGACTATCTAGTTTAGCTAACGGGCAATTGTACTATATAGGTTACCTAGGGGGCACTTGGACTATGTAGGTTCGCTAGCGGGCACTTGGACTATTTAGGTTACCTAGCAGGCACTTTGACTATCTAGGTTAACTAACGGGCACTTGGACTATGTAGGATGCCTAGCGAGCACTTGGACTATGTAGGTGCCCTAGGGGGATCTTGGACTATGTAGGTTCCCTATTGGGTACTTGTACTGTCTAGGTTAACTAGTGGGCAATTGGACTGTCTAGGTTACCTAGTGGGCACTTGGACTATGTACGTTCCCTAGCGGGCAAATGGGCTATCTACGTTACCTAGCAGACACTTGGACTATGTAGGTTAACGAACGGGCACTTGGACTATGTAGTTTACCTAGCAGGCACTTGGACTATGTAGGTTAACTAGCGAGCACTTGGACTATCTAGGTTACCTACGGGCACTTGGACTATCTAGGTTAACTTGCGGGCACTTGGACTATCTAGGTTAACTAGCGTGCGCTTGGACCATGTAGGTTCCCTAGTGGGCATTTGGACTATATAGGTTACCTAGCGGGCACTTGGACTATCTAGGTTAACTAGCGGGCACTTGGATTATGTATGTTCCAGAGCGGGCAATTGGACTATGTAGGTTCCCTAGTGGGCAATTGGACTATGTAGGTACCCTAGTGGGCACTTGGACTATCTAGATTCCCTAAAGGGCACTTGGACTATCTAGGTTACCTAACGGACACTTGGACTATCTAGGTTACCTAGCTGGAACTTGGACTATGTAGGTTAACTAGCGGACAATTGGACGATCTAGGTTAACTAGCGGACACTTGCACTATGTAGGTTACCTAGCAGGCACATGGACTATCTAGGTTAACTAGCGGGCACTTGGACTATCTACGTTACCTAGCGGTTACTTGGAGTATGTAGGTTACCTACCGGGATGTTGGACTATCTAGGTTACCTAGCGGGCACTTGGACTATCTAGGTTAACTAACGGGCACTTGGACTATGTAGGTTCCCTAGCGGGCCCTTGGACTATGTAAGTTCCCTAGCGGGCACTTGGACTATGTGGGTTCCCTAGTGGGCATTAGGACTATCTGGGTTACCTAACGGGCACTTGGACTATGTAGGTTAACTAGCGGGCTTTGGACTATGTAGGTTACCTAGAGGACACTTGGACGATGTAGGTTCCCTATCGTTCACTTGGAGAATGTAGGTTAACTAGGGGGCACTAGGACAATGTAGGTTACCTAGCGGGCCTTGGGACTATCTAGGTTACCTAGGGGGAACTTGGACTATCTAGGTTAACTAACGGGCACTAGGACTATCTAGGTTAACTAGCGGGCACTTGTACTATCTAGGTTAACGAACGGGCACTTGGAGTATATAGGTAACCTAACGGGCACTTGGACTGTATAGGTTACCTAGCGGGCACTTTGACTATCTAGGTTAACTAGCAGACCTTGGACTATGTAGGTTAACTAGCGGGCCCTTGGACTATGTAGGTTAACTAGCGGGCTCTTGGACTATCTAGGTTTCCTAGCAGGCACTTGGACTATGTACATATGCTAGCGCGCACTTGGACTATCTAGGTTACCTAGCGGGCACTTGGATTATGTACGTTCCCTAGCGGGCACTTGGACTCTGTATGTTTCCTACGGACACTTGAACTAGGTAAGTTAACTACCGGGCACTTGCACTATGTAGGTTACCTAGCAGACACTTGGACTATCTAGGTTAACTAGCGTGCACTTGGACTATGTACGTTCCCTAGTGGGCACTTGGACTTTGTATGTTCCCTACGGACACTTGAAGTAGGAAAGTTAACTACCAGGCACTTGGACTATGTAGGTTAACTACCGGGCACTTGCACTATCTAGGTTTCCGAACGGGCATTTGGACTATGTAGGTAACCTAGCGGGCACTTGGAGAGTCTAGGTTACCTAGCGGGCACTTGGACTTCTAGGTTAACGAACGGGCACTTGGACTATGTATGTTGCATAGCAGGCAATTGGACTATCTAGGTTAGGTAACGGGCACTTGAACTATCTAGGTTTCTTAGCGGGCACTTGGACGATCTAGGTTAACTAGAGGGCACTTGGACTATCTAGGTTAACTAGCGTGCACTTGGACTATCTAGGTTTCTTAGCGGGTACTTGGACTATGTAGGTTAACTAGCGGGCCCTTGGACTATATAGATTAACTAGCGGCACTTGGACTATCTACGTTAACTAGCGGGCCCTTGAAGTATGTAGATTCCCTAGCGGGCATTTGGACTATATAGATAACCTAGCGGGCATTTTGACTTTGTAGGTTACCTAGCGGCATATGGAATATCTAGGTTACCTAGCTGGCACTTGAACTATCTACGTTATAGCGGGTTCTTGGAGTATGTAGGTTACCTAGCTGGCTGTTGGACTATCTAGGTTAAATAACGGGCACATGGACTGTGTAGGTCCCCTAGCGGGCCCTTGAACTATGTAACTTCCCTACCGGGCACTTGGACTATGTAGGTTCCCTAGCGGGTATTTGGACTATATAGGTTACCTAGCGGGCACTTGGACTATGTAGGTTACCTAGCGGGCACTTGGACTATCTAGGTTAATGAACGGGCACTTAGACTATGTAGGTAACCTAGCGGGCATTGGACAGTCTAGGTTACCTAGCTGTCACTTAGACTATGTAGGTCAACTAGCGGGCCCTTGGATTATCAAGGTTAGCAAACGGGCACTAAGATTATGTAGGTAACCTAGCGGGCACTTGGAGTATGTAGGCTAACTAGGGGGCCCTTGGAAGATCTAGGTTACCTAGTGGTTACTTGAACTATCTAGGTTAACTAGCGGGCACTTGCACTATCTAGGTTACCTAGTGGGCACTTGGACTATGTAAGTTCCCTAGCGGGCACTTGGACTGTCTATTTTAACTAGCGGGCACTTGGAATATGTAGGTTAACTAGCGGACACTTGCACTATGTAGGTTACCTAGCAGGCACTTGGACTATCTAGGTTAACTAGCGGGCACTTGGACTATCTAGGTTAACTAGCGTGCACTTGGACTATGTAGGTTCCTTAGCGGGCACTTGGACTATCTAGGCTACCTAGCGGGCACTTGGACTATGTAGGTTAACTAGAGGACACTTGGACTATCTAGGTTAACAAGTGGGCCCTTTGACTATGTAGGTTAACTAGAAGACACTTGGACAATCTAAGTTAACTAGCGGGCACTTGGACTATCAAAGTTAACAACTGAGCCCTTGGACTATGTAGGTCACCTAGCGGGCACATGGACTATATAGGTTACCTAGCGGGCACTTTGACTATGTAGGTTACCTAGTGGGCACTTGGACTATCTAGGTTAACGAACGGGCACTTGGAGTATGCAGGTAACCTAGCGGGCACTTGGACTGTCTCGGTTACCTAGCGAGCACTTGGACTTCTAGGTTAACGAACGGGCTCTTGGACTATGTAGGTTGCCTAGCGGGCACTTGGACTATCTAGGTTAGGTAACGGGCACTTGGACTATCTAGGTTACCTAGTGGGAACTTGTACAATGTAAGTTACCTAGCGGGCATTTGGACTATCTAGGTTACCTAACGGGCACTTTGACTATCTAGGTTACATAGCGGGCACTTTGACTATGTAGGTTAACTAGCAAGCACTTGGACTCTAAGTTACCTAGCGGGCACTTGGACTATCTAGGTTACCTAGAGGGCACTTGGACTATCTAGGTTACCTAGCGGGCCCTTGAACTATGTAGGTTTCCTAGCGGGCACTTGGACTATCTAGGTTAACGAACGGGGACTTGGACTATGTAGGTAACCTAGCGGGCACTTGGACAGTCTAGGCTACCTAGAGGGCACTTGGACTATCTAGGTTAACGAACGGGCACTTGGACTATTTAGGTTACCTAGCGGGCACTTGGACTATGTAGGATCCCTATCGGACATTGGGACTACTTAGGTTAACTAGCAGGCACTTGGACTATCTAGGTTACCTAGCTGGCACTTGAACTATCTACGTTGCCTGGCGGGTTCTTGGAGTATGTAGGTTACCTATTGGGCTGTTGGATTATCTAGGTTACCTAGCGGACACGTGGACTATGTAGGCTCCCTAGCGGGCCCTTGGAGTATGTATGTTCCCTAGCGGGTACATGGACTATGTGGGTTTCCTGGCGGGCATTTGGACTATCTAGGTTACCTAACTGGCACTTGGATTATGTAGGTTCCTTAGCGGGCACTTGGATTATTATGGTTCCCTATCGGGCACTTGGACTATGTAGGTTAACTAGAGGGTATTTGGACTATGTAGGTTACCTAGCGGGCACTTGGACTATGTAGGTTCCCTATCGGGCACTTGGAGAATGTAGGTTAACTAGGGGCACTAGGACTATGTAGGTTACCTATCGGGCATTTGGAGAATGTAGGTTAACTAGGGGCACTAGGACTATGTAGGTTACCTAGCGGGCCCATGGACTATCTAGGTTACCTAGCGGGCATTTGGATTATGTAGGCTCCCGAGCGGTCATTTGGACTATATAGATTACCTAGCGGGCAATTAGACTTTGTAGGTTATCTAGCGGGCACTTTGACTATCTAGGTTACCTAGCGGGCACTTGAACTATCTATATTACCTAGCGGTTACTTGGAGTATGTAGGTTACCTACCGGGATGTTGGACTATCTAGGTTACCTAGCGGGCACTTCGACTATCTAGGTTAACTAATGGGCACTTGGACTATGTAGGTTCCCTAGCGGGCACTTGAACTATGTGGGTTCCCTAGCGGGCATTAGGACTATCGGGGTTACCTAATGGGCACTTGGATTATGTAGGTTAACTAGCGGGCTTTGGACTATGTAGGTTACCTAGCGGACACTTGGACGATGTAGGTTCCCTATCGTTCACTATGAGAATGTAGGTTAACTAGGGGGCACTAGGACAATGTAGGTTACCTAGCGGGCCTTGGGACTATCTAGGTTACCTAGGGGGAACTTGGACTATGTAGGTTCCCTAGTGGTCACTTGGACTCTGTATGTTCCCTACGGACACTTGAACTAGGTAAGATAACTACCGGGCACTTGGACTATGTAAGTTAAATAGCGGGCCCTTGGACTATCTAGGTAACCTAGCGGGCACTTGGAGAGTCTAGGTTACCTAGCGGGCACTTGGACTTCTAGGTTAACGAACGGGCACTTGGACTATGTATGTTGCATAGCAGGCAATTGGACTATCTAGGTTAGGTAACGGGCACTTGGACTATCTAGGTTTCTTAGCGGGCACTTGGACGATCTAGGTTAACTAGAGGGCACTTGGACTATCTAGGTTAACTAGCGTGCACTTGGACTATCTAGGTTTCTTAGCGGGTACTTGGACTATGCAGGTTAACTAGCGGGCCCTTGGACTATGCAGATTAACTAGCGGCACTTGGACTATCTACGTTAAGTAGCGGGCCCTTGAACTATGTAGATTCCCTAGCGGGCATTTGGACTATATAGATAACCTAGCGGGCATTTTGACTTTGTAGATTACCTAGCGGCACATGGACTATCTAGGTTACCTAGCTGGCACCTGAACTATCTACGTTATAGCGGGTTCTTGGAGTATGTAGTTTACCTAGCTGGCTGTTGGACTATCTAGGTTACCTAGCGGGCACTTGGACTATCTAGGTTAACTAACGGGCACATGGACTGTGTAGGTCCCCTAGCGGGCCCTTGGACTATGTAAGTTCACTACCGGGCACTTGGACTATGTAGGTTCCCTAGCGGGTATTTGGACTATATAGGTTACCTAGCGGGCACTTGGACTATATAGGTTACCTAGCAGGCACTTGGACTATCTAGGTTAATGAACGGGCACTTAGACTATGTAGGTCAACTAGCGGGCACTTGGACTATCAAGGTTTACTAACGGGCACTTAGATTATGTAGGTTACCTAGCGGGAACTTGGAGTATGTAGGCTAACTAGTGGGCCCTTGGACGATCTAGGTTACCTAGCGGGTACTTGAACTATCTAGGTTAACTAGCGGGCACTTGCACTATCTAGGTTACCTAGTGGGCACTTGGACTATCTAGGTTAACAAAAGGGCACTTGGAATATGCAGGTAACCTAGCGAGCACTTGGACTGTCTCGGTTACCTAGCGGGCACTTGGACTTCTAGGTTAACGAACGAGCTCTTGGACTATGTAGTTTGCCTAGCGGGCACTTGGACTATCTAGGTTACCTAGTGGGAACTTGTACAATGTAAGTTACCTAGCGGGCACTTGGACTATCTAGAATATCTAACGGGCACTTTGACTATCTAGGTTACATAGCGGGCACTTGGACTATGTAGGTTAACTAGCGAGCACTTGGACTCTAAGTTACCTAGCGGGCACTTGGACTATCTAGGTTACCTAGCGGGCACTTGGACAATCTAGGTTACCTAGCGGGCCCTTGAACTATGTAGGTTTCCTAGCGGGCACTTGGACTATCTAGGTTAACGAACGGGCACTTGGACTATGTAGGTAACCTAGCGGGCACTTGGACAGTCTAGGCTACCTAGAGGGCACTTGGACTATCTACGTTAACGAACGGGCACTTGGACTATGCAGGTTACCTAGCGGGCACTTGGACTATGTAGGATCCCTATCGGACATTTGGACTACTTAGGTTAACTACCGGGCACTTGGACTATCTAGGTTACCTAGCTGGCACTTGAACTATCTACGTTGCCTAGCGGGTTCTTGGAGTATGTAGGTTACCTAGCGGGCTGTTGGATTATCTAGGTTACCTAGCGGGCACGTAGACTATGTAGGCTCCCTAGCGGGCCCTTGGAGTATGTATGTTCCCTAGCGGGTACATGGACTATGTGGGTTTCCTGGCGGGCATTTGGACTATCTAGGTTACCTAACTGGCACTTGGATTATGTAGGTTCCTTAGCGGGCACTTGGATTATGTTGGTTCCCTATCGGGCACTTGGACTATGTAGGTTAACTAGAGGGTATTTGGACTATGTAGGTTACCTAGCGGGCACTTGGACTATGTAGGTTCCCTATCGGGCACTTGGAGAATGTAGGTTAACTAGGGGCACTAGGACTATGTAGGTTACCTATCGGGCACTTGGAGAATGTAGGTTAACTAGGGGAACTAGGACTATGTAGGTTACCTAGCGGGCCCTTGGACTATCTAGGTTACCTAGCGGGCATTTGGATTATGTAGGCTCCCTAGTGGGCATTTGGACTATATAGATTACCTAGCGGGCAATTAGACTTTGTAGGTTATCTAGCGGGCACTTTGACTATCTAGGTTACCTAGCGGGCACTTGAACTATCTACGTTACCTAGCGGTTACTTGGAGTATGTAGGTTACCTACCGGGATGTTGGACTATCTAGGTTAACTAGCGGGCACTTGGACTATCTAGGTTAACTAACGGGTACTTGGACTATGTAGGTTCCCTAGCGGGCCCTTGGACTATGTAAGTTCCCTAGCCGGCACTTGGACTATGTGGGTTCCCTAGCGGGCATTAGGACTATCGGGGTTACCTAACGGGCACTTGGACTATGTAGGTTAACTAGCGGGCTTTGGACTATGTAGGTTACCTAGCGGACACTTGGACGATATAGGTTCCCTATCGTTCACTATGAGAATGTAGGTTAACTAGGGGGCACTAGGACAATGTAGGTTACCTAGCGGGCCTTGGGACTATCTAGGTTACTTAGGGGGAACTTGGACTATGTAGGTTTACTAGTGGGCACTTGGACTATATATGTTAACTAGGGGGCTCTTGTACTATCTAGGTTAACGAACGGGCACTTAGACTATATAGGTAACCTAACGGGCACTGGGACTGTATAGGTTACCTAGCAGGCACTTTGACTATCTAGGTTAACTAGCAGACCTTGGACTATGTAGGTTAACTAACGGGCCCTTGGACTATGTAGGTTAACTAGCGGGCTCTTGGACTATCTAGGTTTCCTAGCAGGCACTTGGACTATGTACATACCCTAGCGCGCACTTGGACTATCTAGGTTACCTAGCGGGCACTTGGATTATGTACGTTCCCTAGCGGGCACTTGGACTATCTAAGTTAACTAGCGGGCACTTGGAATATGTAGGTTAACTAGCAGACACTTGCACTATGTAGTTTACCTAGCAGGCACTTGGACTATCAAGGTTAACTAGCGGGCACTTGGACTATCTAAGTTAACTAGCGTGCACTTGGACTATGTAGGTTCCCTAGTGTTCACTTGGACTCTGTATGTTCCCTACGGACACTTGAACTAGGTAAGTTAACTACCGGGCACTTGGACTTGTAGGTTAAATAGCGGGCCCTTGGACTATCTAGGTTACCTAGCGGGCACTTGGACTATGTAGGTTAACTACGGGGCACTTGCACTATCTAGGTTTCCGTCGGGCATTTGGAGTATGTAGGTAACCTAGCGGGCACTTGGAGAGTCTAGATTACCTAGCGGGGACTTGGATTTCTAGGTTAACGAACGGGCACTTGGACTATGTATGTTGCATAGCAGGCAATTGGACTATCTAGGTTAAGTTACGGGCACTTGAACTATCTAGGTTTCTTAGCGGGCACTTGGACGATCTAGGTTAACTAGAGGGCACTTGGACTATCTAGGTTAACTAGCGTGCACTTGGACTATCTAGGTTTCTTAGCGGGTACTTGGACTATGTAGGTTAACTAGCGGGCCCTTGGACTATGCAGATTAACTAGCGGCACTTGGACTATCTATGTTAACTAGCGGGCCCTTGAACTTGTAGATTCCCTAGCGGGCATTTGGACTATATAGATAACTTGGCGGGCATTTTGACTTTGTAGGTTACCTAGCGGCACATGGACTATCTAGGTTACCTAGCAGGCACTTGGACTATCTAGGTTTACTAACGGGCACATGGACTGTGTAGGTCCCCTAGCGGGCCCTTGGACTATGTAAGTTCCCTACCGGGCACTTGGACTATGTAGGTTCCCTAGCGGGTATTAGGACTATATAGGTTACCTAGCGGACACTTGGACTATGTAGGTTACCTAGCGGGCACTTGGACTATCGAGGTTAACGAACGGGCACTTAGACTATGTAGGTAACCTAGCGGGCACTTGGACAGTCTAGGTTACCTAGCTGTCACTTAGACTATGTAGGTCAACTAGCGGGCCCTTGGACTATCAAGGTTAGCAAACGGGCACTTAGATTATGTAGGTTACCTAGCGGGCACTTGGAGTATGTAGGCTAACTAGGGGGCCCTTGGACGATCTAGGTTACCTAGCGGGTAGTTGAACTATCTAGGTTAACTAGCGGGCACTTGCACTATCTAGGTTACCTAGTGGGCACTTGGACTATGTAAGTTCCCTAGCGGGCACATGGACTGTCTATTTTAACTAGCGGGCACTTGGAATATGTAGGTTAACTAGCGGACACCTGCACTATGTTGGTTACCTAGCAGGCCCTTGGACGATCTAGGTTACCTAGCGGGCACTTGGACTATGTAAGTTAACTAGCGGGCACTTGCACTATCTAGGTTACCTAGTGGGCACTTGGACTATGTAAGTTCCCTAGCGGGCGCTTGGACTGTCTATTTTAACTAGCAGGCACTTGGAATATAGGTTAACTAGCGGACACTTGCACTATGTAGGTTACCTAGCAGGCACTTGTACTATCTAGGTTAACTAGCGGGCACTTGGACTATCTAGGTTAACTAGCGTGTACTTGGACTATGTAGGTTCCAAGCGGGCACTTGGACTATCTAGGTTACCTAGTGGGCACTTGGACTATGTAGGTTAACTAGAGGACACTTGGACTATCTAGGTTAACAAGTGGGCCCTTGGACTATGTAGGTTAACTAGAGGACACTTGGACTATCTAGGTTAACAACTGAGCCCTTGGACTATGTAGGTCACCTAGCGGGCACATGGACTATATAGGTTACCTAGCGGGCACTTTGACTATGTAGGTTACCTAGTGGGCACTTGGACTATCTAGGTTAACGAACGGGCACTTGGAATATGCAGGAAACCTAGCGGGCACTTGGACTGTCTCGGTTACCTAGCGGGCACTTGGACTTCTAGGTTAACGAACGGGATCTTGGACTATGTAGGTTGCCTAGCGGGCACTTGGACTATCTAGGTTAGGTAACGGACACTTGGACTATCTAGGTTACCTAGTGGGAACTTGTACAATGTAAGTTACCTAGCGGGCAATTGGACTATCTAGGTTACCTAACGGGCACTTTGACTATCTAGGTTACATAGCGGGCACTTGGACTATGTAGGTTAACTAGCGAGCACTTGGACTCTAAGTTACCTAGCGGGCACTTGGACTATCTAGGTTACCTAGCGGGCCCTTGAACTATGTAGGTTTCCTAGTGGGCACTTGGACTATCTAGGTTAACGAACGGGCACTTGGACTATGTAGGTAACCTAGCGGGCACTTGGACAGTCTAGGCTACCTAGAGGGCACTTGGACTATCTAGGTTAACGAACGGGCACTTGGACTATTTAGGTTACCTAGCGGGCACTTGGACTATGTAGGATCCCTATCGGACAATTGGACTACTTAGGTTAACTAGCGGGCGCTTGGACTATCTAGGTTACCTAGCTGGCACTTGAACTATCTACGTTGCCTGGCGGGTTCTTGGAGTATGTAGGTTACCTAGTGGGCTGTTGGATTATCTAGGTTACCTAGCGGGCACGTGGACTATGTAGGCTCCCTAGCGGGCCCTTGGAGTATGTATGTTCCCTAGCGGGTACATGGACTATGTGGGTTTCCTGGCGGGCATTTGGACTATATAGGTTACCTAGCGGGCACTTGGACTATCTAGGTTAACTAGCGGGCACTTGGATTATGTATGTTCCAGAGCGGGCAATTGGACTATGTAGGTTCCCTAGTGGGCAATTGGACTATGTAGGTACCCTAGTGGGCACGTGGACTATCTAGATTCCCTAAAGGGCACTTGGACTATCTAGGTTACCTAACGGACACTTGGACTATCTAGGTTACCTAGCTGGAACTTGGACTTTGTAGGTTAACTAGCGGACAATTGGACAATCTATGTTAACTAGCGGACACTTGCACTATGTAGGTTACCTAGCAGGCACTTGGACTATCTAGGTTAACTAGCGGGCACTTGGACTATCTACGTTACCTAGCGGTTACTTGGAGTATGTAGGTTACCTACCGGGATGTTGGACTATCTAGGTTACCTAGCGGGCACTTGGACTATCTAGGTTAACTAACGGGCACTTGGACTATGTAGGTTCCCTAGCGGGCCCTTGGACTATGTAAGTTCCCTAGCGGGCACTTGGCATATGTGGGTTCCCTAGCGGGCATTAGGACTATTTGGGTTACCTAACGGGCACTTGGACGATGTAGGTTAACTAGCGGGATTTGGACTATGTAGGTTACCTAGCGAACTCTTGAACGATGTAGGTTCCCTATCGTTCACTTGGAGAATGTAGGTTAACTAGGGGGCACTAGGAAAATGTAGGTTACCTAGCGGGCCTTGGGACTATCTAGGTTACCTAGGGGGAACTTGGACTATCTAGGTTAACTAACGGGCACTAGGACTATCTAGGTTAACTAGCGGGCACATGTACTATCTAGGTTAACGAACGGGCACTTGGACTATATAGGTAACCTAACGGGCACTTGGACTGTATAGGTTACCTAGCGCGCACTTTGACTATCTAGGTTAACTTGCAGACCTTGGACTATGTAGGTTAACTAGCGGGCCGTTGGACTATGTAGGTTAACTAGCGGGCTCTTGGACTATCTAGGTTTCCTAGCAGGCACTTGGACTATGTACATACCCTAGCGCGCACTTGGACTATCTAGGTTACCTAGCGGGAACTTGGATTATGTACGTTCCCTAGCGGGCACTTGGACTCTGTATGTTCCCTACGGACACTTGAACTAGGTAAGTTAACTACCGGGCACTTGCACTATGTAGGTTACCTAGCAGACACTTGGACTATCTAGGTTAACTAGCGTGCACTTGGACTATGTAGGTTCCCTAGTGGGCACTTGGACTCTGTATGTTCCCTACGGACACTTGAACTAGGTAAGTTAACTACCGGGCACTTGGACTATGTAGGTTAAATAGCGGGCCCTTGGACTATCTAGGTTACCTAGCGGGCACTTGGACTATGTAGGTTAACTACAGGGTACTTGCACTATCTAGGTTTCCGAACGGGCATTTGGACTATGTAGGTAACCTAGCGGGCACTTGGAGAGTCTAGGTTACCTAGCGGGCACTTGGACTTCTAGGTTAACGAACGGGCACTTGGACTATGTATGTTGCATAGCAGGCAATTGGATTATCTAGGTTAGGTAACGGGCACTTGAACTATCTAGGTTTCTTAGCGGGCACTTGGACGATCTAGGTTAACTAGAGAGCACTTGGACTATCTAGGTTAACTAGCGTGCACTTGGACTATCTAGGTTTCTTAGCGGGTACTTGGACTATGTAGGTTAACTAGCGGGCCTTTGGACTATGTAGATTAACTAGCGGCACTTGGACTATCTACGTTAACTAGCGGGCCCTTGAACTATGCAGATTCCCTAGCGGGCATTTGGACTATATAGATAACCTAGCGGGCATTTTGACTTTGTAGGTTACCTAGCGGCACATGGACTATCTAGGTTACCTAGCTGGCACTTGAACTATCTACGTTATAGCGGGTTCTTGGAGTATGTAGGTTACCTAGCTGGCTGTTGGACTATCCAGGTTAAATAAGGGGCACATGGACTGTGTAGGTCCCCTAGCGGGCCCTTGGACTATGTAAGTTCCCTACCGGGCACTTGGACTATGTAGGTTCCCTAGCGGGTATTTGGACTATATAGGTTACCTAGCGGGCACTTGGACTATATAGGTTACCTAGCGGGCACTTGGACTATCTAGGTTAACGAACGGGCACTTAGACTATGTAGGTAACCTAGCGGGCACTTGGACAGTCTAGGTTACCTAGCTGTCACTTAGACTATGTAGGTCAACTAGCGGGCCCTTGGATTATCAAGGTTAGCAAACGGGCACTTAGATTATGTAGGTTACCTAGCGGGCACTTGGAGTATGTAGGCTAACTAGGGGGCCCTTGGACGATCTAGGTTACCTAGCGGGTACTTGAACTATCTAGGTTAACTAGCGGGCACTTGCACTATCTAGGTTACCTAGTGGGCACTTGGACTATGTAAGTTCCCTAGCGGGCACTTGGACTGTCTATTTTAACTAGCGGGCACTTGGAATATGTAGGTTAACTAGCGGACACTTGCACTATGTAGGTTACCTAGCAGGCACTTGGACTATCTAGGTTAACTAGCGGGCACTTGGACTATCTAGGTTAACTAGCGTGCACTTGGACTATGTAGGTTCCTTAGCGGGCACTTGGACTATCTAGGCTACCTAGCGGGCACTTGGACTATGTAGGTTAACTAGAGGACACTTGGACTATCTAGGTTTACAAGTGGGCCCTTGCACTATGTAGGTTAACTAGAAGACAATTGGACAATCTAGGTTAACTAGCGGGCACTTGGACTATCAAAGTTAACAACAGAGCCCTTGTACTATGTAGGTCACCTAGCGGGCACATGGACTATATAGGTTACCTAGCGGGCACTTTGACTATGTAGGTTACCTAGTGGGCACTTGGACTATCTAGGTTAACGAACGGGCACTTGGAATATGCAGGTAACCTAGCGGGCACTTGGACTGTCTCGGTTACCTAGCGGGCACTTGGACTTCTAGGTTAACGAACGGGCTCTTGGACTATGTAGGTTGCCTAGCGGGCACTTGGACTATCTAGGTTAGGTAACGGGCACTTGGACTATCTAGGTTACCTAGTGGGAACTTGTACAATGTAAGTTACCTAGCGGGCACTTGGACTATCTAGGTTACCTAACGGGCACTTTGACTATCTAGGTTACATAGCGGACACTTGGACTATGTAGGTTAACTAGAGAGCACTTGGACTCTAAGTTACCTAACGGGCACTTGGACTATCTGGGTTACCTAGCGGGCACTTGGACTATCTAGGTTACCTAGCGGGCCCTTGAACTATGTAGGTTTCCTAGCGCGCACTTGGACTATCTAGGTTAACGAACGGGCACTTGGACTATGTAGGTAACCTAGCGGGCACTTGGACAGTCTAGGCTACCTAGAGGGCACTTGGACTATCTAGGTTAACGAACGGGCATTTGGACTATTTAGGTTACCTAGCGGGCACTTGGACTATGTAGGATCCCTATCGGACATTTGGACTACTTAGGTTAACTACCGGGCACTTGGACTATCTAGGTTACCTAGCTGGCACTTGAACTATCTACGTTGCCTGGCGGGTTCTTGGAGTATGTAGGTTACCTAGTGGGTTGTTGGATTATCTAGGTTACCTAGCGGGCACGTGGACTATGTAGGCTCCCTAGCGTGCCCTTGGAGTATGTATGTTCCCTAGATGTACATGGACTATGTGGGTTTCCTGGCGGGCATTTGGACTATCTAGGTTACCTAACTGGCACTTGGATTATGTAGGTTCCTTAGCGGGCACTTGGATTATGTTGGTTCCCTATCGGGCACTTGGACTATGTAGGTTAACTAGAGGGTATTTGGACTATGTAGGTTACCTAGCGGGCACTTGGACTATGTAGGTTCCCTATCGGGCACTTGGAGAATGTAGGTTAACTAGGGGCACTAGGACTATGTAGGTTACCTATTGGGCACTTGGAGAATGTAGGTTAACTAGGGGCACTAGGACTATGTAGGTTACCTAGCGGGCCCTTGGACTATCAAGGTTACCTAGCGGGCATTTGGATTATGTAGGCTCCCTAGCGGGCATTTGGACTATATAGATTACCTAGCGGGCAATTAGACTTTGTAGGTTATCTAGCGGGCACTTTGACTATCTAGGTTACCTAGCGGGCACTTGAACTATCTACGTTACCTAGCGGTTACTTGGAGTATGTAGGTTACCTACCGGGATGTTGGACTATCTAGGTTACCTAGCGGGCACTTGGACTATCTAGGTTAACTAATGGGCACTTGGACTATGTAGGTTCCCTAGCGAGCCCTTGGAATATGTAAGTTCCCTAGCGGGCACTTGGACTATGTGGGTTCCCTAGCGGGCATTAGGACTATCTGGGTTACCTAATGGGCACTTGGATTATGTAGGTTAACTAGCGGGCTTTGGACTATGTAGGTTACCTAGCGGACACTTGGACGATGTAGGTTCCCTATCGTTCACTATGAGAATGTAGGTTAACTAGGGGCCACTAGGACAATGTAGGTTACCTAGCGGGCCTTGGGACTATCTAGGTTACCTAGGGGGAACTTGGACTATGTAGGTTTACTAGTGGGCACTTGAACTATCTAGGTTAACTAGGGGGCACTTGTACTATCTAGGTTAACGAACGGGCACTTGGACTATATAGGTAACCTAACGGGCACTGGGACTGTATAGGTTACCTAGCGGGCACTTTGACTAGCTAGGTTAACTAGCAGACCTTGGACTATGTAGGATAACTAGCGGGCTCTTGGACTATCTAGGTTTCCTAGCAGGCACTTGGACTATGTACATACCCTAGCGCGCACTTGGACTATCTAGGTTACCTAGCGGGCACTTGGATTATGTACGTTCCCTAGCGGGCACTTGGACTATCTAGGTTAACTAGCGGGCACTTGGACTATCTAAGTTAACTAGCGTGCACTTGGACTTTGTAGGTTCCCTAGTGGTCACTTGGACTCTGTATGTTCCCTACGGACACTTGAACTAGGTAAGATAACTACCGGGCACTTGGACTATGTAAGTTAAATAGCGGGCCCTTGGACTATCTAGGTAACCTAGCGGGCACTTGGAGAGTCTAGGTTACCTAGCGGGCACTTGGACTTCTAGGTTAACGAACGGGCACTTGGACTATGTATGTTGCATAGCAGGCAATTGGACTATCTAGGTTAGGTAACGGGCACTTGAACTATCTAGGTTTCTTAGCGGGCACTTGGACGATCTAGGTTAACTAGAGGACACTTGGACTATCTAGGTTAACTAGCGTGCACTTGGACTATCTAGGTTTCTTAGCGGGTACTTGGACTATGTAGGTTAACTAGCGGGCCCTTGGACTATGCAGATTAACTAGCGGCACTTGGACTATCTACGTTAACTAGCGGGCCCTTGAACTATGTAGATTCCCTAGCGGGCATTTGGACTATATAGATAACCTAGCGGGCATTTTGCCTTTGTAGGTTACCTAGCGGCACATGGACTATCAAGGTTACCTAGCTGGCACTTGAACTATCTACGTTATAGAGGGTTCTTGGAGTATGTAGTTTACCTAGCTGGCTGTTGGACTATCTAGGTTACCTAGCGGGCACTTGGACTATCTAGGTTAACTAACGGGTACATGGACTGTGTAGGTCCCCTAGCGGGCCCTTGGACTATGTAAGTTCCCTACCGGGCACTTGGACTATGTAGGTTCCCTAGCGGGTATTTGGACTATATAGGTTACCTAGCGGGCAATTGGACTATATAGGTTACCTAGCAGGCACTTGGACTATCTAGGTTAACGAACGGGCACTTAGACTATGTAGGTAACCTAGCGGGCACTTGGACAGTCTAGGTTACCTAGCTGGCACTTAGACTATATAGGTCAACTAGCGGTCCCTTGGTCTATCAAGGTTAGCTAACGGGCACTTAGATTATGTAGGTTACCTAGCGGGCACTTGGAGTATGTAGGCTAACTAGGGGGCCCTTGGATGATCGAGGTTACCTAGTGGGCACTTGGACTATCTAGGTTAACGAACGGGCACTTGGAATATGCAGGTAACCTAGCGGGCACTTGGACTGTCTCGGTTACCTAGCGGGCACATGGACTTCTAGGTTAACGAACGGGCTCTTGGACTATGTAGGTTGCCTAGCGGGCACTTGGACTATCTAGGTTAGGTAACGGGCACTTGGACTATCTAGGTTACCTAGTGGGAACTTGTACAATGTAAGTTACCTAGCGGGCACTTGGACTATCTAGGTTACCTAACGGGCACTTTGACTATCTAGGTTACATAGTGGGCACTTGGACTATGTAGGTTAACTAGCGAGCACTTGGACTCTAAGTTACCTAGCGGGCACTTGGACTATCTAGGTTACATAGCGGGCACTTGGACAATCTAGGTTACCTAGCGGGCCCTTGAACTATGTAGGTTTCCTAGCGGTCACTTGGACTATCTAGGTTAACGAACGGGCACTTGGACTATGTAGGTAACCTAGCGGGCACTTGGACAGTCTAGGCTACCTAGAGGGCACTTGGACTATCTAGGTTAACGAACGGGCACTTGGACTATGTAGGTTGCCTAGCGGGCACTTGGACTATCTAGGTTAGGTAACGGGCACTGGACTATCTAGGTTACCTAGTGGGAACTTGTACAATGTAAGTTACCTAGCGGGCACTTGGACAATCTAGGTTACCTAACGGGCACTTTGACTATCTAGGTTACATAGTGGGCACTTGGACTATGTAGGTTAACTAGCGAGCACTTCGACTCTAAGTTACCTAGCGGGCACTTGGACTATCTAGGTTACCTAGCGGGCACTTGGACAATCTAGGTTACCTAGCGGGCCCTTGAACTATGTAGGTTTCCTAGCGGGCACTTGGACTATCTAGGTTAACGAACGGGCACTTGGACTATGTAGGTAACCTAGCGGGCACTTGGACAGTCTAGGCTACCTAGAGGGCACTTGGACTATCTAGGTTAACGAACGGGCACTTGGACTATGTAGGTTACCTAGCGGGCACTTGGACTATGTAGGATCCCTATCGGACATTTGGACTACTTATGTTAACTAGCGGGCACTTGGACTATCTAGGTTACCTAGCTGGCACTTGAACTATCTACGTTGCCTAGCGGGTTCTTGGAGTATGTAGGTTACCTAGCGGGCTGTTGGATTATCTAGGTTACCTAGCGGGCACGTGGACTATGTAGGCTCCCTAGCGGGCCCTTGGAGTATGTATGTTCCCTAGCGGGTACATGGACTATGTGGGTTTCCTGGCGGACATTTGGACTATCTAGGTTACCTAACTGGCACTTGGATTATGTAGGTTCCTTAGCGGGCACTTGGATTATGTTGGTTCCCTATCGGGCACTTGGACTATGTAGGTTAACTAGAGGGTATTTGGACTATGTAGGTTACCTAGCGGGCACTTGGACTATTTAGGTTCCCTATCGGGCACTTGGAGAATGTAGGTTAACAAGGGGCACTAGGACTATGTAGGTTACCTATCGGGCACTTGGAGAATGTAGGTTAACTAGGGGCACTAGGACTATGTAGGTTACTTAGCGGGCCCTTGGACTATCTAGGTTACCTAGCTGGCATTTGGATTATGTAGGCTCCCTAGTGGGCATTTGGACTATATAGATTACCTAGCGGGCAATTAGACTTTGTAGGTTATCCAGCGGGCATTTTGACTATCTAGGTTACCTAGCGGGCACTTGAACTATCTACGTTACCTAGCGGTTACTTGGAGTATGTAGGTTACCTACCGGGATGTTGGACTATCTAGGTTACCTAGCGGGCACTTGGACTATCTAGGTTAAATAACGGGCACTTGGACTATGTAGGTTCCCTAGCGGGCCCTTGGACTATGTAAGTTCCCTAGCGGGCACTTGAACTATGTGGGTTCCCTAGCGGGCATTAGGACTATCGGGGTTACCTAACGGGCACTTGGACTATGTAGGTTAACTAGCGGGCTTTGGACTATGTAGGTTACCTAGCGGACACTTGGACGATGTAAGTTCCCTATCGTTCACTAGGAGAATGTAGGTTAACTAGGGGGCACTAGGACAATGTAGGTTACCTAGCGGGCCTTGGGACTATCTAGGTTACCTAGGGGGAACTTGGACTATGTAGGTTTACTAGTGGGCACTTGTACTATCTAGGTTAACGAACGGGCACTTAGACTATATAGGTAACCTAACTGGCATTGGGAATGTATAGGTTATCTAGCGGGCACTTTGACTATCTAGGTTAACTAGCAGACCTTGGACTATGTAGGTTAACTAGCGGGCCCTTGGACTATGTAGGTTAACTAGCGGGCTCTTGGACTATCTAGGTTTCTTAGCAGGCACTTGGACTATGTACATACCCTAGCGCGCACTTGGACTATCTAGGTTACCTAGCGGGCACTTGGACAATCTAAGTTAACTAGCGGGCACTTGGAATATGTAGGTTAACTAGCGGACACTTGCACTATGTAGGTTACCTAGCAGGCACTTGGACTATCTAGGTTAACTAGCGGGCACTTGGACTATCTAAGTTAACTAGCGTGCACTTGGACTATGTAGGTTCCCTAGTGGTCACTTGGACTCTGTATGTTCCCTACGGACACTTGAACTAGGTAAGTTAACTACCGGGCACTTGGACTATTTTGGTTAAATAGCGGGCCCTTGGACTATCTAGGTTACCTAGCGGGCACTTGGACTATGTAGGTTAACTACGGGGCACTTGCACTATCTAGGTTTGCGAACGGGCATTTGGACTATGTAGGTAACCTAGCGGGCACTTGGAGAGTCTAGGTTACCTAGCGGGGACTTGGACTTCTAGGTTAACGAACGGGCACTTGGACTATGTATGTTGCATAGCAGGCAATTGGACTATCTAGGTTAGGTAACGGGCACTTGAACTATCTAGGTTTCTTAGCGGGCACTTGGACGATCTAGGTTAACTGGAGGGCACTTGGACTATCTAGGTTAACTAGCGTGCACTTGGACTATCTAGGTTTCTTAGCGGGTACTTGGACTATGTACGTTAACTAGAGGGCCCTTGGACTATGCAGATTAACTAGCGGCACTTGGACTATCTACGTTAACTAGCGGGCCCTTGAACTTGTAGATTCCCTAGCGGGCATTTGGACTATATAGATAACTTGGCGGGCATTTTGACTTTGTAGGTTACCTAGCGGCACATGGACTATCTAGGTTACCTAGCTGGCACCTGAACTATCTACGTTATAGCGGGTTCTTGGAGTATGTAGGTTACCCAGCTGGCTGTTGGACTATCTAGGTTACCTAGCGGGCACTTGGACTATGTAGGTTAACTAGAGGACACTTGGACTATCTAGGTTAACAAGTGGGCCCTTGGACTATGTAAGTTAACTAGAAGGCACTTGGACAATCTAGGTTAACTAGCGGGCACTTGGACTATCAAAGTTAACAACTGAGCCCTTGGACTATGTAGGTAACCTAGCGGGCACTTGGACTATATAGGTTACCTAGCGGGCACTTTGACTATGTAGGTTACCTAGTGGCACTTGGACTATCTAGGTTAACGAACGGGCACTTGGAATATGCAGGTAACCTAGCGGGCACTTGGACTGTCTCGGTTACCTAGCGGGCACTTGGACTTCTAGGTTAACGAACGGGCTCTTGGACTATGTAGGTTGCCTAGCGGGCACTTGGACTATCTAGGTTAGGTAACGGGCACTTGGACTATCTAGGTTACCTAGTGGGAACTTGTACAATGTAAGTTACCTAGCGGGCACTTGGACTATCTAGGTTACCTAACGGGCACTTTGACTATCTAGGTTACATAGCGGGCACTTGGACTATGTAGGTTAACTAGCGAGCACTTGGACTCTAAGTTACCTAGCGCGCACTTGGACTATGTAGGTTAACTAGCGAGCACTTGGACTATCTAGGTTACCTAGCGGGCCCTTGGACTATGTAGGTTTCCTAGCGGGCACTTGGACTATCTAGGTTAACGAACGGGCACTTGGACTTTGTAGGTAACCTAGCGGGCACTTGGACAGTCTAGGCTACCTAGAGGGCACTTGGACTATCTAGGTTAACGAACGGGCCCTTGGACTATTTAGGTTACCTAGCGGGCACTTGGACTATGTAGGATCCCTATCGGACATTTGGACTACTTAGGTTAACTAGCGGGCACTTGGACTATCTAGGTTACCTAGCTGGCACTTGAACAATCTACGTTGCCTAACGGGTTCTTGGAGTATGTAGGTTACCTAGCGGGCTGTTGGATTATCTAGGTTACCTAGCGGGCACGTGGACTATGTAGGCTCCCTAGCGGGCCCTTGGAGTATGTATGTTCCCTAGCGGGTACTTGGACTATTTGGGTTTCCTGGCAGGCATTTGGACTATCTAGGTTACCTAACTGGCACTTGGATTATGTAGGTTCCTTAGCGGGCACTTGGATTATGTTGGTTCCCTATCGGGCACATGGACTATGTAGGTTAACTAGAGGGTATTTGGACTATGTAGGTTACCAGCGGGCACTTGCACTATGTAGGTTCCCCATCGGGCACTTGGAGAATGTAGGTTAACTAGGGGCACTAGGACTATGTAGGTTACCTATCGGGCACTTGGAGATTGTAGGTTAACTAGGGGCCCTTGGACTATCTAGGTTACCTAGCGGGCATTTGAATTATGTAGGCTCCCTAGCGGGCATTTGGACTATATAGATTACCTAGTGGGCAATTAGACTTTGTAGGTTATCTAGCGGGCACTTGGACTATCTAGGTTACCTAGCTGGCACTTGAACTATCTATGTTACCTAGCGGTTACTTGGAGTATGTAGGTTACCTACCGGGATGTTGGACTATCTAGGTTACCTAGCGGGCACTTGGACTATCTACGTTAACTAACGGGCACTTGGACTATGTAGGTTCCCTAGCGGGCCCTTGGACTATGTAAGTTCCCTAGCGGGCACTTGAACTATGTGGGTTCCCTAGCGGGCATTAGGACTATCGGGGTTACCTAAAGGGCACTTGGACTATGTAGGTTAACTAGCGGGCTTTGGACTATGTAGGTTACCTAGCGGACACTTGGACGATGTAGGTTCCCTATCATTCACTAGGAGAATGTTGGTTAACTAGGGGGCACTAGGACAATGTAGGTTACCTAGCGGGCCTTGGGACTATCTAGGTTACCTAGGGGGAACTTGGATTATGTAGGTTTACTAGTGGGCACTTGGACTATCTAGGTTACCTAGCAGGCACTTGGACTATGTAGGTTAACTAGCGGGCACTTGGACTATCTAGGTTAACTAGCAGGCACTTGGACTATGTACATTTCCTAGCGGGTACTTGGACTATCTATGTTAACTAGCGGGCACTTGGACTATGTAAATTCCCTATCGGGCACTTGGACTATGTAGGTAACCTAGTGGTCACTTGAACAGTCTAGGTTACCTAGCAGGCACTTGGACTAGGTAGGTTAACTAGCGGGCCTTTGGACTATTAGGGTCCCTAGCGGGCATTTGGACTATATAGGTTACCTAGCGGGCACTTGGACTATGTAGGTTAACTAGCGGACACTTCGACTATCTAGGTTAGCTAACGGGCAATTGGACTATCTAGGTTACCTAGCGGGCACTTGGACTATGTAGGTTTGCTAGCGGGCACTTGGACTATTTAGGTTCCCCAGCAGGCACTTTGACTATCTAGGTTAACTAACTGGCACTTGGACTATGTAGGATGCCTAGCGAGCACTTGGACTATGTAGGTTCCCTAGGGGGAACTTGGACTATGTAGGTTCCCTATCGGGTACTTGGACTGTCTAGGTTAACTAGTGGGCAATTGGACTGTCTAGGTTACCTAGTGGGCACTTGGATTATGTACGTTCCCTAGCGGGCAAATGGGCTATCTACGTTACCTAGCGGGCACTTGGACTATGTAGGTTAACGTACGGGCACTTGGACTATGTAGTTTACCTAGCAGGCACTTAGACTATGTAGGTTAACTAGCGAGCACTTGGACTATCTAGGTTAACTAGCGGGCACTTGGACTATCTAGGTTAACTAGCGTGCGCTTGGACCATGTAGGTTCCAAAGCTGGTATTTGGACTATATAGGTTACCTAGCGGGCACTTGGACTCTATAGGTTAACTAGCGGGCACTTGGATTATGTATGTTCCAGAGCGGGCAATTGGACTATGTAGGTTCCCTAGTGGGCACATGGACTATCTAGATTCCCTAAAGGGCACTTGGACTATCTAGGTTACCGAACGGGCACTTGGACTATCTAGGTTACCTAGCTGGAACTTGGACTATGTAGGTTAACTAGCGGACAATTGGACGATCTAGGTTAACTAGCGGACACTTGCACTATGTAGGTTACCTAGCGGGCACTTGGACTATCTAGGTTAACTAGCGGGCACTTTGACTATGTAGGTTAACTAGCGGACACTTGCACTATGTAGGTTACCTAGCGGGCACTTGGATTATGTAGGTTAACTAGCAGGCCCTTGGACTATCTAGGTTACCTAGCAGGAACTTGGATTATGTAGGTTAACTAGCGGGCACTTGCACTCTCTAGGTTACCTATCGGGCACTTGGACTATGTACCTTCCCTAGCGGGCACTTGGACTATCTATGTTAACTAGCGGGCACTTGGACTATGTAGGTTACATAGCAGACACTTGCACTATGTAGGTTACCCAGCTGGCACTTGGACCTAGTAGGTTAACTAGCGGGCACTTGGATGATCAAGTTTAACTAACGGGCACTTGGACTATCAAAGTTAACAAGCGAGCCCTTGGACTATCTAGGTTAACTAGCGGGCCCGTGGACTCTCTAGGTTACCTAGATAGCACTTGGACTATATAGGTTCCCTAGCGGGCACTTGGACTATCTAGGTTAACTAGCGGGCCCGTGGACTCTCTAGGTTACCTAGATAGCACTTGGACTATATAGGTTCCCTAGCGGGCACTTGGACTATCTAGGTTAACGAACGGGCACTTGGACTATGCAGGTAACCTAGCGGGCACTTGGACTGTCTAGGTTACATAGCGGGCACATTTACTTCTATGTTAACGAACGGGCACTTGGAATATGTATGTTGACTAGCGGGCACTTGGACAAACTAGGTTAGGTAACGGGCACTTGGACTATCTAGGTTACCTAGCGGGAACTTGGACAATGTTGGTTACCTAGCAGGCACTTGGACTATCTAGGTTAACTAGCGGGCATTGGACTATCTAGGTTACCTAGCGGGAACTTGGACTATCTAGGTTACCTAGCGGGAACTTGGACTATCTAGGTTACCTAGCGGGCACTTGGACTATCTAGGATAACAAACGGGCACTTGGACTATATAGGAAACATAACGGCACTTGGACTGTATAGGTTACCTAGCGGGCACTTTGACTATCTTGGTTAACTAGCAGACCTTGGACTATGTAGGTTAACTAGCGGGCACTTGCACTCTCTAGTTTACCTAGCGGGCACTTGGACTATGTACCTTCCCTAGCGGGCACTTGGACTATCTATGTTAACTAGCGGGCACTTGGACTATGTAGGTTACATAGCAGACACTTGCACTATGTAGGTTACCCAGCTGGCACTTGGACCTAGTAGGTTAACTAGCGGGCACTTGGATGATCAAGGTTAACTAACGGGCACTTGGACTATCAAAGTTAACAAGCGAGCCCTTGGACTATCTAGGTTAACTAGCGGGCCCGTGGACTCTCTAGGTTACCTAGATAGCACTTGGACTATATAGGTTCCCTAGCGGGCACTTGGACTATCTAGGTTAAGGAACGGGCACTTGGACTATGCAGGTAACCTAGCGGGCACTTGGACTGTCTAGGTTACATAGCGGGCACATTTACTTCTATGTTAACGAACGGGCACTTGGAATATGTATGTTGACTAGCGGGCACTTGGACAAACTAGGTTAGGTAACGGGCACTTGGACTATCTAGGTTACCTAGCGGGAACTTGGACAATGTTGGTTACCTAGCAGGCACTTGGACTATCTAGGTTAACTAGCGGGCATTGGACTATCTAGGTTACCTAGCGGGAACTTGGACTATCTAGGTTACCTAGCGGGAACTTGGACTATCTAGGTTACCTAGCGGGCACTTGGACTATCTAGGTTAACAAACGGGCACTTGGACTATATAGGTAACATAACGGCACTTGGACTGTATAGGTTACATAGCGGGCACTTTGACTATCTTGGTTAACTAGCAGACCTTGGACAATGTAGGTTAACTAGCGGGCTCTTGGACTATCTAGGTTTCCTAGCAGGCATTTGGATTATGTACATACCCTAGCGCGCACTTGGACTATCTAGGTTACCTAGCGGGCACTTGGACTATCTATGTTAACTAGCGGGCACTTGGAATATGTAAGTTAACTAGCGGACACTTGCACTATGTAGGTTACCTAGCAGGCACTTGGACTATCTAGGTTAACTAGCGGGCACTTGGACTATGTAGGTTAACTACCGGGCACTTGCACTATCTAGGTTTCCGAACGGGCATTTGGACTATGTAGGTAACCTAGCGGGCACTTGGAGAGTCTAGGTTACCTTATGGGCACTTGGACTATCTAGGTTAACTAACGTGCACTTGGACTATCTAGGTTTCTTAGCGGGTACTTGGACTATGTAGGTTAACTAGCGGGCCCTTGGACTATGTAGATTAACTAGCGGCACTTGGACTATCTACTTTAACTAGCGGTCCCTTGATCTATGTAGATTCTCTAGCGGCCATTTGGACTATATAGATAACCCAGCGGGCATTTTGACTTTGTAGGTTACCTAGCGGCACATGGACTATGTAGGTTACCTAGCTGGCACTTGATCTATCTACGTTATAGCGGGTTCTTGTAGTATGTAGGTTATCTAGCTGGCTGTTGGACTATCTAGATTACCTAGCGGGCACTTGGACTATCTAGGCTAAATAACGGGCACTTGGACTGTGTAGGTCCCCTAGCGGGCCCTTGGACTATGTAAGTACTCCCGGGCACATGGACTATGTAGGTTCCCTAGCGGGTATTTGGACTATATAAGTTACCTCGCGGGCACTTGGACTATGTAGGTTACCTAGCAGGCACTTGGACTATCTAGGTTAACGAACGGGCACTTAGACTATGTAGGTAACCTAGCGGGCACTAGGACAGTATAGGTTACCTAGCTGGCACTTAGACTATGTAGGTCAACTAGCGGGCCCTTGGACTATCAAGGTTAGCTAACGGGCACTTAGATTATGTAGGTTACCTCGCGGGCACTTGGAGTATGTAGGCTAACTAGGGGGCCCTTGGCCGATCGAGGTTACCTAGCGGGTACTTGTACTATCTAGGTTAACTAACGGGCACTTGCACTATCTAGGTTACCTAGTGGGCACTTGGACTATGTAAGTTCCCTAGCGGGCACTTGGACTGTCTATTTTAACTAGCGGGCACTTGGAATATGTAAGTTAACTAGCGGGCCCTTGGACTATGTAGATTCCCTAGCGGGCATTTGGACTATATAGATAACCTAGCGGGCATTTTGACTTTGTAGGTTACCTAGCGGCACATGGACTATCTAGGTTACCTAGCTGGCACTTGAACTATCTACGTTATAGCGGGTTCTTGGAGTATGTAGGTTACCTAGCTGGCTGTTGGACTATCTAGGTTACCTAGCGGGCACTTGGACTATCAAGGTTAACTAACGGGCACTTGGACTGTGTAGGTCCCCTAGCGGGCCCTTGGACTATGTAAGTACTTCCTGGCACTTGGACTATGTAGGTTCCCTAGCGGGTATTTGGACTATATAGGTTACCTAGCTGGCACTTAGACTATGTAGGTCAACTATCGGGCCCTTGGACTATCAAGGTTAGCTAACGGGCACTTAGATTATGTAGGTTACCTAGCGGGCACTTGGAGTATGTTGGCTAACAAGGGGGCCCTTGGACGATCTAGGTTACCTAGCGGGTACTTGAACTATCTAGGTTAACTAGCGGGCACTTGCACTATCTAGGTTACCTAGTGGGCACTTGGACTATGTAAGTTCCCTAGCGGGCACTTGGACTGTCTATTTTAACTAGCGGGCACTTGGAATATGTAGGTTAACTAGAGGACACTTGCACTATGTAGGTTACCTAGCAGGCACTGGGACTATATAGGTTAACTAGCGGGCACTTGGACTATCTAGGTTAACTAGCGTGCACTTGGACTATGTAGGTTCCTTAGCGGGCACTTGGACTCTCTAGGTTACCTAGCGGGCACTTGGACTATGTAGGTTAACTAGAGGACACTTGGACTATCTAGGTTAACAAGTGGGCCCTTGGACTATGTAGGTTAACTAGAAGGCACTTGGACAATCTAGGTTAACTAGCGGGCACTTGGACTATCAAAGTTAACAACTGAGCCTTGGACTATGTAGGTCACCTAGCGGGCACTTGGACTATATAGGTTACCTAGCGGGCACTTTGACTATGTAGGTTACCTAGTGGGCACTTGGACTATCTAGGTTAACGAACGGGCACTTGGAATATGCAGGTAACCTAGCGGGCACTTGGACATCTAGGTTAACGAACGGGCTCTTGGACTATGTAGGTTGCCTAGCGGGCACTTGGACTATCTAGGTATGGTAACGGGCACTTGGACTATCTAGGTTACCTAGTGGGAACTTGTACAATGTAAGTTACCTACCGGGCACTTGGACTATCTAGGTTACCTAACGGGCACTTTGACTATCTAGGTTACATAGTGGGCACATGGACTATGTAGGTTAACTAGCGAGCACTTGGACTCTAAGTTACCTAGTGGGCACTTGGACTATCTAGGTTACCTAGCGGGCACTTGGACTATCTAGGTTACCTAGCGGGCCCTTGGACTATGTAGGTTTCCTAGCGGGCACTTGGACTATCTTGGTTAACGTACGGGCACTTGGACTATGTAGGTAACTAGCGGGCACTTGGACAGTCTAGGTTACCTAGAGGGCACTTGGACTATCTAGGTTAACGAACGGGCACTTGGACTATGTAGGTTACCTAACGGGCACTTGGACAATATAGGATCCCTATCGCACATTTGGACTACTTAGGTTAACTAGCGGGCACTTGGACTATCTAGGTTACCTAGCTGGCACTTGAACTATCTACGTTGCCTAGCGGGTTCTTGGAGTATGTAGGTTACCTATCGGGCTGTTGGATTATCTAGGTTACCTAGAGGGCACGTGGACTATGTAGGGTCCCTAGCGGGCCCTTGGAGTATGTACGTTCCCTAGCGGGTACATGGACTATGTGGGTTTCCTGGCGGGCATTTGGACTATCTAGGTTACCTAACTGGCACTTGGATTATGTAGGTTCCCTAGCGGGCACTTTGATTATGTTGGTTCCCTATCGGGCACTTGGACTATGTAGGTTAACTAGAGGGTATTTGGACTATGTAGGTTACCTACCGGGCACTTGGACTATGTAGGTTCCCTATCGGGCACTTGGAGAATGTAGGTTAACTAGGGGCACTAGGACTATGTAGGTTACCTATTGGGCACTTGGAGAATGTAGGTTAACTAGGGGCACTAGGACTATGTAGGTTACCTAGCGGGCCCTTGAACTATCTAGGTTACCTAGCGGGCATTTGGATTTTGTAGGCTCCCTAGCGGGCATTTGGACTATATAGATTACCTAGCGGGCAATTAGACTTTTTAGGTTATCTAGCGGGCACTTTGACTATCTAGGTTACCTAGCTGGCACTTGAACTATCTACGTTACCTAGCGGTTACTTGGAGTATGTATGTTACCTACCGGGATGTTGGATTATCTAGGTTACCTAGCGGGCACTTGGACTATCTAGGTTAACTAACGGGCACTTGAAATATGTGGGTTCCCTAGCGGGCATTAGGACTATGTGGGTTACCTAACGGGCACTTGGACTATGTAGGTTAACTATCGGGCTTTGGACTATGTAGGTTACCTAGCGGACACATGGACTATGTAGGTTCCCTATCGTTCACTTGGAGAATGTAGGTTAACTAGGGGGCACTAGGACAATGTAGGTTACCTAGCGGGCCTTGGGACTATCTAGGTTACCTAGAAGGCACTTGGACTATGTAGGTTAACTAGCGGGCACTTGGACTATCTAGGTTACCTAGCAGGCACTTGGACTATGTACATTTCCTAGCGGGTACTTGGACTATCTATGTTAACTAGCGGGCACTTGGACTATGTAGATTCCCTATCGGGCACTTGGACTATGTAGGTAACCTAGTGGTCACTGGAACTGTCTAGGTTACCTAGCGGGCACTTGGACTATGTAGGTTAACTAGCGAGATCTTGGACTATCTAGGTTAACTAGCGGGCACATGGACTATTAGGGTCCCTAGCGGGCATTTGGACTATATAGGTTACCTAGCGGGCACTTGGACTATGTAGGTTAACTAGCGGACACTTCGACTATCTAGTTTAGCTAACGGGCAATTGGACTATCTAGGTTACCTAGCGGGCACTTGGACTATGTAGCTTCCCTAGTGGGCACTTGGACTATTTAGGTTACCTAGCAGGCACTTTGACTATCTAGGTTAACTAACGGGCACTTGGACTATGTAGGATGCCTAGCGAGCACTTGGACTACGTAGGTTCCCTAGGGGGAACTTGGACTATGTAGGTTCCCTATCGGGTACTTGGACTGTCTAGGTTAACTAGTGGGCAATTGGACTGTCTAGGTTACCTAGTGGGCACTTGGACTATGTACGTTCCCTAGCGGGCAAATGGGCTATCTACGTTACCTAGCGGGCATTTGGACTATGTAGGTTAATGAACGGGCACTTGGACTATGAAGTTTACCTAGCAGGCACTTGGACTATGTAGGTTAACTAGCGGGCACTTGGACTATCTAGGTTACCTACGGGCACTTGGACTATCTAGGTTATCTAGCGGGCACTTGGACTATCTAGGTTAACTAGCGTGCGCTTGGACCATGTAGGTTCCCTAGCGGGCACTTGGACTATATAGGTTACCTAGCGGGCACTTGGATTATGTATGTTCCAGAGCGGGCAATTGGACTATGTAGGTTCCCTAGAGGGCACTTGGACTATCTAGATTCCCTAAAGGGCACTTGGACTATCTAGGTTACCGAACGGGCACTTGGACTATCTAGGTTACCTAGCTGGAACTTGGACTATGTAGGTTAACTAGCGGACAATTGGACGATCTAGGTTAACTAGAGGACACTTGCACTATGTAGGTTACCTAGCAGGCACTTGGACTATCTAGGTTAACTAGCGGGCACTTTGACTATGTAGGTTAACTAGCGGACACTTGCACTATGTAGGTTACCTAGCGGGCACTTGGATTATGTAGGTTAACTAGCAGGCCCTTGGACTATCTAGGTTACCTAGCAGGAACTTGGACTATGTAGGTTAACTAGCGGGCACTTGCACTCTCTTGGTTACCTAGCGGGCACTTGGACTATGTACCTTCCCTAGCGGGCACTTGGACTATCTATGTTAACTAGCGGGCACTTGGACTATGTAGGTTACATAGCAGACACTTGCACTATGTAGGTTACCCAGCGGGCACTTGGACCTAGTAGGTTAACTAGCGGGCACTTGAACGATCTAGGTTAACTAACGGGCACTTGGACTATCAAAGTTAACAAGCGAGCCCTCGGACTATCTAGGTTAACTTGTGGGCCCTTGGACTATCTAGGTTACCTAGATAGCACTTGGACTATATAGGTTCCCTAGCGGGCACTTGGACTATCTAGGTTAACGAACGGGCACTTGGACTATGCAGGTAACCTAGCAGGCACTTGGACTGTCTAGGTTACATAGCGGGCCCTTGTACTTCTATGTTAACGAAAGGGCACTTGGAATATGTATGTTGCCTAGCGGGCACTTGGACAAACTAGGTTAGGTAACGGGCACTTGGACTATCTAGGTTACCCAGCGGGAACTTGGACAATGTTGGTTACCTAGCAGGCACTTGGACTATCTAGGTTAACTAGCGGGCATTGGACTATCTAGGTTACCTAGCGGGAACTTGGACTATCTAGGTTACCTAGCGGGAACATGAACTATCTAGGTTACCTAGCGGGCAGTTGGACTATCTAGGTTAACGAACGGGCACTTAGACTATGTAGGTAACCTAACGGGCACTTGGACTGTCTAGGTTACCTAGCGGGCACTTTGACTATCTAGGTTAACTAGCAGACCTTGGACTATGTAGGTTACCTAGCGGGCCCTTGGACTATGTAGGTTAACTAGCGGGCTCTTGGACTATCTAGGTTTCTTAGCAGGCACTTGGACTATGTACATACCCTAGCGCGCACTTGGACTATCTAGGTTACCTAGCGGGCACTTGGATTATGTACGTTCCCTAGCGGGCACTTGGACTATCTATGTTAACTAGCGGGCACTTGGAATATGTAGGTTAACTAGCGGACACTTGCACTATGTAGGTTACGTAGCAGGCACTTGGACTATCTAGGTTAACTAGCGGGCACTTGGACTATCTAGGTTAACTAGCGTGCACTTGGACTATGTAGGTTCCCTAGTGGGCACTTGGACTCTGTATGTTCCCTACGGACACTTGAACTAGGTAAGTTAACTACCGGGCACTTGGACTATTTTGGTTAAATAGCGGGCCCTTGGACTATCTAGGTTACCTAGCGGGCACTTGTAAAATGTAGGTTAACTACCGGGCACTTGTACTATCTATGTTTCCGAACGGGCATTTGGACTATGTAGGTTACCTAGCGGGCACTTGGATTTCTAGGTTAACGAACGGGCACTTGGACAATGTATGTTGCATAGCAGGCAATTGGACTATCTAGGTTACGTAACGGGCACTTGAACTATCTAGGTTTCTTAGCGGGCACTTGGACGATCTAGGTTAACTAGAGGGCACTTGGACTATCTAGGTTAACTAGCGTGCACTTGGACTATCTAGGTTTCTTAGCGGGTACTTGGACTATGTAGGTTAACTAGCGGGCCCTTGGACTATGTAGATTAACTAGCTGCACTTGGACTATCTACGTTAACTAGCGGGCCCTTGAACAATGTAGATTCCCTAGCGGGCATTTGGAATATATATGTAACCTAGCGGGCATTTTGACTTTGTAGGTTACCTAGCGGCACATGGACTATCAAGGTTACCTAGCTGGCACTTGAACTATCTATGTTATAGCGGGTTCTTGGAGTATGTAGGTTACCTAGCTGGCTGTTGGACTATCTAGTTTACCTAGCGGGCACTTGGACTATCTAGGTTAACTAACTGGCACTTGGACTGTGTAGGTCCCCTAGCGGGCCCTTGGACTATGTAAGTACTCCCGGGCACTTGGACTATGTAGGTTCCCTAGCGGGTATTTGGACTATATAGGTTACCTAGTGGGCACTTGGACTATGTAGGTTACCTAGCGGGCACTTGGACTATCTAGGTTAACGAACGGGCACTTAGACTCTGTAGGTAACCTAGCGGGCACTTGGACAGTGTAGGTTACCTAGCTGGCACTTAGACTATGTAGGTCAACTAGCGGGCCCTTGGACTATCAAGGTGAGCTAACAGGCACTTAGATTATGTAGGTTACCTAGCGGGCACTTGGAGTATGTAGGCTAACTAGGGGGCCCTTGGACGATCTAGGTTACCTAGCGGGTCCTTGAACTATCTAGGTTAACTAGCGGGCACTTACACTATCTAGGTTACCTAGTGGGCACTTGGACTATGTAAGTTCCCTAGCGGGCACTTGGACTGTCTATTTTAACTAGCGGGCACTTTGAATATGTAGGTTAACTAGCTGACACTTGCACTATGTAGGTTACCTAGCAGGCACTTGGACTATCTAGGTTAACTAGCGGGCACTTGGACTATCTAGGTTAACTAGCGTGCACTTGGAATATGTAGATTCCCTAGGGGGCATTTAGACTATATAGGTTACCTAGCGGGCACTTGGACTATGTAGGTTACCTAGCGGGCACTTGGACTATCTAGGTTAACGAACGGGCACTTAGACTATGTAGGTAACCTAGTGGGCACTTGGACAGTCTAGGTTACCTAGCTGGCACTTATACTATGTAGGTCAACTAGCGGGCCCTTGGACTATCAAGGTTAGCTAACGGGCACTTAGATTATGTAGGTTACATAGCGGGCACTTGGAGTATGTAGGCTAACTAGGGGGCCCTTGGACGATCTAGGTTACCTAGCGTGTACTTGAACTATCTAGGTTACCTAGTGGGCACTTGGACTATGTAAGTTCCCTAGCGGGCACTTGGACTGTCTATTTTAACTAGCGGGCACTTGGAATATGTAGGTTAACTAGCTGACACTTGCACTATGTAGGTTCCTTAGCGGGCACTTGGACTATCTAGGTTACCTAGAGGGCACTTGGACTATCTAGGTTAACTAGCGTGCCCTTCAACTATCTAGGTTACGTAGCGGGCACTTGGTATATAGGTTAACTAGCGGGCACTTGGACTATGTAGGTTAACTAGAGGACACTTGGACTATCTAGGTTAACAAGTGGGCCCTTGGACTATGTAGGTCAACTAGAAGGCACTTGGACAATCTAGGTTAACTAGCGGGCATTTGGACTATCAAAGTTAACAAGTGAGCCCTTGGACTATGTAGGTTACCTAGCGGGCACTTGGACTATATAGGTTACCTAGCGGGCACTTGGACTATCTAGGTTACCTAGCGTGCACTTGGACTATGTCGGTTACCTAGCAGGCACTTGGACTATCTAGGTTAACTAGCGGGCACTTGGACTATCTAGGTTAACTAGCGTGCACTTGGATTATGTAGGTTCCCTAGTGGGCACTTGGACTCTGTATGTTCCCTACGGACACTTGAACTAGGTAAGTTAACTACCGGGCTCTAGGACTATGTAGGTTAACTAGCGGACCCTTGGACTATCTAGGTTACCTAGCGGCACTTGGGCTATGTAGGTTATCTACCAGGCACTTGTACAATCTAGGTTTCCGAACCGGCATTTGGACTATGTAGGTAACCTAGCGGGCACTTGGAGAGTCTAGATTACCTAGCGGGCACTTGGACTTCTAGGTTAACGAACGGGCACATGGACTATGTATGTTGCATAGCTGGCAATTGGACTATCTAGGTTAGGTAAAGGCACTTGAACTATCTAGGTTTCTTAGCGGGCACTTGAACGATCTAGGTTAACTAGAGGGCACTTGGACTATCTAGGTTTCTTAGCGGGTACTTCGACTATGTAAGTTAACTAGCGGGCCCTTGGACAATGTAGATTCCCTAGCGGGTATTTGGACTATATAGATAACCTAGCGGGCATTTTGACTTTGTAGGTTACCTAGCGGCACATGGACAATCTAGGTTACCTTGCTGGCACTTGAACTATCTACGTTATAGCAGGTTCTTGGAGTATATAGGTTACCTAGCTGGCTGTTGGACTATCTAGGTTACCTAGCGGGCACTTGGACTATCTAGGTTAACTAATGGGTACTTGGACTGTGTAGGTCCCCTAGCGGGCCCTTGGACTATGTAAGTTCCCTAGCGGGCACTTGGACTATGTAGGTTAACTAGCGGGCACTTGGACTATCTAGGTTAACTAGCGGGCATATGGACTATAGGGCCCCTAGGGGGCATTTGGACTATATTGGTTACCTAGCGGGCACTTGGACTATGTAGGTTAACGAACGGGCACTTGGACTATGTAGGTAACCTAGTGGTCACTTGAAATGTCTAGGTTACCTAGCGGGCAATTGGACTATGTAGGTTAAGTAGCGGGCACTTGGACTATCTAGGTTAACTAGCGGGCCATTAGACGATGTAGGTTACTAGCGGGCCCTTGGACTATGTAGGTTACCGAGTGGGCACTTGGACGATCTAGGTTAACTAGCGGCACTTGGACTATCTACGTTAACTAGCGGCCCCTTGGAGTATGTAGAATCCCTAGCGGGCACTTGGATTATGTATTTTCCAGAGCGGGCACTTGGATTATGTAGGTTCCATAGCAGTCACATGGACTATGTAGGTTCCAGAGCGGGCACTTAGACGATCTAGGTTCCCTAGTGGGCACTTGTACTATGTAGGTTAATTAGCGGACACTTGGATGATCTAGGTTAACTAGCGGGTACTTGGATTATGTAGGTTAACTAGCGGGCCCTTGAACTATGTAGATTAACTAGCGGCACTTGGACTATCTACATTAACTAGCGGGCCCTACGACTATGTAGATTCCCTAGCAGACACTTGGACTATGTAGGTTACCTAGCGGTCACTTGGACTCTGTATGTTCCCTACGGACACTTGAACTATGTAAGTTAACTACCGGGCACTTGGACTATGTAGGTCCCCTAGGGGGCATTTGGACTATATAGGTTACCTAGCGGGCACTTGGACAATCTAGGTTAACGAACGGGCACTTAGACTATGTAGGTAACCTAGCGGGCACTTGGACAGTCTAGGTTACCTAGCTGGCACTTAGACTATGTAGGTCAATTAGCGGGCCCTTGGACTATCAAGGTTAGCTAACGGGCACTTAGATTATGCAGGTTACCTAGCGGGCACTTGGAATATGTAGGCTAACTAGGGGGCCCTTGGACGATCTAGGTTACCTAGCGGGTTCTTGAACTATCTAGGTTAACTAGCGGGCACTTGCACTATCTAGGTTACCTAGTGGGCACTTGGACTATGTAAGTTCCCTAGCGGGCACTTGGACTGTCTATTTTAACTAGCGGGCACTTGGAATATGTAGGTTAACTAGCTGACACTTGCACTATGTAGGTTACCTAGCAGGCACTTGGACTATCTAGGTTAACTAGCGGGCACTTGGACTATCTAGGTTAACTAGCGTGCACTTGGACTATCTAGGTTATTAGCGGGCACTTGGACTATGTAGGTTAACTAGCGTGCCCTTGGACTATCTAGGTTACGTAACGGGCACTTGGTATATAGGTTAACTAGCGGGCACTTGGACTATGTAGGTTAACTAGAGGACACTTGGACTATCTAGGTTAACAAGTGGGCCCTTGGACTATGTAGGTTAACTAGAAGGCACTTGGACAATCTAGGTTAACTAGCGGGCATTTGGACTATCAAAGTTAACAAGTGAGCCCTTGGACTATGTAGGTTACCTAGCGGGCACTTGGAATATATAGGTTACCTAGCAGGCACTTGGACTATCTAGGTTAACTAGCGGGCACTTGGACTATCTAGGTTAACTAGCGTGCACTTGGATTATGTAGGTTCCCTAGTGGGCACTTGGACTCTGTATGTTCCCTACGGACACTTGAACTAGGTAAGTTAACTACCGGGCTCTAGGACTATGTAGGTTAACTAGCGGGCCCTTGGACTATCTAGGTTACCTAGCGGCACTTGGACTATGTAGGTTATCTACCAGGCACTTGTACAAT